>NC_092738.1:24625664-25230664 GCF_047496885.1 Scyliorhinus torazame | reverse complement strand
TTCTGTCCTCGAGTAACATCATCAGAAACAGATTAACTGATCATTCAACTTATTGAGGTTTGTGGTGTTTTTTTATGCATTAGTGGTTTGTCTATCTCAAAGTCGTCAATTGTAAATTTGCAAAGTGTTTGGAAACGTTGAAGCACGGGATAAGAAAGGCTATCTGCAGTGCCTTCGGTATATCAGCACTTTGAGTTTGGGACTAATGTACGCGTACAGGCTCCATCGAGTAGGAATAACTGCAATTGTTCGACACGCGCAAACCATCAACTCTGCACCCTTACATTACCTGGAGAGAAGTGTCAAATACCACAAGCTTGGAACTGGTGGGAACAAGATCATAGCATCTGCGGGACTTCATAAAGCGGGTGTAGACCTCACTGTTGGAGTCGTTCACTGCAATTAAAGAAAGTGTGTTAACAGGTCCAGCTTCTTCAACGTGATATTACTTCTTTCAAATGTTCAGAACTGGCTAGAATCAAAGTGGTGCTGTGCAAACAATCTGCTCTAACAGACAAAAGCTCCTGCAATATGTTTTTCAAAAAATGTTAGTTCTTTAACTTCAGTTTTCTTCTCTTTGACTCTATCAACTCATTCTCTGGCTCAGAGGGTGAATGGATAATCTGCTTCCAGGTTTCTGTCAATGACAGAGTTCGGACTCCAGATTACTGTTGGAAAGATTGCAGGTTCGGACACTGGGCAAGGGTAGATTTGGATTTGGTTGTAATTTAGGACCTGGATGGCACGGTGGCGCAGTGATTAGCACTGCTGCCTCATGGCGCCGAGGTCCCAGGTTCAATCCCGGCCCTGGGTCACTGTCCGTGTGAAGTTTGCACATTCTCCCCGTGTCTGCGTGGGTTTCACCCCCACAACCCAAAGATGTGCAGGGTAGGTGGATTGGCCACGATAAATTGCCCCTTAATTGGAAAAAAATAATTGGGTACTCTAAATTTATTAAAAAAGTAATTTCAGACCTCGTCCTTTCAGAAGAATGGGGGGGGGGGGGGGGATTTAAAAAATGACAACTTAAAAAATACTGCACCCAACTCATCTACATTTTGGTTTATCTAGAAATATAGAGGTGGTCAGAAAGCATGAAAAAAAGCAAATTGGAATCACCACAGATTAGCGATGACACCATTGCAGCATAGAAAATGTGTCTTCAGGCAATGTTTGTGGCCACAGAAACAATTTGAATAGACAAATTTAGATCTTTTGTTTCTGATCGCTAGAATGATATGGCTTTGTTCAGCGTGCAGTAGAGATGAGAAAATTGTTTGTGTTTTGAAAAGCGAGCATGACCTGACACATGAACTATGAAAATTACAAAAGTGCTGAGCTATGGAGTGGTCTTCAGCATAAAATTTACATTGGGTAGCTAATACAACGCAGTTTATAATATACAACACAAGATGTATATTTTTGAAAGCTGCATAAGTCCTGATTTCAATGACAGCTTTCACACTGGGTGTACAGTTCATTCAATTTTAACTAAATGGATAGTTTTACAAATTGACAGCTCATTTTTAATTCTACGAGTGGGTCTTCAGCATCTTCTGCCATTTCCCATTACTTTCAGCAAGCTTCCAATTCCGAATATAGTCTCAAAGTGAGTGTGGCTACTTGGCCCAACCAACCCGACCTTCTATGGAAACTTCCACATCATTTAACTGCCTCTTGAAAGACTCCAGAGTTTTCCCCAGGTATTTCCACTTCGTCAGTAAAGGTTTCCCAACATCAGCACCAAACGCTCTTTCTTAAACCAGTTTCGACCCATGTCCCCTTGTCTTACAGTCATAATGTACTTCGAAAGAGAGTGCAGGATTAACCGTTTCTGGTCCACTTAATTTCTTATATACCTTTATAGGGTCTCCACTCTTTTCTGGAATGAAGCCAGGGTTTTCGAATCTTTGCTCATACAGTGCATTCAATTCTCCGGCACCAGGGGAATAGCCCCTGCCTGCAATGTTCCCCAGATTTGGGTGTTTTCTTTGTGCCCCAGTACATACTGAAGATGTGGCATGACCAGAGCACTGTACACAATACCACAAACAGCACAATGCCGGGGACTTGTAGACTGCTGATTCACCAATATAGCTCCGCTTTATTTGCTTATTGCTGCTTTACGATGATTGATCGTTCTCTAGATCTCACTCAGCCGTTTCCCTCAGCAAGGTCTGCACAATGTCCCTCACTGTGTGTAACACCCATTTATCTGTATTGAATTTTTTCTGCCCACTTGGCAGGGTCTTCAGGGGTTCCTCAGCTGCCTGATCAGACTCTGCCAACCGATTTGTGTGCGCGATGAAACCAACTTTTATTGAGTTTCTAAATCTGGGTCGCTTTGATGTATTTTGGCGTATGCGCCACCATGATATGGGAGTTCCTGTATTGGGTTGAACCCAGCAGTATAAATGTACATTATGTAGTAAAGTGGACACAGTAATGCTGAGCTCAATGATCAGCTGACTCCACTCCACAACATGCACAAAGAGGTTTCTGGCAGCTATATTCCAGAAGGTGGTCGAATCACCCAGAAAAACTGTGAAACAAAGTGAGGAAGGCGGTGACGGCAAAAGAGGGGCGAGGCTGAAGAAACCCGCACAGGAAGAAACCTGGGAGTGCAGTCTTGTGCAAGCGGTGTACAGTTTTGTTTTTATACATGAAGCTGAGGACAGGTATAGGGGTACAAGGAAGGATAACAAGAGATTACCAAGAAGGGAATGAGTGACACCACCCAGGAAAACGAGTTAAAGTGAGATACCCCAGAATTAGGAGCACATTCAGCCCGATTTGCATCGGTGACCAAGTATCCTGAACACTGTGTTGGCTCAATGGTACCAGGTAAGGGACAAAATATAGCAAGTCGGTGAACTTCTGTAAAGGGAGAAAAACTGTTGGAATGCAGTTCACACCTCAGGATAGAAGTTTTAGAGAGAGAACGTGAGGAGTTACATTCTAAAACTAAGTGCGAAGCCTTGCGGGTTACCAGCTTGACTTAGTTGGCCAACTCTGACCAGTGTCAGCAGGTTGTGGGTCTAGGCCAACACCCCCAGTGCAGGGCTGAAGGATTATTACATCGTCAGAGGTGACGTCTTTTGGATAAGACAATGAATGGATGCCCCACCTGCCTATTCAGTTGGACTTAAAATATTCCAGGGCATTGTCGGAAGAATGGGAGGGAATTTCTGCAAAATCCTGATCAACATTTCTCCCTCATTCAACACCATCGCAAGAAACAAAACAGATTTAACTGATCATGCATTTAACTTGCTGCGAGGATAAAACTGCTGTTGACTGCTGCGTTTGCGTACATACCAACGGCTGATTTTTAAAAGCAATGAATTGATTGCAAGGTGCAAAGAGGATATAAACCTAAACTAAGAAGGAGTGATGAGAAACCAGAACGAGAAAAAAAAAGGAAAATTGCAGAAAGGATAAATAAAGAAGGAATGCTGTTGAAGACCCACTTAACCAACTACAGTTTATATATGTACAAATCCTAAACCATGCACATTAAAATGTCTGAGCTCAAGGCTTCTGTGGTGATTGAGAATGATTATACATCAAATACTCAGAAACACGATTAACTTTTAATGATGGAGGTGGAGGAGAGCTCAGACATCAGACACACCTGGAAAGTAAAGAAAGTAGATTCATTGGCATGGTTAAGCATTCCAATAAAAGTATGGAGTGTGACGGGAACAAGGATAGTTCCCAGGATTGGCTGCAGACTGCTGGGTCAAAATGAACGGAAATATGGAGAGATAAGGAAATAGAAAAATAATTTTAATGAGGGATTTTAGCCAACTTGAATGCAAACTGGGGATGCCCAAGTGGTCTAGAATTTGAGCTAGTGTACATAATTCTTAACAACTTTCTGACTGCGTCAGTGAAGCCATGATGAAGAATGCACACAACCACTTAGTAAAGGCAAGTGTGCCAGATAGTATAAAGGAGGTAAAAGCAGTGACACCCCAGGTGATCTCATATGACCATAAGTTGAGGAAACTACTATCGTAAACTGATACTCAGCTTCACGGCACTGAGGGGTGACTGTGATGTGACTTGCATGATGGTCCAAGAGAGACACAAGGGGCAAAAGCAATTAATCCTTTGGAACAGGTCAGGAGTGAAATCTATTACGTGCTGACAGTCATCAAGAAAAGAAAGTCCCACTGAATAGGAAATTAACCAATGTGATACTGATGTTCAAGAATGGCAATGGAACGAGCCCAGAGGACTGAAGACCCACATGTCCAGCGTCAATACCAAGTCAAATAGTGGAACTAATTGGGAACAAATCTGAACATTGCCAACATGAAACTCAATTAATGATTTGCCGTCAGTGTTGCTCCGGCTCCATTCGGAGAGGCCAATCTGCCCTGTCCAACCTTGAAGGAAGCGGCATTCCAAGTGGAAATGGAAAAGTCCTGTGATTAATTCTAGGGGTGTTCAAACAGTGACCAGGGAGGCACATGGTCCCAGAGTCCGAGCAATCCAGTCCACGAAACCCAGACAGCTCAGTCCTATTTGCGCTCAATTCCTGTTTGCTGCTTTGCCGCTGTTTGAATGATGGCTGCAGAGGCTTAGAAAGGACAGTCCACAGCGCTCATGCCTTGCTGATGGTTGAGAGAGAGAGAGAGAGAGAGAGGGGGGGAGAAGGAGGAGGGAATCGAGTCTGGCAGAGCAGCCAAAAAGTTACAAAACAGAAACACAAGATGCACAAGTGTGCAGAGCTATGACAAATGAAATTCAAACCGGATACAAGCTGGGGTTGCCAACCCTCCAGGATTGGCCGGGGCGTCTCCGTGAATTGGAGATCAATATCCGAGACACCGCTAAGTGCAATCGTGGAGAAAATTCATCAGGATGTAAAAAAAAAAAAGATTGTTTTTGTGTCACTTTCTTTGAACATTTGTCTTTATCAGATCTTAAAATATTGAAAATGAGGGGGGGGGGGGGGGGGAGGTGGGGGTTATTGAGTCTTTTCTGCTTCCAATTGGCGTAGGAAAGTAGTGCATCGCAAGGATGGATATGTTGGCCAATTATGTTGGCTTGGGGGGGTCATGTGATGTAACCTCCAGGAATACATTTTTTTTAATAAACACATTTTATTCAAACTTGTATCAAAGTAGGTTACAGCAAATAAACACCCCGGGAAACATTCTTCTCAACAATCAACTATAGTTTGTACAGATTTTTCTCCTTTTTCACCCCCCCCCCCCCCCCCCCCCCCGCGCGACAAACAGCTCCTCAAACACGGTCACAAACATCCCCCACCTTTTCTCAAACTCCCCTGCTGAGCCCCTTAACTCATACTTTATCTTCTCTAACCGCAGGAAGTCGTACAGATCACCCAACCATGCTGCTGCCCCCGGTGGCGATGCCGACCGCCATTCCAGCAAAATTCATCGCCGTGCAATCAGAGAGAGGCGAAGGCCAAGACACCGGCCTTCCTCCTCTCCATGAGCTCCGGCTTCTCTGAAACCCCAGATATTGCCACCAAAGGGTCCGGGTCCACTCCCTCCTCCACTATCCTGGCTAAGACAGCGAACACTCCCGCCCAGAATCTTCCCAATTTTTCACAACCCCAAAACATGTGCGCATGATTCGCTGGCCCCCGCCCACACCTCTCACACTCATCTGCTACCCCCTGAAAGAACCCACTCATTCTCGCCCGAGTCATATGCACCCTGTGCACCACCTTAAACTGTATCAGGCTCATCCTTGCACAAGAGGAGGTCCCGTTTACCCTTCGCAGTGCCTCACTCCATACTCCCCAATCGATCTCCATTCCCAACTCCGCTTCCCATTTCTCCTTGATCTTCACCACCCGCTCGCCTCCCTGCTCCCCCAGCCACTTGTGTATATCCCCAATTCTTCCCTCCCCTTCCACATCCGGAAGCAGCAGTTGCTCCAGCAGGGTGTATCCCGGCAATCTAGGGAACCCCTTCCAGACCTTTTGTGCAAAGTCCCTAACCTGTAGATACCTGAACTCACTACCCCTCGGCAGCTCTACCCTCTCCCTTAGCTCCTCCAGACTGGCGAACACTCCAAATACAAATCCCTCACCTTGACTAGCCCCACTTCCCTCCACCTCCTGTATACACTATCCATCCCCCCCGGCTCAAACCCATGATTCTCGCACAGCGGCGTTAGCACCGACATCCCTTCCACCCTAAAATGCCTCCTCAGCTGATTCCATATCTTCACCGTGGACTGCACCACTGGGCTCCCTGAATACCTACGCGGAGCCATTGGCAATGCTGCCGTCACCATAGCCCTCAAACTAGACCCCTTACAAGATTCCTCCTCCATCCTAACCCACTCCACCCCGTCTCCTTCCCACCACCGCCGTACCTTGTCCACATTCGCCGCCCAATAATAATGAAGCAAGTTTGGTCCAGGAATACATTTAATCACAGTTGGCAACCCTAGATACCAAGATCTTGCAGAGTGGAAGGTAAACATGGCAGATGCACCTAATGAATAGTAGCAAACTATATCGGAAGGAGGACCAAAAGAGATCATATAGTAGCTTCAACATTGGCTGCAACTGGGGCAGCACGGTGGCGCAGTGGTAGCACTGCAGTCTCACGGCGCCGAGGTCCCAGGTTCGGTCCCGGCTCTGGGTCACTGTCCGTGTGGAGTTTGCACATTCTCCCCGTGTTTGCGTGGGTTTCGCCCCCACAACCCAAAGATGTGCAGGGTAACGCTAAAGATCTGGGGGCAGTGGAGACGACACAGGGGAGCGATGGGAGCCTCGGTGTGGTCCCCGATTAGGGATAATCATCAGTTAGTCCCAGGAAGGATGGACGGGGGGTTTCAGAGCTGGCACCGGGCAGGGATTAGAAGAATGGGGGACCTGTTCATCGATGGGACTTTTGCGAGCTTAGGGGCGCTGGAGGAGAAATTTGGACTACCCCCGGGAAATGCCTTCAGGTACATGCAAGTGAGGGCGTTTGTGAGGCGGCAGGTGAGGGAATTCCCGCTGCTCCCGGCACAGGGGATTCAGGACAGGGTGATTTCGGGCGTATGGGTCGGGGAGGGCAAGGTGTCAGCGATATAACAGGAGATGAAAGAAGAGGGGGAGGCTTTGGTAGAGGAGCTGAAAGGTAAATGGGAAGAGGAGCTGGGGGAGGAGATTGAGGAGGGGCTGTGGGCTGATGCCCTAAGTAGGGTTAATTCCTCTTCCTCGTGTGCCAGGCTTAGCCTGATACAATTTAAGGTAGTTCACAGAGCGCATATGACGGGGGTGAGGTTCTTTGGGGTGGAGGACAGATGTGGGAGGTGCTCAGGAAGTCCGGCGAACCATGTCCATATGTTTTGGTCATGCCCGGCACTGGAGGGGTTCTGGAGGGGAGTTGCGGGAACTGTATCTAAGGTGGTGAAAGTCCGGGTCAAGCCAAGCTGGGGGCTAGCACTATTTGTAGTGGACGAGCCGGGAGTGCAGGAGGCGAAAGAGGCCGGCATTCTGGCCTTTGCGTCCCTAGTAGCCCGGGGGAGGGGGGGGGTTTATCTGGGGGGCATTTGAGCAAGAAAACACATGAATGATCCGGAAAACTGACATGTACGGGAGGAACCCAATGTACAAAGCTCTGTATCATATTGATTTGCCATGTTCATGTCTTGCTATGCGAGCTCTCTTTCTTTTTGTTACAGGGTGGGGGGGGTTGTTTGTAAGGTTGAAAATTTTGTTACAAAATTCTTAATAAACTTTTTTTTTTTTTTTAAAAGATGCGCAGGGTAGGTGGATTGGCCATGCTAAATTGCCCCTTCATTGGAAAAATGAATTGGGTACTCTAAATTGAAAAAAAAACATTGACTGCAACCAGTCATTGCAAATCAGCATACGAAGCAAGGGCAATGCTAAGGTCTATTGGCAAATTATAAGGCTGCGACAGGCAGTAGTCACCAACCCATGGCTCCTGAATCACACACTGCTCTATAACATCTCATTTGCGGCTCCCAAACTTTTCCAGTTGGATCACAGTTGACATGAAAAAGGCTGAAAAAAATGAAGTCAAGAAAATGCCCGACCCAAGTACAAGTTTCCTTCTGAGCTGGTCCTTTACCTAATCAGCAAATTAAAGTCTCTCCACAGTCAGGCTTCAAAAATAGCTTTTTTGGGGGGGGGGATTATTTCAGCATATAGATAGCAATTTTGGCCTTAAAAAGATAAATTAAAAGTTGAAACTACCCAGAACGCTGCAGATCATGGTTGATCGGATTGTAACCTCGGCTCTACATTCCTGCTGACCCCCGCCTTTCACCCCCTTGTTCATCAAGAATCTACCCGCCTGGAGACAGGGAAACCATCACTGGAAGAGGGGGGAGAGTGGGAATTAGAGCTGGGCCTAGGGCTGGAGAGAGGGGTGTGGAGTGATCCTGCATAGAGTGAGCTTTACCTCCTCCTGCGCTAGGTTGAGCCTGATACAATTTAAAAGTACATAGAGTGCACTTAACTAAGACGCGTGTGAGTGGGTTCTTCCCTGGGGTGGAGGACAGGTGCGAGCGTTGTTCAGGGGGGCCTGCGAATCACTCTCACATGTTCTGGTCCTGCCCCAAGTTAGTTGGGTTCTGGGTCTCACTTTTTGAGATCGTGTCAGAGATCGCTGGGATCAAACTAGAGCCGTGTCTGCTGGTGGCGATCTTTGAGGTCCCAAGTTTTCTCAAAGCTCCTTGAAAGGGTAGGGGTGGGGGTGAAACGTCTTGGCCTTTGCCCCCTTGGTGGCTCGGGGGGGCGGGTCCTGCTTGGGTGGAGATTGGCGATGCCACCCAGGACCTCGAGCTGGCAGAACTCCTGCGATTGGAAAAGTTTAAATATACCGAGAGGGCCGGAGGAAAGGTTCTATTCCAGGTAGATGTCGTTCATCACTTTCTTTAAGGGCCTGTTTGTGGCCAGCAGTTAGGGGGATGGGGCGGGAGGGTTAGGAGGGGGAGGGGATAAGGGAGGGAGGATAGTGGGGCTGAGGGGGGATAGGGAATATAGGACTATTGCTGTTATCTTGTTAAAAGAAAAATGACCAACTGTTTGTATGATAAAAAGCCTTTGTATGTAAGAATTTGATATTTGGAATAAAATATATTCAAAAAAAAGCTATCCACCCTCTGAGAAATAATTTCTCCTCATCCCTGCCTGAAATGAGCAACCCCTTATTTTTAAACAGCGACTTCTGGTCCTAGCTTATCCCACAAAAGGAAACATCCTCTCCACATTCAGCCCTGAAGATCTTAAAGGTTTCAATCAAGTCGCCTCTCACGATTCTAAACTCCAGCAGATACAAACCCAACCTCTCCAACCTTTCCTCATAAGACAACCCGCCCACTCCTGGATTTAGCCCAGTAAACCTTCTCTAAACTGCTTCCAATGTATTTGCAATCTTCCTAGAAAAACACCATTGAGCTAAATAAAGCTTTTCCAGTGGTCTAGCCAAACCATGGTTATAGATAATGGATAAAATCTGAACAAGCATATATGCGAGAGACACAAATTCTTGGGATGCAAAACTCGGATTTTTGCCGAACCTATAAATACAGGATTGAAATCCCCAAGAAAGTCAACTGTCATTGTCAAAAATGGAGACAATTTAAAACAAAACCGCATCAAGTAAGTGCATAATATTCTTTAGATAAACTATTTTTTCTTCCTAAAGGTTGCTTTTACTCCATTCTTTAATTTATTTTGTCTTGAGGCTCCCTAAAGTTTTTATTTTGGCTTTTTTTTTTTTTAAAAGGCTCTTCAGGTTAAAAAAAAGTAACGGTTGTCGACAACTGATCTGTGACCGTTGTGCTGCACAATGCTCTACCTTGAATATTCTGCTCAATCTAGTCAAGACATCCGAGCTTGGAAACATTGAAGGGAAGGACCACAAGACTGACTCCTGATGACAGAGCGCCCAGTTCGGGGGTAGGCTAGAAACATTTGGATCCCTCAGACTTGAAAGGAAGTGACCAGCAGATCGTACACCCTGAGCACTATTTCAGGCTGAACCACAAGTGCAGAAGCGGTCCTAACCAACTGATGTCAAGTTAACACTTCTTCACAGAGTGAGCAACACCTGAAATGGGCTCTGGGTAGGGCAACGGAGGCAAAAACTCTGGAGTCATTCGAGGGGCAGTCAGCTGCTGTGGGAAATTAACTAAACAGCTCCCCTCATCTCTTACGACTGTTACAATCTAGTTCAGAAACAGTAGAGATCCCAGCACCACTCCCGAGGACCCTCCACTCTGTCCATTGCCCCCAACTCCATTAACTAGTCCCCACTAATTCCCCTCGCAGCCAATTTGATATCCACATTTTGCTGGGATGTTTAAACTAGCACTGAAAATAACATGGACACAGTTGCATTCTTCCCACCCCCTCCCAAATAAAGCGCTAGACCGCTGAACAGTGCTCCGAGGGTGCAGGGCAGTGCAAACAGCTGCCAACATGGGGTGGAAGGAAACCTTAGAATAAAATGGCTTTAAATGAATATACCATCTCCAGCAGAATTCAATTTGTCCAAGTCTTCGAAGACAGCAATAGCCTGTGGGTAAAGGGAAAGACAAATAATGAAACTATTTGTTAATGCACTTTGTCAAAAATCTGAATACTTCAAAAGGGACGATGTTATTAGCTTTGACAACTCATTATTGGGATAACCAAAGATTATGGATATCTACCTGAACGGTCATCTGGGTACAAATGCCCTACCTACAGTCACGAGTGGAGGGACAATATTCTGTTTGAACTGGTGCAAGAACTGTTTAAAAAGATAGGATTCACGAATGGAATACCTTCCCAACTGCGGGTCTCCGTGCTCAATGCTTTTTGCGAGGCTAGAAGCTGGAGCAGGAACCTGAGCTGGCACAAGGCAGAGGGTACAACGCACTGAGCTCACTGCATCAGTTTGGGAGAGTTTGGATTTTGTTTAAGCAAGGCTGGAGCGACTTCAGCCTGAATCAATTGCGCAGGCAAGGCAGCTGCAAGCAACAGAGAATGAAGGAAAAAGCGGTGGTCTGTGCTTAAGTCCTCGAGTTGCTGCACATTCCAGGGAAGTGCATCCCAGAAGCTCAAATCTCCGGCCAGTGATATCAATCGAGATCAAAACACTGGAAAGAAATTGAAAGTGGAATGGGAAAATCAGTGAGTATTCAAGAGACAGCACAAGGATTGCAAGTGCCTTCACAGAGCTGGGTTTGCATTTGAAGCAGTCAAAACACAATCACAAACACACAAAAAAGATAGCAATGATGCTTGGTTTACGAGTTAAACATGGAAGTTAATGAAACAACACAATGATGGAAATCAACAGGTCAGTCAGTTACGAGGAAATGCATCAGCAACACACCCTCCCAATCACCATTAATTGAGCCATGTGTAACAATGAAAGTTTACATTGATGCGTAGCATGACCAGTTTTGCACCAGGTTTACAAACGCTGCTTTTCTATTGATCTGTAACTGGTGATCAAGTGAAAGCAAAGCAGATGGGATTTGGTTAGATTGGCGGCTCAGGGTTGCCATTTTGCTTTGTTCTTAGCGCTTGTTGCTGCCCTAATTACAGCCCTCCAAGCGGGAGTTGCATGACCTTCAGCGTACTAGCACATATCCGTTGGCATTACTCATGGTGCCGGCAATTTGATGAGGGCGTGAACTCAACATTACAATTCTGCAGTTCTTCCTCGATGCTCGACTACAAAGCTGGAAAAAAATATTTGTATTAAGGGCTCCCATCTCACTGAGGAGGCTACAGGTCAATCCACATCCAACAACCTGCTCTGTAAACTCTGCAATATATCGCAATGTATGGTATGTCGGACATCAACTAGGGGTTTCAAAAAACAAAGAAAAGTACAGCACAGGAACTGGCCCTTCGGCCCTCCAAGCCTGTGCCGACCATGCTGCCCGTCTAAAGTAAAATCTTCTGCACTTCCGGGGGTCCGTATCCCTCTATTCCCATCCTATTCATGTATTTGTCAAGATGCCCCTTAAATGTCACTATCGTCCCTGCTTCCACCACCTCCTCCGGCAGCGAGTTCCAGGCACCCACTACCCTGTGTAAAAAATCTTGCCTCGTACATCTCCTCTAAACCTTGCCCCTCGCACCTTAAACCTATGCTCCCTAGTAATTGACCCCTCTACCCTGGGAAAATCCTCTGACTATCCACTCTGTCTATGCCCTTCATAATTTTGTAGACCTCTATCAGGTCGCCCCTCAACTCCGTCGTTCCAGTGAGAACAAACAGAGTTTATTCAACCACTCCTCATAGCTAATGCCCTCCATACCAGGCAACATCCTGGTAAATCTCTTCTGCACCTTCTCTAAAGCCTCCACATCCTTCTGGTAGTGTGGCGAGCAGAATTGAACACTATACTCCAAGTGTGGCCTAACTAAGGTTCTATACAGCTGCAACATGACTTGCCAATTCTTATACTCAATGCCCCGGCCAATGAAGGCAAGCATGCCGTATGCCTTCTTGACTACCTTCTCCACCTGTGTTGCCCCTTTCAGTGACCTGTGGACCTGTACACCTAGATCTCTCTGACTGTCAATACTCATGAGGGTTCGACCATTCACTGTATATTCCCTACCTGCATCAGGCCTTCCAAAATGCATTACCTCACATTTGTCCGGATTAAACTCCACCTGCCATCTCTCCACCCAAGACTCCAAACAATCTAAATCCTGCTGTATCCTCTGACAGTCCTCATCGTTATCCGCAAATCCACCAACTTTTGTGTCGTCTGCAAACTTACTAATCAGACCAGTTACATTTTCCTCCAAATCATTTCTATATACTACAAACAGCAAAGGTCCCAGCACGGATCCCTGCGGAACCCCACTAATCACAGCGCTCCAATCAGAAAAGCACCCTTCCATTGCTACTCTCTGCCTTCTATGACCTAGCCAGTTCTGTATCCATCTTGCCAGCTCACCCCTGATCCCATGTGATTTCATGAGGGAGCTTGTCAAAGGCCTTACTGAAGTCCATATAGATAACATCCACTGCCCTACCTGCATCAATCATCTTTGTGACCTCTTCGAAAAACTGTATCAAGACACGACCTCCCCTTCACAAAACCATGCTGCCTCTCGTGATACGTCCATTTGCTTCCAAATGGGAGTAGATCCTGTCTCGAAGAATTCTCTCCAGTACTGATGTAAGGCTCACCGGCCTGTAGTTCCCTGGATTATCCTTGCTACCCTTCTTAAACAAAGGAACAACATTGGCTATTCTCCAGTCCTCCGGGACATCACCTGAAGACAGTGAGGATCCAAAGATTTCTGTCAAGGCCTCAGCAATTTCCTCTCTCGCCTCCTTCAGTATTCTAGGGTAGCTCCCATCAGGCTGTGGGGACTTATCTACCTTAATATTTTTCAAGACGCCCAACACCTCGTCTTTTTGGATCTCAATGTGACCCAGGCTATCTACACACCCTTCTCCAGACTCAACATCCACCAATTCCTTCTCTTTGGTGAATACTGATGCAAAGTATTCATTTAGTACCTTGCCCATTTCCTCTAGCTCCACACATAGATTTCCTCGCCTGTCCTTCAGTGGGCCCACCCTTTCCCTGGCTACCCTCTTGCTTTTTATGTATGTGTAAAAAGCCTCGGGATTTTCCTTAACCCTATTTGCCAATGACTTTTCGTGACCCCTTTTAGCCCTCCTGACTCCTTGCTTAAGTTCCTTCCTACTTTTCTTATATTCCACACAGGCTTTGTCTGTTCCCAGCCTTCTAGCCCTTATAAATGCTTCCTTGTTCTTCTTGACGAGGCCTACAATATCTCTCGTTATCTAAGGTTCCCGAAATTAGCCATATTTATCCTTCTTCCTCACAGGAACATGCCGGTCCTGAATTCCTTTCAACTGACATTTGAAAGCCTCCCACATGTCAGATGTTGATTTACCCTCAAACATCCGCCCAAAATCTAGGTTCTTCAGTTCCTGCCTAATATTGTTAGAATTAGCCTTCCACCAATTTAGCACATTCACCCGAGGACCACTCTTATACTTGTCCACCAGCACTTTAAAACTTACTGAATTGTGGTCACTGTTCCCGAAATGCTCCCCTACTGAAACTTCTACCACCTGGCCGGGCTCATTCCCCAATACCAGGTCCAGTATAGCCCCTTCCCTAGTTGGACTATCTACATATTGTTTTAAGAAGCCCTCCTGGATGCTCCTTACAAACTCTGCCCCGTCCAAGCCTCTAGCACTAAGTGAGTCCCAGTCAATATTGGGGAAGTTAAAGTCTCCCATCACAACAACCCTGTTGCTTTTATTCCTTTCCAAAATCTGTCTACCTGTCTGCTCCTCCATCTCCCGCTGGCTGTTGGGTGGCCTGTAGTAAACCCCCAACATTGTGACTGCACCCTTCTTATTCCTGATCTCTACCCATATAACCTCGTTGCCCTCTGAGGTGTCCTCCCGTAGTATAGCTGTGATATTCTCCCTAACCAATAGCGCAACTCCTCCACCCCTTTTACATCCCTCCCTATTGCGCCTGAAACATCTAAATCCTGGAACGTTTAGCTGCCAAGCCTGTCCTTCCCTCAACCAGGTCTCTGTAATGGCAACAACATCATAGTTCCAAGTACTAATCCAAGCTCTAAGTTCATCTGCCTTACCTGTTATACTTCTTGCATTAAAACATATGCACTTCAGGCCACCAGTCCCGCTGTTTTCAGCAACATCGCCCTGTCTGCTGTGTCTCAGAGCTATACTGGCCCTATTCCCTAGTTCTCCCTCAATGCTCGCACCTTCTGACCTATTGCTCCCGTGCCCACCCCCCTGCCATACTAGTTTAAACTCTCCCGTGTGACACTAGCAAACCTCGCGGCCAGGTTTAGATGCAACCCGTCCTTCTTATACAGGTCACACCTGCCCCAGAAGAGCTCCCAGTGGTCCAGATAACTGAAACCCTCCCTCCTACACCAGCTGTTTAGCACGTGTTTAGCTTCTCGATCTTCCTATTTCGAGCCTCACTGGCACGTGGCACAGGGAGTAATCCCAAGATTACATCCCTAGAGGTCCTGTCTTTTAACTTTCTGCCTAGTTCCCTGAACTCCTGCTGCAGGGCCTCATGCCCCTTCCTGCCTATGGCGTTAGTTCCTGCCTATACACTACTGAGAAAATTGTCCTGATCCAATCAACAAAATACAAAAGTATACTTTAACACAAGACCCTGCTCCCATGCCCACGTCTGTCGCTGGCCAGCTGCAATGTTCCAGAGAAGCTCAACGCAAACTGGAGGAACAACATCTCATCTTCCGGTTAGGCACGCTACAGCCTTCCGGTCTCAACATCGAATTCAACAACTTCAGATGATCAGCTCTACCCCACCTCAACCCATTTGTTTTCATCCCATTTCATTTTAACTGTCTATTACCTTTTATTTATTTCTTGTCTTTGTTTATATATATTCCCCCCCCCCCATTCTTTCCCCTATCTTATCCCCTCTTTCCTTACCTTTTCTCCCCTTTGCTTCCCCCTTTTCTCATTTTACCTCTCCCACTCATGTCCCCCCCTCCCCCCACGTCTACATCTGTCACAGTTTACCCTCTGATTTTAGTTTCTTTGCTGTTTGGCCTTTCACACCATTTATTCTCTCTGGGGACTGCTATTAGCACACTCTTCCCTTGGTTTTGTTGGCCATGAGCACACTCTTCCCTTGGTTTCTGTGGCTATTAGCACACTCTTCCCTTGGTTTCTGTGGCCATTAGCACACTCTTCCCTTGGTTTCTGTGGCTATTAGCACACTCTTCCCTTGGTTTCTGTGGCTATTAGCACTCTCTTCCCTTGGTTTCTGTGGCTATTGGCACTCTCTTCCCTTGGTTTCTGTGGCTGTTAGCACTCTCTTCCCTTGGTTTCTGTGGCTATTGGCACTCTCTTCCCTTGGTTTCTGTGGCTGTGAACACTCTCTTCCCATGGTTTCTGTGGCTATTAGCACAGTCTTCCCTTGGTTTCTGTGGCTATTAGCACTCTCTTCCCTTGGTTTCTGTGGCTATTAGCACTCTCTTCCCTTGGTTTCTGTGGCTATTAGCACTCTCTTCCCTTGGTTTCTGTGGCTATTGGCACTCTCTTCCCTTGGTTTCGTTGGCCATGAGCACACTCTTCCCTTGGTTTCTGTGGCTATTAGCACTCTCTTCCCTTGGTTTCTGTGGCTATTAGCACTCTCTTCCCTTGGTTTCTGTGGCTATTAGCACTCTCTTCCCTTGGTTTCGTTGGCCATGAGCACACTCTTCCCTTGGTTTCTGTGGCTATTAGCACTCTCTTCCCTTGGTTTCTGTGGCCATTAGCACACTCTTCCCTTGGTTTCTGTGGCTATTAGCACACTCTTCCCTTGGTTTCTGTGGCTATTAGCACTCTCTTCCCTTGGTTTCTGTGGCTATTGGCACTCTCTTCCCTTGGTTTCTGTGGCTGTTAGCACTCTCTTCCCTTGGTTTCTGTGGCTATTGGCACTCTCTTCCCTTGGTTTCTGTGGCTGTGAGCACTCTCTTCCCATGGTTTCTGTGGCTATTAGCACAGTCTTCCCTTGTTTTCTGTGGCTATTAGCACTCTCTTCCCTTGGTTTCTGTGGCTATTAGCACACTCTTCCCTTGGTTTCTGTGGCTATTAGCACTCTCTTCCCTTGGTTTCTGTGGCTATTAGCACTCTCTTCCCTTGGTTTCTGTGGCTATTAGCACTCTCTTCCCTTGGTTTCTGTGGCTATTAGCACACTCTTCCCTTGGTTTCTGTGGCTATTAGCACTCTCTTCCCTTGGTTTCTGTGGCTATTGGCACTCTCTTCCCTTGGTTTCTGTGGCTATTAGCACTCTCTTCCCTTGGTTTCTGTGGCTATTGGCACTCTCTTCCCTTGGTTTCTGTGGCTATTAGCACTCTCTTCCCTTGGTTTCTGTGGCTATTAGCACTCTCTTCCCTTGGTTTCTGTGGCTTTTAGCACACTCTTCCCTTGGTTTCTGTGGCTATTGGCACTCTCTTCCCTTGGTTTCTGTGGCTGTTAGCACTCTCTTCCCTTGGTTTCTGTGGCTATTGGCACTCTCTTCCCTTGGTTTCTGTGGCTGTGAGCACTCTCTTCCCATGGTTTCTGTGGCTATTAGCACAGTCTTCCCTTGGTTTCTGTGGCTATTAGCACTCTCTTCCCTTGGTTTCTGTGGCTATTAGCACTCTCTTCCCTTGGTTTCTGTGGCTTTTAGCACAGTCTTCCCTTGGTTTCTGTGGCTATTAGCACTCTCTTCCCTTGGCTTCTGTGGCTATTAGCACACTCTTCCCTTGGTTTCTGTGGCTATGAGCACACTCATCCCTTGGTTTCTGTGGCTATTAGCACTCTCTTTCCTTGGTTTCTGTGGCTATTGGCACTCTCTTCCCTTGGTTTCTGTGGCTATTAGCACTCTCTTCCCTTGGTTTCTGTGGCCATTAGCACTCTCTTCCCTTGGTTTCTGTGGCTATTAGCACTCTCTTCCCTTGGTTTCTGTGGCTATTAGCACACTCTTCCCTTGGTTTCTGTGGCTATTAGCACTCTCTTCCCTTGGCTTCTGTGGCTATTAGCACTCTCTTCCCTTGGTTTTGTTGGCCATGAGCACTCTCTTCCCTTGGTTTCTGTGGCTATTAGCACTCTCTTCCCTTGGTTTCTGTGGCTATTAGCACACTCTTCCCTTGGTTTCTGTGGCTATTAGCACACTCTTCCCTTGGTTTCTGTGGCTATTAGCACACTCTTCCCTTGGTTTCTGTGGCTATTAGCACACTCTTCCCTTGGTTTCTGTGGCTATTAGCACACTCTTCCCTTGGTTTCTGTGGCCATTAGCACACTCTTCCCTTGGTTTCTGTGGCTATGAGCACACTCTTCCCTTGGTTTCTGTGGCTATTGGCACTCTCTTCCCTTGGTTTCTGTGGCTATTGGCACTCTCTTCCCTTGGTTTCTGTGGCTATTGGCACTCTCTTCCCTTGGTTTCTGTGGCTGTGAGCACTCTCTTCCCATGGTTTCTGTGGCTATTAGCACAGTCTTCCCTTGGTTTCTGTGGCTATTAGCACTCTCTTCCCTTGGTTTCTGTGGCTATTAGCACACTCTTCCCTTGGTTTCTGTGGCTATTAGCACTCTCTTCCCTTGGTTTCTGTGGCTATTAGCACTCTCTTCCCTTGGTTTCTGTGGCTTTTAGCACAGTCTTCCCTTGGTTTCTGTGGCTATTAGCACTCTCTTCCCTTGGCTTCTGTGGCTATTAGCACACTCTTCCCTTGGTTTCTGTGGCTATGAGCACACTCATCCCTTGGTTTCTGTGGCTATTAGCACTCTCTTTCCTTGGTTTCTGTGGCTATTGGCACTCTCTTCCCTTGGTTTCTGTGGCTATTAGCACTCTCTTCCCTTGGTTTCTGTGGCTATTAGCACTCTCTTCCCTTGGTTTCTGTGGCTATTGGCACTCTCTTCCCTTGGTTTCTGTGGCTATTGGCACTCTCTTCCCTTGGTTTCTGTGGCTGTTGGCACTCTCTTCCCTTGGTTTCTGTGGCTATTAGCACACTCTTCCCTTGGTTTCTGTGGCTATGAGCACACTCATCCCTTGGTTTCTGTGGCTATTAGCACTCTCTTTCCTTGGTTTCTGTGGCTATTGGCACTCTCTTCCCTTGGTTTCTGTGGCTATTAGCACTCTCTTTCCTTGGTTTCTGTGGCTATTAGCACTCTCTTCCCTTGGTTTCTGTGGCTATTGGCACTCTCTTCCCTTGGTTTCAGTGGCTATTGGCACTCTCTTCCCTTGGTTTCTGTGGCTATTGGCACTCTCTTCCCTTGGTTTCTGTGGCTATTAGCACTCTCTTCCCTTGGTTTCTGTGGCTATTAGCACTCTCTTCCCTTGGTTTCTGTGGCTATTGGCACTCTCTTCCCTTGGTTTCTGTGGCTATTAGCACACTCTTCCCTTGGTTTCTGTGGCTATGAGCACACTCATCCCTTGGTTTCTGTGGCTATTAGCACTCTCTTCCCTTGGTTTCTGTGGCTATTGGCACTCTCTTCCCTTGGTTTCTGTGGCTATTGGCACTCTCTTCCCTTGGTTTCTGTGGCTATTAGCACTCTCTTCCCTTGGTTTCTGTGGCAATGAGCACTCTCTTCCCTTAGTTTCTGTGGCTATTAACACTCTCTTCCCTTGGTTTCTGTGGCTATTGGCACTCTCTTCCCTTGGTTTCTGTGGCTATTGGCACTCTCTTCCCTTGGTTTCTGTGGCTATTGGCACTCTCTTCCCTTGGTTTCTGTGGCTATTGGCACTCTCTTTCCTTGGTTTCTGTGGCTATTGGCACTCTCTTCCCTTGGTTTCTGTGGCTATTAGCACTCTCTTCCCTTGGTTTCTGTGGCCATTAGCACTCTCTTCCCTTGGTTTCTGTGGCTATTAGCACTCTCTTCCCTTGGTTTCTGTGGCTATTAGCACACTCTTCCCTTGGTTTCTGTGGCTATTAGCACTCTCTTCCCTTGGCTTCTGTGGCTATTAGCACTCTCTTCCCTTGGTTTTGTTGGCCATGAGCACTCTCTTCCCTTGGTTTCTGTGGCTATTAGCACTCTCTTCCCTTGGTTTCTGTGGCTATTAGCACACTCTTCCCTTGGTTTCTGTGGCTATTAGCACACTCTTCCCTTGGTTTCTGTGGCTATTAGCACACTCTTCCCTTGGTTTCTGTGGCTATTAGCACACTCTTCCCTTGGTTTCTGTGGCTATTAGCACACTCTTCCCTTGGTTTCTGTGGCCATTAGCACACTCTTCCCTTGGTTTCTGTGGCTATGAGCACACTCTTCCCTTGGTTTCTGTGGCTATTGGCACTCTCTTCCCTTGGTTTCTGTGGCTATTGGCACTCTCTTCCCTTGGTTTCTGTGGCTATTGGCACTCTCTTCCCTTGGTTTCTGTGGCTGTGAGCACTCTCTTCCCATGGTTTCTGTGGCTATTAGCACAGTCTTCCCTTGGTTTCTGTGGCTATTAGCACTCTCTTCCCTTGGTTTCTGTGGCTATTAGCACACTCTTCCCTTGGTTTCTGTGGCTATTAGCACTCTCTTCCCTTGGTTTCTGTGGCTATTAGCACTCTCTTCCCTTGGTTTCTGTGGCTTTTAGCACAGTCTTCCCTTGGTTTCTGTGGCTATTAGCACTCTCTTCCCTTGGCTTCTGTGGCTATTAGCACACTCTTCCCTTGGTTTCTGTGGCTATTGGCACTCTCTTCCCTTGGTTTCTGTGGCTATTGGCACTCTCTTCCCTTGGTTTCTGTGGCTATTGGCACTCTCTTCCCTTGGTTTCTGTGGCTGTGAGCACTCTCTTCCCATGGTTTCTGTGGCTATTAGCACAGTCTTCCCTTGGTTTCTGTGGCTATTAGCACTCTCTTCCCTTGGTTTCTGTGGCTATTAGCACACTCTTCCCTTGGTTTCTGTGGCTATTAGCACTCTCTTCCCTTGGTTTCTGTGGCTATTAGCACTCTCTTCCCTTGGTTTCTGTGGCTTTTAGCACAGTCTTCCCTTGGTTTCTGTGGCTATTAGCACTCTCTTCCCTTGGCTTCTGTGGCTATGAGCACACTCTTCCCTTGGTTTCTGTGGCTATGAGCACACTCATCCCTTGGTTTCTGTGGCTATTAGCACTCTCTTTCCTTGGTTTCTGTGGCTATTGGCACTCTCTTCCCTTGGTTTCTGTGGCTATTAGCACTCTCTTCCCTTGGTTTCTGTGGCTATTAGCACTCTCTTCCCTTGGTTTCTGTGGCTATTGGCACTCTCTTCCCTTGGTTTCTGTGGCTATTGGCACTCTCTTCCCTTGGTTTCTGTGGCTATTGGCACTCTCTTCCCTTGGTTTCTGTGGCTATTAGCACACTCTTCCCTTGGTTTCTGTGGCTATGAGCACACTCATCCCTTGGTTTCTGTGGCTATTAGCACTCTCTTTCCTTGGTTTCTGTGGCTATTGGCACTCTCTTCCCTTGGTTTCTGTGGCTATTAGCACTCTCTTTCCTTGGTTTCTGTGGCTATTAGCACTCTCTTCCCTTGGTTTCTGTGGCTATTGGCACTCTCTTCCCTTGGTTTCAGTGGCTATTGGCACTCTCTTCCCTTGGTTTCTGTGGCTATTGGCACTCTCTTCCCTTGGTTTCTGTGGCTATTAGCACTCTCTTCCCTTGGTTTCTGTGGCTATTAGCACTCTCTTCCCTTGGTTTCTGTGGCTATTGGCACTCTCTTCCCTTGGTTTCTGTGGCTATTAGCACACTCTTCCCTTGGTTTCTGTGGCTATGAGCACACTCATCCCTTGGTTTCTGTGGCTATTAGCACTCTCTTCCCTTGGTTTCTGTGGCTATTGGCACTCTCTTCCCTTGGTTTCTGTGGCTATTGGCACTCTCTTCCCTTGGTTTCTGTGGCTATTAGCACTCTCTTCCCTTGGTTTCTGTGGCAATGAGCACTCTCTTCCCTTAGTTTCTGTGGCTATTAACACTCTCTTCCCTTGGTTTCTGTGGCTATTGGCACTCTCTTCCCTTGGTTTCTGTGGCTATTGGCACTCTCTTCCCTTGGTTTCTGTGGCTATTGGCACTCTCTTCCCTTGGTTTCTGTGGCTATTGGCACTCTCTTCCCTTGGTTTCTGTGGCTATTGGCACTCTCTTCCCTTGATTTCTGTGGCTATTAGCACTCTCTTCCCTTGATTTCTGTGGCTATTGGCACTCTCTTCCCTTGATTTCTGTGGCTATTAGCACTCTCTTCCCTTGGTTTCTGTGGCTATTAGCACTCTCTTCCCTTGGTTTCTGTGGCTATTAGCACTCTCTTCCCTTGGTTTCTGTGGCTATTAGCACACTCTTCCCTTGGTTTCTGTGGCCATTAGCACACTCTTCCCTTGGTTTCTGTGGCTATTAGCTCACTCTTCCCTTGGTTTCTGTGGCTATTAGCACACTCATCCCTTGGTTTCTGTGGCTATTAGCACTCTCTTTCCTTGGTTTCTGTGGCTATTGGCACTCTCTTCCCTTGGTTTCTGTGGCTATAAGCACTCTCTTCCCTTGGTTTCTGTGGCTATTAGCACTCTCTTCCCTTGGTTTCTGTGGCTATTGGCACTCTCTTCCCTTGGTTTCTGTGGCTATTGGCACTCTCTTCCCTTGGTTTCTGTGGCTATAAGCACTCTCTTCCCTTGGTTTCTGTGGCTATTAGCACTCTCTTCCCTTGGTTTCTGTGGCTATTGGCACTCTCTTCCCTTGGTTTCTGTGGCTATTGGCACTCTCTTCCCTTTATTTCTGTGGCTGTTAGCACACTCTTCCCTTGATTTCTGTGGCTATTAGCACTCTCTTCCCTTGATTTCTGTGGCTATTGGCACTCTCTTCCCTTGGTTTCTGTGGCTATAAGCACTCTCTTCCCTTGGTTTCTGTGGCTATTAGCACTCTCTTCCCTTGGTTTCTGTGGCTATTGGCACTCTCTTCCCTTGGTTTCTGTGGCTATTGGCACTCTCTTCCCTTTATTTCTGTGGCTGTTAGCACACTCTTCCCTTGATTTCTGTGGCTATTAGCACTCTCTTCCCTTGATTTCTGTGGCGATTGGCACTCTCTTCCCTTGATTTCTGTGGCTGTTAGCACTCTCTTCCCTTGGTTTCTGTGGCTATTAGCACTCTCTTCCCTTGGTTTCTGTGGCTATTAGCACTCTCTTCCCTTGGTTTCTGTGGCTATTAGCACACTCTTCCCTTGGTTTCTGTGGCCATTAGCACTCTCTTCCCTTGGTTTCTGTGGCTATTAGCACACTCATCCCTTGGTTTCTGTGGCTATTAGCACTCTCTTCTCTTGGTTTCTGTGGCTATTAGCACTCTCTTCCCTTGGTTTCTGTGGCCATTAGCACACTCATTCCTTGGTTTCTGTGGCTATTAGCACTCTCTTCCCTTGGTTTCTGTGGCTATTAGCACTCTCTTCCCTTGGTTTCTTTGGCTATTAGCACTCTCTTCCCTTGGTTTCTGTGGCTATTAGCACTCTCTTCCCTTGGTTTCTGTGGCTATTGGTACTCTCTTCCCTTGGTTTCTGTGGCTATTAGCACTCTCTTCCCTTGGTTTCTTTGGCTATTAGCACTCTCTTCCCTTGGTTTCTGTGGCTATTAGCACTCTCTTCCCTTGGTTTCTGTGGCTATTGGTACTCTCTTCCCTTGGTTTCTGTGGCTATTAGCACTCTCTTCCCATGGTTTCTGTGGCTATTAGCACACTCTTCCCTTGGTTTCTGTGGCCATTAGCACTCTCTTCCCTTGGTTTCTGTGGCTATTAGCACTCTCTTCCCTTGGTTTCTGTGGCTATTGGCACTCTCTTCCCTTGGTTTCTGTGGCTATTGGCACTCTCTTCCCTTGGTTTCTGTGGCTATTAGCACTCTCTTCCCTTGGTTTCTGTGGCTATTGGCACTCTCTTCCCTTGGTTTCTGTGGCTATTAGCACACTCTTCCCTTGGTTTCTGTGGCCATTAGCACTCTCTTCCCTTGGTTTCTGTGGCTATTAGCACTCTCTTCCCTTGGTTTCTGTGGCTATTGGCACTCTCTTCCCTTGGTTTCTGTGGCTATTGGCACTCTCTTCCCTTGGTTTCTGTGGCCATTAGCACACTCTTCCCTTGGTTTCTGTGGCTATTGGCACACTCTTCCCTTGGTTTCTGTGGCTATGAGCACACTCTTCCCTTGGTTTCTGTCGCTATTAGCACACTCTTCCCTTGGTTTCTGTGGCTATTGGCACACCCTTCCCTTGGTTTCTGTGGCTATGAGCACACTCTTCCCTTGGTTTCTGTGGCTATTAGCACACTCTTTCCTTGGTTTCTGTGGCTATGAGCACACTCTTCCCTTGGTTTCTGTGGCTATTAGCACTCTCTTCCCTTGATTTCTGTGGCTATTGGCACTCTCTTCCCTTGATTTCTGTGGCTATTAGCACTCTCTTCCCTTGGTTTCTGTGGCCATTAGCACACTCTTCCCTTGGTTTCTGTGGCTATGAGCACACTCATCCCTTGGTTTCTGTGGCCATTAGCACTCTCTTTCCTTGGTTTCTGTGGCTATTGGCACTCTCTTCCCTTGGTTTCTGTGGCTATTGGCACTCACTTCCCTTGGTTTCTGTGGCTATTGGCACTCTCTTCCCTTGATTTCTGTGGCTATTAGCACTCTCTTCCCTTGATTTCTGTGGCTATTGGCACTCTCTTCCCTTGATTTCTGTGGCTATTAGCACTCTCTTCCCTTGGTTTCTGTGGCTATTGGCACTCTCTTCCCTTGGTTTCTGTGGCTATTAGCACTCTCTTCCCTTGGTTTCTTTGGCTATTAGCACTCTCTTCCCTTGGTTTCTGTGGCTATTAGCACTCTCTTCCCTTGGTTTCTGTGGCTATTGGTACTCTCTTCCCTTGGTTTCTGTGGCTATTAGCACTCTCTTCCCTTGGTTTCTGTGGCTATGAGCACACTCTTCCCTTGGTTTCTGTGGCCATTAGCACTCTCTTCCCTTGGTTTCTGTGGCTATTAGCACTCTCTTCCCTTGGTTTCTGTGGCTATTGGCACTCTCTTCCCTTGGTTTCTGTGGCTATTGGCACTCTCTTCCCTTGGTTTCTGTGGCCATTAGCACACTCTTCCCTTGGTTTCTGTGGCTATTGGCACACTCTTCCCTTGGTTTCTGTCGCTATTAGCACTCTCTTCCCTTGGTTTCTGTGGCTATGAGCACACTCTTCCCTTGATTTCTGTGGCTATTAGCACTCTCTTCCCTTGATTTCTGTGGCTATTGGCACTCTCTTCCCTTGATTTCTGTGGCTATTAGCACTCTCTTCCCTTGGTTTCTGTGGCCATGAGCACACTCTTCCCTTGGTTTCTGTGGCTATTAGCACACTCTTCCCTTGGTTTCTGTGGCTATTAGCACTCTCTTCCCTTGGTTTCTGTGGCTATTGGCACTCTCTTCCCTTGGTTTCTGTGGCCATTAGCACTCTCTTCCCTTGGTTTCTGTGGCTATTGGCACTCTCTTCCCTTGGTTTCTGTGGCCATTAGCACACTCTTCCCTTGGTTTCTGTGGCCATTAGCACACTCTTTCCTTGGTTTCTGTGGCTATTGGCACTCTCTTCCCTTGGTTTCTGTGGCTATTAGCACACTCTTCCCTTGGTTTCTGTCGCTATTAGCACTCTCTTCCCTTGGTTTCTGCGGCTATGCGCACACTCTTCCCTTGGTTTCTGTCGCTATTAGCACTCTCTTCCCTTGGTTTCTGTGGCTATTGGCACTCTCTTCCCTTGGTTTCTGTGGCTATTAGCACACTCTTCCCTTGGTTTCTGTGGCTATTAGCACACTCTTCCCTTGGTTTCTGTGGCTATTAGCACTCTCTTCCCTTAGTTTCTGTGGCTATTGGCACTCTCTTCCCTTGATTTCTGTGACTATTAGCACTCTCTTCCCTTGGTGTCTGTGGCTATTAGCACTCTCTTTCCTTGGTGTCTGTGGCTATTAGCACTCTCTTCCCTTGGTTTCTGTGGCTATTAGCACTCTCTTCCCTTGGTTTCTGTGGCTATTGGCACTCTCTTCCCTTGGTGTCTGTGGCTATTAGCACTCTCTTCCCTTGGTTTCTGTCGCTATTAGCACACTCTTCCCTTGGTTTCTGTGGCTGTTAGCACTCTCTTCCCTTGGTTTCTGTGGCTATTGGCACTCTCTTCCCTTGGTTTCTGTGGCTATTAGCACACTCTTCCCTTGATTTCTGTGGCTATTAGCACACTCCTCCATTGGTTTCAGCGGCTATTAACACTCTCTTCCTTTGGTTTCTGTGGCGATTAGCACACTCTTCCCTTGGTTTCTGTGGCTATTAGCACTCTCTTCCCTTGGTTTCTGTGGCTATGAGCACACTCTTCCCTTGGTTTCTGTGGCTATTAGCACACTCTTCCCTTGGTTTCTGTGGCCATTAGCACACTCTTCCCTTGGGTTCTGTGGCTATTAGCACACTCATCCCTTGGGTTCTGTGGCTATTAGCACACTCTTCCCTTGGTTTCTGTGGCTATGAGCACACTCTTCCCTTGGTTTCTGTGGCTATGAGCACACTCTTCCCTTGGTTTCTGTGGCTATGAGCACACTCTTCCCTTGGTTTCTGTGGCTATTCGCACTGTCTTCCCTTGGTTTCTGTGGCTATTCGCACTCTCTTCCCTTGGTTTCTGTGGCTATTAGCACTCTCTTCCCTTGGTTTCTGTGGCCATTAGCACACTCTACCCATGGGTTCTGTGGCTATTAGCACACTCTTCCCTTAGTTTCTGTGGCTATTAACACTCTCTTCCCTTGGTGTCTGTGGCTATTAGCACACTCTTCCCTTGGTTTCTGTGGCTATTAACACTCTCTTCCCTTGGTGTCTGTGGCTATTAGCACTCTCTTCCCTTGGTTTCTGTGGCTATGAGCACACTCTTCCCTTGGTTTCTGTGGCTATTAGCACTCTCTTCCCTTGGTTTCTGTGGCTATTAGCACACTCTTCCCTTGGTTTCTGTGGCTATTAGCACTCTCTTCCCTTAGTTTCTGTGGCTATTAGCACACTTTTCCCTTGGTTTCTGTGGCTATTAGCACTCTCTTCCCTTGGTTTCTGTGGCTATTAGCACACTCTTCCCTTGGTTTCTGTGACTATTAGCACTCTCTTCCCTTAGTTTCTGTGGCTATTAGCACACTCTTCCCTTGGTTTCTGTGGCTATTGGCACTCTCTTCCCTTGGCTTCTGTGGCTATTAGCACTCTCTTCCCTTGGTTTCTGTGGCTATTAGCACACTCTTCCCTTGGTTTCTGTGGCTATTGGCACTCTTTCCTTCGTTTCTGTGGCTATTGGCACTCTCTTCCCTTGGTTTCTGTGGCTATTAGCACTCTCTTCCCTTGGTTTCTGTGGCTATTGGCACTCTCTTCCCTTGGTTTCTGTGGCTATTAGCACTCTCTTCCCTTAGTTTCTGTGGCTATTAGCACACTCTTCCCTTGGTTTCTGTGGCTATTGGCACTCTCTTCCCTTGGCTTCTGTGGCTATTAGCACTCTCTTCCCTTGGTTTCTGTGGCTATTAGCACTCTCTTCCCTTGGTTTCTGTGGCTATTGGCACTCTCTTCCCTTGGTTTCTGTGGCTATTGGCACTCTCTTCCCTTGGTTTCTGTGGCTATTGGCTCTCTTCCCTTGGTTTCTGTGGCTATTGGCACTCTCTTCCCTTGGTTTCTGTGGCTATTGGCACTCTCTTCCCTTGGCTTCTGTGGCTATTGGCTCTCTTCCCTTGGTTTCTGTGGCTATTGGCACTCTCTTCCCTTGGTTTCTGTGGCTATTGGCACTCTCTTCCCTTGGCTTCTGTGGCTATTAGCACTCTCTTCACTTGGTTTCTATGGATAATAGCACTCTCTTCCCTTGGTTTCTGTGGCTATTAGCACTCTCTTCCCTTGGTTTCTGTGGCTATTAGCACTCTCTTCCCTTGGTTTCTGTGGCTATTGGTACTCTCTTCCTTTGGTTTCTGTGGCTATTAGCACTCTCTTCACTTGGTTTCTATGGATAATAGCACTCTCTTCCCTTGGTTTCTGTGGCTATGAGCACACTCTTCCCTTGGTTTCTGTGGCTATTAGCACACTCTTCCCTTGGTTTCTGTGGCTATTAGCACTCTCTTCCCTTGGTTTCTGTGGCTATTGGCACTCTCTTCCCTTGGTTTCTGTGGCTATTGGCACTCTCTTCCCTTGGCTTCTGTGGCTATTAGCACTCTCTTCCCTTGGTTTCTATGGATAATAGCACTCTCTTCCCTTGGTTTCTGTGGCTATTAGCACTCTCTTCCCTTGGTTTCTGTGGCTATTAGCACACTCATCCCTTGGGTTCTGTGGCTATTAGCACTCTCTTCCCTTGGTTTCTGTGGCTATTAGCACTCTCTTCCCTTGGTTTCTGTGGCTATGAGCACACTCTTCCCTTGGTTTCTGTGGCTATTAGCACACTCTTCCCTTGGTTTCTGTGGCTATTAGCACTCTCTTCCCTTGGTTTCTGTGGCTATTGGCACTCTCTTCCCTTGGTTTCTGTGGCTATTGGCACTCTCTTCCCTTGGCTTCTGTGGCTATTAGCACTCTCTTCCCTTGGTTTCTGTCGCTATTAGCACACTCTTCCCTTGGTTTCTGTGGCTGTTAGCACTCTCTTCCCTTGGTTTCTGTGGCTATTGGCACTCTCTTCCCTTGGTTTCTGTGGCTATTAGCACACTCTTCCCTTGATTTCTGTGGCTATTAGCACACTCCTCCATTGGTTTCAGCGGCTATTAACACTCTCTTCCTTTGGTTTCTGTGGCGATTAGCACACTCTTCCCTTGGTTTCTGTGGCTATTAGCACTCTCTTCCCTTGGTTTCTGTGGCTATGAGCACACTCTTCCCTTGGTTTCTGTGGCTATTAGCACACTCTTCCCTTGGTTTCTGTGGCCATTAGCACACTCTTCCCTTGGGTTCTGTGGCTATTAGCACACTCATCCCTTGGGTTCTGTGGCTATTAGCACACTCTTCCCTTGGTTTCTGTGGCTATGAGCACACTCTTCCCTTGGTTTCTGTGGCTATGAGCACACTCTTCCCTTGGTTTCTGTGGCTATGAGCACACTCTTCCCTTGGTTTCTGTGGCTATTCGCACTGTCTTCCCTTGGTTTCTGTGGCTATTCGCACTCTCTTCCCTTGGTTTCTGTGGCTATTAGCACTCTCTTCCCTTGGTTTCTGTGGCCATTAGCACACTCTACCCATGGGTTCTGTGGCTATTAGCACACTCTTCCCTTAGTTTCTGTGGCTATTAACACTCTCTTCCCTTGGTGTCTGTGGCTATTAGCACACTCTTCCCTTGGTTTCTGTGGCTATTAACACTCTCTTCCCTTGGTGTCTGTGGCTATTAGCACTCTCTTCCCTTGGTTTCTGTGGCTATGAGCACACTCTTCCCTTGGTTTCTGTGGCTATTAGCACTCTCTTCCCTTGGTTTCTGTGGCTATTAGCACACTCTTCCCTTGGTTTCTGTGGCTATTAGCACTCTCTTCCCTTAGTTTCTGTGGCTATTAGCACACTTTTCCCTTGGTTTCTGTGGCTATTAGCACTCTCTTCCCTTGGTTTCTGTGGCTATTAGCACACTCTTCCCTTGGTTTCTGTGACTATTAGCACTCTCTTCCCTTAGTTTCTGTGGCTATTAGCACACTCTTCCCTTGGTTTCTGTGGCTATTGGCACTCTCTTCCCTTGGCTTCTGTGGCTATTAGCACTCTCTTCCCTTGGTTTCTGTGGCTATTAGCACACTCTTCCCTTGGTTTCTGTGGCTATTGGCACTCTCTTTCCTTCGTTTCTGTGGCTATTGGCACTCTCTTCCCTTGGTTTCTGTGGCTATTAGCACTCTCTTCCCTTGGTTTCTGTGGCTATTGGCACTCTCTTCCCTTGGTTTCTGTGGCTTTTAGCACTCTCTTCCCTTAGTTTCTGTGGCTATTAGCACACTCTTCCCTTGGTTTCTGTGGCTATTGGCACTCTCTTCCCTTGGCTTCTGTGGCTATTAGCACTCTCTTCCCTTGGTTTCTGTGGCTATTAGCACTCTCTTCCCTTGGTTTCTGTGGCTATTGGCACTCTCTTCCCTTGGTTTCTGTGGCTATTGGCACTCTCTTCCCTTGGTTTCTGTGGCTATTGGCTCTCTTCCCTTGGTTTCTGTGGCTATTGGCACTCTCTTCCCTTGGTTTCTGTGGCTATTGGCACTCTCTTCCCTTGGCTTCTGTGGCTATTGGCTCTCTTCCCTTGGTTTCTGTGGCTATTGGCACTCTCTTCCCTTGGTTTCTGTGGCTATTGGCACTCTCTTCCCTTGGCTTCTGTGGCTATTAGCACTCTCTTCACTTGGTTTCTATGGATAATAGCACTCTCTTCCCTTGGTTTCTGTGGCTATTAGCACTCTCTTCCCTTGGTTTCTGTGGCTATTAGCACTCTCTTCCCTTGGTTTCTGTGGCTATTGGTACTCTCTTCACTTGGTTTCTGTGGCTATTGGCACTCTCTTCCTTTGGTTTCTGTGGCTATTAGCACTCTCTTCACTTGGTTTCTATGGATAATAGCACTCTCTTCCCTTGGTTTCTGTGGCTATGAGCACACTCTTCCCTTGGTTTCTGTGGCTATTAGCACACTCTTCCCTTGGTTTCTGTGGCTATTAGCACTCTCTTCCCTTGGTTTCTGTGGCTATTGGCACTCTCTTCCCTTGGTTTCTGTGGCTATTGGCACTCTCTTCCCTTGGCTTCTGTGGCTATTAGCACTCTCTTCCCTTGGTTTCTATGGATAATAGCACTCTCTTCCCTTGGTTTCTGTGGCTATTAGCACTCTCTTCCCTTGGTTTCTGTGGCTATTAGCACACTCATCCCTTGGGTTCTGTGGCTATTAGCACTCTCTTCCCTTGGTTTCTGTGGCTATTAGCACTCTCTTCCCTTGGTTTCTGTGGCTATGAGCACACTCTTCCCTTGGTTTCTGTGGCTATTAGCACACTCTTCCCTTGGTTTCTGTGGCTATTAGCACTCTCTTCCCTTGGTTTCTGTGGCTATTGGCACTCTCTTCCCTTGGTTTCTGTGGCTATTGGCACTCTCTTCCCTTGGCTTCTGTGGCTATTAGCACTCTCTTCCCTTGGTTTCTATGGATAATAGCACTCTCTTCCCTTGGTTTCTGTGGCTATTAGCACTCTCTTCCCTTGGTTTCTGTGGCTATTAGCACACTCATCCCTTGGGTTCTGTGGCTATTAGCACTCTCTTCCCTTGGTTTCTGTGGCTATGAGCACACTCCTCCCTTGGTTTCTGTGGCTATTAGCACACTCATCCCTTGGTTTCTGTGGCTATGAGCACTCTCTTCCCTTGGTTTCTGTGGCTATGAGCACACTCTTCCCTTGGTTTCTGTGGCTATTAGCACACTCTTCCCATGGGTTCTGTGGCTATTAGCACACTCTTCCCTTAGTTTCTGTGGCTATTAACACTCTCTTCCCTTGGTGTCTGTGGCTATTAGCACACTCTTCCCTTGGTTTCTGTGGCTATTAGCACACTCTTCCCTTGGTTTCTGTGGCTATTAGCACTCTCTTCCCTTAGTTTCTGTGGCTATTAGCACACTCTTCCCTTGGTTTCTGTGGCTATTAGCACTCTCTTCCCTTGGTTTCTGTGGCTATTAGCACTCTCTTCCCCTAGTTTCTGGGGCTATTAGCACACTCTTCCCTTGGTTTCTGTGGCTATTAGCACTCTCTTCCCTTGGTTTCTGTGGCTATGAGCACACTCTTCCCTTGGTTTCTGTGGCTATTAGCACTCTCTTCCCTTGGTTTCTGTGGCTATTAGCACACTCTTCCCTTAGTTTCTGTGGCTATTAACACTCTCTTCCCTTGGTGTCTGTGGCTATTAGCACACTCTTCCCTTGGTTTCTGTGGCTATTAGCACTCTCTTCCCTTGGTTTCTGTGGCTATTGGCACACTCTTCCCTTGGTTTCTGTGGCTGTTAGCACTCTCTTCCCTTAGTTTCTGTGGCTATTAGCACACTCTTCCCTTGGTTTCTGTGGCTATTGGCACTCTCTTCCCTTGGCTTCTGTGGCTATTAGCACTCTCTTCCCTTGGTTTCTGTGGCTATTAGCACACTCTTCCCTTGGTTTCTGTGGCTATTGGCACTCTCTTTCCTTCGTTTCTGTGGCTATTGGCACTCTCTTCCCTTGGTTTCTGTGGCTATTGGCTCTCTTCCCTTGGTTTCTGTGGCTATTCGCACTCTCTTCCCTTGGTTTCTGTGGCTATTGGCACTCTCTTTCCTTCGTTTCTGTGGCTATTGGCACTCTCTTCCCTTGGTTTCTGTGGCTATTGGCACTCTCTTCCCTTGGTTTCTGTGGCTATTAGCACTCTCTTCCCTTGGTTTCTGTGGCTATGAGCACACTCTTCCCTTGGTTTCTGTGGCTATTAGCACACTCTTCCCTTGGTTTCTGTGGCTATTAGCACTCTCTTCCCTTGGTTTCTGTGGCTATTGGCACTCTCTTCCCTTGGTTTCTGTGGCTATTGGCACTCTCTTCCCTTGGCTTCTGTGGCTATTAGCACAGTCTTCCCTTGGTTTCTGTGGCTATTAGCACACTCTTCCCTTGGTTTCTGTGGCTATTAGCACTCTCTTCCCTTGGTTTCTGTGGCTATTAGCACACTCTTCCCTTGGTTTCTATGGATAATAGCACACTCTTCCCTTGGTTTCTGTGGCTATTAGCACACTCTTCCCTTGGTTTCTGTGGCTATTAGCACTCTCTTCCCTTGGTTTCTGTGGCTATTGGCACTCTCTCCCCTTGGTTTCTGTGGCTATTGGCACTCTCTTCCCTTGGCTTCTGTGGCTATTAGCACACTCTTCCCTTAGTTTCTGTGGCTATTAACACTCTCTTCCCTTGGTGTCTGTGGCTATTAGCACACTCTTCCCTTGGTTTCTGTGGCTATTAGCACTCTCTTCCCTTGGTTTCTGTGGCTATGCGCACACTCTTCCCTTGGTTTCTGTGGCTATTAGCACTCTCTTCCCTTGGTTTCTGTGGCTATTAGCACACTCTTCCCTTGGTTTCTGTGGCTATTAGCACTCTCTTCCCTTAGTTTCTGTGGCTATTAGCACACTCTTCCCTTGGTTTCTGTGGCTATTAGCACTCTCTTCCCTTGGTTTCTGTGGCTATTAGCACTCTCTTCCCTTAGTTTCTGGGGCTATTAGCACACTCTTCCCTTGGTTTCTGTGGCTATTAGCACTCTCTTCCCTTGGTTTCTGTGGCTATGAGCACACTCTTCCCTTGGTTTCTGTGGCTATTAGCACTCTCTTCCCTTGGTTTCTGTGGCTATTAGCACTCTCTTCCCTTGGTTTTTGTGGCCGTTAGCACTCTCTTCCCTTAGTTTCTGTGGCTATTAGCACACTCTTCCCTTGGTTTCTGTGGCTATTGGCACTCTCTTCCCTTGGCTTCTGTGGCTATTAGCACTCTCTTCCCTTGGTTTCTGTGGCTATTAGCACAGTCTTCCCTTGGTTTCTGTGGCTATTAGCACTCTCTTCCCTTGGTTTCTGTGGCTATTGGCACTCTCTGTCCTTGGTTTCTGTGGCTATTGGCACTCTCTTCCCTTGGTTTCTGTGGCTATTGGCACTCTCTTCCCTTGGTTTCTGTGGCTATTAGCACTCTCTTCCCTTGGTTTCTGTGGCTATGAGCACACTCTTCCCTTGGTTTCTGTGGCTATTAGCACTCTCTTCCCTTGGTTTCTGTGGCTATTGGCACTCTCTTCCCTTGGTTTCTGTGGCTATTGGCACTCTCTTCCCTTGGTTTCTGTGGCGATTAGCACTCTCTTCCCTTGTTTTCTGTGGCTATTGGCACTCTCTTCCCTTGGCTTCTGTGGCTATTAGCACTCTCTTCCCTTGGTTTCTATGGATAATAGCACTCTCTTCCCTTGGTTTCTGTGGCTATTGGCACTCTCTTCCCTTGTTTTCTGTGGCTATTGGCACTCTCTTCCCTTGGTTTCTGTGCCTATTGGCACTCTCTTCCCTTGGTTTCTGTGGCCATTAGCACACTCTTCCCTTGGTTTCTGTGGCTATTAGCACTCTCTTCCCTTGGTTTCTGTGGCTATTAGCACTCTCTTCCCTTGGTTTCTGTGGCTATTAGCACTCTCTTCCCTTGGTTTCTGTGGCTATTGGCACTCTCTTTCCTTGATTTCTGTGGCTATTGGCACTCTCTTTCCTTGATTTATGTGGCTATTGGCACTCTCTTCCCTTGGTTTCTGTGGCTATTGGCACTCTCTTCCCTTGGTTTCTGTGGCTATTAGCACTCTCTTCCCTTGGTTTCTGTGGCTATTAGCACTCTCTTCCCTTGGTTTCTGTGGCTATTAGCACTCTCTTCCCTTGGTTTCTGTGGCTATGAGCACACTCTTCCCTTGGTGTCTGTGGCTATTAGCACTCTCTTCCCTTGGTTTCTGTGGCTATGAGCACTCTCTTCCCTTGGTTTCTGTGGCTATTAGCACTCTCTTCCCTTGGTTTCTGTGGCTATTGGCACTCTCTTTCCTTGATTTCTGTGGCTATTGGCACTCTCTTTCCTTGATTTATGTGGCTATTGGCACTCTCTTCCCTTGGTTTCTGTGGCTATTGGCACTCTCTTCCCTTGGTTTTTGTGGCCGTTAGCACTCTCTTCCCTTGGTTTCTGTGGCAATTAGCACTCTCTTCCCTTGGTTTCTGTGGCTATTGGCACTCTCTTCCCTTGGTTTCTGTGGCTATTGGCACTCTCTTCCCTTGGCTTCTGTGGCTATTAGCACTCTCTTCCCTTGGTTTCTATGGATAATAGCACACTCTTCCCTTGGTTTCTGTGGCTATTAGCACACTCTTCCCTTGGTTTCTGTGGCTATTAGCACACTCTTCCCTTGGTTTCTGTGGCTATTAGCACTCTCTTCCCTTGGTTTCTGTGGCTATTGGCACTCTCTTCCCTTGGTTTCTGTGGCTATTGGCACTCTCTTCCCTTGTTTTCTGTGGCTATTGGCACTCTCTTCCCTTGGCTTCTGTGGCTATTAGCACTCTCTTCCCTTGGCTTCTGTGGCTATGAGCACACTCTTCCCTTGGTTTCTGCGGCTATTAGCACTCTCTTCCCTTGGTTTCTGTGGCTATGACTCATCTTTCATTCCCTCACCCTGTAGTATAAATATCTCCCACTTTCTATGCCTTTCAGCTTTGACAAAGGGTCATCTGGACTCGAAACGTTAGCTCTTTTCTCTCCCTACAGATGCTGCCAGACCTCCTGAGATTTTCCAGCATTTTCTCTTTTGGTGACAAAAATATACTTCTGGTATATACTCTTCAATCACAACTTTCATTTGCTCCTAACCAGTGACAAACCTGAAATTACCATCAGAGCTTTTGCCTCCCAAAAATCTACCAACGTCAGTTTTGACAATTGAACTTGACCTAGCCTCAACAGGTCTTTGTGAAGGAAGTTTCATATTCCTGTTGCCAGCGCTTCATCCTGGTATTCTATAGCACAACATACGCTGGGAAGACAAGCTTCTGGCTGTTTTCACAGCTTCAGTGAACACTGGAGAAAGGTTCCTGATCTCACTGAAACCCAAGTGAAGAATGTGCATTGTGTGCTTCAGTGGAAATGGCACCCACCCACCAATCATTATCCCGAACTAGCAATAACATGGAGGGGTCATAGTTCAAAAACAATCCTCCAAACGAGTGCAGACCTCACAGCTAATATAATCAAACTTCACATTGGGGTCATGATGGAAAACATTCCAGGCAACAATTGGTGTGGTGCTGGGTGAGTTAGAGAAGATCAGATCTAACTGTCCAAATGATCGGGACAGCACGGTGGCACAAGTGGCTAGCACTGTGGCTTCACAGTGCCAGGGTCCCAGGTTCGATTCCCGGCTTGGGTCACTGTCTGTGCGGAGTCTGCATGTTCTCCCCGTGTCAGCGTGGGTTTCCTCCGGGTGCTCCGGTTTCCTCCCACAGTCCAAAGACGTGCAGGTTAGGTGGATCGGCCATGATAAATTGCCCTTAGCGACCAAAAAGGTTAGGAGGGGTTATTGGGTTACGGGGATAGGGTGGAAGTGAGGGTTTAAGTGGGTCGGTGCAGACTCGATGGGCCGAATGGCCTCCTTCTGCACTGTATGTTCTATGTTGTTCTATGATCAAACCACCAGCGCTGGATAGGAAACACAGACCTGCTTACACTGCCCTCCCAAGAAACAAACTTCAGCAGCAGTCCACTAAAACCTTACGCATTTTCTCCCTCGAGACTCAACTTCATTTGACGGCCCTCGCCTGCTATGGGGTGTGGGCCACATTGCTGTAGAACTGAGTCGAGGCTGGCTGAACAGGATTTATGCCGATGGCTCGGTATAAAACACCCAAGAGAGCGAGCGAGCTCCATGTTCCAGAATCAGGTTTGAACATTGGAGTCATACGTACGTCACTGCGAAGCATCACTGTAAAGGTGGTGACATTACTAGACTCGTACAAACTCAAGTGTGGCCTCAGGAAAAATCCACAACCTTTTCAGAATTAGTTAGGAATTGTACTGCTGGACACAGTATTAGGCACTGCACAATTCAAACTGTACACCTGCATTTACAGTGTCTTCTTAATGAATATTCTGGGAACCTTTCACCTATTAAGTTCATAAGATATAGGAGCAGAATTAGGCCATTCGGCCCATCGGGTCTGCTACGCCATTCAATCAAGACTGATATGTTCCTCATCTGCTATCTCCAATGTTACAGACCAGGAGCTGGATTGCAAAATCAGCCCCCTATTGTTAGTGCTATTAAATCGGGGCTCCTACAGCTCCAAGACTTGTAGATCAAAAATAATTGGCTCAACGAATCTGCAACTGGTCCACAGAGAGCAAACGCCACAGCCTCAAACTCGGGAGCGGGCTCCCGGGATTGGAATTCAAAGATTGGGATAAAAATAGCCCATATTTCTAAACATTTGGCAAGCTCAAATAGTTGATTAGCAGCCGTTGCAAGGTCACAGCTTGAAGCGCTAACCTCTCAGCAGCCAGCCTACATTCTCAGCATTCCCACATTATGGAGAGGCTTCCTGGGCATCATCCAACTGATCCGGACTTGTTTTTGAGGCGTTTCATTATGAAACACCTTTCCAGTTGAATTCAGACTCTCGGCGCTTGTTTGAAAGTAGAAAGATGGCCAGCTGGCACTGCTGCCAGCTTTTAGAAAAAGGTGCCGTGGCTTGATTGCCAGGCTGTGTTCGCTTATTTCAGTCAAGGCAGCAGAATGACAATTGGGTTCAGGGCCCTTGCCCAGCGAAGAGGAAGGACGAAAACATAATCAGCCAGGGTGACTGTTCCTCAATTGCTACCAGTTGGAAAATGCATGCATGTGAATGGCAGTCAGAACAGATGAGGGTCTGGTCATGACTCTCCCATAACGGAGCATAACTCCTCACAAGCCCAGAGAGAAGCCGTTTTTAAATATCTCCTGGGATGTGAGCATCGCGGACTAGGCCAGCATTTATTGTCCATCCTTTTTTTAAAAACATAAATTTAGAGTACCCAATTCATTTTTTCCAATTAAGGGGCAATTTAGTGTGTTCAATCCACCTACCCTGCACATCTTTGTGTTGTGGGGGTGAAACCCACGCAAACGCGGGGAGAATGTGCAAACACCACACGGACAGTGACCCAGAGACGGGATCGAACCCGGGACCTCGGCGCCATGAGGCAACCGCGCTAACCACTTGTGCCACCGTGCTGCCCTATTTATTGCCCATCCTTGATTGCCGAGAGAACATGGTGTTGAGCTGCCTTCTTGAACTGCTGCGATCCATGTGGTAACTAAAGTGGGGGAAGAGACACAAAACAGATTCTAAGTCATTACCGTAGCCCTCATCGCTTTTAGGGGGCATGTTGGTCTCAGTGGTGCCTTCCTACATTTTGGGCGGCACGGTGGTTAGCACCGTTGCTTCACAGCGCCAGGGTCCCAGGTTCGATTCCCGGCTTGGGTCACTGTCTGTGACGTTCTCCCAGTGTCTGCGTGGGTTTCCTCCGGGTGCTCCGGTATCCTCCCACACGTCCCGAAAGACGTGCTGTTAGGTGAATTGGACATTCTGAATTCTCCCTCTGTGACCCGAACAGGCGCCGGAATGTGGCGACTAGGGGCTTTTCACCGTAACTTCATTGCAGTGTTAATGTACTTGTGACATAAATAAAGATTGTTATTATTAATGTTGTTTGCACATTATACATCACGGACAATAAAACAAAAAGATAAGTGACGAACATGCAATAAAAACAGGACATGATATAGCAACTGCCTCTCTTAATTTGGGGAGAGGTGGTGGTGTGGTCGCAATGTCACTGGACTAGTGATTCAGATGCCCAGGCTAGTGCCCTATTTCTGAAGATCAGTCATATTGGACTGGAAACGTTATCTTGCGGTTCTTGCTCCACAGATGCTGCCAGACCCGTTGAGTCTTTTCAGGCCATTTTTCTTTATTAGTAATGCTCTGGGAAAGTGGGTCCAAACCCCACTGTGGCAGCTGGTGGAATTTAAATTCAATTAATAAACCTAGAATATAAAGCTAGCCTCAGTAATGGTGACAACTGTCAGCGATTGTCCTAAAACCCCATCTAGTTCACGAATGTCCCTTTCGGGAAGGAAATCTGCCATCCTTACCTGGTCTGGCCTACATGAGGTTTCAGGCCCACAGCAATGTGGTTGACGTTAACTGTCCCTCTGAAATGGCTGCATGAGACACTCAGTTCAAGGGTAATTAGGAATGTTTGGCCTTGAGAGACGCTCACATAGAATTTACAGTGCAGAAGGAGGCCATTCAGCCCATCTAGTCTGCACCGGCCCTTGGAAAGAGCACCCTACTTACGCCCATGCCTCCACACTATCTCCATACCCAGTAACCCCACCTAACCTTTTTGGACAATAGGGGCAATTTATCATGGCCAATCCACCTAACCTGCACATCTTTGGACTGTGGGAGGAAACCGGAGCACCCGGAGGAAACCCACGCACACACGGGGAGAACGTGCAGACTCCGCACAGACAGTGACCCAAGCCAGGAATCGAACCCGGGACCCTGGAGCTGTGAAGCAACGGTGCTAACCACTGTGCTACCGTGATGATTCTTTCATCCCATGAAAGAATTTTAATATAGTCAGCAGATGCATCTAGAGTCCCCTCACCAAGATTAATGCACCACAGCAGAGATGGAAAAACTGATACAAACTGCCAGACTCTGAAATCAGCACAAGCTTTTAGGTGAATTAACTACCAGGCTCAGATTGCCTGGCAGGTTACAAGCAGTGTTTTTGTAACTGATTCATGTTATAATGGTGAATGGTTCGTCCCATTTGCCCAGGACGAGCGGGGACCGTGCTGGTAATTAGAGAACAGAAACGCAAGAGTACTTTTATCTGCTACAGCGGTCTCCTGAACAAACAAAATGGGCACTTCGACCTCTTCAGGAAGTGTGCACAGCAGCTGGTGAGGCTGGAGTTCATGGGAAAATGTATCTTTAACCATAACACATTCCCAATGTGAATATTTAAAAACTGGAGGTATTCAAATGCCTTTGCTGTAGATTGGGCTGGAAAGAATGAGTCAACATAACCCAATACAAACATAAAAAACCTTGTGTGCAACATCTGTCCACTCACTTTCCATCACTGTGAATGGGGTCAATCTGGAGCAGGAAGTATGGGCACTATTGACAACTCCAGTTGACTCAAACATGTAGCACTGCTGCCTCACGGCGCTGAGGACCCCGGTTTGATCCCGGCCCAGGGTCACTGTGGCGTTTGCACATTCTCTCAGTGTCTGCGTGGGTTTCGCCCCAACAACCCAAAGATGTGCAGGGTAGATGGATTGGTCACGCTAAATTGCCCCTAAAAACAATTGTTGGAGTTTGCACATTCATAGAATTTACAGTGCAGAAGGGGGCCATTCGGCCCATCGAGTTTGCACCGGCTCTTGGAAAGAGCACCCTGCTTAAGCCCACACCTCCATCCTATCCCCGTAACCCAGTAACCCCAGCTAACCTTTTTTTGGGCACTAAAGGCAATTTTGCATGGCCAATCCACCTACCGTGCTGCCCATTGTCTGCATGGGTTTCACCCCCACAATCTAAAGATGTGCAGGGTAGGTGGATTGGCCACGCTAAATTGCCCCTTGATTGTGGAAAAAAAGAATTGGGTAACGGGGGCAGCCCCTTAAAGGGGTACTGCCTTGAACAAAAATAAAGAGCAAATCAAAATCAAACCAAAATGTGATTAAAGGGGTTGATAAAGCACCCCAGACCCTGCGGTGCCCACTGCGCACGGAAGGCCTCAATGGTGCCTGTGAACACCGCATGCTCCCTCTCCAGGGACACCCGGCTGTGAATGTAGCCGCAGCAGATGGGAATACAGTCTGGTCGGTCGACCCCCTCGGTCGCCCGCTGCCTGGACCGGTTTAAGGCAGGTTCAGCCAGGAGCAGGTTCCAAGACATGTTGTTCCAGTGCTAGTCCCCATGTTCAACAGCCAATTAGCTAGTTACCACTCAGTTACCACAGTGGCCGCCATATTGCCTTGTTTCACTCATCTCGGTCCAACTCTGTTTAATCAGACCATTTTGTTTCATATTACGCTGAAGCTGCAAACACACTGCACCAAAGATCATGGGTTGACAGCTTGATCATTCCATTTGTTGTTGGAGCTACTGTGTTAGCATCAACTCAGCACAGGTAAAAAGGAACATCCCACTTGGCCTCCCCCATTTAATAAAAGCACCAAGCATTCAGCTCACGTCACACAATGCACGGCTCCCGCTAGGTTAACAGCGAGAAATATTAGTTACCGCCTCTGGTGCTGCTCATGATAAATCAAAGTATACGCTGTCTTGTAACAAGAGAAATGCACACGATGTTAAATATAGATCGCCTGTGGTCCTGCTCACAGACAAACGTTCGGACAAATGTTGCATCTGTGTCGTCCACTAGCCGTGCCCCTCTCGGCCTGTCGGACATTTTGCCTTTGCTCGCTCCTTTCCTTCTGACTGGCACAAGGGCATGGAGCTGAAGCTCTGCCAACCACAGGAATGATTTTGCTTGTCCGTCTCTTGGGAGGGATCTGAAGTGCGGATGGTCTTGTTCCACTTGCAATGGATAGCTGGGGACTGAGGCCTGGGTGGGAAAGGAGCAGGAAGCCAAAGCTTTGAGGTGGGAATGAGGAATTGAACTAAAGAAAAGAGCATTAGACTGGGATGACCAGTTAGAATAGTGCATTATAGACATTAATTTGGGTTGCAGGGAGTGAATGGGGAGATTGGGTAAAACATGGCGAGAGGGGGATGGGTAGCTATTAGGACCGGTTCTTTGCACAAAGGATATTGTAAAGAATGCTGGGAGAAAGAGGCCCAAGGGTAGGAATGTGTAATGGGTCTATCAGGATCAGTGGTTGTGGAGGTCAGGTTACATGGCCAGGTCAAGGAATGTGGAAAAAGGACCTATAAGAATCTTGTATTTGTCACCGTTACCTTATTTGGTCGTGGGTATGTAAAACCTGAGGCTGAATCCATATGTATGAACGCAGATTCTGTGCTCCCTTTGTTCACTTGCTCTGCGGATCCCAGGAACAGTGTTGGTCCTGCTGTTATCAGAGTGAGTCTGGCTTGCAAGTTATTTGAAATAAAATAAAACAATACCTACGAATCCGAACTCAGCCTTTTGATTGAGACCAGACTGGGCAGAAATAACTCAATTTCATCAGGAATGGAAGAGTGAGGGGCTGGGAGATGCACCAATATTGCTGTGTACCGTACTTCTCACTGGGCTGTACCTATTATTGCTGTTTTATCATAATCTGCATTTTACTTGCATTCACTGTTATTGCGAAGTGAAAAGCCCTGGGCCTGGGGTTTTTCTGTGTTGGCCTTTGAGCTGGGCAACTGAAAGTGATATCTGGCTTGAAACCAGGAGGTCCTGACGTTGAGTTGATGGCCAGCAGGCAGCAAGATTGCTGGTGACAAATTAAGTTGGGAGTTTGCACATATTGTATTGTTACCTCTGGCACAGAGATGGGCACAGCAGGCTGTTTATCAGTGCACGTATACACCTGGTTCCCAGCAATGTCCCTCATAGCTGCGATCAAGAATTCGCCAAAACATAAACGTCCCCCTCCAAGCAGGATTCATGCCAATAGGCTAAACCCTCCTTGGTAGTAGACTAAATACGTCCTAATTGGATGAACACGTTCTGCGAGCTCTTTCTCAGAATGGAGCCTCACTTTAGCTATTCACTTGAGTGATTATTTTTTAAATAAAGTGGACCAATGCACATTGAATTCCTCACACTGACCGACTGGGGTGAACTGTGCCAGGCACAAATGTGTCGTCAGCCTTCCGAACGTCACAGATTGCAAAGAGGTGGAACATGTTCAGAGTCCAGAGATAAACAGCAAAGGCACAGCAGACAGTGGAATCAAACTAGTATGTGAGCCTACCAGGACAGAGAGGCAGAGAGAGAGCGAGCAAGAGAGACAGAGGGAGAGCGAGAGAGAGAGCGAGAGAGAGAGCGAGAGAGAGAGCGAGAGAGAGAGCGAGAGAGAGAGAGCGAGAGAGAGAGAGCAAGAGTGAGAGAGCGAGAGCGAGAGGGTGCGGCAGGGGCGAGAGAGAAAGAGCGGCAGGGGCGAGAGAGAGAGAGCGGCAGGGGCGAGAGAGAGAGAGCAGCAGGGGCGAGAGAGAGAGAGAGAGAGAGCGAGCGGCAGGGGCGAGAGAGAGAGAGAGAGCGAGCGGCAGGGGCGAGAGAGAGAGAGAGAGAGAGAGCGAGCGGCAGGGGCGAGAGAGAGAGAGAGAGCGAGCGGCAGGGGCGAGAGAGAGAGAGAGAGAGAGAGCGAGCGGCAGGGGCGAGAGAGAGAGAGAGAGCGAGCGAGCGGCAGGGGCGAGAGAGAGAGAGAGAGAGAGCGAGCGGCAGGGGCGAGAGAGAGAGAGAGAGAGAGCGAGCGGCAGGGGCGAGAGAGAGAGAGAGAGAGAGCGAGCGGCAGGGGCGAGAGAGAGAGAGAGAGAGAGCGAGCGGCAGGGGCGAGAGAGAGAGAGAGCGGCAGGGGCGAGAGAGAGAGAGCGGCAGGGGCGAGAGAGAGAGAGCGGCAGGGGCGAGAGAGAGAGAGCGGCAGGGGCGAGAGAGAGAGAGCGGCAGGGGCGAGAGAGAGAGAGCGGCAGGGGCGAGAGAGAGAGAGCGGCAGGGGCGAGAGAGAGAGAGCGGCAGGGGCGAGAGAGAGAGAGCGGCAGGGGCGAGAGAGAGAGAGCGGCAGGGGCGAGAGAGAGAGAGCGGCAGGGGCGAGAGAGAGAGAGCGGCAGGGGCGAGAGAGAGAGAGCGGCAGGGGCGAGAGAGAGAGAGCGGCAGGGGCGAGAGAGAGAGAGCGGCAGGGGCGAGAGAGAGAGAGCGGCAGGGGCGAGAGAGAGAGAGCGGCAGGGGCGAGAGAGAGAGAGCGGCAGGGGCGAGAGAGAGAGAGCGGCAGGGGCGAGAGAGAGAGAGCGGCAGGGGCGAGAGAGAGAGAGCGGCAGGGGCGAGAGAGAGAGAGCGGCAGGGGCGAGAGAGAGAGAGCGGCAGGGGCGAGAGAGAGAGAGCGGCAGGGGCGAGAGAGAGAGAGCGGCAGGGGCGAGAGAGAGAGAGCGGCAGGGGCGAGAGAGAGAGAGCGGCAGGGGCGAGAGAGAGAGAGCGGCAGGGGCGAGAGAGAGAGAGCGGCAGGGGCGAGAGAGAGAGAGCGGCAGGGGCGAGAGAGAGAGCGGCAGGGGCGAGAGAGAGAGCGGCAGGGGCGAGAGAGAGAGCGGCAGGGGCGAGAGAGAGAGCGGCAGGGGCGAGAGAGAGAGCGGCAGGGGCGAGAGAGAGAGCGGCAGGGGCGAGAGAGAGAGCGGCAGGGGCGAGAGAGCGGCAGGGGCGAGAGAGAGAGCGGCAGGGGCGAGAGAGAGAGCGGCAGGGGCGAGAGAGAGAGCGGCAGGGGCGAGAGAGAGAGCGGCAGGGGCGAGAGAGAGAGCGGCAGGGGCGAGAGAGAGAGCGGCAGGGGCGAGAGAGAGAGCGGCAGGGGCGAGAGAGAGAGCGGCAGGGGCGAGAGAGAGAGCGGCAGGGGCGAGAGAGAGAGCGGCAGGGGCGAGAGAGAGAGCGGCAGGGGCGAGAGAGAGAGCGGCAGGGGCGAGAGAGAGCGGCAGGGGCGAGAGAGAGCGGCAGGGGCGAGAGAGAGCGGCAGGGGCGAGAGAGAGCGGCAGGGGCGAGAGAGAGCGGCAGGGGCGAGAGAGAGCGGCAGGGGCGAGAGAGAGCGGCAGGGGCGAGAGAGAGCGGCAGGGGCGAGAGAGAGCGGCAGGGGCGAGAGAGAGCGGCAGGGGCGAGAGAGAGCGGCAGGGGCGAGAGAGAGCGGCAGGGGCGAGAGAGAGCGGCAGGGGCGAGAGAGAGCGGCAGGGGCGAGAGAGAGGCAGGGGCGAGAGAGAGAGCGGCAGGGGCGAGAGAGAGAGCGGCAGGGGCGAGAGAGAGAGCGGCAGGGGCGAGAGAGAGAGCGGCAGGGGCGAGAGAGAGAGCGGCAGGGGCGAGAGAGAGAGCGGCAGGGGCGAGAGAGAGAGCGGCAGGGGCGAGAGAGAGAGCGGCAGGGGCGAGAGAGAGAGAATGGCAGGGGCGAGAGAGAGAGCGGCAGGGGCGAGAGAGAGAGCGGCAGGGGCGAGAGAGAGAGCGGCAGGGGCGAGAGAGAGAGCGGCAGGGGCGAGAGAGAGAGCGGCAGGGGCGAGAGAGAGAGCGGCAGGGGCGAGAGAGAGCGGCAGGAGAGAGAGAGCGGCAGGAGAGAGAGAGCGGCAGGAGAGAGAGAGCGGCAGGAGAGAGAGAGCGGCAGGAGAGAGAGAGCGGCAGGAGAGAGAGAGCGGCAGGAGAGAGAGAGCGGCAGGAGAGAGAGAGCGGCAGGAGAGAGGGCTGTTGAGCTAAATGGCCTGATCCTACTTCTTACGGTCTTAGGAACCATGTCTTGCAATACAGTGGACCTGGACATTTCTGAGCCCTCTGTTAAGCATACCTCAGCTGCACTTTCAGAAAGGGTTCACTTTGTTTGCTGTTGGCTTTATGGCTTCCCCGGCCCAGAGGCCTCCTGGCGCCTTCTGCTCAAGAAGCCACGAGGTCAGAGAATTTGTTTCGGCTGCCAACTCGAAACTTTACAGCAAACATCAAACAAAATGGCAGCTGAAGCCAAGGCTGTAAAAAGTCGAACCTCCATTACAGGCGATTCACTGAATCCTTCGCCAGAGGCAAAGTTTGATCGGGCAGTGCAGTTCCTTCGAGAACTCAATATACTTTCCGAAACACAGAATTAGCTCAACATGTGTGGGCAGTGAGAGGGCTGCTGTGGTGTTAAGCTGGCACTGTGTGGAACTGGTGTGGCACATCCCTACCGTACTGCTGAACCCGCTGTGCCAGGGGGCGAGGTATTCGCTCATTAGTGTAAAGAATGCCACTTTTGGGCTCCATCAAGAAAGGCCAGCTGGACTCCCATTGCCCGATGACCCTGTGGGTATCAGTATTGGCAGGAGGAAGTAACCCATTGGTTGGCAAGTTGGCGCATTATTGAGCAGTGGTGTTTGCTGCTGTGTAAATATACAAACAGACCCTCAGAATCAAGTGTGATTGAATAGAAAATGCAACTGGATCTTTAGGGAAAATGTAGGCTAGCAAGTAAAAGGAAAGTGATGGTAAACAGCATCGATATGTGGCCTCACTAATGCCCTGTACAACTTTATCAAAACATCCCTACTTTTAGAATCCATTCGCAACAACATTTCTATTTGCCTTCTGCTGTACTAACTTTGAGATTCATGTTTTTGTACAAAGAGATTCAGATCCTTCTGTACTGCAGAGATCAGCAATCTCTCTCCATTTCAATCAAATGTAAATTGCACGTGAAGATGTTCACACAAGCAAGGCCAAATGGACTGCTGGCATCCACAGAACCTCAGCAAGTGATAATGGGTTTTTTTTTTTTTTAAAAGGGAAAAAAAACATTCAAGTAAGCTTAACTACACAGATATGTAGAAATCGACCATTGAGGTCCATGAAAGGCATCCAGATGCTGTCAGTTGGACTTCCAGCAGTGGCTATTGCCAGATTCAATCGAAATGGTATGCAGCACCGTAACTACAATTGTGGCAACACAATAGCACAAGTGGAGCACTGTGGCTTCACAGGTTCGATTCCCCACTGGGTCACTGTCTGCGTGGAGTCTGCACGTTCTCCCCGTGTCTGCGTGGGTTTCCTCCGGGTGCTCTGGTTTCCTCCCACAGTCCAAAGACGTGCAGGTTAAGTTGATTGGTCATGATAAATTGCCCTTAGTGACTACAAAGGTTAGGAGGGGTTATTGGGTTACGGGGATAGGGTGGAAGTGAGGGCTTAAGTGGGTCGGTGCAGACTCGATGGGCCGAATGGCCTCCTTTTGCACTGTATGTTGTGTGTGTGCAGTTAGCAAAAATGCTCTGTCCTAAAAGGGCTGAATGGAGATCAACACGTTTTCTTGAGATTAACATTTTACTTTGCTAACGTTTCCTCATGAGACCCCGAGCAGGGTTTAAAATAGATCAGAGTCTGCCTTCCGCGCATGTTCAAATTACAAACAACAATATTTCTTGCACAAGTTGTCTTGACCCACAGCACAATTTAGTCCAATTCAGTGCAAAACTCCACGGCTTTCTAGTAAGGTGAGACTTTCGTTGATCCAACATTAGAAATCAGTAACTTCCTTTTTCTTTCAGTTCTCCTCGTCTTCATCCATTGGGCGATTCACTGGTGTTCTGAATCCACTCCGAGGAATTTAAACAGTTGCCCGGTTGTGCTGGAATCCCTTGGAGAGTAGATAGACATGTAGAAAAGGAGTTTAACCACAGCTCCACTGCCTCCGGCTAGTGGGATTACTGATCAAATGGAGAGCCCATACCAGGCAGCAGCTTGTCCAAATCAGAAATGAAAGAATGACAATTCTATCTGTCCACAGCAATAGCATTTCTGTTGGGCCGTTTACATCTTTGGGACATCCCGAAGTTAGCGGGTCAGTTTTGGAATGCAGTCACTGTTATGCGCGCATTCCAGCCAATATACACTCAGCATGGCTCAACAAAATGCTGGAAATGAGAGAGAGAGATCCACACCACGGCAGGTTTCTTGACGGGAGTCATGTTGGAAACCTGCTGGTGTAAATTCACATCGCAATTCTCCCAATGTTGGGTCATTCTTCCCACTGCTGGTGGCGTGAACACCATTTGCATCTCATGAATGTTCATTAAGACAGCGGCCCACCAGCATCCCGTCAGGCCTTTCAATCTCGTGTCATGTCAGCAGGAATTTACGTTGGCCTAAAACCTGATTGCTAAAGAGTGGTGTGCACGAGGCAGTCCCTCAGCTTGCCCGAGACTTCGAGGTCAGTGCAACAACTTCTGGCGTGGTGCTGCGCTACTCCTGAGGCGCAGACTGGTTGCTGCCGTCCATCTCCATGCGGGACTCATGGACCCTTGTGTCACTGTTCTCAGTTCAGTACACCTTCCCCGTGCTGCCACACAGCAGTGTCTATCTGGACAGGACTGTGCTGTGGGACCCATGGACACTCCTGTGTCAGTATCCCAGTTCAGTACTGTGCCTGTGGTCAGGGATCACCTTCCCCGTGCTGCCACACAGCAGTGTCTATCTGGACAGCACTGTGCTGTGGGACCCATGGACCCTCCTGTGTCACTATCTCGGTCAGTACTGTGCCTGCGGTGATCTCCTTCCCCGTGCTGTCACACAGCAGTGTCTATCTGGACAGGACTGTGCTATGGAAACCATGCAGCCACCGCAACAAAGGCCCACAGTTTGACCTGGGTGGAGTGTGAGGTGAGGCTAGAGGTGTGGCCTAATATAGACAAGAGGCGCAGTGCGGAAGAAGGGCTTTGCCGGAGGGGGGGTTACGAGAGCGGGAGGAGGGGTAAGGCAGATGAAGGTGAACAATGGAAGGCAGAGGGAAGACCCAGGGGGTGGAAGCTGGACCCTGACAAGGCTGCGTGAAAAGCTCACACACAAGGGGATCAAAGGCACACTACATTGTTTACTGGAATGGCTGGAGACTCCAGGGGCAATGGGCAGAGGTCGAAGTGGGGCACTTCGCAGGTGATGGGCTCGGGAGAGGGTGGTTGAGTTGGGGAACAGACTTCTTGAGGCCCTCTCCTTTTCTCTCTGGGATGTTGACGTCCTGTACGGTCTGGCAAAGACAGGTGGACTGGAGAGAGTGAGGAGTGTGCTGGACTGGCATGTACATGTGGCACCAGGACCTTCAAACCAATCAGCTGAGGATAGACGGACGAATCAGCTGGAGTGCCAGGAGAGGCGGAGGGGAACCCACTTGTGCATAATTACTGAGGTTCCAAATGCAGAATCTGAGGTGGGATCCCACTATTCTGGTCAGCAGGACAGGCAGCACCGGAGCCACCCGCTCCCAGCCACAAAATGGGAGAATTCCGCCCCATGTTTCAGGTCTGGGAACTTCCATCAGAACTGTCAGCCAAAGTGGAACAGGAGGAACGCTGAGAAAGTCTTCGGTATCATCATCCTCGAAATGAGATGATCGAGAGAGATCCTCCTCGAAATACATTCAGCCCCTTCTGCTGTTGTGCCAATGCAATGGCTGGTCTTGTACATCAACTTCACTTCCCTCAATTCCTTCATGCCCAAGAATCCAGCAAGAGCTAGCTTGAACATCCACAGCAATCCTCTGGACTAGAGAATTCCAAAGATTCACAACCCTTTCGTGTGAAGAGATTTCTCCTCATCTCTGTCCAAAATGGCCGACACCATACCCTGAGATTGCACCTCCCATGTTCCAGATGTTCCAGCCAGGGGGACACATCCTTCTCGCATTTACCCTTTCCAGGCCTCGAAGAATTTTATCCGTGCTCTGGATCAGAAAAGGCCCGAGCACAGTTTTAAGCTCCACAATGATAGCAGGGCCAGACAGTGCAGGCACAAACTGAAACAAGCACATTCTTGAAAACAGAGCATTGCAGAACTGACACAAAGAAGTTCAGGTGAGACACAGATTCATTCAAGCACTAAATGTCTGTCACGTGCTTGCAATAATATATTTTTATATACTTTTCTTTCCCAATTAATGGTCAATTTAGCGTGGCCAATCCACCTACCCAGCACACCTTTGGGTTGTGGGGGTGAGACCCACGCAGAAACGGGGAGATTGTGCAAACTCCACACGGACAGTGACCCGGGGCCGGGATCGAACCCAGGTCCTCGGCGCAGTGAGGCAACAGTGCTAACCACTGTGCCGCCCAATACTGAAGGTGCTTGGCATGCTGCAAGACTAGAAGTGGCACCACTGCCTCCTGGTGCACAGGCCGAGTACAGCTGGCTGTAACCTGCACATTCATCTGACAGTTTCACTCAATCTGGTCGGCCAGGAAGGCCCAGTTAACAAGGCGAGCCGTCCTCTCTGGCGTCTCTTCCAGTGGCAGCCAGCTGCCCAAGACCCAGGCATCAACATCTGGCAGTGCTGATCCAGTATAAATGCAGCTTTGAGGAGGAACTTAGTACCACTGCCCGCCAGGCCACACAAGATCATAGCTTGCAATGATAAACAGACATACTTGAGCATGGTGCAGTTGCCTGAGCCACACAATAACTGTTCTTGGGCTGAACAATATACAGGAGAAAGCTTTCTCCACCGCCCCCCCCCCCCCCCCCCCCCACCCCCACATGAATAATGAAATGGAATTGAAGTCACTGCCAATGCTGCAATGGCTGTTTAGCAGCACTCAAGAAATCTAATATCAATTTTAATACGAGACGTACCAAAAAGCAATTTTGCTTTGAACAGTTCATTCTTACAACAGAATACTGTCGACTTACCAATAGAACTTAACACTACAGAATTAAAACAGCAGAGCAATGGCTTGCTGAGGCCACGCAAGGCAGCTGATTTTGTTAAGAACAAAATAAATATATACTTCCTCCAGCACCAGTTAACCATTTCCCCGTGGCATGTTTTCCTGCTTCAAGGATGAAAGCTCATTTCGACTGACACAACACAAAGCCACTGTTAATGGGGACTGCAGGCTGGGGTTGGAAGGGATCGAATGCAGAACTCCATTTTAAAAAGGCACCAGGCATGATAAAGCAATTAGCCTAATATTCACAAGAGGGGGAATATGTAGCAGTATATTAGAGGTCAATGTATGGAATAATATTTCAATATTATTGAAAGCATTGATGTTCATAATTAGGGGCAGCAGGAATTTTGTACAGTGTTTATATATTTCATGGATTGGTTGGCTTACTCCTGGTGTGTCACTGTATGGTGTCGAAAACATTTTCTACAGCAATGGCAGCTAACACTGTCGAAGGACGGGGAGAGGGGTGTCCGATGAACGGGGCCCTCACTGCCAGTGGCCTGCTACCTGCAGGAGGACGGTGATGGTGCTGGAAGGTTAGGCAGTATGATGTTACAAGCAATGTTCATACCAGATAACCCAACTGGAATCTTTCAGACAGGGGCAAATTAATCTGCACACACCAGTGGGCCAAACCTATGTGGATTCTCAGAAGGCCGTTAATAGGACGTTCATATAAAACGGATGAAAGCTGGGAAAATTAATAGCAAATAGCGAGCTGCACTGAAAAGTGGCAGAGCTCAGAGAGTGGCGACGAGGGAAAAAGCAGAAAGACTGCATTTATCGAGCACTTCTCACAACCATCAGGCGTCTCAAAGTGTGCTTACAGCTGATGAAGTATTTTCTGAAGTGTAGTCACTGTTGTAATGCAGCAACCAATTTGCACAGCAAGATTCCACAAACAGCAATGTGATAATGACCCAGATAATAGGTTGCTTTTTATGATGTTGATGGAGCGATAAATATTGGTCAGGACACCGGGGAGAACTCCCCCTGCTCTTCTTCAAAGTAGCTTCATGCAATCTTTTACCCTCGAGGGCTAATGAAAGGCTTAAGTTTAACTTTGTTTCCTATTCGTTCAAAGGCCAGCCTTAGTTGCCCATCCCTAATTGCCCTTGAACGGAGTGGTTTGCTCGGCCATTTCAGAGGGATATCTGAGAGTCATCCAGATTGCTGTGGGTCTGGAGTCACATGTAGGTCAGACCGGGTAAGGACGGCAGATTTCCTTCCCAGATGGGTTTTTACAACAATCGACAATCATTTCGTGGCCCCAATTAAGACTTTTAATTCCAGATTTTGTTGGATTTGATTTCCACCATCTGCCATGGTGGGATTCGCTCCCGGGTCTCCAGAGCTGGGTCTCTGGATTACTAGAGCAGTGATAATACCACTGCGTCACTGTCGCCCCTGAGAGGCAGTGCAGCACTCCCTCGATACTGCACTGGAGTGTCAGCCTTCATTGTTGTGTTCAGGTCCTGCAGTCCAACTTGAACCCAGAACTGTGCCATTCAGAGGTAGGTCTGCTACCAATTGACAGCGGGGGAGAAACCAGAGATTTAGGAGTTCACACAGATCCGATCTGGGTGACCTGCCATTTCGAGCATTTCAAAACAATACTGGAGAGGGTTCTTGGATTGTATGCATTATAAAATCTGGAAACGACTGCAAGCTATGCTGGCCAGCTGGCAGGGTAAGGGAGACTGATACCACTGACGGTGGGTTTTAGTACGAATAGAAAAGAATGCAAACCAGAACCAAATATATCACAAATGGCTGCCCATTTCTAAACATGGAAAAAAGATTTGCATGTGATTATTGACCTTTACAAAGCACTGATAGAGTGAACCTTTCGGCATATTGCTGAGAAAGTGTTGGGGATGGATCAAAAAGGCATCTGAATATTCGTAAAATGCTGGAGTCAGAATCGGTAATTGAACAAAGCAAACCATAATGCCACAAATTGGAAATTAAAATTTTAAAATGCTGTTAACACTCAGCAGGTCAGGCAGCATCTGTGGGGGGGGGGGGGGGGGGGGGGGGGGGGGGGAAAGAGAGATCGGGAGAGGGGAAAACAATCGTTTCATTTCTACGATCTTTCTCTCCATCTACGGAGTCATTTGCAGCACACTTTGTCTTGTGTCACTAAACTGCACGCAGTTGGAGGCAATTCACCCACATAAAGACACTGATGTACTGGATAGGGTGAGTCGCCCTCACACCGCATGTTTAATATTGGAGGACCAATATTAGCTCAGTATTTTTAAAAAAAAATAATTTATTAAAGGTTTTCATAAAATATCAATAACAAAATGAGAAAGAAAAAAGAACCCAACAGGGTTAAGTACAAAACACAATCTAAAAAAGCAACCCCCCAAACCCCTCCCCCCCCCCTGTACCTAAATAATAAATTAACATTAACACCCCGACTTAAGACAACAGGTATATACACCCCCTCAGACCCTTCAGTGTAAATAACATAAACAAAAATAAAGTAAACCACCCCCCCCCCCCCCCCCACCCCCCGAGCTGCTGCTGCCATTGACCAATGTCTATCGTTCTGCCAGAAATTCTAAGAACAGTTGCCACCGCCTAAAGAACCCTTGTACCGACCCTCTCAAGGCAAATTTCACCCTCTCCAATTTAATGAACCCTGCCATATCGCTGATCCAGGATTCCACGCTTGGGGGCCTCATATCTTTCCAATGAAGGAGAATCCTTCACCGGACTACCAGGGACGCAAAGGCCAGAATTCCGGCCTCTTTCGCCTCCTGCACTCCCGGCTCCTCTGCCACCCCAAATATTGCGAGCCCTCAGCCTGGTTTGACCCTGGATCCTACCACCCTCGACACCGTCCTCGCTACGCCCTTCCAAAATTCCTCCAGCACTAGGCATGCCCAGAACATATGGGTGTGATTTGCTGGGCTCCCTGAGCACCTAACACACCTGTCCTCACCCCCAAAGAACCTGCTCATCCTTGTCCCGGTCATGTGTGCCCTGTGCAGCACCTTAAACTGTATGAGGCTGAGCCTCGCGCACGAAGAGGAAGAGTTCACCCTCCCAAGGGCATCTGCCCACGTCCCCTCTTCGATCTCCTCTCCCAACTCCTCCTCCCACTTACCTTTCAACTCCACCACCGAGGCCTCCTCCTCCTCCTGCATCACCTGGTAAGTTTCCGAGATCTTCCCCACTCCCCCCCCCCCCCCACCCCCGAGAACACCCTGTCCTGTACTGTGTGTGGCAGTAGCCGTGGGAATTCCACCACCTACCGTCTGGCAAACGCCCTTACCTGTAAGTGCCCTGAAGGTGTTCCCCAGGGGGAGCCCGTACTTCTCCTCCAGCTCACCCAAGCTCGCGAACTTCCCGTCCACAAACAGGTCCCCCAACTTTCGTATGCCTGCCCTGCGCCACCCCGAAAACCCTCCACCTGTACTTCCTGGGGCGAACCGGTGGTTCCCCCGTAATGGGGTCCACGCCGAGGCCCTAACTTCCCCCCTATGCCGCCTCCACTGCCCCCAGATTTTGAGGGCCGCCACCACCACCGGGCTCGTGGTATACCTCCTTGGAGGGAGCGGCAGCGGTGCCGTTGCCAGCGCCCCCAGACTCGTACTCACACAGGACGCCGTCTCCAGCCTCTTCCATGCAGCCCCCTCCCCCTCCATCACCCACTTGCGCACCATTGTCGCATTGGCGGCCCAGTAGTACCCACAGAGTTTGGGCAGCGCCAGCCCCCCCCCTATCTCTACTCCGCTCCAGGAACACCCTTCTCACCCTCGGAGTCCCTCGCGCCCACACAAACCCCATTATACTCCTGTTAACCCGCCTGAAAAAAGCCTTCGGGATAAAGACGGGGAGGCACTGGAACAGGAACAAAAACCTTGGGAGCACCGTCATTTTGATTGACTGCACCCTACCCGCCAAGGACAGCGGCAACGCGTCCCACCTCTTGAACTCCTCCTCCATTTGCTCCACCAGCCTTGTAAAGTTAAGCCTATGCAGGGCCCCCCAGCTCCTGGCCACCTGGACCCCCAAATATCTGAAACTCCTCTCCGCCCTTTTTAGTGGGAGCTCGCCAATCCCCCTCTCCTGGTCCCCTAGCTGAACTACGAACAGCTCGCTCTTCCCCATATTGAGCTTGTACCCCGAAAAGTCCCCGAATTCCCTAAGCATCCTCATTACCTCTGGCATTCCTCCCACCGGGTCCGCCACATACAGCAACAGGTCGTCCGCATAAAGCGACACCCTATGCTCCTCCCCACCCCGCACCAACCCCCTCCAGTTCCTCGACTCTCTCAGTGCCATAGTCAGGGGTTCAATCGCCAGTGCGACGAGCAGGGGGGACAGGGGACACCCCTGTCTCGTCCCTCGGTGCAACCGAAAGTACTCGGACCTCCTCCTATTTGTGGCCACACTCGCCATCGGGATTAGCTCAGTATTAGCGCAAACATCAAGCAAAGCTGTCACGGAAGCCACGTGGAAAGAGGTGATGGTGCAGCTTGATCTCTGCACACAGGCTGCAGTACAACTGCTCGAATTGCATCTTGACACCATCAATTTCTAATGAAGGTTCCTGCCCGCTCTTAACAAGTGAAACTTTGGACAGTAGGGTCAGAGAGAGTTCACGTTCCCCTGCTCAACAGTAACCAAGAATGAAACGTACCTGCAGCTTCCCGTCTTCACAAAGCTGAAACGTTCACTTGGCATACCATTCAAAAGATTTCTTTTTAACAACACTTTTATGGATAAGGTAGAAGTCGTGGAGACAGAAATTCCACCTCTCCTTTGGCAAGTTGCACCCATATTTAATCGTTCTTGGGAGGTGAATAATTAAGTTGTGGACAACACAAATGGATGGTGTGGGATTCATTAAACATAGTCATAGAGTTTTACAGCACAGAAAGAGGCCCTTCGGCACGACAGGTCTGCGCCAGCAGGCGGCACAGTGGTTAGCACTGCTGCTTCTCGGCACCACGGTCCCAGGTTCGATCCCGGCTCTGGGTCACTGTCAGTGTGGAGGTTGCACATTCTCCCCGTGTCTGCGTGGGTTTCACCCCCACAACCCAAAGATGTGCAGGGTAGGTGGATTGGCCACGCCCCTTAATTGGGAAAAAATAATTGGATGCTCTAAAAATGTTTTAAATGTCTGCGCGGCCATCCAGCGCCTATCTATTCTAATCCCATTTCCCAGCACTTTAGATGTCATAGAATTCACAGTGCAGAAGGAGGCCATTCGGCCCATCGAGTCTGCACCAGCTCTTGGAAAGAGCACCCTACCCGTCCACACCTCCACCCTATCCCCATAACCCAGTAACCCCACCCAACACTAAGGGCAATTTTGGACACTAAGGGCAATTTATCATGGCCAATCCACCTAACCTGCACATCTTTGGACTGTGGGAGGAAACCGGAGCACCCGGAGGAAACCCACGCAGACACGGGGAGGATGTGCAGACTCCACACATACAGTGACCCAAGCCGGAATCGAACCTGGGACCCTGGAGCTGTGAAGCAATTGTGCTAACCACTGTGCTACCATGCCACCCACTTTGTCATAGCCTTGTGTGCTGTGGTGTTTCAATTGCTCTTCTAAATGCTACTTAAATGTTGTGCGGGTTCCGGTCTCTACCATCCTTTCAGGCAGCGAGTTCCAGACTCCCACCACCCTCTGTATTTTCTCAAACCCCCTCTAAACATTCTGCCCCTTACCTTAAATCTATGCCCCTGGTTATTAACCTCTCGAAGGGGAAATATTCCTTCCTATCCACCCTATGTTCCTCATAATTTTCTACACCTCAATCAGGTCCCCCCCTCAGCCTTCTCTGCTCTAAGGAAAACCAGTCTCTCTTCACAGCTGAAACACTCTTACCCAGGCAACATCCTGGTGAATCTCCTCTGCACTGTCTTTAGTTCAATCACATCTTTCCTATAATGTGGCGACCAGAACTGCACACAGTACTCTAACTGTGGCCTAACCAGTGTTTTATACAGCTCCATCATAACCACCCTGCTCTTATTATCATAGAATTTACAGTGCAGGAGGCCATTCGGCCCATCGAGTCTGCACCGGCTCTTGGAAAGAGCACCCTCCCCAAGGTCAACACCTCCACCCTATCCCCATAACCCAGTAACCCCACCCAACACTAAGGGCAATTTTGGACACTAAGGGCAATTTATCATGGCCAATCCACCTAACCTGCACATCTTTGGAGTGTGGGAGGAAACCGGAGCACCCGGAGGAAACCCACACACACACAGGGAGGATGTGCAGACTCTTCACAGATAGTGACCCAAGCCGGAATCGAATCTGGGACCCTGGAGCTGTGAAGCAATTGTGCTATCCACAATGCTACCGTGCTGCCTCCATGCCTCATATTCCATGCCTCAGCTGATAAAGGCAAGTATTCCATATGCCTTCTGAACCACCATATCTACCTGTCCTTATGCCTTTAAGAATCGATGCACATGGACCACAAGGTCTCTCTGTACGTCCTTGTTAGTCACCCAAAATACACGCCACACACACACGCCATACACATGCCATACAATCTTAAATTATGACTACAGGGATTAATGACAACTTTAGACAAGGACACAAATGCAGTCACATGATTCTTCCAAGTTGTAACCACACATCCTCTCTCTAAATCAGCCAGTGCTTATTATAGTGGATTATATCCTAACATTCCAATTCAATGTACAAAATTAGCACAAGCACACAAAATCATGCTCTTCCTGGTTTCACACATTAACCATGTGATTTCATTAGGGGATGGCTCCCATCACAGTTAAAACACATCACTCACCCCAAGTAATCCATAGAATTGTGCCCCTCATCCCCACTGCCGACAGAAATATTCACAGGTCATTAGCTGGCGCTGGCTCAATCAAAATTTCAAAAAGGAGTAACAGTGAAGTCAATGTCACCACATGCTCCACAAACATCAACCACTGCTCCACAAACATCAACCACTGCAAGGAGATGTCCGGGTGAATGCTAACTTCTCACGAAAAACAAATAAACGGGGGGGGGGGGGGGGAGAGAGAAAGATTCCTTTGGAACTGGTGCAACCTGTTAACCAAATGAATTCACGGCAGCCAGGTTTTTGTGCTGCTGCATTTACAGGAACTTAATCTTGTTTGAAAAAAAAAGGCACCGCCAGTGCAAATGAATTTTAATCAGGAGCTGGTTGAATTATTCAGACCGACTCAGTGAGCCTCATGTTTCACATGGGAAGAGGTGAAACAACATCTTTCAGGCTGTTGTTAAATTCTACAAAACAGAATAAAACGTGGAAGGATTCATATCAAATTGATGCAAATCAACATTTACAATTTTGAGTTTTATTCCTTACACTCAATTTTATTAATAATAATAATCTTTATTGGTGTCGCAAGTAGGTTTACATTAACACTGCAATGGAGTTACTGTGAAAAGCCCCTAGTCGCCACATTCCGGCGCCTGTACACTGAGGGAGAATTCAGAATGTCTAATTCACCTAACGGCACGTCTTTCTGTTGATTCCTCGGCAAGAGCTGCGCCATTTCTGGTCCAAGTTGAGGGGCAGCACGGTGGTTAGCACTGCTGCCTCACGGAGCCGAGGACCCGGGTTCGATCCCGGCCCCGGGTCACTATCTGTGTGTGGCGTTTGTACATTCTCCTCGTGTCTGCGTGGGTCTCAATCCCACAACCCAAAGACGTGCAGGGTAGGTGGAGCTAAATTGCCCCTTAATTGGGAAAAAAATTAATTGGGTACTCTTAAAAAAAAATTTTTTTTTTTTTTTTTTTTTTTAAAAATCAGTCCAAGTTGAATACTATAAATCTCCTCAGAATTGTGGTAGTGTCGGACTTTCGGTATTTCAAAATGTAACACAGGAAGAACGTGCAAACTCCACACAGACAGTGTGGACTGGATCGAACGCGGGTCCTTGGTGCTGAGGCAGCAGTGCTACCCACTGTGACACCATGCCACCCATAAAGTAGTCTGCAACACAGATGCTCAGCTACCTTTGTACTCTCAAAGATTAGTTCCGCTCCTGGAATACAAGTCAGTAACGCCAGCTAGCTATACCAGCTAGCCCCAAGACAGGTTTGGGTGCTTCAAAGTTTCTGGTTTATTGCCTGGAAAAATAAAGATGGTCACTAACAAATTCAATAGGGGATTCAGCAGAAAATTCCGTACCCAAACAGTAAACAGATAGTGATAGTGCCACCCCAAGAAATGGCCAGTGAATGGTTGATGCATTAAAGGGTAAGCGATGCATTTAAAGGGCAGCATGGTAGCATTGTGGATAGCACAATTGCTTCACAGCTCCAGGGTCCCAGGTTCGATTCCCCGCTGGGTCACTGTCTATGCGGAGTCTGCACATTCTCCCCGTGTCTGCGTGGGTTTCCTCCGGGTGCTCCGGTTTCCTCCCACAGTCCAAAGACGTGCAGGTTAGGTGGATTGGCCACGCTAAATTGCCCTTAGTGTCCAAAATTGCCCTTAGTGTTGGGTGGGGTTACTGGGTTATAGGGATAGGGTGGAGGTGTGGACCTTGGGTAGGGTGCTCATTCCAAGAGCCGATGCAGACCCGATGGGCCGAATGGCCTCCTTCTGCACTGTAAATTCTACGATAATCTATGATAAGCTAGGGAAACAGAAGGGAGAAAGTAACAGGCCACAAAAACCCAACTGTTAAGCAAAGAGGGCCACTATTATAGCCTATTTGCTTGAGGAAACTGCACAAATTGGAAAGTATTTGTAAAGTTTCAGGTAGATAAGACCGCAGCACTTCAAGATTACATTTCAGTACAGATATGAGGAGTGCAATCTAGAACAAAATGAAAGACACATGTATACACTACGGCGACATGCATTTCTAGTATTACATTGCATTCTTGTCTCAAATTCCATATCAAGAGAAATCAGGAACTTATTATCTCAATACCAGCCGCAAACAGCAATGATAACCTGATGAGAACTACTCATTAAAAGCCATGCAAATCAGCAATTGCAACCCAGAAGAGAAAAAGGTAATGAAATAAGGTGTGCCATATCAAGGCATAAAACATCAAGAAAACCATGCAACTTATTTCTGTGTTTAATGTCAAAGGGTGTTTTCTGTTTGGGTTTGACTTCAAGTCCCGCAGTTTGAGGATGCACAAACTCCCTGTCTGCAATGTTTGACAGAGACACATACTACCACTGGTTATTCACAGATTGTTAATAATTGCTGCTTATATTCCTGGTTCTGATGGAGATTTACTGAATTAAAGCCTCCAAAGTTACTTCTGCTAAAAAATAAATTGTTCAACAGGTTTTTTTTCTCTTGTTACAAGGTTCCAAGACATTGTTTAACAACTTGTTACACTGTGACAAATGAAGCATCACACAATGCCACATTCCCAAAGTGGAATTGTTGTGTTAGATATTCAAAATAGTTACATTAGTTGCATTCATTGGAGACTGAACAGAACATAAAATCAAATACCCACCACACACATCAAGAAGCACGTTAGATAAATGTATCTGCAGTAGACAAAGGAGAATGCTCGTCCCAGGAACCCAAAAAATATTTGCTTTGAGGTCTTTTCCAGAGCTAAAGGGTGCATTGTCCACTGTGTTACCTTGAATGGTGGGGGGAGCTTATAGTTTTGTTGGGATTGTGGAGCAAGGAATGACTATTGAACGGCGTGGTTAGCCCTGTTGCTTCACAGCTCCAGGGTCCCGGGTTCGATTCCCGGCTTGGCATCGCTGTCTGCGCAGAGTTTGCACATTCTCCCCGTGTCTGCGTGGGTTTCCTCCCACAAGTCCTTGTTAGGTAAATTGGACATTCGGAATTCTCCCTCTGTGACCCGAACAGGTGCCGGAATGTGGCGACGAGGGGATTTTCACAGTAACTTCATTGCAGTGTTAATGTAAGCCTACTTGTGACACTAATGAAGATTATTTATTAATTATTCAAATCCAGATTGACTCATGAGGGCTGTGGGAGATTTCTGCAAAGTTTAACTGCCCCCCCCCCCCCTTCCAAGTTCAAATCCTGGATTATTCACCCTGGTCTTCTTTGGCATGATGGTCCCCAGTTTGGCATCTTTGAATCTGTCTGTACATATGTTTCTGGAACATACCTCTTCATTCACCTGAGGAAGGAGCAGCGCTCCGAAAGCTAGTGACATCGAAACAAACCTGTTGGACTTTAACCTGGTGTTGTAAGACTTCGTACTGTGCTCACCCCAGTCCAATGCTGGCATTTCCACATCATGGTCCTGTTAGTTAGTCCAGCTCTGGTGACCTCCCTTCCTTCCTCAAGACATTCGCCCTGCTCCTTATTAAAACCTCAAAGCAACAATTAGTCCCAAAGGTTGTCACAGGCAGGGTTAAATAATGCAGAACTGCCAATGATCTCTCAGATTTCACACTGCAATTGGGGTTATAACAGGATGTGTGATCCCCATCTGGGGAGTGGAGCATTGAGGAGGATGCAGGACAAGGTGGCGCCAAGGACAGCCGCTCGGCCCCTCTTCTCACTTACCGACTCCATGGCTCGCACTCACCGCCTCGCACTCCCCAACAACCTGTCCACGATTCTCATTCACTCTTTTCCACACTTTCGCCTCGTCTCCGCCATCCACATACCACAGCTTCCGTCCCCCGTTTCTCCCTCCCCGCCCGCCAACCAACAAGCCGAGCACGGCAGCAAGATGGGCCGCAGCGCCCGGCTCCAGCCAGCTCTGCTCCCAGCGGCCGCCAGCGCCACCTGCCGGCTCCAGCCAGCTCAGCTCCCTGCTCCCAGCGCCGGCTTCAGCCAGCTCTGCTCCCAGCGCCCGCCCGCCGCCGCCAGCGCCGCCTGCCGGCTCCCGGCTTCAGCCGGCTCAGCTCCCAGTCACTGCACAGGCGGGAAAGCTTGGGATGGGGGGAGGAGGGTGGAATTGTTGGACAGAAAACCACAGAATCCCTATAGTTCAGAAGGAGGCCATTCTGCCCATCGAGTCTACACCATAATAATATTTATCATTGTCACAAGTAGGCTTACATTAAAATTGCAATGAAGCTACTGTGAGAATCCCCTAGTCGCCACATTCCGGCGCCTGTTCGGGTCACAGAGGGAGAATTCAGAATGTCCAATTCACCTAACAGCACGTCTTTCGGGACTTGTGGGAGGAAACCGGAGCACCCGGAGGAAACCCACGCAGACATGGGGAGAACGTGCAGACTCCGCACAGACAGTGAGGCAGCAATGCTAACCACTGTGCTGCCTATGAATGAGCTAGACCCACCTCCTCCCCAACCCCCCCATCCCCATAAATCCACCTAACCTGCACATCTTTGGACCCTGAACTGGGTCGTTTTGTGGGCAAATTCACATGGCCAATCCGCCTCACCTGCACATTTTTTTTTTGACTAGGAGGAAACTGGAGCACCCGCAGACACGGGGAGGACATACAGTCACCCAAGGCCAGAATCAAACCCGTGTCCCTGGCGCTGTGAGGCAGCGTTCTACCCTCCCACTAGGTCTCTGAGACATTGAGGAGATCAAATACAGATTGACTGACAGCTTTAAAGAATGCCTCTTTTCAGTCCGTAAGTGTGATCCCTCACTCCCAAGTTTCTGCCTTTCATTTTCATTCTCCACCTTGCTCCCGCTCTGAGTATGTTCCCCTCAGCATCCATCCTAACTCTTCCAAGATATTTGATGTAGGCTTTCGGAACAGCTTTTGATCAGCCACTCTACAGCCTTCCAAATGATTACCTGTGTCATGTGAGTGTACCTTCAAGAAATGGGTGTTTATCAAATAGCTGTAGTGGATGTACCTTTAAGAAATGGGTGTTTATCAAATAGCTGCAGTGATGTCAGAGTGTGGGTGGAGCTGGGTTGTCTGTCTGTTTTTACTTTCATTTTTGAGCTGGGAGCTACAGTGTGTTTAGTTTTGTTTTCAGAGTCGGAGCTGCATCCAGCCAAACAAGGTGTAATTTTGATCTCTCTCTGCATGAAAAGAATGTCTTCAGATCACTTGCTAATTTAAAAGTGATAACTGCTCTCAGAAAAGAATTTAAACCTGATGTCTTTGTTAAAGAGGGTATTCAGGAGCTGAATGCGTGGCTCAAAGACTGGTGTGGGGGAAATGGGTTTTGGTTTGTGGGATACTGGCACTAATACTGGGGAAAGTGGGATCTGTACCGGTGAGACGGCCTGCACCTGAACTGTGCTAGGACCGGTGTTCTTGTCAGCTGCATAACTAGGGACGCAGCAAAGACTTTAAACTAAGTAGTGGGGGAAAGGGATCAAATTTGGGAAGATATGTTAAATCAAAGACAAGGCAAAAGGGAAAGGTATTTGTTATAACCTGCCTGGCTTACCACTGGCTGGGGACTAATGGCAATCCCACAATCCTTAGGGAGTATGAGCTTCCCCAATGAGGGGGGGGGGGGGGGGGGGGGGCGGAGAAATCATTAGCGGAGTCCCTGCATAAATAGAGCTGGCCAGTTTGGAACCAGCTAGAGAGGAGTGAGCAGCAAGGGAGTTGCTGCTGCTGTTGTATATATATGTAATTGTAAATAAATGTTATTTCTTCCTACCCTTCAGCTCGTGCTGGATTCTTTGTGGCCGTCACAAAAGTATTATTACAGGAAATGAAAAACAAACAGTGACAGGAAGGGATAGAGAGTACAAATCTAACTATATATCAGCGGATGAGACAAAAGATTATAAAATAATTAAAGGATAAAACTAAAAGCTCTGTGTCTGAATGCATGCAGCATTTGAAACAAAACAGATGAACTGAGAACAAATAAGTACGATTTGATAGCAACGGTTAACTAGAGGGTTAAAGATAGTCAGTTAGCTCAATTGACTGGACAGCTGGTTCATGGTGCAGAGCAGCGCCAAAAGCGTGGGTTCAAATCCCACCCCAGCTAGGGTTAGCCGTGAATGCAACTCCATTATTCAAAAAGTAGGGGAGACAAAAAAATGGGAAACCGTGTTAGCTTAACATCGCTTGTGGGGAAATTGTTAGACGCTATTATCAAGAAAGCTTTCGCAGGGCACTTGGATACGTTTGAGTTAATCACGCTGAGTCACCATGGTTCTGTGAAAGGGAAATCATGTTGCAGCAATTTATTGGAGGTATTTGAGGAAGTAACATGTGCTATGGATAAAGGGAAACTGGTAGATGTCCTACACTTAGATTTCCAGAAGGCATTTGATATAGTGTCACATCAAAGATTATTGCGGAAAATCAAAGATCACGGTTTAGGCATTAACCATATGGGCATTGATTGAAGATTGGCTAGCTAGCAAGAAGCAGAGAGTAGGCATAAATTGGTCTTTTTCAGGTTGGCAAAATGTAACGAGTGGAGTGGCACACAGGGATCAGTGCTTGGACCTCAACTGTTTCCAATTTATATAAATGACTTGGATGAAGGGATCAAAGGAATGGTTGCCAAATTTGCTGATGACACAAAGATTGGTAGGAAAGTAAATTGTGGAGAGGACACAAGGAAGCTGCAAAAAGATATAGGGCAGTGATTTTCCAGCCCCCCCCCCCCCCCCCTCTCGTGGCGTCTTTTCAGGCAGCGGAGGTGGTTTGCCATTGGCTGCTGGCAATGTTCTGGATCCACCAATATCTAGGGTGTTTTGCTTGGTTTGCCTGTCCCAGCGCCAGGGAACCCACTGTGGGGGATTGCCATCGGCGGGACTGTAAAGCCCTGCCCACAGATTGGTTCAGTGAATGGATGGTCTGGCAAATGGAGTATAATGTGGGAAAATGTGCAATTGTCCACTTTGGCAGGAAGAATTGCGAGGAGAATTGAATATACAAGGCGGGAGATTGTGCTTCAGTTGTACAGGGCACTAGTGAGACCACATCTCGAGTTGTGTGTGCAATATCGGTCACCTTATCTAAGGCAAGATGTATATGTGTTGGAATCAATTCAGAGAAGGTTTCCAAGACTAATACCAGGAATGGACGGGTTGTCTTATGAGTAAAGGTTGGAGAGTCTGGACTTGTATCCACTGGAGTTTAGAATCATAGAACTTACAGTGCAGAAACTACAAGAGTGTGGTGAACTCAGCCCAGCGCATCACACGAGCTTGCCATCCTCCCATTGATTCTGTACACACCTCCCGCTGCCTCAGGAAAGCATTGTCAGAGACCCCTCCCACCCAGGCTTTGCCCTCTTCCAGACCCTTCCATCAGGCAGAAGGTGCAGAAGTTTGAAGACCCGCACATCCAGACATAGGAACAGCTTCTTCTCCACAGCTACCAGACTCCTCAACGACTCCCCCTCGGACTGATCTGTTCCCTGTAAGAACACTATTCACGACGCCCTATGCTGCTCTTGTTTGGCCCTTGTTCCGCACTGTAACCAATCACTATTTGTTGATGCACCATTGTCAATGTACTCTGTCGATTATTCTTTTGCCTACTATGTACGTACTGTGTACGTTCCCTCGGCCGCAGAAAAATACTTTTCACTGTACTTCGGTACATGTGACAATAAATATCAATTAATCAGTCAGAAGGAGGCCACTTGGCCCATCAAGTCTGCACCGGCCCTTGGAAAGAGCACCCTACCTAAGCCCACACCCTATCCCCTATCTCCACCTAAACCTTTTTGGTCATTAAGGGCAATTTAGCATTGCCAACCCACCTAACCTGCACGTCTTTGGACTGTGGGAGGAAACCGGAGCACCCAGAGGAAACCCACGCAGACACGGGGAGAACGTGCAGACTCCGCACAGACAGTGACCCAAGCCGGGAATCGAAGAGTAAGAGGCGACTGAATCTAAACCTTTAAGGTGCTGGGGGTATTGACAGGGTGGATGCGGAGAGGACGCTTTTTCCTTTAGTGGGAGAATCTAGAACGAGGGGTCAATGTTTAAAAATAAGGAGTCGCTCATTTAAAATGGAGCTGAAGGGAACACTTTTCCCTCAGAGGATCGTGGGTTTCTGGAACTCTTCCTCAAAACGCGGTGGAAGCAGTCTTTGGATATTTTTAAGGCAGAGCTAGGTAGATTCTTGATGAACCAGGGGGTGAAAGGTTATCGGGGGGTCAGCAGGAATGTGGGGTTGAGGTTAAATCAGATCAGCCATGATCTTGTTTAAAAACCATTGCCTCTCCAACGAATCTGACAAAACTGTTCAATCTGAAATGTTAACCGTTTCTCCTGCCGCAGATACTACAGCCTGCTGGGTGTTTCCAACATTTCACGCTTTTGTGTCTTGTTATTGCTGAAAGGTAGACAGGTTGCCGAAGCTTGTCATCTCCCACTCATCAGGACAAACACAAGAATACCAAATTTCAAACGATCACAACAATTTACACGACCGAAGAAAAGGGTGTTGATTGGTTGGTAAGTCAACTCTGATTGGCCGAGGCATTGCCAAGGAGAAAGCAATAGGCTGCCCACGCTCCTGGGTAATTAATAATAATAATCTGTACTCGTGTCACACATAGGCTTACATTAACACTGCAATGAAGTTACTGTGAGAATCCCCTCGTCGCCACATTCCGGCGCCTGTTCGGGTCACAGAGGGAGAATTCAGAATGTCCAATTCACCTAACAGCACGTCCTTCGGGCATTGTGGGAGGAAACTGGAGCACCCGGAGGAAACCCACGCAGACACGGGGAGAAGGTGCAGACTCTGCACAGACAGTGAGGCAGCAATGCTAACCACTGTGCTGCCTATGAATGAGCTAGACCCACCTCCTCCCCATGCATCCCCCCACCCTATCCCCATAACTCCACCTAACCTGCACATCTTTGGACCCTGAACTGGGTCATTTTGTGGGCAATTTCGCATGGCCAATCCGCCTCACCTGCACATCTTTTTTTTGACTGCGGGAGGAAACTGGAGCACCCGCAGACACGGGGCGAACATGCAGTCACCCAAGGCCAGAATCAAACATGCAGACTCCGCACAGACAGTGACCTGAGCCGCGAATCGAACCCAGGTCCTGGCACTGTGAAGCAACAGTGCTAACATGCTGCCCAAAGACCTCTATAAGATCACCCCTAAGCCTCCTACGCTCCAGGGGGAAAAGTCCCAATCTATCCAGCCTCTCCTTAGAACTCAAACCATCAAGTCCTGGTAGCATCCTCGTAAATCTTTTCTGCACTCTTTCTAGTTTAACAATATCCTTTCTATAATAGGGTGACCAGAACTGCACACAGTATTCCAAGTGTGGCCTTACTAATGTCTGGTACAACTTCAGCAAGATGTCCCAACTCCTGGATTCAATGTTCTGACCAATTAAACCAAGCATCTTTGAGTTGTGGGGGTGAGACCCACGCAGACAAGGGGAGAATGTGCAACCTCCACATGGACAGTGACCCGGGGCCGGGATCAAACCTGGGGCCTCGGCGCCGTGAGGCAGCAGTGCTAACCACTGCGTCACCATGCCAACAGGTCAACCAATTATTGATGAAGTACTGTCCTGTTGGCAAATGCAGCAGCCAATTTGCACAAAGCAAGTTCCATCCAAAAAACACTGGGATAAATTACTGGTTGAAGATATTTAAGACATCATGCTTGACATTTTGTAATGCTATTTTGTGGTGAAGAGAAAATACATTCTTGAACAATTAATCAGTCTCAAACAGTTCAAACAATTGCCTCTTCCTCGGGGTTGTAGCTGTTGTCTTTTGGCCCAGAATTGAATGGAATGGATGGGCCAAATGGCCTGTCTTTGGAGGCCATCTTGGTACAGGCTCGGTATTTTCTCCACTTACATCGGTCGCTGTAGTATGGTGGCCCTGTTACAAATTCTTTCAGCTGGCAGAGAACATGGTATGAAGTCAAGTTCCGAGCTCCTCAGGGGGTGCCATGCCTCAGCTTGCAAACGTTTCAAACAGGGAAGTCCAGTAACGGTCTCGTAAATGCTGCAATTTGCATATTAGGTTGCAAACCTTATCTTCCAAGATCAAGAAACTCAGCTTGCAAGAGCGTTTTTCAAGATGTTTTTTACATGTTTCAAATTAAGGGCAATTTAGCGTGGCCAGTCCACCTACCCTGCACATCTTTGGGTTGTGGGGCTGAGACCCACGCAAACACGGGGAGAATGTGCAAACTCCACACGGTCAGTGACCCAGAGTCGGGATCGAACCTGGGACCTCGGCGCCGGTAACTTTTGTTGACTGCTCATTCTGTAGATTAATCGCTTTCACACATCCTCAGTCATTTTCTATCGAACGTTTTTCCACTTACGTTTCCTGCTTTCAATAATTATGTGGCTTACCTCTCCTGTCTAAATTTGTGAATGTATGAAAAGAAAGGCTTGCATTTCTGGAGTGCCTAATATAGCCACAGGACATCCCAAAGTGCCTTCCAGCCAGTGAGGTTCTTTGAAGTGTCATCATTGTTGTACGTGTAAGAAATGCGGAGGCCAATGGGTGGACAGCAAGATTCCACACACAGCAATGTGATAATGAGCAGCTGCCAAGTCTTTCCGAGTATTGTACGAATGATACTGGATACCTCAGGATACATTCGGACCCTATTACATCAATTCGAGAGGCTCTCAGTGGAAAGTCCCACCCGAAAGACAGCACCTCCAACGATGCAGCGCCCACTACCACACTGGAGTGTCAATCCTCGATTCTGAACCCACAAGGTTCTCACTGAGGTGAGAGTGACATGAACGAACATGAAAAGCTCGTGACACGCAGCATACATCAAAGTGTGATGGGATCAACACCATCAGCAAAACAAGGTTCTAACTTTCGCTGGGGCATGGAATGCACTGCCTGTGGAAGTAGTTGAGTCGGAAACATTAGGGACCTTCAAGCGGCTATTGGATAGACACATGGATTACGGTAGAATGATGGGGTGTAGATTAATTTGTTCTTAACCTAGGACAAAGGTTCGGCACAACATCGTGGGCCGAAGGGCCTGTTCTGTGCTGTATTTTTCTATGTTCTATGATACAGTTAGCAGATGTCCTGTGCTGTTGTAAATTGGACGGTGTGCTATTTCATAAGGAAAGCATATTGAGTGGCCTGTTTTAACATAATAAATGACCTTTTATCATTGTCACCAAGTCGAGCAGTTGCTATCTAGAAAGCACAACAGCGCCTATACTTCCTCAGGAAACTAAGGAAATTCGGCATGTCCACATTGACTCTTACCAATTTTTACAGATGCACCATAGAAAGCATCCTATCGGGCTGCATCACAGCCTGGTATGGTAACTGCTCGGCCCAGGACCGTAAGAAACTTCAGAGAGACGTGAACACAGCCCAGTCCATCACACGAACCTGCCTCCCATCCATTGACTCCATCTACACCGCCCGCTGCCTGGGGAAAGCGGGCAGCATAATCAAAGATCCCTCCCACCCGGCTTACTCACTCTTCCAACTTCTTCCATCGGGCAGGAGATACAGAAGTCTGAGAACACGCACGAACAGACTCAAAAACAGCTTCTTCCCCACTGTCACCAGACTCCTGAATGACCCTCTTAGAACATAGAACATAGAACATAGAAAATACAGCACAGAACAGTGCTTAGGGTCTGAACTGACCTTTCAATGCATCTTCTCTCCAGTTGTAGCACTACATACCATATACTTCACCCACTATCTATGTTTCTGTATTTTCAGTATGTATCCTCATGTATTTATTTTATGTTCTAAGTTTTTCATGTATGGAACGATCTGTCTGGACTGTACGCAGAACAATACTTTTCACTGTACCTCGGTACACGTGACAATAAATCTAAATCTATTAAAAATCAAGGCCCCAATTCTCCAGGTTTCAGTTTGAATCCCGTTTGTCTCTTTTCAGTCTGTTGGTTTTACGGAATGTTTCCTCGTGTTTGTTTGGAACTTGCCTGGCAAGGTTGTTGTGTTTCCAACATACAGGTAATTATGCAATTTGACAAGTGAGTTAATGTGGTGACTTTACTGTCTCTTGTTCAGTCACCTTGCCCCCACATCGAAGCACAAGTCAGTTCTGTAGAACGCAATCACCTTTGACCCAACGGCCTGCTTAGTTTTGTAACTTTAAGCTGACTTGAGAAATTCGGCAACTGGAATTAGTGTTGTCGTAATTTTATTGATACCTGTTTCTAATGATTTATCTTTGTATTACCTATCGGTGAGTTTTACTATTCCTACTCTCCCTATTTGCTGAGTGGTGTATTTCCTCGCTGTTCTGGTACAATTAGCTGCAGTTTTGGGGCAGTGTCGACAGATATGAGGCTTATCAGATGGAAGTGACTGAATGTTATATGTGCTGTTTTGTAATATCAGCAATTTTCCCAGTGTTACCATTACTGAGAAGCTGCAGTTTTAGAATCATTTGTAAATATAAACTCACTCTTAAAGCCCGCCTTGTGACCTGTCTCCAGGCGAGGTTCCAGAAATTTGTTAACCTGGACAAAATCCCTCAATTTGTTACTGTCCACTGAGCTATCCCTCAATTGTTATACCCGGGTGCGAAGCGATGGACTGGTTTCCTTTCTTTATTGAACCCCCTCTGCTGGTCCCTCACTTCACAAAGACCATTTCCCAGTCCCCATATCTATGTTCAAAAAGGAGCCAAGTTAACCGAGGTATCTATAACAGTCCTTGACTCATGAGGGGTAGATCAATGGGAGGGAGAGAGTGAGAGAGTGTGTGAGAGAGAGACCCTATACCCTGGCACTGGTTCTCACACACACAAAAATTCCCCCCCCCCACACACACACTGCACTCCGCCTCCCCCCACATATACACACACAGCAACCCCCCACAGACACACATACTTACTTTTCAGCTGGCTTTTATCAGTTGGCATATTTCTGGAAAGTGAAATCCACAAATGCGTATCTCTTAATGAGATGATACTCATCCCCCATTGGGCGCGATTTACCAACCAACGTGTTTTTCTATGGCAGAGGCAGCCTGCCAGGGGGATTTATCGAACCCCTGCCGTTGGCAATGGGATTTCCTGGTGACTGCACCCCTTGTCGCTGGGAAACCCCTGTGCCGGTGTGAGACCGGAATATCTCGCTGGTATGAACACCCGTTAGATCGTGGCCATTGTCTCCACCGGAGATAGCAATTAGTTTCTGTATGTTTTAGAAGTACTTTGTCTGGAAGCAGGGTAGTTCCATTGTCTCTCAGAGTATCACCTCTGGCACCGCTCCACTCCACCCCCCCACCCCACCCACCCCCCACCCCACCCACCCACCCACCCACTGCAATCCCCACCCCACCCGCTGGAATTCAGCCAGTGACTGACTTTACATCATCTGTCATCTTTGGCTTGTATGTCCATTTTAAAAAACCTAGTTTTATTAAAGTTCAATATTTCCGTACGTGATTTGGTGTTTTTCCTTCATAATTATGACGTCTGTCATGTCACAGATATCCAGGCTCCTGGCAACTGATTTATAAATGGGTAAATTCGAGACTTTCAGCTGCAAGAAATTTGGATGTGACAGAATGTCTAGCTTGCACTTCCTGCTTATGTATTATTATGTAACACAGAATTGAGTCAAAATCTCTGAACCTGGCCCAAAAGCAGCATTGTGGGATACCTGCAACCAAGACTTGCCAATCTTTGACCCAGAAACAGTACAGGAAGGAAAATTTAAAAGGTCTTTGAAATCTGTAATTGTTTTAAAGAAAATTTGAAATGCACTGTTAAAAGTTTGCATTCGCTGTAAAGGGATCAATTGCAATTTTCTTGGATAATAAGAAATAACCGTCCATGGGTCCTGGTGACCCTTGACCTGGAAACAGTGCCAGCAGGCAGGAAGTTAAGAAAGAAGGCGTGTGGCTGGCAGATACAAAGGAGAGCTACAAGCAGAAGAGCTGGAGGGAGAAGGCGATCAGAACACAGTTGCAGACACAAGGAGAAAGCCAACATAGACAGAAAAAGGAACATGCTGAATTAGAGAAGTAAATCTCTCCAAAGAGATCAGTTTTTTTCTGTTTAGCAGATATTTGGTTAACGGTTCACCCATGGTCTGTAACAAGAAGGCACCTCACCATCATCCACTCATGAGCAATAAATGCTGGCCTTTCGATTAACAACTCATCCTAAGACTGAAGAAAAGAAAAACCAAGGTGAAGCCTTTAAGGACACAAAATCTAATTGCTGTTAGCGAAATACTGGATGAGATGAGGGGTTAATTGTTTACCAGGCTGCAAGTCACGACCAAGCCTTTTGTTTTAGTGAGGTTGGTGAATTGAGTCAGAGGTTAATGACATTGTTGATCCTGTGGATAATTACATTGAAGTGGAAAGCACATATTCCGCGACAGCAAGTGTTATGAAGGCTGCTGATTCATGGTAACGTACACAGTCAAACTATTTATTGCATCGCATTTTGTCATTTGTTTGTAAGTAGTTTGACAAACAAAATGGGAAGTCACTGACTACAAAACAGACCACAAGGCTAGAGGAGGAGATCGAGCAGTGGGGAGGACAGTGGGGGGCTGGGGTGGAAATCCTAAACTTTGGCAAAACTAAGTGACAGCTTGATTCAGTAACACCTCCCACCCAAGTCAGAAGATCAGAGGTTCACTCGAAACTTGGAACACAAAAATATAGGATAATATTTAAGTGCAGCATTAAAGGATTGCCACAATATTGCTCCACTGCTGAAGTGTAAATGAGTGACTCTTTTAAGGTATAATCCCAATGATAACTTGATAATTAATTTGAAGGTCAACTCTAATTCAGGCTGGATACAGAATCCTGCCTTTGTGGGAAGGATGATTTAAGAGCCTAGAAACATCATGCTCACATTATTTTGCTCCTGATGTTTTCCCCTGTACATTCACCATGGGGCATAGGTTTAAGGTCCGTGGGGCAAAGTTTAGAGGAGATGGGCGAGGCAGGTTTTTTACACAGAGGGTGGTGAGTGCCTGGAACGCGTTACCAGGGGAGGTTGTGGAAGCAGATACATTAATGGTGTTCAAAAGGCATCTTGACAAGTACATGGATAGGACGGGTATAGAGGGACGCGGCACAAGGACATGCTGAGGGTTTTGGCCAAGGGTGGTATCATGACCAGTACAGGTTGGAGGGCCGAAGGGCTTGTTCCTGTGCTGTATTGTTCTTTGTATTACAAATAACTATTTGTTTAGCCTATGTTTGCTGCTCCCTCCACAATGGGGAGACTAAACGGACCCAGGAAGTGTAGAAGATTGTAGTTTAGTCGGGCAGTATGGTCGGCACGGGCTTGGAGGGCCGAAGGGCCTGTTCCTGTGCTGTACATTTCTTTGTTCTTTGTTCTTTGTAAACGCAGACTGGGTGGCCGTTTTGCGGAACACTTTCTCTCAGTCCACAAGCATAACCCCAACCATCCTGTTGCGGCCATTTTAACTCAGCATCTTGCTCCCATGTCCATATGTCTGTCCTTGGCCTGCTGCAATGCTCCAGTCAAGCCCAACACAAACTGGAAGAACATCTTCCAATTAGGCACATTGCAGCCCTCAGGAATCAACATTAAATTCAACAACTTTAGACTGTGAACTTTCTCCTCTATCTTAACCACTTTTTAAAATATCCCATACATTTTTTCTGTCTCAATGCAATCCCCGCCCCCTGCCAAAATACCGGGCCATCTGTTCCTTATTCTTAAGTTCGCTACATTTGTGTTGAAATCTCTCTCAACTACAGCATAATATCCAACACATTTTCCTTCTGTACTTCTGAAGAGGATTCAAACGGACTCAAAGTGTTAACTGTTTTCTGTCACTACAGATGCTGCCAGACCAGTTGTGTTTTTCTAGCATTGCTTTTTAAAAAGAAAATCAGATTCCGGCATCCATACTATTTTGCGGATTTTAACTATTTATTTGTTACTTAATTTTGCCACAGAGGTGTGTTTATGTAAATGTATTTTTTTAAAGTAGCTTCATTGCAGGCATTTATGTAATTTGGAAATCAACTGAAATCTATAAAATCACATTGAATTCATTAAAAGGCTTCGGGGGGGGGGCGGCCCTTGGTGCAGTGGTTAGCACTGCTGCCTCACGGCGCCGAGGACCCGGGTTCGATCCCAGCTCTGGGTCACTGTCCGTGAGGAGTTTGCGCATTCTCCCCGTGTTTGCGTATGTCTCGCCCCCACAACCCAAAGATGTGCAGGGTAGGTGGATTGGCCACGCTACATGAAATGAAAATCGTTTATTGTCACAAGCAGGCTTCAAATGAAGTTACTGTGAAAAGCCCCTAGTCGCCACATTCCGGCGCCTGTTCGGGGAGGCTGGTACGGGAATTGAACCGTGCTGCTGGCCTGCCTTGGTCTGCTTTCAAAGCCAGCGGTTTAGCCCTGTGCTAAACAGCCTCTGTGTAAACATTGCCCCTTCACTGGGAAAAAAGAATAATTGGGTACACTAAATTTAAAAAATAAAGTTTCTGGGGTTCAGTGACCATTGCAGGTGTATAAAAGATTTTAGTCACAGGTATATTGGTGCACAAGTTTTATTTCCATTCCACAACAGGGGATACCTATACTTACCTGGATATTTTTGCAAACACGATATTCGGCACTGTGGGTTCTTTGTTTATATTTTATTTTCACGCCTCTTGAAAAGGTAATGATTTAAAAGTTTCCATTATGTTTATTTTGTGTAATATTCTGAAGTGGTTTCTGCCCATGTCTGAACTCGTGCCAAGTCCCGATCCCCTATCACCCCTGATGCTCACTAATCCTTCCCTGGCGCTTCCCCTCCTTATCTCTGTAATCTCCTCCAGCCCCACAAACCACCCTCCTTATCTCTGTAATCTCCTCCACCCCCGACACCTCCCCTCCTTATCTCTGTAATCTCCTCCAGCCCCCGACACCTCCCCTCCTCAGCTCTGTAATCTCCTCCAGCCCCACAAACCACCCTCCTTATCTCTGTAATCTCCTCCAGCCCCCAACACCTCCCCTCCTTATCTCTGTAATCTCCTCCAGCCGCACAAACCACCCTCCTTATCTCTAATCTCCTCCAGCCCCACAAACCACCCTCATCTCTGTAATCTCCTCCAGCCCCACAAACCACCCTCCTTATCTCTGTAATCTCCTCCAGCCCCCGACACCTCCCCTCTTTATCTCTGTAATCTCCTCCAGCCGCACAAACCACCCTCCTTATCTCTAATCTCCTCCAGCCCCACAAACCACCCTCATCTCTGTAATCTCCTCCAGCCCCACAAACCACCCTCCTTATCTCTGTAATCTCCTCCAGCCCCCGACACCTCCCCTCCTTATCTCTGTAATCTCCTCCAGCCCCCGACACCTCCCCTCCTCATCTCTGTAATCTCCTCCAGCCCCACAAACCACCCTCCTTATCTCTGTAATCTCCTCCAGCCCCCGACACCTCCCCTCCTTATCTCTGTAATCTCCTCCAGCCCCCGACACCTCCCCTCCTCATCTCTGTAATCTCCTCCAGCCCCACAAACCACCCTCCTCATCTCTGTAATCTCCTCCAGCCCCCGACACCTCCCCTCCTCATCTCTGTAATCTCCTCCAGCCCCCGACACCTCCCCTCCTCATCTCTGTAATCTCCTCCAGCCCCACAAACCACCCTCGTTATCGCTGTAATCTCCTCCAGCCCCCGACACCTCCCCTCCTTATCTCTGTAATCTCCTCCAGCCCCCGACACCTCCCCTCATCTCTGTAATCTCCTCCAGCCCCACAAACCACCCTCCTTATCTCTGTAATCTCCTCCAGCCCCCGACACCTCCCCTCCTTATCTCTGTAATCTCCTCCAGCCCCCGACACCTCCCCTCCTTATCTCTGTAATCTCCTCCAGCCCCCGACACCTCCCCTCCTTATCTCTGTAATCTCCTCCAGCCCCCGACACCTCCCCTCCTTATCTCTGTAATCTCCTCCAGCCCCCGACACCTCCCCTCCTTATCTCTGTAATCTCCTCCAGCCCCCGACACCTCCCCTCCTTATCTCTGTAATCTCCTCCAGCCCCCGACACCTCCCCTCCTTATCTCTGTAATCTCCTCCAGCCCCCCGAAACCTTCCCTCATCTCTGTAATCTCCTCCAGCCCCCGACACCTCCCTTCCTTATCTCTGTAATCTCCTCCAGCCCCCGACACCTCCCCTCCTTATCTCTGTAATCTCCTCCAGCCCCTGACACCTCCCCTCCTTATCTCTGTAATCTCCTCCAGCCCTGCAAACCTCCAAGATATTGGTGCTTCTCTCATTTTGGCCCCTTGTGCATGCCCAATTAGAACTGCTCCATTATTGGTACCAGTGTTTTCAGCGGCCTTGGCCCCGAGCTCTGGAATCTCCTCCCCGCACCTCCTTTTGGTCATCTGACCTAATATCTCCTTATGTGGCCAAACACCTGTGAAATCTTTAAAAAAAATTTTTTTTAAGAGTGCCCAATTCTTTTTCTTTCCAATTGAGGGGCAATTTAGCGTGGCCAATCCACCTACCCTGCACATCTTTGGGCTGTGGGGGTGAGACCCACGCAGACACGGGGAGAATGTGCAAACTCCACACGGACAGTGACCCGGGGCCAGGACCGAACCCGGGTCCTTGGCGCCGTGAGGCAGCAGTGCTAACCACTGCGCCACCAAGCTCCTGTGAAGTCTCAAGTTAAATAGGCTGCATAGATACAAGTTGTTGGGAGCACTGTCCGGTTTGCATGAGCATTTTCTCATCTGCTCAGATGTGGAAGAGGAAGGTGGGAGGACTGTTGAAGCGAGTTCACTCCAAAGTTGAGTTTGGGGAAAGTCTGCATCCGCCAGTATTGCAAAAGCTACAAGCAAATGGAAGACTATGTTAAAGGTCCAGTTTATACAATGAACATGGGCAACTCTCGTCACCAATAATACTTCACTCTCAATGAACTTCAGTTTGTTCCTTTCATCTATTTAAATACGAAAAACAGTAAAATCTGATGTAATATTCCCACAACAGACCTTCTGCAGTGGGCTGGATTCTTCGGCCACACCCGCCAGAAGATCGCCACGAGCAGGACGCGGACCATGTAAAGGTCCATTGACCCTCGGGCACTAATTGCTCAGGCACAGCCAGAGAATCCCGTCCTAAACGTCTAACAGATGAATTGGGGCAGGTTGCACGACCTGACCGAGAGATTCTTATGAAAGCAACCACCCATTCAGAATTATATGGCACTCACTTACATTGCCGTCAGGCAATGCTTCTTTACTTTTGAGATGATTTTTCAACTTCCAGCTGACTGGACGGGGACAGAGTAAACGGCTTGAAAATGCAAGGACACATGGGCAGCATGGTGGTTAGCACTGCTGCCTCACGGCGCCGAGGACCCGGGTTCGATCCCGGCCCTGGGTCACTGTCCGTGTGGAGTTTGCACATTCTCCCCGTGTCTGCATGGGTTTCACCCCCACAACCCAAAGATGTGCAGGGGAGGTGGATTGGCCACGCTAAACTGCTCCTTAATTGGGAAGAAGAGAATTGGGTACTCTAAATTAATAAAAAGAAAGAAAATGCAAAGCCATATTTCAAGGTGAAAGTGAGAAACCAACAAATCACCCTCGGGGAAGTGTGAAGAGAGCTATTTCCTATAATCCTGTCACCCATCGAGATTTGCAACTGTCTGAGATATTAAAAATGCAAAGTACTGGATACTGAAACAATGGCTGCAACAGGCACGTGTAAAACCTCTTGGAAATACACAACAGGTGAAGTATTTTAAGGCAAGGCTGTTCAGGCTCTTGAGAGAGATTCTAAGTGACACAGGCGGTGTCAATAAAAAGTTTTCAACAGAAAACAAGCTGAAGGCTGCTCTCTCTCTTTTGGAATAAGCATGCTGCCTGGTTTAAGAAGCTAATTCTACCAGAAATCTGCCAGCGAACGAATAATTACAACATCTTCTACACCTGACCTCATCCAAGAAACCAGCTAACCGAAATCTGACGTTACATTTAAAATGCACATTCAAAGGACAAATTTGTTTATATCGGACTCTAACTCCTCTTATTCCCGATCCGTGTGTGTGTGCCTGAATGACTGCATGAGGACCGAATGCTTGGTGCCGCATTATATTTCTATCGTTTATTAATTTGCTCTTTGACTCAACAAAGCCATTTTTGATTGGCTCCTTATCTTAAATAGTTAAATACATTCGGATTTGGAAAACTCATATCCTTGTGTAAAACAAATTAAAACCTTTGTTTTAACCAGCAGAGGAGGTTGAGTAGAGGGTAGCCAGTTACATCATTAATCACGATTAAGCAACCAAATTAAAAGGGAGTTTTGTGGAAATACAGCTTCTTTATGGAGGTTCAATCTGTCACTCAGCGCACTTAAGACGGTAGCTTTGTATGTGCAATGATGGACTTAAATCGTGGACAGTTACCTTGACGTTTGTTTATAATACACATCAATGCATAAATGTCTCATTCTAAATAACGTGCGATTCTCCCAGTATTTAAGAATGACCATACTAACATCCATAAATTGAAATCTTTCACTTCCATAGGGAGCCAATACTAGTGAGCCAACTCTGCACCCATGGTATTCCATTAATCCACTGCCCTTTTCTAAAGCGCTCACATAACTTCACATTCACCAGCAAAGCTCGAATTAATTCAGCGACAGGGGGCAAAAATAATAGTGCAGTGTGAAGTGAATTACCAGTTATTTGTGCTGTGGGAGACATTGGCAATGTAACGAGTGTTATACTATAGCAACAAGAGGCAGTGTCAACTCATACTGCTGACGCCACTGGGGAATTGTGGGCAAGAAACCAATTAAAAACTAGATACCAGTTTGCGTGGGTTTCACCCCCTCAACCCAAAAAGATGTGCAGAGTAGGCGAATTGGTCATGCTAATTGCCCCTTAATTGGATAAAAAGAATTGGGTGCTCTAAATTAAAAAAAAACGAGATACCTCATCCTTCAATGGATTTACTGTTCTACAGAAACATAGGACTTTGGATCAGTAGCCGTCCATTTGGTCCTTTGCGCCTGCTCCGCCATTTGCTAAGATCAAGGCTCATCTATTTGTGGTGTCAATTCCACTTAGTCTGTCTCCCAACTCTCTACTTCCTCGTCTTTCAAAAATCAGCACTGAATAAATTCAATGGCCCAGCCATCACTGCTTTCAGGAAAGAAATTTCCATCGACTAACGACCCTCAGAATTTTACCCCCCCACACATTCATCTTAAAAAGGAGACACAATGTACCTGTTCCTCACTCTCCATTATTTATTCTCCAGACTCGTCCTCCAGAGGACCAGCACCAGCTTTAGCTGCTCTTTTCCTATTTAAATATTTGTATAAACTCTTATCCATGTTTTTATATTGCTCGCTAGTGATCATTGAATAGTGCTTCACAACAGAAGAGAAGTACAAGTCAGGAGTGTGATGGAATGCCCTCTACTTGCCTGGATGAATGCAGCTCCAACAACACTCAAAAGCTTGACACCATTTAAGACAAAATAACCTACTTGATAGGCACCCCATACGCCACCTTCAACATTAGTTTCTGCCGCCACTGACACAATGACAGCAGTGTGTACGGTCTACAAGATGCACTGCAGCAATTCACGAAGGCTCCTTCGACAGCACCATCCAAACCCACAATACCTACCCACTACACGATCACCTGCAGGTTCCCCTCCAAGTGACTCAACACCTGACTTGGAACAATATCGCCGTATCCTTTACTGTCGCTGGGTCAAAATCCTGGGACTCCCTAACAGCACAGTGGGTGCACCTGTACCTCAGTGACTCCAGCGGTTGAAGGTGGCAGCTCACCTCCACCTTCTCAAGGGCAATTAGGGATAGGCAATAAATGCTGGCCGAGCCAGCGACACCCACATCCCGTGAAAGAATAAACTTTTTGCTTGAGCCAAATTCGAAACTGCTTGGCAAAATTTATTCACACTCCCCAGAAGCCATACTCAGGGTGTCTGACTGGCCTGAGTTGCAGGCGGGTGCGGGGCAGACGTTTTCGCCTTCGCCTCGCTTATCACTCGTAGGTGGGTCCTGTTGGGGTGGAGGTCAGTCGCTCCATCCTGTGCCTCGGCGTGGTGGGGGAGGGGACCTGCTGCAGTTTTTGACCCTGGAGAAGTTGAAGTTTGAGCTTAGCGGGGCAAAGGAGGGGTTCTACAATTCATGAGGTTTGTTTATTATGCACTTCCAGGAGTTGGTTACCGTTGACGGCCGGGGGGGGGGGGGGGGGAAGAGATCGAAGGTAGGGTTTATTTTTTGGTTGGGGGGTTGAATTGTCTCTTTTTATATACTGTTGAGGTTGTTTTTGTTCCTCTTTTATATGGTGAAAATGAAGATATGGTGAATAAAAATATTTTTTTTAAAAATGTATTTGTTTTGGATATCTTACTTCAATATACAAGATCCCAAGATCCACCATTTTGTTGAAGGGTCACTGACCTGATGCACTAACTCGGTCTCTCTCTCCAGATGCTGCCTGGCCTCCTGAGTATTTCCAGCCTTGGTTTTATTTTCTATTGGACAAATATATTCAAGGTTTACAATTCTACCACACAAGAATGTTTTCCTCGTCCTTTTGAAGAGGTTGCACTTCGATACTTTCTTAAAGGAATGGTGTGCAGAGATACTCCACCCTTTTTGTATATTGAAGTAAAATATCCAAAACGAGACACAGTAACTAACTGCAGCCTAATCAATTATGTTTTTAATATATAGGTTTCGCATTACCTCTTTGATCTTGTACTCAAAGCACTTATTTATGAAGCCAAGAATCCTGCATGTATCTTTTCATTATTTACCGTATCTCATTTTTGAAGGTGTATCTAAAGCCCTAAGTGTCTCTGCCGCTTTCAAAGTTTTATCACTCCCCCCTTGTATTTTTCCATGTTAAATTTCAGATCCACAAATGTCTATCGACCATCAACACACATTAATTAGATTTGTGCCGAGAAAATTGTCCAAATTATAACTGATCAAAATCCATTCACCATACAAAGAGATGCTCTTCAGTATGGATTTTTACCATGGCAGACTAGGTTCTCTTCTACTCTAACCCAAGACAAATAAATGTAGGCAAAGAATGATTTTATTTCAAACAGTTTTAATGCAGTAAATTCACCTTTGTAGGAACAGATGTCCCTATTTATCATACAGTAATGCAAAGATGCTACATTTGTATTTAAAAAAGGTTTGTACAATCTAGCCAACATGATCATAAACGGTCTCTACATGTACCAGGGATGTACAGAATAAGCTTATTCCTGCAGGAAATTTAATACATAGTCAAGAAACACCTCGGCTCTTCGACATAAATTATATACAATTCAACTTATGTTCAGTACAAAAAAAAACATGCCACATACAATAAAAAAAGGATAATTTTAATTCATTACCAGTGACAACATTTGCTGTACAGAATGCACACAACACAAACAAAAAAAAAAAAAAAAAAAACTTTCATAATCTGGAACTTTACTTTTTCATTAAAAAATACTCAGAAATCTCTGTTTTTGTTTTTGCCCCAATTGCAAGGATAAAATGCACCACAAAATACCTAGCTCAGAGTGTAAACAGTATGAACAAGGCTTTACTGCAAATAGGACATCTTCATTTGTTAACTGAGCACGTTCCAACAATACATTACGTGACTGGAACCTCCCCAACTATGGTGGGCAGGGAAGTGGGATCCCACAATGCATTAGGGCTCTGCGGACATTTTCAGTTCAAATGAATAAAAGCCCCATTTTTAAATTAGAATCTTCCATTAAAAGACACCCCGGCTCCTGTCAGTTGGAGGGGTGAAATCAGTGTTTATTATAAAAACAGTAAAACACTGTAAGCTTAAATTTATCTAACATGATCTATATTACCTAGAATCTTCTCATTGCATGCTAATATCTTCCCTGCTTCAATCCACCCAGCAGCTATTTTATATCACCAATACCAACCGTTCATTTGTACGAATGAGAATCTGATCCAGTGGTTTCTGCTTTGGAGATTTCTACAAGTTTTCTATTTACATTTTTACAATTGCAGCGTGGAGAAGATGTAGTGGGGGCAGCAGCTTTCAATGAATCGCGCCAATAAAAAAAAAATCTCCCCCATCCAGACCTATCCTACTGTTCCGAATAAAATTCACACTTTTATATATATATTACAGGAACAAAACTACAGTAAAATGACTTGTGGAATCAAGTAGGTGAGAAATCCTTCAGTGCAAGTCTCCTCTGCAAGAGATTTCAGAGAGAGTCCGTTTGTGCGTTGAATCAAATGCCCTAGCCACTCGCCTGTCGATTATGACTGATCAGGATTGAGGTGGCTCAAGACCAAGTCAAGTGCCACCCTCATTTTCACTTATGTTTTACATTATTGATCAGCAACTGAGGACTTATAATTGGGGTTATAGGTCCTGATCGTCCAAATTAAGATAGCCGTGTATGACTGGTGCGTTGTTGCTTCTACTTTGGAAACAATATAAATGTTGGAGAAAAACGTCACCAATCATGGAAACGTATTTTGTCAGGATCCTTAGGGATCGTTCAGATTCAGAGTTGGGAGCTGGTCAATTTATCAATTTGAACCCTGGTTTCCAACTGGACAGTTACAACCAGATCGCATCGCTAACAGTAGTAGAATGGTCTGTGCCAGCCCAGAGACTCAATATATTAAGTTGTTTCCAGTAAATCCCCAACAGAGAACCATTCAACTGGTCCGAGTGAGCTCTTACTAATATGGATTGTCTTTCAAAAGGTATCTTTTGCACATTTACTTTTCAGTAACAATGTATAGAAGATCAACATTTCCGAGATAGTCACCCAGATTTTACATGAGGTGACCAACATGGATGGATGCTTAACATTTCTCAGTTTCTACCAAGCTTACTTCATTATGTCTTTCCACTTTTTAGGTTTTGGTCAATTATGGAGCGAAATTCCTTTCAAATAAACTACAATCTGGTGATAGTAATAAACACACAAAATGGGACTGTTGCTTAAAAAGTCAACATTGCTGATTCTGGCAAAGTAACCAAAAATCTTGCAAACAAGAAATTCCACACTAATTCTCCAGCATACAATTCGGCAAACAGTGTGGAAAATCCAAATCTATTAATGCATTCAAATTTATCACACCCAATGGACACCATCTCTTTAAAACTCTGCTGTTTTTAAGGAGTGCTGCTTAAATCGCTGCCTTGGTTTCAAGTCACCCGCCTCCCATATAAAAAACACAACTTGTGTCAATTTTACTTATACCCGCAATGTTCAAACATACTTGCATTTTAAAACAAAAAAAAATCTGGTCAGATCAAAACCTCATTCCCTTTCACCTTGAGATGTAGTACACCTGTCTAAAGTCAGAGACCGTTCCCCCCCACCTCCAGCAGAGATAGGAAAGCTGGTGGATTTTGTGGTCTCAATTTCCCTCCTTTGACTGGACTTCATTAGAACAGAAATACGATCTGCCCTTAAGGTTGTCCCATCAGAAAAGGTCTGCACAATGAGAGATTCTCATAGTCTCTCTCTCCCTCTTTCTTTTGCGGGCACTATAGACAAAAAAAATCCATAGATTACATTCAGAAGCAACCCACAGGCCTGGCAGGAAACGCAGTCGTTGGCTGTGTATCTTAATATCTCTGTACACCTGCTCAGTCCATTCATTTTAGTATCTCATTGTGCACTAAATGTTGTTAAAAGGTTCTGCACATCAGAGATTAACACGATCACTACACTATCTCCCAACTACAGATATTGTTCAACATGAAATTTGGTAAATACTTCTTTGTAAACTAGTGAGACTTTTCCCATCTCCATAGTTTTGCTGCGAGACTCCATGTAGCAATATCTGTCAAAATGATTTCTCGGAGTATACCAGATACTAAGTCCAGAATTCTGAACTATCTGTAATTGTGAATTCTGAACCAGCTAAAATTGCTCTAAATGTTTTAGTTCATCCACTTTCTGCAGTTGAGAGCTCCACAATGACATGGAATCTTGTGCTGATCATCTTCAAAATCAAACTTATAGTCATAAGTCAGCTGGAAAGAAAAAGAACATTATTAAAGGCAGAATATGGAAAGTGAACAGTCAACATTCAGGCATCAACTGATACATTTTTAACTCTGTTGTTGTTGGAACTACTATAAAGCTTCCCAGATGAGCAAAATAAATGATCTGTAACTTTGCATCGAAGATTTTAAACAGTGCAATATTCAATAACAGACCTTTTCACTTGAATTATCCACACATATATTATTTCATACTGAAGCCGATTAGCTGAAATGTACATCACACTTATGCTGTTCTCCATTTCAATCAGATGGGGTATTTTGTACTGTAGCCACCTGGGTTGGCCAACTCCCGACGTAAAATGGAGAACGGCAAAGGCTGCAGGGAAATTCAACCAACACAGGCAGAAACCAGCAGGCGCAAGTTTACTGTGTATTAAACTCTGCAAAAGCCCAGACAGCATCGATACAAGCAGCCATCTGCATAATAATGTAGCAGCCATCGACATACTAATGAGCGATCCCCAGGTACAATCGAAACATTTGGGCTAAACAAAGCCAAGCCAGACTCCTCGGCGCCAGCAGGAGCCAACACAAAAGAGGTTAACGGACACCTCAAGACTGCCCATCGATCAGGGAACCGCTCCAGTAGCGGAGAAATCGAACCAAGCGATTGGAACGAAGTCCAATCACTTGGAAACAGGTACAGGGTCCGCCCCGAAAGGCGGGAAGCCCCTGGGGACTATAAAGTTAAGCCCCCAAGTTCAAATCGTTCTTCTTGACCGGGTCACTCAGCAACGCGAACCAACCCTTGACAGTGACCGGTGCAGCTGCCGCTGAGATCCAGTAAGTCTTAAGTCAATGCTCGCTACGAGATAGGCGCTCCTAGCTACCAATCCGTACCAACTTCGAATCCCGCAGACTCAGAACCCGAACGAAAGGCCATTCGTTTCCCTGACCTGGTGGGCCAGTTCCAAGTTAAGTATAGGCCTGTTAGTTGTAGAAGTAGCTTAGAAATAGAATTTATGTATGAGTAGCGATTACTGTGTATAATAAATGTGCTTTGATTTGAATCTTACTAATTGGTGTATTGAGTTATTGATCATTACTTGAACTTGAACCTCGTGGCGGTATCATAAAGATACCTGGCGACTCGAGAGCAAAGGTTATAAAACAGAGCCAATTGAACCAACCAAAAGTTAGCAACATATTACTGGCGACATCTGACAGGACCCGATCTAGAAGTGGAAAACCACTCCGGGAGAACCCAAGAATTTGAATTAGAGATCCAATTGGGAACAGAAAACCACAAGTGTTCAAGCAGTTCTGATCAATCTTCATAATTCGGAATTGTGTTAAATGCATGCGTAACTAACAGGGCTATAAGGTAAACTGATCGATTTTTTGTTGCGACAAAACTGTCGGGAGTTTGTATTTCGGAAATTAGCAAAAGCCGTATCCGTAATTACAGCACCGCCTTAGTCTCCCTGTTCCAAATTTAAAAGAACCATTCAGATAAGAAAGATGGCAATGCAACGCCTCATGAACCCAGAAGAATTTGCGGTCGCAGCGACCAGCAGCAGTAGAGTAGGACAGTGCCCCGTTTGGGAAGAGGAAATCAGGAAGTACCTCAAAGGGTAGCTTAGAAATAGAATTTATGTATGAGTAGCGATTACTGTGTATAATAAATGTGCTTTGGATGTCCAAAGGATGGCCCCTTTGGAGCGAATTCTGTAGGAATTAGGAAACAGGTCCCGGGAGTATAGGACATACTTGGTGGGAGAACCTGAGCAAGATTCACAAGAAGAGCTTAGGAAAAGCTCGCAAGCTGATGGCAATCGTGTCCTGCTTGGCACAATTGCGAGGCACAGAGGAGGTCATCAGGACGCTCCGGAAAGAGGTAGAAGGCATACATCGAACGAGCAAGGTCGATGTCAGTGAGGTAGAAAGAGAGAACTTAGTTAAGGAGGAAGTTGGCAGCAAAAGACAGAGAGGTGGGTGATGCCAAGTGGGCACACCAGTCTTGTCTGGCGCACTTAAGCAGCTTCCAGTCCCAGTACGAAAAGGCCTATCAGGACACGCAACGTGCAGTCCTGGTGCGAGAAGAAACCGAGAAGCAGGTAGAGGCATTGCAGAGGCAGTGTAGTGACCTGAAGGCAGCGTTAAGAGCACTCCATGCTGCCACCACGGAGCAAAGACAAAGCTCACTAGACCACGCAAAGTGCCGGAAGCAGATTGCAGAGCTGCAATCTCTGCTTTCAGTTCAAACAGGATTCCAGGAAACCTTTGGAGCAAAATTAGATGAGGAAGACGGCCCTGATTGGGAAGAGTTGAATGAGACAGCGCAGAGATATATTCAGGGAACATGTGTGCAGGGAAAGCCCCAAAAGAGGAAAGCACCCCAACCCCCCATCGAGCAGATAGTTCAGGCTCCAATGAACCCAGTAACCACCCACCGCACAGCCACATCGGACGATACGGAATTTCTGTACACCACCCCCTTAACAGTGACCCAATTACGGGACGCGTGCGAGAAAATCAAACCGTTCATCCCCACCTCAGACCCCCCCACCACTTCTTTGCCAGAGTAAAGCAGCAGGCGACCATGTACGGCCTGGATGAACGGGAGCACATGAAGCTCACAGTTTTGAGTTTAGACCCTTTGATCGTAGCAGCCTTTCCCGACCCACAGAATGTAGGAGGAGGCAGAAATGCACACCGCGGTCCTAGACGCGATCGGGTATAACCGGGGTGACCCCGTAGATGGCCTCAATAAATGCAGGGAAAAGAAAACCGAGCACCCCACAGCGTTTGCTGGATGCCTGTGGATCCATTTTGCAGCAGTTTTTGGAGACTGTCCCCAGACAATATGGTCAAATGGACCCGCACCCTTATCTCCCATGCCACAGAAACAGAACAAAAAGCTTGCACGAATTATGATCCCTCAGGAGACTCATAATTGGTCGTAAAAAGATTGTCCCGCACCTGGGAGCAGTCTGTACAAAACAAACCCGTGGTTAAAAATCCCGAAGAAAAGCAGGCCGACGCAGACATACAAGCAGTTAAAACACACCAGAACCCCGCATGGGTAAATGAAGGCAAGAACAGCCCCCCCACAAAAGTCACAGGAGTGTTACAACTGTGGACAGTTGGGACACTTTGCAAGAGAGTGCAATGCCCCACGAAAGCCAGAGAGCCCAGCAGACGGGCACTCTAAGTAAGAATAAGACAGAGCCCATACATAGTGTGAGCACCCATTCAGATCAGACGGACCTGAACGGAACGGACTGACTGTGTTCGGGCTCCCCCAGTTGGGTCTGCGACACCCTTTGGGATAGGTCCGGACGACCTGTAGTTGCAGCAAAAATACGGGGACAGCCCATCGAGTTTCTCTGGGACACAGGAGGGTCCCGCACCACAATAAATTCCTCCACCATGTTTCAAAAGGACACGTGGCCCACTACAGCCACTATCACCCTCAGCGGCTTTACAGGCCACTCACAGCAGGGACACATCACAGCCCCTGTACCCATCCAAATCGGCAACATCACCACCAAGCACCCCGTAGTTTTAGTTGACCTGCCCCACACAGCAGAACACATTCTGGGAATAGACTTTATGAATTCCCACCACCTTTCATTTGATCCAGTCAACCAGTGTGTCTGGGGAATGGCAAAATCTGCAAGAGCCCCCGCAACGCTCACCATAGGTGAATACGCGAACAAAATTAGTGCAGTAGGCGAATTTTGGTTTAACCCGACTACAATTAGCACAGACAAGCAGGTTAGGGCAGTGTTACAAAAGAACAGGACAGCATTCGCGACCCACAAACACGACTGTGGCCGGATGACTGGTTCAGTACAAATCACAGGACCTGACCCTAGACCCCACAAACAATATGGATTTCCCCAAGAGGCAGAGGGAGAAATCGCAAAAGTAATCAACAGCTTATTAGAGCAGGGCGTACTTAGATCAGTAGCCTCCACTAATAATGCCCCGATTTGGCCAGTGAGAAAGCCCAATGGATCATGGCGACTGACCATCGATTACCGGGAACTCAACAAAGTCACCCCCGCAGCAGCCCCCACAGTAGCAACAAGTCCCGAGACCATGCTCAAGCAGGGACTCAATTCCCGATACTTTACGGTTTTGGATATCAGTAATGGATTCTGGTCCATTCCATTGGCAAAGGCGTGCCAGCACAAATTTGCCTTCACCTTTAAAAATCAACAGTACACGTGGACATGCGTTCCACAAGGATTCCACAACTCCCCCTCCATTTTCCACCGCCAGCTGGCAAATGGTTTATCAAAATTTTCTCACTCCGAATGTCTGGTCCAGTAAGTAGACGACCTACTACTGCAGACAGACACCAAGGAAGAGCACATCGAGCTTCTGTCCGAACTCCTGGAACTCCTACAAGCAATTGGAGGTAAAGTTAACCCCAAAAAGGCCCAGATTTTGGAAAACAAGGTGATATATTTGGGAACATTTATCACGCACGGTAAATGTGAGATTGAGCATAAAAGGATTGACTCGATTGCTAAATTGCCCCTTCCTCAGAACGTTTCAGCCCTCCGGTCGTTTTTAGGACTGGTTGGCTACTGCCGAAACCACATTGACGGTTTCGCCAGCAAGGCAGCACCCCTCTCAGACCTCCTAAAGAAAGGAGCCCCCTGGGAATGGCTTCCGGAGCATACGGATGCTGTGGACTCTTTAAAACAGGCACTCATAGCAGCCCCCGCACTACAAGTTCCAGACCCGCTTTCCCCCTATGCGATAGAGGTAGTGACCACAGACCGCACCCTTTCGGCCGTGCTCCTCCAGGAACGGCACGACGAGTTAAGGCCCGTGGCTTACACCTCCAGAGTTTTAGATGTGTGGAGCAGGGATTTTCAGCCTGTGAGAGGCACCTGCTCGCAGTTTTTAGGGCAGTACAGTATTTTTCGTACATAACCGGACTGAACCCCATCACAATTCGCACGGAACACCCCCCCACCCAACTTTTACTGGACGACGACTCAAGGACCGTACAGTTAGTCAGAGCAGCCAGATGGACCCTTCTTTTGCAGGGACGGGACATCACTGTTAAAAGGACAAAGACTCTCACTTTTTTAGCCAACAACCTACAGTACCCCGGAACCCCCCATGAATGCGAAATTCTCTCTCCACACCACAACACAGGCCCCTTTATTGCTAAAACACCCCCAAGAAAGATAGGTAGTTCAACCCAGAGCCCCACGCACACAGACACGTGCGAACCCATTAGGATATATGTGGATGGATCTTCCACAATATTAGAAGGGAAGCGCATTACAGGATGCGGCATTTACGTCGAGGACGCGCAGGGACGCGCCCTAGAAGAAATAGCAATAAAACTTCCAGGACACTTAGGCGCGCAGGCAGCAGAACGTGCGGCCATCGCATACATAGTGGAACACCCAGATTCCTTCCCCAGCCCAGCAGACATATATTCGGACAGCCTCTATGTCTACAACAGCCTTACGGAATTCCTACCCCTGTGGAAAGCAAGAGGATTTGTTCCCGCAGATGGTAAACCCCTCCCTTCAGCCCCATTGCTCCGTCACATTTTAGAGCGAGCACAGAACAGGACGTTTGGGATAGTTAAAGTTCGAAGTCACCATCGTTCTGCCCCCCCTGGAAATGTAAAAGCCGACGCACTGGCTAAAGCAGGTTCCGGGCACGGATATTTTTGGACACCCCCCGAAAGTGCACCAGTGAATGCAGTTCAGGTCTCGCAGACTAATATCGAGAATTTAGTGCAGGCCCAGAAGCAGGACAGCAATCTCAGGGAGATTTTAAAAGGAGACTATCCAGCACCCTATGATAGATTTAAATATGCTCTGACCACACATGACGGTGTGGTGTTAAAAGACACCCTTTATGTGGTTCCTGAACAGGACAGGAATCAGCTCATTTGTTTGTTCCATGACGGTCATGGACATCAGGAAATCGATCCCACTACAGCCCACCTCAGGCAGCTCTGTTGGTGGCCGAGTTTAAAGGATGATGTAACTCACTACGTTGAGAATTGCCTTATCTGTGCCCAGAACAACCCGGACAGGTACACAAAAAAGGCTCAGCTTAGTCACACCCGACCCGTTAATGGCCCCTGGACTAACCTCCAGATTGATTTTATAGGACCATTGCCCCCTTGCAGGAATGGTTATAAATATGTACTCGTGGTGATAGACATGTTTACAAAATGGGTGGAAGCATTCCCATCCAGAACTAACACGGCAAAGACCACAGCCAAGATTTTAACCCACCACATCTTTACGAGATGGGGACTCCCCCGCAGCATTGAATGCGACCAAGGTTCCCATTTTACGTGACGTGTCATGAAGAACGTCCTGACGATATTTGGCGTTACCCAAAAATTCCACATTGCATACCACCCCCAGTCGAGTGGTATCGTGGAGCGCATGAATCGGACCCTAAAATCAACCCTCAGAAAAATGGTCCAGCAAAACACCACCACTTGGGACTCAGTCCTCCCTTTTGCACTGATGTTTTTGCGAAATACAGTTTCAACTTCCACAGGTTACACCCCACACACCCTCATGGCCGGACGCCCCATGAAAGGCGCAGAATTTTTATTAGGATTAGATTTGACCAGCCCCGAAGTGACGGCCCTCACACACGAGAACGCAGTCAAACAATTTAGTGGCGAATGTTAAAACGGCTCAGCTAGCAGCCGCAGTGAAATTGGGCACAAGAAAGAAACAGAGCAAGGCCTGTTTCGATAAGACAGTGCACGTGACTGAGTTCAGTGTAGGACAGCAAGTCATGCTCTCTGTATATAACCCCAGCACATTCCTGTCACCAAAGTACTCGGGTCCGTACTCCATTGCGGACAAAGTAAGCCCTTCCATCTACAAAATGAAGTGCCCCAATGGATAGACTGCGTGGTTCCATATCAACCAGCTGAAGGCATATGGAACACAGTCTAACCACGCACACCACGTCATGCTCGACGCAGCAGACCACACCCCGCCCACAGCCAACGTAACCCCACCCTCCCCCAACACATCCAGCCCAGCCACGGACTCAACCTCGACTCCACCCCCAAAATATACACTCCGCCCTGGAACGCCCACAGACTGCAGCAGCAGCGACAGTGACTCGGACAGTAGCCACAGCACGCCTCCCTACTATACCCATGCAACAGGACCAACACCCAGCGAATCTGACCACGATTCGAGTGATCCCTTCATGATCACTTTCCTAAACAAACCCCACCACCGACCTACAATGACAACCCCGGTTCCGTCCCCACAGAACTAAACACCACCTTTTGGCACCGAGATAATTCGTACAGACTCGTCCGGAATGACGAGAGCGATCCCAGATCACACCATGCAGCCCTATCAGCCCTGATACACTCGAGAGTGTGGCATCTAGGAGAAGATGACGATTTGAGTCTGACTCCCAAAACGAGAACCCCTTTGAGACCCTGTTCGCAACCGATAACTGAGGTGTCCAGATGATGTTTTAAAAGGAACCGCTTGGGAGAAAACGGTGTCCTTTCTGATGGAACCTGCAGCATGTTTTATGTTGTTTGTCCTAGTATTGTTAAATGTTGTATGTAAGACCGGAATTTTTTTGTCCACGGCCCCACGCCACCACCCTTCTGACACCCACTGGCAGTCAGCGTAACTAGTTTGGCCAGATGCTAGTTCAGAGGAACTAGTTTGTCCGCAGAGACTTGTTACTGTCCCAGACGCCAGTTCAGAGGAACTCGTCTGTCGACAGATACACAGACCCCCGTTCGTAACTGCCCTTCTGGTTCGAAGGAAGAACCAATACGGCAGCCCCCCACGATGACTGCATTTCTTGCCCGTTCTTGTCGGTTGCTCAGGCAGTGGAGAAACGGCATTGGGACCCGCCCTGCCTGGGAACCCCCCCTCTGGTCAGCTACGCTCGGGTAGGGCACACACGGCATTGGTCGCCGTGTGGCCGGGGACTCCATCCAAATCGTACCCGTCGCGGCCCATACGCACCTCATTTCGGCAAGTTTTGTTCAAAAAGTTTTGTTTTGTTTTCAGGTAACCCTGAGGTTGCCAACCCTCTGCTATTTACATCCTCAAACATTTGGATGGTAAACCGCACAGCCTGCGACACGGCTCGCACTGGTTCAGTATTTGTAAGTGTGTCTTGTCCTGAAATTCGGTTTTTGAAAAAAAAAAAAGAGGGAGTCACACATAGTGACCAATTATAAAGGGAGTAATCGGCACTAAAGGACAGACAGGCTATCATACGAGATATTAAACCAAGGTAGTAACAGACACTATGCTTGATCCCACAGACCTCCAGAAGCTCCTCGACCAGAGAAGAGAACCATGAGGACATCCTCTGCATGGCTCATAACCCTAATGGTCATTTGGTTGTGCGCGAACGTGAACCCCCTGACCTCAAACCCCCAGCCGTTAATGATTCACTTCCCCACAGTACCCAGAGCCCAGTCACAAGCGACACCACACCACCTTGGTACGACAGGTTTATAACATGGTACTCCCAGTCCTACTTGATAGAATCCCAACTAGTATCGGTGATACTCTGCTGCATCGTGCAGACTATTCGGCTGTATTGCGCTCGCACCCCGGTATATAGGATCAGATCCCCTATTTTCGGATATGACCAGACCCCCGAACCCCGCGATCTATAATAAAGAGCATTCGTTTGCGATTTGTTGTAAATAAAGAAATGTTCATGAGCAATTGTCCAATCCTGAGCTTGACTGCCAAGCCGGAAAAATGTGTTTAATACTGCTATGATTTTATTTGTATGGTTTAGGAAGTTAGTGTGATGAAATGTTTGAGTGAGTGTAGTTCATTAAGGATAGTTAGAGGTTCCGATTTTCTTGTTTTGTAATGCATGTCCCTGTTTGACATAGCGCCCCTCAGAATTGTCAGTTAAACATTTTTTGCATAGTTATGGTCAGTGTAGAGGCCATAGAAGAGTGCTCGCCGGGTCAGGGAATGAAAAACAACGCAGTTATGTGATCCTTCACGCTTCGCGTTAGGATCACAAGGAGGGAGTGTAGCCACCTGGGTTGGCCAACTCCCAACGTAAAATGGAGAACAGCAAAGGCTGCAGGGAAATTCAGCCAACACAGGCAGAAACTAGAAGGTGCAAGTTTACTGTGTATTAAACTCTGCAAAAGCCCAGACAGCATCGATACAAGCAGCCATCTGCATAATAATGTAGCAGCCATCTACATACTAATGAGCGATCCCCAGGTACAATCGAAACATTTGGGATAAACAAAGCCAAGCCAGACTCCTCGGCGCTAGCAGGAGCCAACACAAAAGAGTTTAACGGACACCTCAAGACCGCCCATCGATCAGGGAACCGCTCCAGTATCGGAGAAATCGAACCAAGCGATTGGAACGAAATCCAATCACATGGAAACAGGTACAGGGTCCGCCCCAAAAGGTGGGAAGCCCCTGGGGACTATAAAGTTCAGCCCCCAAGTTCAAATCGTTCTTCTTGACCGGGTCACTCAGCAACGCGAACCAACCCTGGACAGTGACCGGTGCAGCCGCCGCCGAGATCCAGTAAGTCTTAAGTCAATGCTCGCTACGAGATAGGCGCTCCTAGCTACCAATCCGTACCAACTTCGAATCACGCAGACTCAGAACCCGAACGAAAGGCCATTTGTTCCCCTGACGTGGTGGGCCAGTTCCAAGTAAAGTATAGGCCTGTTAGTTGTAGAAGTAGCTTAGAAATAGAATTTATGCATGAGTAGCGATTACAGTGTATAATAAATGTGCTTTGATTTGAATCTTACTAATTGGTGTATTGAGTTATTGATCATTACTTGAACTTGAACCTTGTGGCGGTATCATAAAGATACCTGGCGACTCGAGAGCAAAGGTTATAAAACAGCCAATTGAACTAACCAAAGGTTAGCAACAGTACTATGCAAGCACACATTAACACCATTGAATGACTATTTTCAAGTAGTATGTGGATACTTTGTGGAGGGGGCTAGCTGGTAGTGGTCAGAAATGGCCCAGAAGCTCAGGTTAGAGGCAAGATGTTCCAGTAGTATGTAATTAGAACTTGGTAGTTCTACATGCTGTTCAACAGCTCTTACACAGGGTTTTGCACATTATTGGAAAAAAGAATCTAACACAATGAAAGTACTGCATACATTTTCTAAAAGTGACAATATCCATCGGATTTTTCCATTGTGGAAAACCTGGGTTAAGCTACCAGCGGGAGACAAAAGCAAACACTTGGATTTTCTGTAACACTGTGCATTTCTCATCTTAATTCTCAGCCACGTTTGCAATAACGTTTAGTACTCACCTCCTCTCCTTTTGGGATTCGTCTGCTTGAGATAATGATTATTTTGTCTTCCTTGTCAAAGGTCACAACCTCTGCCACACAGTTGGGGGCACAGGAATGATTGATATATCTGTACAGGAGAAAAAGATTAAAGTATTTTTTTTTTTAAAGAGAAAGGGGGCAAATTAACAGCACCAAACTGCAATAAGAGGGACAAAAATGTTGTCAAGTAGGGACATTTTCATAATACAACCAACTGCAAAATGAGGGGCATGAAATAAATCCCAATGTCACTACTGTTCAAATAGTGTCATTGCCATTCAAGGTCACCCATCTGGTGAGATTGCTGATGGCCTAGAAGTTGGTTTTCCTGCTATTCTCTTGGACGCAAAGGTTGTGTAGATTGGGGCAGCAAGGAAAGGGAATAGAGGCTAAGGGGATAAGAGTTTCACATCCTGACGAGAAGGCACAAAAAATTCAAAACCCGTACTTGTCAATTACTAGAAACATCAAGAATTACCATATAAAATGATTTCAATTCAATTAGAAAATCATTCTTGCTGATGCCATCACAACAGAAACTGTCACTTACCTGGCCGGGCCTCCGGTTAAAGTAGCATCAATCACATGTTCATTATTAATCCGAAACATATAAACACCCCGATTCTGGGGAAAAAACAAAAAAACAAATTTAGCTACTGATCTTCGACTGGTCTTGTTCATCCCTCTTTCATAAAGCTATAGAGTAACCAAAATTTTCAGTATTGATGAAACTCCATATTTCAATTCAAAGTTGTGCATTTCTGTGAGCGGAGGGGCTGTACTTTCAATGACAAAACTCAACATGTGCAGCCAGAGGGAGGATAGAGATGGGGTCAGAGTGGCGCCCTCTGCACTACATCACTAATGTATCAGTGGCAGTTGGCAGGAATGATTTACTATGATATTTGGACATTTTTGGACAAGAGGAATGTTCCAATTTAAGGATTGGTAGTCTGAATGTTTCTCTTGGGTTTGATGTCTCAGACCACTCTCTAGGTGATCCTCATTCTCAGTTATAATTTTGGGATCTTTTACAATCATCTTACTTTTGATTATTTTAACCATCATGTACACCGTGGATCACTCTTATGGGCAAGTCCCATATCCTTGCTTTGAGATCTACGTGTGCACCTTGCAAATTAACAAAGCTATTGCACTTGTACCATCCTAAGGTCTCAAACTAAGAATGAGGTCGTAAAGTACCAAACAGTAAATGAGGTGAATAGATGTAACGTGCTAACGAGATCCAAACTTACCAGTCATCATGGGGCCAGGAACTACAACTCCCAGCATGCACGAGGATTTCACCCACATACACGGGCCATAAGTGGGTGCCGCATACACAATTCCGCTGTTTTGTAGTTCTTCAGGCTGAGAACAGGCCTAGTGTGCCTGCGTAGCGCAAAAAACAGATGTGACTGGGAGCCGAGCACCATAATCGGAGAAGAGCCCCAGGCAGGGGACAGGGCAGGAGGTTGGAAACCCCGTGCTGTGGGCCATTGGGGCAAAGATAACCCTCTGAAGCAGTGGTGTTCTGTTCAAAGTGGTCGAAGAGCTGAAGTCGTGCTTGCAGTTTGGTGCCTGAATGCAGACTCGGGAATCCAGGGGAACAGGAGTTTTGGGAGACGAGACTGAAACCCTGCGAGGCAGGCCAACATTGAGGCAGTCTGAATTGGAGTGACTGTGAGAGAATTCCAAGGCGGAACCTTTGAACATAAACACTGGAATCCCTCATGAGAGACAGAGTTTCAATGAGATTGGCTGACACGCACTGTTAACCGATATCTGGATGGGTAGTTGAGAAATCCCGGAACTGATCTTGGTCGCACCTGCCATTTATTGTGCAGTGTGATGTGCTGATTTTTGGAGAGAATTCCAAGGCAAGATCTTCATAGGTGAAGAGTGAAATTCTTCGTGAGAGACACAGTTTCAACGAGATTGGTTGTCTTCATGTTACTGATGTTGGGGTGGGCTGTTGAGAAATCTATGGAATCTGTCCAGGTCTTATCTGCTATTTATTGTGCAATGTGGTGTGTTTGACCATAGTTTGTCTGTTAATTTGTATGTATCTCATATTAGTTCTGAATGTTAAGTATGAGGTAGATATTGTAAATAGTTTTATCTTTCTGACCGTGTAAAATTTATTTTTGTTTGCTCAGAACCCAAGGTACCGTGTGGCTTTATTCCCTAAGCAAGTGAACTGAATATCAAAAATTATCTACTTTAAAACAAGTAGTTAACTGCTCCCAAACTAGATCCTATCAAGCATCATCCATGGTCATAACTAATGAACATACTATAGATTTATAGGACACACTCAGATATAATAGACAAAGTAACAGTCTCTTCTGCTTTGCTGAACTACAAGTTAAACTGGATTGTGTCAAAGTCCCTGATGAACATTAACCACTATTAACCTGAAGGCAGCATGTGGCGCAGTGGTTAGCACTGGGGCTACGGCGCCGAGGACCCGGGTTCGAATCCCGGCTCTGGGTCACTATCCGTGTGCAGTTTGCACATTCTGTGGCTGCGTGGGTTTCACCCCCACAACCTAAAAGATGTGTAGGGTAGGTGGGTTGGCCACGCTAAATTGTCACTTAATTGGAGAAAAAAAAATTAGGTACTCTAAATTTATATTTAAAAAAAACACTATTAACCTGCCCCAATTAAGGGGCAATTTAGTGTGGCCAATCCACTGACCCTGCACATCTTTGGGTTGTGGGGGCGTAACCCACACAAACACAGAGAGAATGTGCAAACTCTACACGGACAGTGACCCAGAGGGCACGGCCTCAGACTAATGGGATGATCCTTTAAACCTGAGATGAGGAGGAATTTCTTCAGCCAGAGGGTGGTGAATCTGTGGAACTCTTTGCCGCAGAAGGCTGGGGAGGCCAAATCACTGAGTGTCTTTTAAAAAAATAAATTTAAAGTATCCAATTTTTTTTTTCCAATTAAGGGGCAATATAGCCAATCCACCTCCCTGCACTGAGTATCTTTATGACAGGGATGGATAGGTTCATGATTAATAAGGGGATCAAGGATTATGGGGAGACGGCAGGAGAATGGGGATGAGAAAAATATCAGCCACGATTAAATGGCGGAGTTAGCTTGATGGGCCGAATGGCCTAATTCTGCTCCTATATCTTATGGTCTTATTATGTTGGTTTGTTTCTGACAGAATCTCTCTAGCCTATATACCCGACAGCTTTCAAGAAACATTTTTCTTTTGAAAGTAAAGTACTTCAAAAGGATAAGACGACTAAGGCAACAGAAACTTTAATATGTGCCTTGTGTTCAAAGAATTTCCAATCAAACCTATAGACAAACAAAATACACAAGATGCTTGTAATTCCCTTGGGTGCCAAACCACCCAAAAAGCAGCAAGCTGGGACTTTCTTTTTGACAGTTTTGTTTTCAGCTCTATCAGTACTGTGGCAGAAAGACTGAAGTCAATATCATATCCCAAACTCAACTGACAACCAATTTCTTCTTCAATATTCCTAGAGCATGAGACCATGAAACATCACCAAATCTTGATTGAGGTAAAGGCATATTCTGGTCATCAAACAAGGAAATTGAGATGCTGTATAATACCCATTAAGCAAGGAATTAAAGGGTGATTAAATGTTCCATTTTTCTCCTATCTTTCCCGTAAAAATGTATCATGTTCCATGTCCCAGTTTTTCTTTTACAACATTCCTCTTCCTTTTTGGTTTTCTCTATTCTTTGTAGCACAACTGTAGCAGCTTTAAAATATTGCGAACAAAGAGAAAGTGTCAGAAAAACGCGAGTCAGTCAGCCCCTTTGTATAAAGGTCAACATCCCAGTGCAAGACCAGAGTCCTGGAGAAATTCCTTGCACTCACCTGTCTTTCCTCTTTAGAGAAGCTGACTGACTTGGTCATTCTCAGCATTGCTGATTCACTATAGTATCTCAATCAATTTATTTTCTTGGCTCTGAGAGCATTATCTAAATCAGCTTCAACACCAGGAAACACAGTACTGGCGGCAAAGATTAGCAGTAGGTTAGCAAAATACAGACCAGAATGACCCCAAGGAAGGCATCCTGGCAATCGTGTAGCCATTGTTTGGGATATGGGCAACACAAGAGCTGCAGAAACTTGAATGGCTCGAGCATATAGCATATAATCCAACGTGCATTCTCCAATATAGGTTGTGAAAATGATTTAAACTTGCGATATATTTACATATGACAGCATGATATTTTGTATGTACTTAACTTACTATTCATAACATAACCTCATATACATAAAGTGTACATTTTATATACAAGTATAGCATTCATCATTGCATTTAAAAGATGATATTGCATCATTCAGACACAAGCCAGATCGTCGCACCGACATTAAGATCAGACATTTATTAGGATTAATTCAAGTTAACTGTATTTCTCATAGTCATAGAATCCAACCACATGGGCTCAGTGGGGAGGTCATATCTGCCTGTATCATTTCTCTGAAGAGGTGATTTCACTTAGTCCCATTTTCCTGCCCATAGCTTTAAAAAAAAAAAATTTTTTTTTAGAGTACCCAATTCATTTTTTCCAATTAAAGGGCAATTTAGCGTGGCCAATCCACCTAGCCTGCACATCTTTAGGTTGTGGGGGCGAAACTCACGCAAACACAAGGAGAATGTGCAAACTCCACACGGACAGTGACCCAGAGCCGGGATCAAACCTGGGACCTCAACGCCGTGAGGCAGCAATGCTAACCACTGCGCCACCGTGCTGCACTGCCTATAGCTTTTGAAAAGTTTCCTTTTCAAATACTTATCCACTTCTCTTTTGAAAGTAATGGACATAAACAGAACATAATTTTACCATACATCAACATCTTGCTTGGATTTTCCTGTGGCAAATACAACGTCCCAACTAAGAACAGTCAACCTGTTCCCAGGGCTCCCAATGTTGCTCTGAAACTGGGTGCTGAATGGTGTGCAAAAATGAACCCAAAGCAAATGACATTTCTCCCCGAAGGGAAGCACCCGAATTCTACATGCCAACGAGCCATAGCAGCATGGCTGAGATTGAGAATTCAGTATGCAAAATTAGTCATAAGGCCATGATTTACCAATGAAAGGTGCAAACTGGGTGGGGCAATGTGAACTGTTGGTATTAAAATTTCAATACAAAATGATGTTTCTTTCTATTTCAAAATTGAATAATTGGGAAATAATTTTAGCACCTGCAGATTTCAATGACTTAAAAATAACAGTTATTCAATAGCCCTATTCATTGAAGTTTGTCTCAGCAACGGTGTTCAAAGCAGTATGCAACACTGTGCACAGTGATGTGGTTAATTCATACCTGAGTCTCGTACAATTTCTCCCTGCGGTTTGCAACCTCATTGCGAATGATTGTCCCTATATATTCAATCACCATCGTGTGCTTCTCAAGATCTTTGGCTGCATAGAGACCCAGCCCCTGTGGAGCAGAAAATAGCCAAAGGTAAAACAAATATTGGAATTAATTCCATCACAACCTTCATCGAGAGCACACCGACTCCTGTCATGGTTCCATTATTCGTGATCAAGTGTCACAAGGTTTAACTTGCGGATATACTGCAATTTTGCAGTAAGGAGCTCTCGATTCCCAGGGTATAGAAGCAAAAGAATATGATGCTGGCAGATCTCAAAAATATTAATACATCCAGTACAGTCCATCCCTCATTTAGGTGTAATTTAAGCTCCGTGTGCTTTTGCATTGCGTTGTCATCTGAACAAGCTAAATGGATGGGTCCATACTCTTTATTCATGCCAGATATGAAGTCCTATGTTTCTTATATCGCATAAAATCTCAGCACATTAAGTGGCCCACAATATATTTTTTGTTGTTGAGAGAAGCAGCCAACAATGCAGACTATAGTTACAGATACATTACATCCATCAATTGTAATCATCAAGATGCCTCCCTGAAGGGCAGCATGGTGGCGCAGTGGGTTAGTCCTGCTACCTCATGGTGCCGAGGTCCCAGGTTCGATCCTGGCTCTGGGTCACTGTCCGTGTGGAGTTTGCATGTTCTCTCCGTGTTTGCATGGGTTTCGCCCCCACATCCCAAAGAGCTGCAGGGTAGGTGGATTGGCCACGCTAAATTGCCCCTTAATTGGAAAAAATGAATTGGGTACTCCAAATTTCTTTTAAAAATAAGATGCCTCTCCGAAAACAACTTGAGCTCAAATGTTCCACATTAAACTGGTTCTAGTTAATTTAAGGCAATTGTTTGGTCTTGTTTTTAAGTGCACTTTTATGGAACAGAACTACTCCAGAGGCTAAGGATTGCCATCCTTGCAGTTTACTTAAGACAACTACATTCAATTTTAAACGGACGCTCTGGCAAAGTATAAAATTGGTGCTGGAGGAGGTAAGTAGGCAGGTCACAGGGCAGCAATTCACCTTCGGTTCAGCCAAATCAACCAGCAAGGAATGCTGGCTCCAGGAGCTCCTTTTACATTGGGATCACGCTTGAAAGCATTCTCCGTTTACCCCAATTGCTTTAGATGTTTTGAGCTTTAACGGTGGGAAAATCACTTAAAAGAACTGAGATTAGACATACTCGTCAGTCTCTCAGGAAAGCAGACATTTGCTGAATTTGGAGCAGGAGGTAAGAGGATATTAAAAGAAAATGCAAACAGGAGTCATGATTATTGGCTGTGCAGAAGAATTCATAACTATATTCCTCTTGATTCCAGGAGGCCACCTCAGTTGGAATTAATACACCCAAGATGGGCCTAGATGAGCCAGGATTAAGGCACCAAAAATAATACGGTGCATTACTGGTTGAAATAGCAACACTGGTAATGCCTGGTGCAGTGGGTTAGCCCTGTAGCCTCACGGCGCCGAGGTCCCAGGTTCGATCCCGGCTCTGGGTCACTGTCCGTGTGGAGTTTGCACATTCTCCCCGTGTTTGCGTGGGTTTCGCCCCCACAGCCCAAAGATGTGCAGGCTAGGTGGATTGGCCGCGCTAAATTGCCCCTTAATTGGAAAAAATAAGTTGGGTACACTAAATTTGGAAAAAAAAACAAAACCAAAAACCCACTGGTAATGCCCAATGCTAAAAAGTTGTTGAAATCGGTCTGGAACGCACTGCCGAGGAGGGTGGTAGAGGGTAAAAAGTACCTGGATGAGCACTTGGCACTTCATGACATTAAAGGCTCTGGGACCAAGTGCTGGCAAATGGATAGGTAGGCAGGTCAGGTGTTTAGCACGCATCGGTGCAGACTCGATGGGCCGAAGGGCCTCTTCTGTGCTTTATTATTCTGTGATTCTGTGCGAAATCTATCTCTGTACTACTAAAAGGCAGTGTGTACTGTGAAACACATATAAGAACATAAGAACTAGGAACAGGAGCAGGCCATCTGGCCCCTCGAGCCTGCTCCACAATTCACTAGTGCATTTGCAATTTCCCTAGCCATCTCTTTTAGCACTCTGGGATGCATTCCATCAGGGCCAGGAGACTTGTCTACCTTTAGCCCCATTAGCTTGCCCATCACTACCTCCTTAGTTATAACAATCCTCTCAAGGTTCTCACCTGTCATAGCTTCATTTCTATCAGTCACTGGAATGTTATTTGTGTCTTCCACGGTGAAGACTGACGCAAAAAACCTGTTCAGTTCCTCAGCCATTTCCTCATCTCCCATTATTAAATCTCCCTTCTCATCCACTAAAGGACCATTTACCTTATCCACTCTTTTTTGTTTTATATATTTGTAGAAACTTTCACTATCTGTTTTTATATTCTGAGCAAGTTTACTCTCATAATCTATCTTACTCTTCTTTATAACCTTTTAGTAGCTTTCTGTTGCCCCCTAAAGATTTCTCAGTCCTCCAGTCTCCCACTAATCTTTGCCACTTTGTATGCTTTTTCCTTCAATTTGATACTCTCCCTTATTTCCTTAGATATCCACGGTCGATTTTCCCTCTTTCTACCGTCCTTCCTTTTTGTTGGTATCAACCTTTGCTGAGCACTGTGAAAAATCGCTTGGAAGGTTCTCCACTGTTCCTCAACTGTTTCACCATAAAGTCTTTGCTCCCAGTCTACCTTAGCTAGTTCTTCTCTCATCCCATTGTAATCTCCTTTGTTTAAGCACACAACACTAGTGTTTGATTTTACCTTCTCACCCTCCATCTGTATTTTAAATGCCACCATATTGTGATCGCTCCTTCCGAGAGGATCCCTAACTATGAGATCATGAATCAATCTGGTCTCATTACACAGGACCAGATCTAGGACCGCTTGTTCCCTCATAGGTTCAATTACATACTGTTCTAGGAAACTATCGTGGATACATTTTAGAAACTCCTCCTCAAGGCTGCCTTGACCGACCTGGTTAAACCAATCGACATGTGGATTAAAATCCCCCATGATAACTTGTGTACCATTTCTACATGCATTCGTTATTTCTTTGTTTATTGCCTGCCCCACCATAATGTTAGTATTTGGTGGCCTATATACTACTCCTATCAGTGACTTTTTTGCCTTACTATTCCTGATTTCCACCCAAATGGATTCAACCTTATCCTCCATAGCACCGATGTCATCCCTTACTATTGCCCGGATGTCATTCTTAAATAACAGAGCTACACCACCTCCCTTACCATCCACTCTGTCCTTCCAAATAGTTTGATACCCGTGGATATTTAACACCCAGTCGTGACCATCCTTTAACCATGTTTCAGTAATGGCCATTAAATCATAGTCATTCACAATGATTTGCGCCATCAACTCATTTCCCTTATTCCGAATACTACGAGCATTCAGGTAAAGTACACTTATGTTGGCTTTTATACCTCTGTTTTGAATCTTAACACCTCGATCAGTAACCTCTCCCAAGTTATATTTCCTCTTAATTTTTCTCCTAATTTTCCTCGTCCTTGAACCCATATCGTCATGTAACAACCTGCTGCGTCGCTTACCATTAATGTTTTTACTTCCCGTTTTATTCCTTTTAGTATTACTGGTCCTATTCACTGAGCTCCTCTCAGTCACTGTACCTTGTACTGTTGCCCTTTTTGATTTTTGACTATGGCTTCTCTGCCTTACACTTTTCCCCCTTACTGCCTTTTGTTTCTGTCCCTGTTTTACTACCTTCCAACTTCCTGCATTGGTTCCCATCCCCCTGCCACATATCTTACAGACGTGTTTTCCCTTCGCATATTGATATCCAATGAAGATTGGTATCAATAGCAGCAGAGAAACCATCCAAGAATGTGATCATAAATAAAACCTACATATAAACATAGTAAGTGATTATATTACTAAACGGTGGTTATGTAAAGGTTCGAGTATCTCGAGATGGTATTCCTAGGAAATTGGATTTTCAATTAATCTTCTCCCTCCATCCACCATGGAGGAATATAAATACTAAACAAATGAGAACATTATTTGATTTCAGAGTACACAAGCTGTTTAATTTGTGGTATTTCCCATCTTGCCGAGACTGACTTACCTGTATTCGTGACCGAGCCAGGTAAACATTATTTTTCCACTCAGTTTTCAGTCGGCGGTACTGAGAGGATTTGGAGTGGACAAATTGCTTGCTGTAGGGAGTGTTAATTTCTCCAGTTACTGTACTCTGAAATGCCTTTGATGTGCTGGTACTGTTCAAGGTGTGTGGCCTGTTAAGTATGTAGGGAAAAAAAATAACATTTATACTTGGACAATTTGAATTCTATAATACTTCACATTATATTTGCTCATTTCTTTTCAAAAAGGTAAGGCTCTCCTGAACCAAAGTCTTCAGGTCCCAAAAGGGATTGTCCACTCGAAAGACAAAAAACGTATTTGAGAGTAGTGAGGCCGTGGAATGCCCTACCTGCTACAGTAGTGAACTCGCCAACATTGAGGGCATTTAAAAGTTTATTGGATAAACATATGGATGATAATGGCATAGTGTAGGTTAGATGGCTTTTGTTTCGGTGCAACATCGTGGGCCGAAGGGCCTGTACTGCGCTGTATTGTTCTATGTTCTATATTAGTGCTTTCTACATACTGGCCTGTGCGAAGTATTACAAGATAATAAATTGGAAAATAAAGTTCTCACCCCCCGCAACCCAGGGTAGGTGGATTGGCCACGCTAAACAGCCCCTTAATTGGAAAAAAAGAATTGGGTACTCTAAATTTATATAAAAAACAGAAAAATAAAGTTGTATCGCATTACTCAGTTTTTACATTCGGCTTTTGTGACCCACCCAGTAGCTCTTTGGAGCAGAACATTGGATTCACGACTAGAATGTTGAAAGTTCAACATTTAGCCTTGGCTTTTTGAACTTGCCAACTAGCGCTGAAGATTTCTCCGTGCAAAACAAGATGTAGTATTGTCCCACGCTATGGGACGCTAATGTGTACAATGAGGCAAAAATAAGTGTCAAGGCTAGCGTTGAGCCACATTTCATACTCTTGTTAGGCAAACATGAATGGCAGGCGTGGCCCAAACGCTCCATCCTCCCAGGTCAAGGAAGTAGCCGAGCAGCCAAAGGCACTGAGGATTGCAACAGGATGAGAGGAAGAAATATAAAATTCACTTTGATGGAAAAAAAACTATTTTAAACTTCAGCGTTCTCTAATGAAGTCGGTGCTCTTCAGTGGGGATCAAAATATCGCATGCATTTATTCCACAAACTGCATGACATTACTGTCTTCATATTTGAATATAAATTCATAGTTTAATTTTTTTTAACAGGGATCACTGCATTATAACTTTTTTTTTTATAAAAAAAAAGGAATTTTATTAAATTATCCTCATCATTAGCAAGTCAGTTGTATTTTTCCTGGACCTACCGTTTGTAGTGAGTCATTATTTTCGGTTCAGAACGGGCACAGCCTGTTGGATTAACAGCTAGAGGGAGCTCCATAAGCGGATGGCGACCATACCTGAATATGTAGTTCTGACAACTCTCCACACCTGGCAACTGGAGAGAAAACAAGATTAATTCACAGAATCATTTTTAAGGAAACTATTTGAACAAAAAAAAAAAAAAAAAAAAAAAAGGGGGTTAAATATCCCACAAAAGATTGGAAGAATTCCCATTTTTTTCTTCATAATTAAATGACTTACTTTTTGCAGGTAGCACATTTCAAAATCCAGCTTTATTGATCCACTATAATTCTTGATACCACAATTGTCATCAATTGCCTACAGTCTACTCCCTGTAAACTTGGTTCTTTAAAACTTGCTGCCCTTGTTTTAACTGGAACCAAGCTCCATTCACCGATCACCCCTGTGCTCACTGACCTACACTGGCTCCAGTCAAACAACTCGATTTTAACATTTTCACTCCCTTCCCATCTCTGTAATCTCAAAAGAACAAAGAAAAGTACAGCACAGGAACAGGCCCTTCGGCCCTCCAAGCCCGTGCCGACCATGCTGCCCGACTAAACTACAACCTTCTACACTTCCTGGGTCCGCATCCCTCTATTCCCATCCTATTCATGTATTTGTCAAGATGCCCCTTAAATGTCACTATCGTCCCTGCTTCCACCACCTCCTCCGGTAGCGAGTTCCAGGCACCCACTACCCTCTGCGTAAAAAACTTGCCTCGTACATCTCCTCTAAACCTTGCCCCTCGCACCTTAAACCTATGCCCCCTCGTAATTGACCCCTCTACCCTGGGGGAAAAGTCTCTGACTATCCACTCTGTCTATACCTCTCATAATTTTGTAGACCTCTATCAGGTCGCCCCTCAACCTCCGTCGTTCCAGTGAGAACAAACCAAGTTTATTCAACCTCTCCTCATAGCTAATGCCCTCCATACCAGGCAACATCCTGGTAAATCTCTTCTGCACCTCTAAAGCCTCCATATCCTTCTGGTAGTGTGGCGACCAGAATTGAACACTATACTCCAACCTTGTAAGATATCTGTGCTCATCTAATCCTGAACTTCTGAACATCCCTGGTTTTAATCATTCCACTTTTGGCAGCGTGCTTCCCGTACCTTGGCCCCAAGTACTGAAACGTCTTTCCCTTTCCTCCTTTAAGACACTATTTAAAACCTACCTCTTTGATCAAGCTTTTGGTCATCTGACCTAATATCGCCTTGTATGAGCTCAGTGCTAGATCTTGTTTTTACAATGCTCTCATGAAGCGACTTGGAACATCTTATCACGTTATAAGGTGCTACATCAATATTGTGCAAGTTATTGCTGGTAGTGTGTTGAGGTGAATCACTCTTTTTATCATATAATCGATATATCCTGCGTTTTTTTTTACCACTTTTGCTTGCAGGTTTATATAGTCTATTCTCCTCACTCCTGATCCTTTTCTGTTATGTTTAATAGTCTTCCCAGTGGAGGGAGGTTAACTGTACAGCCCATCATCAAAACATTTCATATTTAAATAGTCTTGCATATAGTTACAGGTTAAACATGTCGGAAGTTAGATTTTAAAACCAGGAATCGGGTCAATTTTGTTTTGCAGGTATTTTGGTATTCAGAGCCTTTATCCAGTTTTACTTACCGACTCTGCGATCCTTAGGACAGCATGGATAGTCAGTCCAAACATGTCCTCTCCTTTAATATAATCGGGAAAAAGTCGTAACATGTCTGCTTCTTTCCGCAGTCGCACAATTGGTTCAAGAATTCTATTCCAAACACCTGAGAAAGGGGGGAATAAATGGACAACATAACTTGGGCCTCCACAGCTGAAGTCTTGGAATTGCTAAATATCAAACACAAAGGTTCTGCATCTCTCCAACCGTTCCCTTTCAAAACAAAGTTATTTTCTTCCACTGCCAGGAGACTACACCAACTCTTGATCTGAAGAATAAGCAACCATCTACTTCCTAAGCCACTGCTAAGGTTGCTCTTAATCGAGTCACTTGGGGGTGTATGAACAGAACATAACGACTTGCAGAGAAGCACGTGCCTCTATTTGGGATTGCCTAGATGACTTGAGACATCAGTATCACAACCTATTGAGAAATGACGGGTTCTATTGTGCTAACAATGTCACAGAATACATTATCCACATAATGCATCACCAAGTTGTCTACAAAGTCACAAGTAAGAGTTCCAGGGTCACAAAATCTATTTGTCTTGACTGAATGTGTTTCTTTCTGATTTTCTGCCAGGCTGTTGAAGGTTCACAATGACTAATTGGGGAGGAAATACAAAGAATGGTTAAGCCCTTGATATGATCATGTTTTGAATAATGTTTGACTACATTTAGGCTGTCTCCATCCCAGCGGAGCACTCGGAAACACACTGCCATTAGGAGCTGGAAACCATGAAGGACCACATCTTCTTCCATTGGTTAAGCATTTTGTTCCATTTAAAATGAGATTGTGCAAGAGACCACTCAGCTGCTCCATGTGTGGGGAGTGCTGAGGGAGCAGCGAGGGCACCGAGGACCCGACCTGGGCGAGGTAAACAGCACAGGGCCTGCAAAAGAAGCGAGAGGAATCAGAGTGCCGAGTACCTGATCTGCGCAAGGCCAGACAGCACGGGCCCTACAAAAGGCCCAGAGGGAGCAGGGAGAGGAGGGGAAGCAGTGAGAGCACCGGGAACCCGACCTGCGCAAGGCCAGGCACCGCGGGGCCGACAAAAGGCCCAGAGGGAGCAGGGAGAGGAGAGGGAGCAGGAGAGGAGAGGGAGCAGGGAGAGGAGAGGAGAGGAGAGGGAGCATGAAGGGAGCAGAGAGAACACTGCCGTTATTTCATTTTAAAATGTTTTTTCCAATTAAGGGGCAATTTAGCGTGGCCAATCCACCTAACCTGCACATCTTTGGGTTGTGGGGGTGAGACCCATGCAGACACGGGGAGAATGTGCAAACTCCACATGGACAGTGACCCTGGGCCAAGATTGACCCCAGGTCCTTGAGGCCGTGAGGCAGCAATGCTAACCACTGCGCCACCGTACCGCACTTGGCGTTACATTTATTGACACCGCCACCCTGAGCAAGACATAACTGGCAGGAAAGGGCCAGCTTAAAGAACAAGGTGGCGGATACACCTTCCTCTGGAAAGGCAAACCAGAAGAACCTTGTCTCTACAGGATTGGCTTAGCTGGAAAAAAACAAATCGGTCGGACGCCTCAAAGAAACCCCTGCAGGGTAAGTGAGCGCTTCATGATCCTCACCCTCACCCAGAAGCTGCACATCACAGCCGTCAGTGCCTACGCCCCAACCCTAGACACAATGGACAAGACAACAGAGGCATTCTACTCCTGCTTCGACCAAACACTGTCCCGCATCCCAAAGGGAAACAAGCGGATTCTCCTCAGCAACTTCAATGCCAGAGCTGGGAAGGATGCAAATCTTTGTACAGGTGTGTTAGGCAGAGAGGGCGTAGGGAAAACAAATGGAGCCCTCCTCCTGACGAAATGCCTAGATAATCACCATGCTATAACGAACACTGTTCCACCAGAGAGGCAAGCACAAGACCTCATGGCAACACCCCCACTCCAAGCACTGGCATCTAATAGACTACATCATTGTCTGAGCGAGGGGCCGCAAAGATGTCCGCATCACCCACACCACGACAGGACCGGGCTGCTGAACTAACCACCGACTAATCCGCTCTACCAACTCCCATCAACCTGGTCCCAAATCAGCAGAGGCAGAAAAAACTCTTGTTGCAGGAGTCTCAATGTTGCTGGCTCAAAAGACCCCCAGAGAAGATCTACTCAGCTGGCGCCTCACTGCCAACTTGGCAACAACTAACAAACCAGAGCCGCAGAGTGCCCACAGTGCCTGGTCCGCCCTAAAACCACCATAGTCAGCACCTGCGAGGAGACGCTCCAAGACTGACCCAAAGAGAATGAGCAGGAGATCCAGGATCTTCTAGACTGCAAACGCAAGGCATTCCTGAACTGGCAGCCCCACCAAAACTTGAGTGAGAGGCAACAAGCCTACAGGCAACTAAAGGCCGAGGTACAACAAAAACCAGTGACCTAAAAAACAGATGGTGGGTGGAAACAGCGCAGGAGACTCAGCAACTCGCCGACAACCACGATGTGCGTGGCTTCTTCACCTCAACTAAAGCCATCTCCTGTCCAAGTACCCAGGGAACTACCCCAATGATAGCCAAAGACAGAGAGGCAGTTGGCGCCTGCTGGAGCGCGCTTCGAGGACCTCCTCAACCAAGATGTAGTCTTTGTCCTCATGTACCCTGAAAGTCATCATGTAACACACTACCTGCCACCATCTCAGCATAGCACCAGCCCGTAAAGTTGAAAAAGCCATCGGACAGCTGAAAAACAAGACCTCCCGTGCAGATGGAATTCCCACCGAAGTATCAAAATACAGCGGAGTGGCACTCGACAACAATACACAACCTCATCGCCCTTGTCCGGAAGGAAGAGAGCATGCCGGGAGATCTCAGACATCGTAATTGTGACCATCTTCAAGAAGGAAGACGGGTCCGACTGGGGAAGTTAGAGCGATTTCCTACCGTCTGCCACAGGAAATGTCATTGCGAGAATCCTCCTCAACTGCCTCCTCCCAGTGGCTGAAGAGCGCCTCCATGTCTCAGTGCAGCTTCTGTCTGACAAAAGGCACAATGGACGTGATCTTCAGCGTGCGACAAATCCAGGAAACGTGCAGGGAGCAGCACCAACCATTGTAAATGGCCATCTTCAATCTCACAAAGGCCTTTGACTCGGTCAGCAATGAAGGATTGTGGAACATCCTCCTCAAATTAGGCTGCCTGCTGAAATGTCACCGTTCTCTGCTTGCTCCATGATGACATGCAAGCTGTGATCCTCACCAATGGATCCACCAGACCCAATACAAGTGCAAACTGGGGTCAAGCAGGGCAATGTCATTGCACCAATATTCTTCTCCATCTTCCTCACAGCAATACTCCACCCTATCACCATGAACTCCCCGCCGAAGTGGAGCTAACCTACAGGACAAGCGGGAAACTGTTCAACCTCCAACGCCTCCAAGCCAGAACCAAGGCCACCCCAACCTCTGCCAGCGAGCTGCAGTACGCAGATGACCCGTGTGTGTGCCCTGGACTATGTAAATCATTTCCCATACCACTGGAGCCTCCTCTCGGAGCAAGCAGACATTGACGATGAAATCCAATATCGACTCCAATGCGCTAGCACAGCTTTTGGAGGCCTGAGGAACAGAGTATTCAAAGTTCGAGACCTCAAACCAAGCACCAAACTCATGGTCTACGGCGCAGCCGTGGTCCCCGCCCTCCTGTATGCATCAGAAACATGTCCAGCAGACACCTCAAATCCCTGGAGAGAAATCACCAATGTTGCCTCCACAGAAATGCTAAAAACCCACTGGCAGGATTAGCATGCCAATGTAAACGTCCTCTCCCAGGCCCATATCCTCAGTATCAAGGCAATGGTCACATTTGACCAGCTGTGATGGGCAGGGCACATCGTTCACATGTCCAACACAAGACTCCAAAAATAAATGCTCGACTCCAAGCTTCGCAATGGCAATCGATGGAGGGCAGAGGAAAGGCCACAAGGATATTGTAAAAGCCTCCCTAAATAAATGTAACATCCCCACCGACACGTGGGAATCGCTTGCTCTAGAACGCACAAACTGGAGAAGCATCTGCAAAGGCACCAACCACCTCGAGCATCACTGAGTGGGGCACGTGGAGGCCAAGCATAAACACTGGAAAGAGCACGCAGAATCCAGAGTGTCCCACCCGCCACCTCATCGATCATCATCTGTGGCAGAGTCTGCAGCTCCAGGATTGGTCGATTGAGCAACCAGCAAATCCATCACCCCAGAGTGGAAACAAGTAATCCTTGACCCGGAGGGACTGCCAAAGAAGCAGCATGTTTTGCTCAAGGCAAAATGAAGGCAAGAAGCCTAATATTTCCCCAAACCTCTTCAGGGCGGTGAAAGTACATTGTGCAGGACTGCCATCTGCTGCTTTAGCTGTGGGATGATTTTGCCCAAAATCATCTGAATAATGGGATAAGTACTCCAAGATACATTTGACTAATAAGGCTATAAGAAGTAAAATCTCAAGACGGCTTCGGTAATTTGACAGGAGCGAATGATACATTAACATTTTGCTGAAATAGTAATTAGCTAGCAAACAAGGTTTGAATTTCAGACAAACAAAAGTAAAGCTGATAAATTCTGACCAACTTTCCCGTTGTATCCACTGCCAACAACATGAGGAACAGAACTAGCGGTGTAGTCCAAAATAAAACTGGTACACCATTGGGGGGGGGGGGGGGGGGGAAAGAGAGAGAGAAATGCATGAAGACGTTACTTGACTATGCATGGTGAAGGCGTTGATAGAAATCACTTGTTACCTATGGAAAGGAGATTGAACTAAAGAGGAAGAACACCTTTTTCCTAACAACGCGACAATAATTAGCTCAGCACATTGGCTTATAAAACAGCATAGCAAAGGAGGCAGCCATTTGGACTATTCATTCTGCACTAATCCATTTGAAAAGCAACTCCAATGTCTATACAATGGATATATACTGCATTCGAAGTGCCGTGGCAAGATGCACACAGAAACCAGTGAGGTGGAACTTTATGTCGGCAATTTTAGCCATGAGGAAAGGGTAGTTGAGGAAATCAAAGATTTATGTCATCATCTTCTCAGTTGTTGGAAAATCTAGAATTGTATTGTTCAGTTTAAAAATAAATATCCTGACCATTGTGGACAGTTCTTACCTTGTGGGGTCCAATCGGTAACAATCAGATCCTCATGTCCTTGCTCAATAACCTGGATGCCAAACTCAGGTTTCCCATTAGTATCATTGATGGTGCAGTGATAGCAGCAACGCTTGTTCGTGTATCGCATGCTCCAATAAATACGTGTTGCTTCATATCCAATCGGATAAAGAGCGGTCACACTGTGGAATTCCTGCATCTGATGGGGAAGTAACTGGCCAATGGTGTGGAAGATCAATCCGCCAACCCTGAACATGTGACTGCGCTTGCCACGCTGTACAATGCTAGCAATCTGCTTCACCTCATCTCTCTGAATGTAGACACGGCGGTAAACAGCAAAACACCTAATTTCCTGTTCATTCGCTCCTTTCAGTTTGTGTTGACTGCAAAGCATAGTCTTGTCCTTAAAAAACATACAACGGGCACGGATTGCACAAGCAAAATGATAGGTGTTTGGGCATCGGACCCGATGGCAACCAGTAGTGGCTCCAGTCTTCTGACAAAAAGCACACTTTGTGGTAAGTCCTCGGTGGAAAGCCACTTCCACATTTATCAGTGCCCCTGCCTGAGTCTCGTACACTTCAGAGGACCACAATGCACAGTTTAGGTGGACCCACAAATCCAAGTCAAGGTTCAAGAGTCTTGCAGGTCCATCTGTTACTCCATCACCTTCTTCGTGACAGAAACAGCACCTTCTAGTGTCCTTGGGCATAGGGTCAGGTTTTAATGATGTCCCCAGTTTCTGAATCAGCTCTTCAATTTCATGCTGAGATATGTGCTTAAACTTCCCCTTGTGAAATATGACTTTAAATTCCAAACGTTTCCAACGGATTCCCCTCCACCTCTTCATTTGTGGCTGTGCTTCCTCAAACTGCTTTTCGTCCAGTGGGAGAGAATGCTTGGTCTTTGGTGACTCAACTGGTGGTTCAGGCTTACTCGACTCTGCTGGAGTCCCAGGTGATGATACGCTTGGGGATGAGGGTGGAGAGCTCTCTGGTTGTATTATGGGAAGCTGGTGAACATCGAGGATAGACATATTATTACTATAATGATGCACTACAATTCTTTCCTTCAATGGACAGTCTGAGGAAGTTTCCTGAAAAGAAAAAGTAAAAACAGCCATTATAATGCTTAAAAAAATAAATTAGTCATCAATACATTCTTTATCAAAATAACAGTAGATTCCTCTGCCAAAAGCCTTTACAAATCACATCATCCAAAACGTCATCATTCACATCCTACTGCAGGCAAAGTTTCACTGCCAATCATCCTTGTTCATGCCAAACTCCATTCCCCAAGGCACTGCTTTCAAACTTCTTGGCCTCGTCCACAACATCCTCCACGGCACTGCTTTTCCCATCTGTACAATCTCCTTCACCCTCATTTTCAGTAGGAGCTCTCTATTCTTTCAAACCTGCCCTTCTTTGCATGCCTGATTCCCCCGCTCCCTCAAGTCATCTTAGGCAAGGCTCGTGTGCTCTCCTACAGTCTTTAAAACTCATTCTTTGCTCGTGACTCCCATCCCTTTGCCCATGATTTGCTGTTCAGCCTTTTTCAACTTCAATGGAGAACTTTGGGGAAATTTGTTACTTTAAATTCACAATTTAAGCTGTTGACAATCTATCAAACATGCTAACACAAAGAATTGTGAGTGAGACCAAAGGGCTATCAATGCTCATTCGATCAGGGTAATTTATGTACCAGTCTCCCTAATCAAGAGTAATGTTAACTCTTGGCGAAGCAAACTAAGAGGAACAGTGGTGAATTTCAAGAAAATAGGGAAATTCTTCAACACAAGGAGACCATGGATACCCATGATACATCACCAGACTTTAATTCCCCTTTTCCAAAGTGCCCCAGTAGCCACAGAAAGCTCTGGGACTGAAATTGTGCACATACCGGGGTGGCAGTTGCCAGCTCCTTTCCTGGTGCCTTAAGAGTAGAGCCTGGTAACGTAACATCATACTGTTTGAACCAATTATGTTTTTCCAGCACCAGTTTCTCCAGGTCCATTGGTTCTTCTTTGGAGCCCACTAAGAAACCCAGAAAGAAGTTAGAGCCATTAATAATAACCAACAAACACCCTGAACTGGTTTGAAAAATAAAGCAATTTAACTGTCGGCATTCTTATTTTCTAAAATTTTAAGTTTGGCCCCACAAACACGAATAAATAAACAACAATTTAGGGAAAAGTCACTGGGAAGTTACAGTACATATTAAAGGGACAGAGGAAGATCCAAGTTTTCTTTGGTGTACATGCTACATAGCACCTTAAAAATTGCTGCATCACCAGGCATGCATGCATCTTTAGGGGAGTGTTGATTGTGCACTATCTGTTGCACTGCATGTGTATATATATATATATATATATTATATTTCTAAAAAAGCTTTATTTCAAACATGCACTTCAGTTCCTTTAATGGGCAGGTTGGGCCACAAAGACCAGCTTGACATAAAGTACTGTTAGACATGCATCTGAAAGGAAGGTCCATATATACACCAAGGGGGACCCGCAGGAAGGGAGCTCATGTGAAATGGTGAAATTCGGTTTAAAGATTAAAATTACAATCATAGTTCTGGGCAAACATATTCTCCCTCATTCATCTTATGTTCACATCCAAAAAGAAATTTCCTCCGGGTGCTCCAGTTTCCTCAGTTCAAAGATTGTGCAAGTTAGGTGGATTGGCCATGCTAAAATTGCCCCTGAGTGTCCAAAAGGTTACTGGGATAGGGTGGAGGCATAGGCCTAGGTAGGGTGCTCTTTCACAGGGTTGGTGCAGACTCGATTGGCCGAACAGCCTCCTTCTGCACTACGGATTCTGTGAAAACAGAGGTATACTCCTCCATAATTTAGGGAACTTGCGTTCTTGGGTCAGCAGATCAGAAAATAATGTTTTGTAAAAATAAGTATTTGTACAAATATCAGCGAGAGTAACCGGCTGCACATTGGCACGCTGATCACTGCACAAGTAGAATGAGAATTTAACTTTCACTAAGACACAACTTGGGCGTTTGAACGGAAAGGAAATAAACTCCTGCCTTCTCCCCTGCTCCACCTCTGGGAAGGGAAACCCATCCAAAAATGAACCCTCCTCCGGGGGTTCTAACTCGTACAACCCATGGTAGAAGGCCTCAAACACCTCATTAACCTTCTCTGGGACAGAAACCAAACGGCCACCCGAGTCTCCCGTTTCCTGGTAGGCAACCTGGGTGGCACAGTAGTTGGCACTGTTGCCACAGCATCAGGGACCTGGGTTCAATTCCGACCTTGAATGACTATCTGTGTGCAGTTTGCACGTTCTCCCCGTGTGTGCGTGGGTTTCCTCCGGGTTCTCTGGTTTCCTCCCACAATCCAAAGATGTGCAGGTTAGGTGGATTGGCCATGCTGAATTGTCCATTAAAAGGTTTGGTGGGGTTACCGAGTTACGGGTATAGGGTGGGGGAGTAGACCAAGGCAGGGTGTTCTTTCAGAGGGTCAGTGCAGACTCGGTGGGCCGAATGACCTCCTTCTGAACTGCAAAGATTCTATTCTATATTAAAGTGATGATGTGGAGAAGCTGGCGTTGGTCTGGGGTGGGCACAGTAAGAAGTCTTACAACACCAGGTTAAAGTCCAATAGATTTCTTTGGAATCACTAGCTTTAGGAGCATAGCTCCTTCATCAGTCAAGTCTCCAAGACGGCCTTCAGGACGCGCGACAACGCAGAACAGAAACTGATAGCCAAGTTCCGCACGCATGAGTACGGCCTCAACCGGGACCTTGGATTCATGTCTCACTACATTTAACCCCCCACCAGCTGGCCTGGGCTTGCAAAATCGTACCAAATGTCCCGGCTTGAGACAATTCACACCTCTTTAACCTGTGACTATCCCTCTCTCCAGTCGCACTGTCTGGATCTGTAAAGACTTAATTACCTGCAAAGACTCGCATTCAAAGTAATAATAAAGTGATACAGGGATTGAGCAAGCATATGGGTTTCAGGCTACTGCTCATGTGGAGGACGAAGACTGGTTGGGATGAATGACCTGTTTCAGTGTTGTGATTTCTATACAATTATTTGTATGGTGTATGGCAAAATAGATATTTACTTAATTATTTTTGGGGATGGAGGAAGTTTGGGGAGATATTCTGCAGCATTCCTTTGGCGGGATTAATTAAGTGGGGTCAAACACAATTGGAAGGATGTATATGCTGCCCGTGGAAGGAGCAAACTTAGTGAATCAAATAGCTGTTTCTCATTATTTTCAAATCAGTTTAAAAATCAGCTTATTTGAAAATAAATTCTTATAACACTGAAGATGCCCTTGGACAATTATTTTTCACTTATGGACAGATTAGATCTCTTGGTGCCCAGGGGCAATATTTCATTCTGAAGCAAAAGCAAAATACTGGGGATGCTCGAAATCCAAAAAAAAAGAAAATGCTGACAAAAGATCATCGACCTGAAACGTCAACTGTGTCTCTCTCCACAGATGCTGCCTCACCGCTGAGTACTTCCAGCATTTTCAGTTTCTATCTCACCCTGAAAGGCTGAGTGTTGCAGTCAAAAGTTCTATTTGTTAGTGAGCAAGGAACACCTTTCTGAAAAGAGCACATCAACCAACCTCTTGCAAATCGATTCCCAGTGGCAGGTCTTAATGACTTTCTTCTGGAAAGGTACATTACACAAACCTTGATCAGGAACGTCCAATGTGCTTTTTTTCCCATCGGGTATAAAAGAACGTGGACTGTCTGGAACAGATGTCACCTCATAAGAACCCGGGATCTTCATCTGAAGCAACTGAGCAAAGGTTGTCATCATTCTGTTTATATCCTGCAAGTACAGTAGAAATGTAGAAGTCATTGAAAACAGGCCGACAAAAACTTTCTCCTGCTGACCCATCTCATCTTTAACATCCCAAAGATATATTTTTAAATGCCAAATATGTACAAAATTTCGATCATATTTGGTACCAGAACACTGAGAAATAGGGGAACATTTCTTTATTTACGCTCAACAATTTTGAATCAAGTAGATTTAGGATGGAAGAAAAACAGTGCTGAAGAACTCAGTAGGTCTGACAGCATCTCTGTGGAGACAGAAACAGAGTTAATGGCTGGAATTTTCCAGCAACCCCACTGTGGTCTTCCCCATGGTGGGGCTGGTGAGCCATTGAATTCTCCGCTCACATTGGTGGGAATGGATGATCCTGGCCAATGCTTCGAGTCAAATATGACTTTGTATTTGACTCAAATTGTTAACTCCTCATCTTTCTCAACAGATGCAAATGTTTCCAGCACTTTGTTTTTACTTTAAATTTCCAGCATCCGTTTAAAACAGTTAAAATGGACACTCACTTCCAAGACCCAAACTCAAAACAAAAAGAAAATACTTTTAAAGTTATATATCTACCTTGGCAGCTGCTCCGGAGACATCTAGTGTGACTGAAACCTGGTTTCCTTTACCGCCCCTCCATGGGCCAGAGAAAGAAGCACCCTTCTCAGCATTTTCCACAAATGGCTCTGTATTTACAAATGGCTTTGTATCAGGAAATACTAAGGAGGAAGGAAGTATTAGAAAAAGAAAATTAGTCATTCAAATGAACTTCAGGGTGTACTTATCAACCAACAAATGTCAAACACTACAAGTACTTTTTTTCGGCCTTTTTTAATGATAAAAGATTACCTCATTTGCGGGATTTTATTTAATTATTTGAACAGAAGTATCCTCCACAGATTGCAACAGTAAGACCAAATTTAAAGACATGTTTCTGGCAATGTAATGTTTAGATGTGACCTATATGCCCTTTCTGACAGCGCAGAGGGATTTCCCCTGGGTAAACACCGAAGTTCTTATCCCATATGAGGAACAAAAATAAAGTACAATATTAATTATTGTATCTTCCAAATGGGAGGGTCTACCTTGGTAACTCCTTACAGGAAGGAAGCCTGAATTCAAAGAAAAACCCACAAAAGGTAACCCAGGCGGTCTTGATTATATCATCACCACAGTAGAATTTAAATTCCAATTATCTTCAGTAGAAAGTTAGAATACAGCCCAGTTATTAATTCAGCTATAGTTACTCAACAATTCTTCAGGTAGTAACTAGGGCTATAAGAACAGCAGTTCATGCACTAATTCCCAACTGAAGGGCATAGGGGAGAAATAACTTATCGTACCAAATTTAGATCCAAAGAAGTGAGCTGGCCATTAAACAGGTAGGATTAGATTTTCAACTCCTATGCATATACAGAAATGCTGTAAACTCCTATGCATATACAGAAATCCAAGTAAACGCTTCGAGAAGAAACAATGCTGCGGAAATTGATTTTGCACCAGAGTCCTCCCACTATAAACTGAAAATCAATGTCAAAACATGGATTCAGAAGCCACTGTGAAGTATCTTTATGAAGACCACAGGCCGAAAATAAGTAGATTGTATTTGGCATATAGTCATACACCCCCCTGTTCTCTGCTGGACCACCACGCTTCTAGCGCCTGGTGCGCTCCTACATCTTCAGCTTTCTACTACTCTACCAGGAATTTATCACTATGCCAGTTAGCGTTCTGCTCTTATCCTGTTCCATGGGGCTCCATATAGTTGCCTGTTCTTTGCTTTGTCACTTTCATTAGCTTCTCAATGCGACCAACTCCATTCATCCCTCTGCTGATACACTGTCCATTGCCAATCACTAATACTATTCCTCACCTCCTTTGGCCTTCTGCAGATCAACATCTCTACTCTTCACTGAAGCTTTCTGCGTGGCTTTTTTTTATCACTATCCTTTCCACCCAAACAGTTGTGATGGTGGTGTGACCAATTGGGAAGGCAAATGTTATGTTGGCCTTTATCGCAAGGGGTTTAGGAGTACAGGAATAAAGAAGTCTTAATAGAGTTGCACATAGTTTACAACTGGAGGACCGTATGCAGTTTTGGTCTCCAAATTGAAAAGATACACTTGCTTTGGAGGCAGTACAGAAAATGTTCACTGATTGGTCCCTGGGATGTGGGGGTGTCCTATGATGAGTATAAGGGGCTGATCAGTTAGGACTGAGGAGAAGTTACTTCACTCAAAGGGCTGTGAATCTTTGGCACTCTCTGCCCCAGAGGGTTGTGGATGTTACATCGTTGAATATATTTAAGACTGAGATAGACAAGATTTTTTGCCTCTCAGGGAATCAAGGGATATGGGCCATGCAGTCCACTCCTGCTCCTACCTCTCGAGTTCTTGTGACCATTATCATCAAATTTCACCTTGGTCCCTTCTCCTTACTCCTTCAACCATCTCACCAGGAGCGAGATAGTAGCGAAGTAAAGTTGAGAAACTAGCAATTTCCTGTTGTAGTCAACAGACAGGAGATTGATACTGTAGACGAGAACAGATGTGTTGTCATCTCACAAATCCGTGCCCATCTTTGCCAACTCACTCATCAAACCACTAAATACTAGGGCCTAGCAGGTATGCTGGTTAACGGAAGAAATGTCGGGGGGGGGGGGGAAGAGAAGAGGAGCTGCGGTGGGTTACGGGGAGGGGGCTGGTCTCTCTGCTTTCTTTGTTTTGAGCTTGGGTTGGGATAGTTGGGGGGGGGGGCTGACGTTGAAGGTTTTGGAAGAGGTGGTTAGAGAGGGGGTGGCTGCAGCCATCTTGAGGAGACCCAAGTAGTGAGCGAGACAGGGTCCCGGGGAAGTCCATTGAAACCTGGATATAGCTGATCCGGGGGGGGGGGGGGGGGTGTCCTGTGTTTTCGCTCATTTGCTGCAGGAGACGCACCAGAGAATGAAAAGCCATACGAGGTTGACGAAAGATTGGGTGGGGCAAGTGTTTCATTCAGGGTTAGATATGAAGGCGAGGGGGTCTGCGGTGTTAATTAGTGAGAGGATTAATGCTTGGATGCAGGGCAGGGGTTTGCCATTTCGGCTGGTAAAGTCGAGTTTTCAATACCTGGGAATAAGGGTGGCACATAGCTGGACTCAGAAACAAAATTGAATTGAGCTAATTTGGCAGAGGGGGTGAAGGAGGACTTCTTCTACTTTTGTTGGCAGGGACATTGAAGATCACTGTTCGACTGAAGTTTGTTTGTCTTCCAGAATCTCCCGACATTGGTGTCAAAGCCTTTTTTTGAGAGGTTAAAATAGGTTGATTTTGGATTTTTTATGGCTGGGTAAGGTACCTCGGTTCAGGAGGGTGTTTCTGGACAGGGACAAATGGAGGGAAGGGTTGGCTTTGCCGAAGTTGTTGAATTATTACTGGGCGGTGAAAGTGGAGAAGGTTTGGAAGTGGGTCGTGGAGGAAGGGTCAGTGTGGCGGTGGATGGAGGATGTTTTGTGTTGGGGAACTGTGTGAGGACACGGGTGCTGGTGCTTCTTCCGTTCTCTCCAGCTAAATACTCCACGGGTCCGGTGGTGGTGGTTGCATCGCTCAGGAGTTTGGAATCAGTGCAGGCAATATTTTAAGATTGAAGGTACGTCGCTGTGGACGCCGATTTGTGATAATCATAGATTTATTCCAGATGTATCCAACCTGGCTCCGGCTGAGTCAGCCTGCTTTAAATGCGGATTATTAATTTCTCACACCTACCTGGGATACAAGCTCCTGGAATGATGGGAATCACAGGAGAGAGGGCACGGTCCACTGACTCTTCCTTAATTTCAGTCAGCAAGGGAAACCTGGAAGTTTCCTGTCCGAACACACTTTCTGGTGAGGATGCTGGCACAATGCTGTCTGGAGTGTGTCGATCCTCTTCCATCTCTGCTCTACTGTTGAGGAAAAAAAATAAAACTCAACTTCTTTAGGAGGATTTAAAAATACTGCAACATCCTGAGCTGCAAGCAGGGACATATATTGCAGTTGAGACCTTGCCTCTGAACTTATGCTTCAATCACACTATCTCTTTAAAAAATAATTTCATGAGATGTGGAAGTAGCTGCCAGCATTTGTCGCCAACTCTAATTGCCCTCGAACCAGGCTTGCTAGGTCCTTTCGGAGGGCAATTCAAAGTCAAGCACATTGCTGTGGATCTGTAGTCATGCGTAGGCCAGACCAGGTAAGGATGTCAGATTTCCTTCCCTATTTGAAAAAATATATATTTCATTCAAGATTTTTTGGCCAAACATAACAGTACGTAGTGTTTCTTTTAAACAACAATAAAGCAATATAAATAACAGCGGCCAGTTTTAAACAAATCAGTAAATAATATATGAACAGAAACAAAAACCAAACTAAATGGCAACTGCCTTGTCAAAAATAAATACTCTCCAAAGATACCTAAAAGAAGTGCCTATACATATACAATAACATCCCTGAGAGTCCATCCGATTCCTCCCCCCCCCCCCTGGGTTGCTGCTGTTGTCTTCTTCTTTTCCATTCCCTCTATCTTTCTGTGAGGTAGTCGACGGACAGTTGCCACCGCCTGGTGAACCCTTGAGCCGAACCCCTCAGTACAAACTTAATCCGTTCTAACTTTATAAACTCTGCCATGTCGTTTATCAAGGTCTCCACACCCGGGGGTTTGGCTTCCTTCCACATTAACAATATCCTGCGCCGGGCTACAAGGGACGCAAAGGCCAAAACATCAGCCTCTCTCGCCTCCTGCACTCCCGGCTCTTCTGCAACCCCAAATATAGCCAACCCCCAGCTTGGTTCGACCTGGACCCCCACCACCTTCGAAAGCACCTTTGCCACCCCCACCCAGAACCCCTGTAGTGCCGGGCATGACCAGAACATGTGGGTGTGATTCGCTGGGCTTCTCGAGCATCTCGCACACATATCCTCTACCCCAAAAAATTTACTGAGCCGTGCTCCAGTCATATGCGCCCTGTGTAACACCTTAAATTGTATCAGGCTTAGCCTGGCACACGAGGACGATGAGTTTACCCTACGTAGGGCATCAGCCCACAGCCCCTCCTCAATCTCCTCCCCCAGCTCTTCTTCCCATTTCCCTTTCAGCTCATCTACCATGATCTCCCCCTCGTCCCTCATTTCCCTATATATGTCCGACACCTTACCATCCCCCACCCATGTCTCTGAGATCACTCTATCCTGCACCTCCTGCGTCGGGAGCTGCGGGAATTCCCTCACCTGTTGCCTTGCAAAAGCCCTCAGTTGCATATACCGAAATGCATTCCCTTGAGCAACCCATATTTTTCCGTCAGCGCTCCCAGACTCGCAAACGTCCCATCTACGAACAGATCTCTCAATTGTGCTACCCCTGCTCTTTGCCAAGCTCCAAATCCCCCATCCATTCTCCCCGGAACAAACCTATGGTTATTTCTTATCGGGGACCGCACCGAGGCTCCAGTCTTTCCCCTATGCCGTCTCCACTGCCCCCAAATTTTCAATGTAGCCACCACCACCGGGCTTGTGGTGTATTTCTTCAGTGAGAATGGCAACGGTGCCGTCACCATAGCTTGTAGGCTAGTCCCCCAGCAGGACGCCCTCGCCAATCTCTTCCACGCCGCTCCCTCCTCTTCTCCCATCCACTTACACACCATTGAAATATTGGCGGCCCAGTAGTACTCACTTAGGCTCGGTAGTGCCAGCCCCCCCCCTGTCCCTACTACTCTGCAAAAATCCCCATCTCACTCTCGGGGTCTTCCCGGCCCACACAACTCATAATACTCTTCTCGATTCTTTTGAAAAAAGCCTTCGTGACCACCACCGGGAGGCACTGAAACACAAAAAGGAATCTCGGGAGGACCACCATTTTAACCGCCTGCACCCTACCTGCCAGTGACAGGGACACCATGTCCCATCTCTTAAAGTCCTCCTCCATCTGTTCCACCAACCGCGTTAAATTAAGCCTATGTAATGTACCCCAATTCTTGGCTATCTGGATCCCCAAGTACCGAAAGTCCCTTGTTACCTTCCTCAACGGTAAATCCTCTATTTCTCTGCTCTGCTCCCCTGGATGCACCACAAACAACTCACTTTTCCCCATGTTCAATTTATACCGTGAAAAATCCCCAAACTCCCCAAGTATCCGCATTATCTCTGGCATCCCCTCCGCCGGGTCCGCCACATATAGCAACAAATCATCCACACACAGAGAAACCCGGTGTTCTTCTCCTCCCGAGTACTCCCCTCCACTTCCTGGAACCCCTCAATGCTACGGCCAGGGGCTCAATCGCCAGTGCAAACAATAACGGGGACAGAGGACATCCCTGCCTCGTCCCTCTATGGAGCCGAAAATAATCAGACCCCCGTCCATTCGTGACCACGCTCGCCATCGGGGCCCTATACAGCAACTGTACCCATCTGATATACCCATCTCCAAAGCCAAATCTCCTCAGCACCTCCCACAAATAGTCCCACTCCACTCAATCAAATGCTTTCTCGGCATCCATCGCCACCACTATCTCCGCTTCCCCCTCTGGTGGGGGCATCATCATTACCCCTAGCAGCCTCCGTATATTTGTATTCAGCTGTCTCCCCTTCACAAACCCAGTTTGGTCCTCATGAACCACCCCCGGGACACAATCCTCTATCCTCGTTGCCATTACCTTGGCCAGAATCTTAGCGTCCACATTCAGGAGGGAAATAGGCCTATAGGACCCGCATTGCAGCGGGTCTTTTTCCTTCTTTAGGAGGAGCGATATCGTTGCCTCTGACATAGTCAGGGGCAGCTGCCCCCTTTCCCTCGCCTCATTAAAGGTTCTCATCAGTAGCGGGGCCAGCAAGTCCATATATTTCCTATAGAATTCAACTGGGAATCCGTCTGGTCCCGGGGCCTTCGCCGCCTGCATGCTCCCAATCCCTTTCACTACTTCCTCTGTCTCAATCTGTGCCCCCCAGTCCCACCCTCCTCTGCTCCTCCACCTGAGGGAATTCCAGCCGATCCAGAAAGCACATCATTCTCTCCTTCCCATCCGGGGACTGAGCTTCATATAATCTTTCATAAAATGCCTTGAACACTCCATTCACTCTCTCCGCTCCCCGCTCCATCTCTCCCTCCTCATCTCTCACCCCCCCTATCTCCCTCGCTGCTCCCCTTTTCCTCAGTTGGTGGGCCAGCAACCTGCTCGCCTTCTCCCTATATTCGTACTGTACACCCTGTGCCTTCCTCCATTGTGCCTCTGCATTACCCGTAGTCAACAAGTCAAATTCTACATGTAGCCTTTGCCTTTCCCTGTACAGTCCCTCCTCCGGTGCCTCCGCATATTGTCTGTCCACCCTCAAAAGTTATTTCAACAACCGCTCCCTTTCCCTACCCTCCTGCTTTCCTTTATGTGCCCTAATAGATATCAGCTCCCCTCTAACCACTGCCTTCTGCGCCTCCCAGACCACTCCCACCTGGACCTCCCCATTATCATTGAGTTCCAAGTACCTTTCAATACACCCCCTCACCCTTAAACACACACCCTCATCTGCCAATAATCCCATGTCCATTCTCCAGGGTGGACGCTGTTCTTTTTCCTCCCCTATCTCCAGGTCCACTCAATGTGGAGCGTGATCCGAAATAGCTATAGCCGTGTACTCCGTCCCCGTCACCTTTGGGATCAGTGCCCTTCCCAAAACAAAAAAGTCTGTCCGTGAATAGACTTTGTGGACATAGGAGAAAAACGAAAACTCCTTACTCCTAGGTCTACTAAATCTCCAGGGGTCTACTCCTCCCATCTGCTCCATAAAGTCCTTAAGCACCCTAGCTGCAGCCGGCCTCCTTCCGGTCCTGGACCTCGATCTGTCCAGCCCTGGGTCCAGCACCGTATTAAAATCTCCACCCATTACCAACTTCCCCACCTCTAGGTCCGGGATACGTCCTAACATACACCTCATAAAGTTGGCATCATCCCAGTTCGGGGCATATACGTTCACGAAGACCACCGCCTCCCCTTGCAATTTGCCACTCACCATCACATATCTGCCCCCACTATCCGCCACTATGGTCTTTGCCTCAAACATTACCCGCTTCCCCACTAGTATAGCCACCCCCCTGTTTTTTTGCGTCTAGACCCGAATGAAACACCTGCCCCACCCATCCTTTGCGTAGTCTGACCTGGTCTATCAGTTTCAGATGCGTCTCCTGCAGCATAACCACATCTGCCTCAAGTTTCTTTAGGTGTGCGAGTACCCGTGCCCTCTTTATCGGCCCGTTCAGCCCTCTCACATTCCACGTGATCAGCCGGGTTGGGGGGCTCTTTACCCCCCCCCCCCCCCCCTTGTTGACTAGCCATCTCCTTTTTCAATCCAGCTCCTCACCCGGTTCCCACGTAGCCGTATCTCCCCCCAACGGCGCCCTCCCGCCCCACCCCATACCAGCTCCCCCTTCTCCCCAGCAGCAGCAACCCAGTTAACCCCCCCCCCCACTAGATCCCTCACTAGCGTAATTGCACCCCCCATGGTGCTCCCAGAAGTCAGCAAACTCTGGCCGACCTCGGCTTCCCCCAGTGACCTCGGCTCCCACTGTGAGAGGCCCCCTCCTTCCTGCTTCCCTGTTCCCGCCATGATTACCATCGCGCGGGAACAAAGCCCGCGCTTCCCATTTGGCCCCGCCCCCAATGGCCGGCGCCCCCAGCTCCTCATCCTCCCTCCCCCACGACATGGGGAAGAGAGAAAAGTTACAGGGTCGCAGGATTAACAACTTGGGAAATCATCTCTTCCCCCTTTTCCCCCCCCCCCTCTTCACCCTACGTATTTGCCCCACCACTTTGTCCCAAACGTTCTTTTTCTAGCCCGCTTATTCCAGTTTCTCCTCGACAATAAATGTCCACGCCTCTTCTGCCGTTTCATAGTGGTGTTTCCCTTGATGTGTGACCCACAGTCTTGCCGGCTGCAGCATTCCAAATTTAACCTTCCTCTTGTGCAGCACCGCCTTGGCCCGATTAAAGCTTGCCCTCCTTCTCGCCACCTCCGTACTCCAATCTTGATATACGCGGATCACCGCGTTCTCCCACCTACTGCTCCGAGTTTTCTTTGCCCATCTGAGGACCATCTCTCTGTCCTTATATCGGAGAAATCTCACCACTATGGCTCGAGGAATTTCTCCAGCCCTCGGTCTTCGCGCCATGACTAGATAGGCTTCCTCCACCTCCAACGGGCCCGTCGGGGCCTCCGATCCCATTAACGAGTGCAGCATCGTGCTCACATATGCCCCGACGTCCGCCCCTTCGGGAAGACCCAGAATCCTTAAATTCTTCCTCCTCGCATTATTCTCCAGCACCTCCAGTCTTTCCGCACACCTTTTGTGTTGTGCCTCGTGCATCTCTGGCTTCACCACCAGGCCCTGTATGTCGTCCTCATTCTCAGCAGCCTTTGCCTTCACGACCCGAAGCTCCTGCTCCTGGGTCTTTTGCTCCTCCTTTAGCCCTTCAATCGCCTGTAATATCGGGGCCAACAGCTCCTTCTTCATCTCCTTTTTAAGTTCTTCCACGCAACGCCGCAGGAACTCTTGTTGGTCAGGGCCCCATATTAAACTGCCTCCTTCCGACGCCATCTTGCTTTGTGCTTGCCTTCCTTGCCGCTGCTCTAGAGGATCCACCGCAATCCGGCCACTTTCCTCTCCTTTTTCCATCCGTGTCCAGGGGGGATTCCCTTCTGGTTTACCGCACAGTGTTTGTAGCCGTTAAAATTGCCGTTGGGGCTCCTATCAAGAGCCCAAAAGTCCTTTCCACCGGGAGCTGCCGAAACGTGCGACTTAGCTGGTCATCGCCGCACCCGGAAGTCTCTCCAGATTTCCTTCCCTAATAGGCATCAGTGAAACTGGTGGATTTTTACAACACTCGGTCATCATTACCGAGACTAGCTTTACATTCTAGATTTTATTAATATTAAATTAATTAAAATTCCGCTAGTTGTTGTGGTGGGATTTGAACCCATGCCCCCAGAATATTAGCCTGGGCCTCTGGATTAATAGTGCAGAACTACTCCACCATCTTAATAATGATAATCTTTATTATTGTCACAAATAGGCTTACATTAACACTGCAATGAAGTTACAGTGAAAAGCCCCTAGTCACCACATTCTGGCGCCTGTTCGGATACACGGAGGGAGAATTCAGAATGTCCAATCCACCTAACAAGCACGTCTTTTGGGACTTGTGGGAGGAAACCGGAGCACCCGGAGGAAACCTACACAGACACGGGGAGAATGTGTAGACTCCACACAGATTATGTTCTATGTTATGACAGCGATCCAAGCCGGGAATCGAACCCGGGACCCTGGCGCTGTGAAGCAACAGTGCTAACCACTATGTTACTGTGCCGCCCATTAAGCTTCACATTCATTAAAACACTACACTTGTTGTCTTACAGTTAAGTTTCAAGTTTAAAAAGCCAACAACTTCTATTAATTGAGATTTTTAAAAAAAACTTCTAACGGTCGTTTCCATTTTTAAACATGCAACCTCTGCTCAGGTAAAATAATGGGAACTGAAAGTATAGGAAAACAGCACTTCCTGACATAACTGCCCCCTTATTGTTGGTCTCCATGTTTTTAGCAAAATCTTATTTACTAAGTAAAAATTAAGTTGCGGACCTATTAGAGGGGAGAAAGCGCAATGTTTTTGCAAATTGCCAGTGTAATGTTTTTGCACAAATTGCCAGAATCGCAGATAATTAGTTATGTCTTCTGCTATTTAAATACAATAAAATGTAGAGTAATTTTAGTACACTGGACAGTAAAGCTTTACATTCATGGAGCAGAAGACCATAAATAGGCAAAGAGTTTTCAAGAAAATGGGAAGAAGAAATGAGGAGTTGTGAATAAAAACCTTAGCTCCTCATTTTGGTTGTGCGGTGGAGTAGGCAAGGAAGCCAACATGTCCATGTTCTTCAATTCCGTTGTTAGCAGATCTGTGATGAAGTCGAACAAACACCGCATTACACCACAATGTGCTATATAGAAACGATTATATGACATTCAATTGTTTTCAAACTAAATCAGTGATCCATATACCATACCAGCTACATGTAACTTAAATCCAACATGACAATATGGTGGATGCCACTGAAAATCAACGGTGATCAAGCACAATCGTGTTCAGAGAGATTTCACTTACATGGCAACTTTTAAAAAAAAACAATAATAGTACATATATATTACATTCCTACTTTAAGATCAACCTTTTTGAACTAGAATTTCAGTCCAAAATATTGGGGAAAGACGGCAATTTACTGGCTGGTAATGAAAAAAGGCAGTCAGAAGAATCGGCTCCCTGTTGTTTGTACATCTACAGGCTTTTTGGGAGTCAAGACTCTTCCAATAAGTAATTCAGCAGCTAGGGCTTTGCTTAAGGGTCGTTGAGAACTTGGAAGCAGGGTGCTCGGCAGCGGTTACTGGTCGCAAGGACAATACTGCTGTTCACAACAAATGGACTGTTGTTTGTGATTCCTACAGAAATGGCATGAGGGTTTCAGAGCTGCTAACGGTCAGGCTTTCAGTAGCATTGCCTCACAGGTGTGCACAGCAGTAACTGTCTTATTTGCTTTGTTATCTGGCTTTGTGAGCTGGTCACTGCTGTGGCATCAATAAGAAAGCAAATAAGATGCAATTTGACAAACTTCTTAGATAGTCGCAGGAAACATCAACTGTTGTTTCAGATTTTAGCTAGTACGGTGTGAAAGTTGCACTTCATTCGGGCTTATTGTGTGCTATGCATCGCGATGCAAATGCTCGAGAATGTGCACCCGTGATATCTTGTGGCGGAACATTCAAACTACCTTTTCTTCATTAAAGTCTTACTGCTATCGTGCAAATTTTAAATTTTGCACTTGTGCATAGTAAGATGGAGAAGCGCCTCAAGTTCTTATCCAAAATTATATTGATAATATTTTAAACAAATTAAGTTTTATCTTTTATTGAAAAAAATAACAGACATAGGATAACCAGAATTTTATTGAACTGCAACCTAACTTCCTCACCTTTGTAAAAGGGCATGTAATTGAGAAAATAGTTATATGGGATTTAGAATTCTAATTTTCAAGATTTGTTTTATAAACAGGTGATAACAGGTCTTGTGAGTGGCAGTGTCCCTACCTCTGGGCCAGAAGCTCTGGTCTCGAGTCCTACTTCAGGACTTGGTGGACACGGAAGGCATGTCCATAATGTGACCAAACAGGTTGACTATCAGCCTGTAAAACCTTCCAACATGCCTGTTAAGAGCAGGAAAGTATACTGCAGAAGTCAACAGCAAACCACTGCAGTACTTTGCCAAGCATAATCATGGAACAAGTATGTGGTCCCCCCCCCAATAATTTTCTGCAGTCAGGATGCACAACTATGAGACTCATTCAGGGAAGGCTTTGGCTTAAACCCAAGAACTCCTGTTAGATCATGTCACATATATTGTGCCAAATAATTCAACTCTACCAAATTCTCATACCCTTTTGCCCTTCGAGTTCATTCTGCCCTTCCGTCAGCTCCTCAGAAGTGGCCAATCCGTTCACCAGTTTCTGCTGGACAGAGGGAGGAGGGGTGGGAGGTAACGAGGAAGGTGGAGTTGGTGGATTGCTCAGATTGTTCTGCTAAAGAATGATAGAAAATTAATTAACTAAATTCTTGAATATTAAGAAGCAACCTTATTTAAGTTTTTTGAGATATAAAGCAGCAAATACCCGCAAGATGTAGTATTGAAATACTTTTACAGCAAAGGCCCTTTCCATGGATTTACCCGTTTTGGTTTATTTTTGGGTTCAGCATCTTGGATGGCTCCTGTGTGTGGGCCGTCACTGCAATATGTTCCATGCAGTATTTTCACTTGTCCAGAAACTTACAAAATTAGGAGCATGCACAGGGGCTGGACATGATAATTTTTGCCTTGCTGGTTTTATCACATACCTCCATACGTGATGCTTCTCGATTTTGGAAGAGTGCAGAATACACCATACTAGACAGTAAATTAGGTTATAATTGCCAAATTCATGAAGCAGTAAAAGACTAAGTGAACAGCAGCTATCAGGCATAACAGATTTTACATAGGTTTCTTAATTATCTTGCTATGAAAGTCAAAAATAACACTTGGATAGAATTTTCAAACAGTTAGACAGTTTACAGATTACTGCGTGCAGTTCTGGTTGTCATATTATAAAAAGGATGCCGAGGACTTCCGGGTGCGGCGATGACCAGCTGAGTCGCACGTTTCGGCAGCTCCCGGTGGAACGGACTTTTGGGCTCTTAATAAGAGCCCCAACGGCAATTTTAACGGCTAAAAGTACTGTGCGGTGAACCAGAAGGGAATCCCCCCTGGATACGGATGAAAAAAGGAGAGGAAGGTGGCCGGATTGCGGTGGATCCTTTAGAGCAGCGGCAAGGAAGGCAAGCAAAAACCAAGATGGCGTCGGAAGGTGGCAGTTTAATATGGGGCCCTGAACAACACAACTTTTTGAAACGCTGCGTGGAAGAACTCAAAAAAGAATCGAAGAAGGAGCTGTTGGCCCCGATATTACAGGCGATCGAAGGGCTAAAGGAGGAGCAAAAGACCCAGGAGCGGGAGCTTCGGGTCGTGAAGGCAAAGGCTGCCGAGAATGAGGACGACATACAGGGCCTGGTGGTGAAGACGGAGATGCACGAGGCACAACACAAAAGGTGTGCGGAAAGGCTGGAGGCGCTGGAGAACAACGCGAGGAGGAACAACCTAAGGATTCTTGGTCTTCCTGAAGGTGCGGAGGGAGCGGACGTCGGGGCATATGTGAGCACGATGGTGCACTCGTTAATGGGAGCGGAGGCCCCAGCGGGTCCGCTGGAGGTGGAGGGAGCATACCGAGTGATGGCGCGAGGTCCGAGAGCAGGAGAAATTCCTAGAGCCATAGTGGTGGGATTCCTCCGTTTTAAGGATAGAGAGGTGGTCCTTAGATGGGCAAAGAAAACTCGGAGCAGTAAATGGGAGAACGCGGTGATCCGCGTATACCAAGACTGGAGTGCGGAGGTGGCGAGAAGGAGGGCGAGCTTTAATCGGGCCAAGGCGGTGCTTCACAAAAAGATGATAAAATTCGGAATGCTGCAACCGGCAAGACTGTGGGTCACATATCAAGGGAGGCACCACTACTTTGAGACGGCGGATGAGGCGTGGACTTTTATAGTGGAAGAAAAATTGGAATGAGCGGGTTATTAAAAAAAGAACGTTTGAAACAAAGTGGTGGGGCGAGTATGGGGGGGCGAAGAGGGGGGTAAAAAGGGGGGAAAGAGGAGCTTTATGTTATTAATCCTGCGATGTGGTAACTTTTCTCTCTTCCACAGGAGGTGGTGGGGGGAGGAAAGGAGGTGGAGGAGATGGGGCGTTGGCCATTGGGGGCGGGGCCAAGGGGGAAGCGCGGGCTTGGTTCCCGCGCTATGATAATCATGGCGGGAATAGGGAAGCAGGAAGGAGGGGGCGTCGCACGGTGCGAGCCGAGGTCACGGGGGGAAGCCGAGGTCGGCCAGAGTTTGCTGACTTCTGGGAGCAACATGGGGGGTGTAACTACGCTAGTGGGGGATCTAGCCGGGGGGGGGGATTATTGGGCTGCTGCTGCTGCTGGAGAGGGGGGAGCTGGCATGGGGTGGGATGGGCGGGGGGGCACCGCCTGGGGGGGACACAGCTGCGTGGGAACCGGGTGAGGAGCTGGAAAAAGGGGATGGCTAATCGACAAAGGGGGGGGTAAAAAGCCCCCCAACCCGGCTGATCACGTGGAACGTGAGAGGGCTGAACGGGCCGATAAAGAGGGCACGGGTACTCGCACACCTTAAGAAACTTAAGGCAGACGTGGTTATGTTACAGGAAACGCACTTGAAACTGATAGACCAGGTGAGACTACGCAAAGGTTGGGTGGGGCAGGTGTTCCATTCGGGGCTAGATGCGAAAAACAGGGGGGGGTTGCTATATTAGTGGGGAAGCGGGTAATGTTTGAGGCAAAGACTATAGTGGCGGATAGCGGGGGCAGATACGTGATGGTGAGTGGCAAACTACAGGGGGAGACGGTGGTTTTGGTAAGCGTATATGCCCCTAACTGGGATGATGCCAATTTTATGAGGCGTATGCTAGGACGCATCCCGGACCTAGAGGTGGGAAAGTTGGTAATGGGGGGAGATTTCAATACGGTGTTGGAACCAGGGCTGGACAGGTCGAGGTCCAGGACTGGAAGGAGGCCGGCAGCAGCCAAGGTGCTTAAAGATTTTATGGAGCAGATGGGAGGAGTAGACCCGTGGAGATTTAGCAGACCTAGGAGTAAGGAGTTTTCGTTTTTCTCCTATGTCCACAAAGTCTATTCGCGAATAGACTTTTTGTTTTGGGAAGGGCGCTGATCCCGAAGGTGAGGGGAACGAGTATACGTCTATAGCCATTTCGGATCACGCTCCACATTGGGTGGACTTGGAGATAGGGGAGGAAACAGAAGGGCGCCCACCCTGGAGAATGGACATGGGACTAATGGCAGATGAGGGGGTGTGTCTAAGGGTGAGGGGGTGCATTGAAAAGTACTTGGAACTCAATGATAATGGGGAGGTCCAGGTGGGAGTGGTCTGGGAGGCGCTGAAGGCAGTGGGGAGCTGATATCAATAAGGGCACATAAAGGAAAGCAGGAGAGTAGGGAACGGGAGCGGGTTGCTGCAAGAACCTCTGAGGGTGGACAGGCAATATGCGGAGGCACCGGAGAGGGACTGTACAGGAAAGGCAAAGGCTACACGTAGAATTTGACTTGCTGACAACGGGTACTGCAGAGGCACAGTGGAGGAAGGCACAGGGTGTACAGTACGAATATGGGGAGAATGCGAGCAGGTTGCTGGCCCACCAATGAGGAAAAGGGGAGCAGCGAGGGAAATAGGGGGAGTGAGGGATGAGGAAGGAGAGATGGAGCGGGGAGCGGAGAGAGTGAATGGAGCGTTCAAGGCATTTTATAAAAAATTATACGAAGCTCAACCCCGGATGGGAGGAGAGAGAATGATGGGCTTTCTGGACCGGCTGGAATTTCCCAAGGTGGAGGAGCAGGAAAGGGTGGGACTGGGAGCACAGATTGAAATAGAGGAAGTAGTGAAAGGAATTAGGAGCATGCAGGCGGGGAAGGCTCCGGACCGGATGGATTCCCAGTTGAATTTTACAGGAAATATGTGGACTTGCTCGCCCCGCTACTGATGAGGACCTTTAATGAGGCAAAGGAAAGGGACAGCTGACAGCTGCCCCCGACTATGTCTGAGGCAACGATATCGCTTCTCCTAAAGAAGGAAAAGGACCCGCTGCAATGCGGGTCCTATAGACCTATTTCCCTCCTAAATGTAGACGCTAAGATTCTGGCCAAGGTAATGGCAATGAGGATAGAGGATTGTGTCCCGAGGGTGGTCCATGAGGACCAAACTGGGTTTGTGAAGGGGAGACACGTGAATACGAATATACGGAGGCTGCTAGCAGGGTAATGATGATGCCCCCACCAGAGGGGGAAGCGGAGATAGTGGTGGCGATGGATGCCGAGAAAGCATTTGATAGAGTGGAGTGGATTATTTGTGGGAGGTGCTGAGGAGATTTGGTTTTGGAGATGAGTATGTTGGATGGGTGCAGCTGTTGCATAGGGCCCCAGTGGCGAGTGTGGTCACGAATGGACGGGGATCTGCATACTTTCGGCTCCATAGAGGGACAAGGCAGGGATGCCCTCTGTCCCCATTATTGTTTGCACTGGCGATTGAGCCCCTGGCAATAGCATTGAGGGGTTCCAAGAAGTGGAGGGGAGTACTTAGAGGAGGAGAAGAACACCGGGTATCTCTGTATGCAGATGATTTGTTGTTATATGTAGCGGACCCGGCGGAGGGGATGCCAGAGATAATGCGGACACTTCGGAGTTTGGAGAATTCTCAGGATATAAACTGAACATGGGGAAAAGTGAGTTGTTTGTGGTGCATCCAGGGGAGCAGAGCAGAGAAATAGAGGACTTTCTGCTGAGGAAGGTAACAAGGAACTTTCGTTACTTGGGGATCCAGATAGCCAAGAATTGGGGTACATTGCATAGGGTTAAATTTAACGCGATTGGTGGAACAAATGGAGGAGGACTTCAAGAGATGGGACATGGTATCCCTGTCACTGGCAGGGAGGGGTGCAGGCGGTTAAAATGGTAGTCCTCCCGAGATTCCTCTTTGTGTTTCAGTGCCTCCCGGTGGTGATCACGAAGGCTTTTTTCAAAAGGATCGAAAAGAGCATCATGAGTTTTGTGTGGGCCGGGAAGACCCCGAGAGTGAGGAAGGGATTCTTACAGCGTAGTAGGGATGGGGGGGGGGGGCTGGCACTACCGAGCCTAAGTGAGTACTACTGGGCCGCCAATATCTCAATGGCGAGTAAGTGGATGGGAGAAGAGGAGGGAGCGGCGTGGAAGAGATTGGAGAGGGCGTCCTGTAGGGGGACTAGCCTACAAGCTATGGTGACGGCCCCATTGCCGTTCTCACCGAAGAAATACACCACAAGCCCGGTGGTGGTGGCGACTTTGAAAATTTGGGGACAGTGGAGACGGCATAGGGGAAAGACGGGAGCCTTGGTGGGGTCCCCGATAAGAAATAACCATAGGTTTGCCCCGGGGAGAATGGATGGGGGATTTGGAATATGGCAAAGAGCAGGAGTAACGCAACTGAAAGATCTGTTTGTGGATGGGAAGTTCGCAAGTCTGGGAGCGCTGACCGAGAAATATGGGTTGCCCCAAGGGAATGCATTCCGGTATATGCAACTGAGGGCTTTTGCGAGGCAACAGGTGAGGGAATTCCCGCAGCTCCCGACGCATGAGGTGCAGGACAGAGTGATCTCAAAGACATGGGTGGGGGACGGTAAGGTGTCAGATATATATAGGGAAATGAGGGACGAGGGGGAGATTATGGTAGATGAGCTGAAAGGGAAATGGGAAGAGCAGCTGGGGGAGGAGATTGAGGAGGGGCTGTGGGCAGATGCCCTAAGTACGGTAAACTCATCGTCCTCGTGTGCCAGGCTAAGCCGGATTCAATTTAAGGTGTTACACAGGGCGCATATGACTGGAGCACGGCTCAGTAAATTTTTTGGGGTAGAGGATAGGTGTGCAAGATGCTCGAGAAGCCCAGCGAATCACACCCACATGTTCTGGTCATGTCCGGCACTACAGGGGTTCTGGGTGGGGGTGACAAAGGTGCTTTCGAAAGTAGTGGGGGTCCAGGTCGAACCAAGCTGGGGGTTGGCTATATTTGGTGTTGCACAAGAGCCGGGAGTGCAGGAGGCGAGAGAGGCCGATGTTTTGGCCTTTGCGTCCCTAGTAGCCCGGCGCAGGATACCGTTGATGTGGAAGGAAGCCAAGCCCCCGGGGGTGGAGACCTGGATAAATGACATGGCAGGGTTTATAAAGCTGGAACGGATTAAGTTCGTCCTAAGGGGTGGAGACCTGGATAAATGACATGGCAGGGTTTATAAAGCTGGAACGGATTAAGTTCGTCCTAAGGGGATTGGCTCAAGGGTTCACCAGGCGGTGGCAACCGTTCGTCGAATACCTTACAGAAAGATAGAGGGAATGGAAAAGAAGAAGGTAGCAGCAGCAGCCCGGGGGGGGAGAGAGAGGAACCAGAAGGAGTCTCAGGGTTATTAATATATATGTATAATATGTATAGGTCGTTGCTATGAATAATTGCATATTGGACTGTTAAATCATATTTTTGGAGAGTGTTTATCTGAGACAAGGCAGTTGCCATTTAGTTTTAGTTTTCGTTTTTGTTATATATTATTTATGCTTTGTTTATAAAACAGGTCATTGTTATTTATACTGTTATATTATTGTGTAAAGGATACACAATGTACTGTGATGATCGACCAAAAATTTTCAATAAAATATTTTTTTTAAAAAAGGATGCCGAGGCACTGGAGACGGTGGAAGACCATAAGGCATAGGAGCAGAATTAAGCCATTCGGCCCATCGGGTCTGCTCTGCCATTCAATCATGGCTGATAGAGATGTGCAGAAGATTTTCATAGAATTACAGTGCAGAAGGAGGCCATTCGGCCCATCGAGTCTGCACCAGCTCTTAGAAAGATCACCCTACCGAGGCCCACACCACCCTATCCCCATAACCTTGTAACCCTACTCAATCAACCCTAAGGGCAATTTTGGACACTAAGGGCAATTTAGCATGGCCAATCCACCTAACCTGCACGTCTTTGGATTGTGGGAGGAAACCGGAGCACCCGGAGGAAACCCACGCACACACGGGGAGAACGTGCAGACTCCGCACAGTGACCCAGCCGGGAATCGAACCTGGGACCCTGGAGCTGTGAAACAATTATGCTAACCACTATGCTAACGGCTGCCGTTCTTTACAAGAACGATACCAGAAATGCGTAAATATACATATCAGAAACAGACGAATAGGTTGGATTTTTTTTTTTCCCTTGGAAAAAAAGCAGCGAGGCAACAGAGGTTTTTAAAATTATCAATGGTTTTGATGGAAGGTTTTGTGTGGTTCCTCTCATGAAGAGGAGAATAATTACAGGCCACCAATATAAGATAGGTCACCAAGAAATCTAATAGGGAATTTCAAAATTCTTTATCCGGAGAGTGGTGGGAATGTGGAACTCGATGTTTCAGGAAGTGATTGAAGGGAATATTAGATATGAGGGAGAGGGGATCACCGATTTAGATGATGAAAGATGGGCGGAGGCTTGAGTGGCACATAAATACCAGCATGGACAGGTTGGGCCAAATGGCCTTTTTCTGTGCCGTATATATGTCACCCTCTGTAAAATTGTATGCTTATGTACTGGTTCTTTCCTTTTCTCATCATCCAAGTAAGCTATCTAACCTGGCTATCACTCTTTGAAGCTTCAGGCAGACACCCAAGTTTAACCAGCAAGTGCTTAAAAATACTTTTCAAGAATAAATCACCAGGACCAAACAAATTCAAATAATAATAAAAGCAAATTACTGCAGATGCTGGAATCTGAAACCAAAGAGAAAATGCTGTAAAATCTCAGCAAGTTTGGCAGCATCTGTAGGGAGAGAAAAGAGCTAATGTTTTGAGCCCAGATGACCCTTTGTCAAAGGTAAAGACAGAGAAAGTGGGAAATATTTATACTGTGGAGTGAGAATGAAAGAGGAGTCATAGCCACAGAAACCCAGGGAAACAGGGTGCTAATAGCCACAGAAACCAAGGGGAAAGAGTGCTAATGGCAGTCCCCAGAGAGAACAAAAGGTGTGAAAGGCCAAACAGCAGAGAAACTAACATCAGAGGGTAAACTGTGACACATGGAGATTTGGAGGGAGGGGAAGGGGGAACGAAAGGTGGATCAGACGGGGGTTAATATATATATATATATATATATATATATAAAGAAAGACGAGAGAGAAAGAAATGGTAAGAGACAGTTGAAATGAAATGGGATGAAAACAAATGGGTTGAGGTGGGGTAGAGCTGATCATCTGAAGTTGTTGAATTCGATGTTGAGACCGGAAGGCTGTGGCGTGCCTAACCGGAAGATGAGATGTTGTTCCTCCAGTTTGCGCTGAGCTTCACTGGAACATTGCAGCTGGCCAGCGACAGACGTGGGCATGGGAGCAGGGTCTTGTGTTAAAATGGCAAGCAACGGGAAGATCTGGGTCCTGAATGCACACAGACCGAAGGTGCTCAGCAAAGCCATCACCCAGTCTGCGTTTGGTCTCTCCAATATAGAGATCATCAAATTTAAATAATACATCCATTGGGTTTCTTTAAAAAAAAAACACTGCCAACCAAATATTTGAACAAATCCCACATTTCAATTGATTGGCTTTGCCTTTCCTTTGGATACTTGGTTGAGACAAACAATTGAAATCTGTAACATTTTAATTAGAATAAACAAAAGATGATTTTGCGTGCGCACACCTGGTCTTTAACCCCTTATGTAACTTGACATACTCAGGAAGGCAAAACTGTGCTGAACCTTGACATAAATGCTTCATGTTAGTCACATTTACCTTATAGAGAAGTTGCGAGTAGTAATCGGGAGCACTATCTAGCACTGCATTCCCAAATGACCCTTTCAGCTGGTTTTTGCTGTTGAATGGACCACTCCCAAATGGAGGAAAGAGACCAAAGTTCACCTCAATAGTAGGTTCCACCAAAGGAAGGAGGGAGAGTTGCTAAAGGGAAAAAGACAAGAAAATAATGGCCACTTAACACAGAGAAATATAAAGGTGATTTTCCAGATTACAGTCCCAGGCAAGATGACCGTTCATCATTTGAGGACTAAGGAACATGGTTTAAACCCAAATCATACCAATGTACAACAACACTATCCATTCACAGTGCTTTTAATGTGGTTAAAACATCCCAAGATGCATTATAAGAGTTATTGAAGAAGCGTTCTTGAATAATGGGATGAAAGTCTCCATTATGTCAGCTTTAATGATCTTACATAAATGACTACGGGCAGTCTCAACTCACAAGACATAGAATCATAGAATTTACAGCGCAGGAGGCCATTCGGCCCATCGAGTCTGCACCGGCTCTTAGAAAGAGCACCCTACCCAAGGTCAACACCTCCACCCTATCCCTGTAACCCAGTAACCCCACCCAACACTCAGGGCAATTTTGGACACTAAGGGCAATTTATCATGGCCAATCCACCTAACCTGCACATCTTTGGACTGTGGGAGGGAACCGGAGCACCCGGAGGAAACCCACGCAGACACGGGGAGAACGTGTAGACTCCGCACAGACAGTGACCCAAGCCAGAAAACAAACCTGGGACCCTGGAGCTCCGAAGCAACTGTGCTAACCACTGTGCTACCATGCTGCCCATAGGAGCAGAATTAGGCCATTTGGCCCATCGAGTCTGCTCCACCACTCAATTATGGCTGTTATGTTTCTCATCCCCATTCTCCTGCCTTCTCCCCATAACCCTGTTCATAATTAGGATGGACACAACACAGCTGCCTATAATCAACACACACTACCATGTGATGGATAAGCAGGGGGGTGATTATTATGGGGCTTGTACATGGAGAATCTGTCTCGATAATGAATATGTATGGCCCTCCAAATCACTGCTCGAAGTTTGTTACTAAAGTCTTCACCGACTTTGCAGAGCTGGCTTCGACCAATTCTTGTGGGCGGGGACTTCAATTCCATTTGAATCTCTTGATGGATAAGCTCCCAGTAACCAGAAATCCCCCCAGTCTGTATTACAATCCCAGCCTACAGGCAAGAGCGTTGGCGTCAGTATGTGAGGAGGTGTGATACCTAGACTTGTGGACAACTTTGCATCCTAGAGATAAAGTTACATTTGTCTCAGTTCATCAATGTTATATTATATTTGACTATGTCTTTGTGCCGAGGGCAATTCTACATTTGGTATCCTCCTGTTCTATAGGTAGCATCGTGTTCTCTGACCATGTTTTAACTCAAGGGCTTGCCCCCTCAATCTAGTCATTGTGTTTTGACGCGTCTATGCCTAGGGATAAATCCTTTACTGCATATTTTAAAGAAAGAGTTCGAGCTTTTTTTTAATCGGTCTTTGTGATGTGACTTTTGTGGGGAAACCTGCAAGGTTTATGCTGGGGGTGGGGTGGGGGGGGGGGTTATTCCTTGTCTCAAAAGGTGTAGATTGCTGGAACGCCAGCGCTGGTTGGAGGCTACATTGGCCGAAGTGGAGGATGATGGGAGGAATCCTAATTGGCAATTGTTGAAGGAGATTAACGTGACTTGGGTGGCTCAATTCCTTGCTGACCCAGCCGGTCAGGAGGAGTCCAATTGTCGGGAGTTCGGGAACATGCCGAGTAAATACTTGGGTTTTTTGACGAAGATGATGGCTGATTCTACGACTATTCCCTCTATATGTGATTCCACTAATTAAAACCAAATAAGGCATTTAGGGATCTTTATGCTGAACTGTACAAGTTGGGCCAATCTGGAGATGTATTGACACGCATGGAGTGCTTGGTCCTTAATGCTCCTATCTCTAAAAGAGAGGTGGCTATGGCCATTGGGGAGTGCTGATCAGGCAAGGCCCCTGGGCCAGATGGTTTTGGGTGTTACTTTTACAGGTAATTTAAGGACCTTTAACTCCTCTACCGAGGCCTCCTCCTCTTCTTTCAGCTCCTGGTAGATCGCTGAAACCCGGCCTTCTCCAACCCATACACCCGAAATCACCCTGTCTTGAATCCCGTGCCGGGAGCAGCGGGAATTCCCTCACCTGCCACCTCACAAACGCCCTCACTTGCATGTACCTGAAAGCATTTCCCGGGGGTAACCCAAACGTCTCCTCCAGCGCCCCTAGGCTCGCAAACGTCCCATCTATAAACAGGTCCCCCATTCTTCTAATCCCTGCCCGATGCCAGCTCCGAAATCCCCCATCCATCCTTCCCGGGACGAACCGATGGTTCTCCCGAATCGGGGACCAAACCGAGGCTCCCACCTCGCCCCTGTGTCGTCTCCACTGCCCCCAGATCTTCAACGTCGCCGCCACCACCGGACTCGTGGTGTACCTTGTCGGCGAGAGCGGCAGTGATGTCGTCACCAGCACCCTAAGGCTCGTGCCCACACAGGACGCCATCTCCAACCTCTTCCACTCCGCCCCCTCTCCCTCCATTACCCACTTACGGATCATCGCCACATTGGCAGCCCACTAATAGTCACACAAATTCGGCAGAGCCAGCCCTCCCCTGTCCCTACTATGGTCCAGAAACACCCTATTTACCCTCGGGGTCTTATTTGCGCACACGAAACCCATGATACTCCTAACCTACCCGTTTGAAAAAGGCCTTGGGAATCATAATTGGAAGGCACTGGAACACAAAGAGAAACCTCGGGAGGACCATCATTTTAACCGACTGCACCCTGCCCTCTAGCGAGAGTGGCAGCACATCCCATCTTTTGAAATCCTCCTCCATCTGCTCCACCAACCGCGTCAAATTAAGTTTGTGCCGGGCCCCCCAACTCCCAGCCACCTGGATCCCGAAGTACCGAAAGCTCCTTTCCGCCCTCTTCAACGGCAGGTCGTCTATCCCTCTTCACTGGTCCCCTGGATGCACCACAAAGAGCTCACTTTTCCCTACATTGAGCTTATACCCCGAGAAGTCCCCAAACTCCCTTAGGATCCGCATGACCTCCGCCATCCCCTCCACTGGATCTGCCACATACAGCAACAGGTCGTCCGCATACAGCGACACCCGATGTTCCTCTCTCCCTCGGACCAACCCCCTCCATTTCCTGGACTCCCATAGTGCCATGGCCAAAGGCTCAATTGCCAATGCAAACAGCAAGGGGGACAGGGGGCACCCCTGCCTCGTCCCTCGGTACAGCCGAAAGTACTCCGACCTCCGCCGATTCGTAGCCACACTCGCCACCGGGACTCTATCTAGCAATCTGACCCAGCTGATGAACCCCTCCCCAAACCCAAACCTCCGCAGCACTTCCCAAAGATACTCCCACTCCACCCGGTCGAAGGCCTTCTCCGCGTCCATAGCTGCCACTACCTCCGCTTCTCCCTCCACCGGGGGCATCATAATCACATTGAGGAGCCTCCGCACATTAGTGTTTAGCTGCCTGCCCTTTACAAATCCTGTCTGGTCCTCATGAATCACCCCCGGGACACAGTCCTCAATTCCCGTAGCCAGCACTTTTGCCAGCAACTTAGCATCCACATTAAGGAGCGAGATCGGTCTATACGACCCACATTGCAGTGGGTCCTTGCCCCGCTTCAGGATCAGAGGGATCAGCGCCCCGGACATTTTCGGGGGCAAGGTCCCCCCTCCCTTGCCTCATTGAAAGTCCTCACTAGCAATGGGCCCAGCAGGTCCATGTATTTCCTGTAAAACTCGACCGGGAACCCATCTGGCCCCGGGGCCTTCCCCGCCTGCATGCTCCCCAATCCTTTAACCAGCTCCTCCAGCCCAATTGACACCCCTAAACCAGCCACCTCCTGCTCCTCCACCCTCGGGAACCTCAGCTGATCCAAAAATCGTCGCATCCCCTCCTCCCCCGCTGGGGGTTCAGATCTGTACAGATCCCCATAGAAGTCCTGAAATACCTCGATTATTCTCACCGCACTCCGCACCGTATTCCCCCCGCTATCCTTAACTCCACCTATCTCCCTCGCTGCCTCCCTCTTACGAAGCTGGTGTGCCAGCATCCGACTCGCCTTCTCCCCATACTCATACGTCGCCCCCTGCGCTTTCCTCCACTGTGCCTCTGCTTTCCCGGTGGTCAACAGGTCGAACTCCGTCTGGAGGTTCCGTCGCTCCCTAAGTAGCCCCTCCTCGGGGGCCTCTGCATACCTCCTGTCCACCCTTAAAATCTCCCCCACCAACCTCTCCCTGCTCTCTCTTCTCTCTCCCTGTGGGCCCTGATGGAGATTAACTCTCCCCTGACCACCGCCTTCAGCGCCTCCCAGACTACCCCCACCTGCACCTCCCCATTGTCATTGGCCTCCAAATATCTTTCAATGCACCCCCGCTCCCGCCCGCACACCTCCTCATCCGCCAATAATCCCACATCAAGGCGCCACAGCGGGCGCTGGTCCCTCTCCTCCCCCAACTCCAGCTCCACCCAATGCGGGGCGTTGTCCGAGATGGCTATGGCCGAATACTCCGTTCCCTCCACTTTCGGGATTAGCGCCTTACTCAAAATTTTAAAATCTATCCGGGAGTAGGCTCTATGGACGTGGGAAAAGAATGACAATTACCTGGCCTGGGGCCTGACAAACCTCCATGGATCCACTCCCCCCCCCCCCCAAATCTGGTCTATAAACCCCCTAAGCACCTTGGCCGCAGCCAGCCTCTTACCCGTCCTGGACCTAGAGCAATCCAGTGCTGGGTCCAGCACCGTGTTGAAATCCCCCCCCCCCCCCCGCAAATTATCAAGCTTCCTACCTCCAGGTCCGGAATCCGACTTAGCATGCGTTTCATAAATCTGGCATCATCCCAGTTTGGGGCATTTACGTTTACCAGTACCACCCGCACCCCCTGCAACCTACCACTCACCATCACATATCGACCTCCATTATCCACTACAATATCCCTTGCCTCAAACGACACCCGCTTCCCCATCAGTACTGCAATCCCTCTGTTCTTCGCATCCAGCCCTGAATGGAATACCTGTCCTACCCATCCCTTTCTCAGCCTAACCTGATCTGCCACCTTCAAATGTGTCTCCTGGAGCATAACCACGTCTGCCTTCAGTCCCTTTAAGTGCGCGAACACCCGGGCCCTCTTGACCGGCCCGTTCAGGCCCCTCACATTCCAGGATATCAGCCGGATTGGGGGGCTGCTCACCCCCCCCCCCCCCCCCCCCCCCCCCCCCGCTGACTAGCCATCTCCTTTTCTAGGCCAGCCATGTGCCCGCGCCTCCCGCACCCTCCAGTCCCCCAGATGGCGGACCCCCGCCCCGACCACCTCTCCTACTTCCAGCTCCCCTTTGGCCAATACAGCAGCAACCCTATACCCCCCCCCCCCCACTAGATCCACATCTAGCCCTTTTGCTCCCCCCATAACACTCCCATAAGTCAGCTGACTCCTGCTGACACCAGCCTCTCTCCAGCCATTCCATCGACCCCCTCCAGTGTGAGAATCCCCCCTCCCTGGCAGTCAGTGTACGCTCCTCTCCAGCACCCCCCCCACCCCAGTCCTTCCCTAGCGCGGGAAAAAGCCTGCTTTCCTGAGACAGCCCCGTCCACTCTGGCGCAGCTCCTTTTGCAGCCTTACCCCAATTCCCCATCCCCCGGCCTCCACTCCCCCTCTTCCTTCGTGGGGGTATGCCCCTCCAACACAGACGCCCACACTCTCCCCATCAAAGCCCTTCACCCATCAAATCCCTTCACCCATCCCCATCCAGCACCCAAACCAGAGGAACATTCCCTAAACGTAATAAACATCATATACACAGCAAACATCCCACAACAAACCCCCAATTTGAGTCCAACTTTTCAGTCCGTATAAAGCTCCATGCCTCATCAGGCGTTTCGAAATAGTGGTGCCGATCCTGGAACGTGACCCACAATCGCGCTGGCTGCAGCATACCGAACTTCACCCCCTTTCGATGGAGCACCGCCTTAGCCCGATTGAAACCAGCTCTCTTCTTAGCTACCTCCGCACTCCAGTCCTGATAAATTCGGATCTCCGTGTTCTCCCACCTGCTGCTCCGCTCTTTCTTGGCCCATCGCAGGACACACTCTCTGTCCATAAAGCAGTGAAACCTCACCACTACAGTCCTTGGCGGCTCGTTGGCCTTGGGTCTCCTTGCCAGGACCCGGTGAGCCCCATCTAGCTCCGGAGGCCTCGGGAAGGCTCCCGCACCCATCAGCGAATTGAGCATCGTGCTCACATATGCCCCAGCATCGGGCCCCTCCACTCCTTCGGGGAGACCCAGAATCCGAAGATTCTTCCTCCTCGACCCATTCTCCAGGTCCTCAAATCTTTCCACCCACCTCTTGTGCAGCGCCTCGTGCGCCTCCACCTTCACCGCCAGGCCCAAAATCTCGTCCTCGTTCGGATCGCCGCCCCTTGGGCCTTGTGGGTCTCCACTAGCTTCTCAACCGCCGCCTTCATTGGCGCCAGCATTTCGGTTTTCAGCTCCTCAAAGCAGCGTCTAAGGAACCCCTGCTGCTCCTGCGACCACTGCGCCCATGCTGCTTGGTCTCCACCCGCCGCCATCTTGTTTTTTCTCCCTCTCACTTTTCGCTGCTCCAAGATCACTTTTTTCACCGCTCCACTCCTGGTCCAATCCATATAATGTCGGGGGGACCTTGCTGTCTCCTTCCCACACTGGAAGCCGTCGAACAATTGCCGTTGGGGCCTCTCTGGAGAGCCCAAAAGTCCGTTCCCAGCGGGAGCTGCCGAACGTGCGATCTACCTAGGCATAGCCGCAACCGGAAGTCGAGCTTCTTGAGTGTTGTTGGAGCTGCACTCATCCAGGCAAGTGGAGATTATTCCATCACACTCCTGATTTATGTTTTGCAGATGGTGGACAGGCTTTGGAGAGTCATGGGATGAATTATTTGCTGCAGAATTCCCAGCCTTTGACCTGTTCTTGTAGTCATAGTCTTTATATGGCTGGTCCAGTTTAGTTTCTGGCCAATGGTAACCCCATGGATCTTGATCGTTCATTGATGGTAATGCCATTGAATGTCAAGGGGTGATGGTTAGACTCTCTGTTGGAGATGGTCATTGCCTGGCACTTTTGTGGCAATAATGTTACTTGCCACTTGTCAGCCTAAGCATGAATGCTGTCCACGTGGACATGGACTGCTTCAGTATCTGAGGAGTGACAAATGGTGCTGACCATTGTGCAATCATCAGTGAACGTCCCCACTTCTGACTTTATGACAAGAGTCTTAAATGACAGACTTCCTGTTTGAAGCAAAGAAAGTGGGAGCTGAGTTTTAAAAAACGAATATCAGAATTTGTCCCAGAAGTAAATTTCCAGAAGGTGATTACACAGTACAGTCTCAATCCAGAGTTTCTAAATCATATCAATGTTTTTTAAAAATCTCATACTGGTACCTGTTGCAACTGCTTCATAAGGGCATCTGTACTTTTTATGCCTTCATCCTTTTTACTCTTCTTTCGAGAGTTGGTGCCTCTGTCAGTTGCCTTTTGTGTCCTTTTCGTTTTCGGGCCCAAGTTTTTCTTGCTAATTTCCTGAAATTCCTTTATCTTGCAAAAAAAAAAAAGAACCAAAGGATTGAGTTAAGAGGGACTTTTTTTGCTCTGTGTGCAGGCGATTTACGTGTGACCCCTTTATTATTTTTTGGAGTGCTGTGCACATGGTAACTCTACAGTGGCTGACTTGTGAACGGGGGCTTTTGGGTTGCTATGAAGCTTCGAAGGAACGGTGATTGCCAGATGATGTGGTCACAATAAGAGCTTTTGTTTTTCCTGACGGATCACAAACAGCTAAAAATTAGACAGACATTCTACTGGTCCAATATTCCTTCAAAATCACACGAGCCCTGGGAGAAAAATCTCAGATACCAGATAGTTAAATTGAAGGGAAGTTGGGAGATGAAACAGCATTTGCAAAATGTGGATGGGCCAATTAAAAATAACAACAAATTTACTGCTCGCGACACAGTCCCATAGATTCCACTCCTCTCAGGCTGAATGAAGCCACAACTAAGCATTTTCTTTTAAAACACATCTTCTCGCTCCCCACATCCCAACCATCAGAATAGCAGGCCAGCATATTAAAAAGGCCATGAATGGTCACGTGGTCACTTCAGACCCACTCTATTGACTATGTATAGGCGTGCACACTTTTACCAAGAGTAAGATAGATTCACAACGTTACAATCCTCCTCTACCACAAATGGACTTTGAATTTCTGGCTTAAAACGCTAAACTGCCGATATTACCCCCGATGCGGACTATCCTGCTTTGCTGTTCTCACCATTTTATCTTTTTTTTTTCTTTACTTGCAGAAAAACCTTCCTACAAACACAATATTTTGGAAATAACTTCAGGGAATACTTAATGTATAGTATGAAAAGATCAAATTAATTTGCGATAAATAATTGTTTTTTAAGTCAGTAAAAACTCAAAGCTCAATTTAAATTAGAAGCGGAGAAGCATTGGATTAGCGTAACTCCATTCAGAGATTAAATTTGCTGCGAGTGTTTGCCTATGAGCGCACTTACATAATTCATGTGAAGTCTGATCTTTAAATGTGAAACATTGACATGGTAAGGGCACTATGCAAAGATTGTGATGTCACTGTAAACTACGAATTTTAACTGACCTCTGGATTTCCGGTTGCACCTTGTAATTTTCGATCTATCATCACAGCTTTGCTTTCAATGTGACCTTTTACAGTTAAGTGCGTTCCATCGCCAGAGCGCTGTGCCACAAGCTGCAGGTTCTTCGTGCGTAAAAGTTTCTGGAGAAGCAGCTGTCCAGCCTCAGACCTTGGAGCAAGAAAAGAATGATCCCCTGCATTCAAGGCATTGATAGAGTCTTTATTGGACTCGTGTTTTACAGTTCCTTCTGAAAATCCACAGCGAACTGCATCAATGCACTCCTGTTTCACTAAGTGACCTGTACCTGCTGTGCTGATGTCTTTAGTAGCACCCTCCTGTAATGCAGAACAGCTGTCCTGCCTTCCCATGACTTTCTGTACACATTCTTCTGGTCCATTGGTCTGATTCAACAGTGAGGATTCTGATCTTAGCCCAGTGGATTCCTCCTTTGTTGCATGGCTTGGGGGAGATATTGGGAAGTCAAATGTACAAGGTTTCTTCAAGTCACTTTGTTCATGAATCTCAACATTCATTCTGGCTTGTGACTCAGTAACCAAACTTCCTTTTCCAACAATCCCATGTGGTTTCATTACCAATGTATCAGACTTTGAATCGGGTATCTTTTGAGGTATAATTGCTAGAGAGTCTGTCATGCAAGCACTACTTTCTTTGGATTCATGGTCTTTAAGCAATTCTGGTGGTACCTGCATTATGGTTTCCAAAGTTTCACCTTGTAGTGCCATATCTCCCAAGTTTGTTTTATTTAACTCTGGATGTGGCATTTGTGAACGATTGCAATGAGCTTGGCCAGACACCAATTCACTTCCTGGCCCCACATTCTGCCTTGCTCGTTTGTTTTGAATTAGATGGGCCATCTCTTGTGGCTTCCCGCCATGTTCGGCTTTAATCTGCTGAACATATACCATTCCTGGGCGAAGGTGGCCTAAACCAAGCTGCTGACCAGTTATATGAACTGAACGCAGCCCTGCGTGCTGTTGCTGAAATGATTGTGAAGTCATGATGTTTTGTACTCCCTGTCTTGGATCTCCCACAGTTCCATGCTGAGACGTTGCTACTCGCACCACCCCTTGTAAACTGAGACCATTATTTGGCTGTAGACCTGTTGCAGCTTGTTGTTGTACACGTCTCATTAACTGACCCTGCTGATTCATAAGCCTCTGCTGTCCTGCAACAACTTGCTGCATTGGTTGTTGTACTGATGTCACTGTTCGTGTTTGTAAATTCTGATACATCAGACCCTGAGGTTGTCCCAGTCCTGCTGCACTCTTGGACAGCTGCTGCTGTCTCATCATATTTGGAGGTGGTGGCTGGTTACGGTCCTGCCCCATTATGCACTGGGGAGGCAGCAAAGACTCCTGTTCCATTACAATTTGGCCTTGTTGCTGCTCCTGCCTCACTGTACCTGTAGGTGGCTGTTCCTGTGGCTGTTCCTGCTCCTTGTCCTGCCCCACTATACCTGAAGCCTGCAGGGATTGCTGCCCACCAACTGTACCTAAGCTCTGCATCCGCTGCCCTTGCCCCATTGTACCTGGAGACGGTCTCTGACCCATTAGGTTCTGCAATTGTTGCTGCCCCAACATGCCTTGTGAATGTGGCTGCTGCTCTTGACCCATCAAGTTCTGTGCCAGCTGCCCCTGCCCCATCAGGCTTTGTGGTTGCCCCTGCCTAACCATATTCTGGGTCTGCAGTTGCCACTGCCCCATCAGGCCCTGTAGCAGTTGCTGCTGCCCTTGTCTCATCCCAATCAAACCTGGAGGTTGCTGCTGTTGCTTTACCTGCTCCATCGGACCTGGAGGTTGGGGTTGCTGTCCCATACCCACAGTACCCTGAGACTGGGGCTGTCCTACTCCAATCATGCCCCGAGGCTGGGGCTGCTGTTGTCCAACTCCGACCATGCCCTGAGGTTGGGGTTGCTGTCCCATCCCCACTGTGCCCAGAGGTTGTCCCATTCCCACTGTGCCCTGAGGCTGGGTTTGCTGTCCAATCCCCACTGTGCCTTGAGGCTGGGGCTGTTGCTGTCGCATTCCCACTGCACTCTGGGGTGACTGCTGTCGCATTCCCACTGCGCTCTGGGGTGACTGTTGTTGTCGCATTCCCACTGTACTCTGGGGTGACTGCTGTTGTCGCATTCCCACTGTACTCTGGGGTGACTGCTGTTGTCGCATTCCCACTGTACTCTGGGGTGACTGCTGTTGTCGCATTCCCACTGTACTCTGGGGTGACTGCTGCTGTCGCATTCCCACTGTACTCTGGGGTGACTGCTGTTGCTGTCCCACCCCCACTGCACTCTGGGGTGACTGCTGTTGCCCCATTCCCACTGCGCTCTGTGGTGACTGCTGTTGCCCCATTCCCACTGCACCCTGGGGTGACTGCTGTTGCCCCATTCCCACTGCACCCTGGGGTGACTGCTGTTGTCCCATTCCCACTGCACCCTGGGGTGACTGCTGTTGTCCCATTCCCATTGTACTCTGGGGTGACTGCTGCTGTTGTCCCATTCCCACTGTGCCTTTCGGCTGTGTTTGCTGTCCCATAGGCACCGTGCCTTGCGTCTGGGCTGACTGGCCCATACCTCCTGTGCCTTGAGATGACTGCTGCTGTTGTCCCATTCCCTGCCCCAATGGAGTCTGAGAGTGCTGCTGTCCCATTGAGTCCTGGGTTATCTGCTGTCCAATTGCTTGCTCCGCTGTGCTCTGGGTCTGGGATGGTGTTTGCTGTACCACTGCACTGTGGGAAAGAGATGGTGGCTGTGACTGCTGTCCCATCATGCCTTTGGCCTGAGGTTGTTGTTGTTGCTGCTGCCCCATCGACCCCTGGGGCGGCTGTCCGACTCCCATCGTAGCATGGGGCTGATGTTCTTGTCCCTGTCCAATTGTGCTCTGGGGCTGATGCTGCTGTCCCTGATCCATTGCCCCCTGGGGCTGGGATTGCTGCCCTTGCTCCAGTGAGACCTGGGGTGGAAGCTGCTGCCTCATGCCCTGCCCCATCATGCCTTGAGGCTGCCCCTGGCCAATTATGCCTGGCAGTTGGTGCCTGATGACTTGCAGTGGAGTTGGCTGTCCCATGATGCTTTGTGTTGCTAGGTGTTGGCCCAAAACATCCTGAGATTGCTGCCTCATTATCCCCTGCATTTGAGTTTGATGCCCGATTGTGCTTTGCTGTTGGCCTTGGAAGGGTGTGGAAAGTCTCAGAATATTGTTCTGTCTGATAACACTTTGTGGGTGGAGTTGTCCTGATACAGTTTGAAGGTGATGCTGTTGCAGTGGTGTCATTGTTCCCAACTGCTGACTCTGGGAAATAACCCCCTGCTGATGCCCGATGAGCCCCTGCTGTTGCAAAGGAGCACTGGATGCCTGCTGCTGTAAAACCAGATTTTGCTGCTGCTGTTGAGAAGTGAGCACTTGCTGTTGAACTGCCAGACCTTGCTGATGCGTCAACTGCTGCGTCATAAGGCCTTGCTGGGGCCGCGGAGGTTTTGGATGACCTGCAAGACCCTGTTGGTGGGGTTGCCCAAGGAGGCCTTGCTGTTGACTCATCAGCCTTAAGTGTTGCTGTTGAGGTGCCAGACTCTGCTGATGTTGTGTTGCTGGCTGCTGCTGTGTCTGACCCATGTTGCTGTGCTGCTGGGGTAGCTGCTGCCCTGCAAGAACTTGCTGCTGAGCAGGTTGGTGCTGTGACTGGACAACAATCCCTTGCTGTTGTCCAATGAAGCCTTGCTGTTGTTGACCCATCACACCCTGCGGTGATGGTTTGTTACCCACAATATTTTGCTGAGTTGTTGGCTGAAGCTGTCCAATGATACCTTGTTGCTGCAACTTTCCCATGATGCTTTGCTGTGGAGATGGCCCTACAAGTCCTTGCTGTTGAATAAGTTGCATTCGTTGCTGCAGTTGAAGCTGTCTCTCTTGCAAGAGTCTGCTTTCGTTTGTAAGTGTTTGGGCGGCAGAATTTCCAGGAAAGAAACTAGTTGAAGGAGCAGCAGATACAGTTCCTGAGGCAGAGGGATATTCCTGTTGCTGGGACACAGCTGAGGCCAAGAATGTTGGTCCCTGTTGCAGTGGCACTGGAGCCCCAATCTGTGGCATTCTTATATTTCCCGTGTGTCCTATTAGGGCATTTGGTTGCTGAGCTATTGCTGGAGATCCAAGGATTGCCCCTCCTTGCTGGGCTAATGCTGCTGATAACATGGGTGTTGAAAGTTTGGGCATTACTCTGGGATTCTGGGATGAGGTTGTCGCCATCATTCCGGAGGGAGATAAAGAACACTTTTGTTGCTGCTTATTCCGATATTCTGTCATAAGGTTTGTGTGCTCCTTTTGTTGTTTACGGACCTAAAACAAAATGATTAAAAAACTTAGAACTGAAATATAGCAGAGATTAGATAGTCCGTACAATTTTATAATAAACCACCTAACTGGCGCACACTGTAAATTAACACTAATTTCAGTGGGATTAGTTAAACACAGTTAGTTAGTTTTGCAACCAATTTTACAATCTTAACTGCGTCCAGTTCTGGTTGCCATATTATAATAAGGATAGAGAGGCCCTGGAGAAGGTGCAGAGAGGACGATGTGAGAAAGGTGTTGGTTTACACATCAGGAAAGAGTTGACAGACCGGGTCTCTTCTCTCTTGAATAAAGTTGGAAGGGTGACTTTCGAGGTGTTTAAAATTATGAAAGGTTGTGACAGACAGGTATTTTTGATAGATACAGACAATGCTAAGAGTGCTGAGAATGTGGAACTCACTTCCATAGGGAGTGGCTGAAGCGAATAGTATGGAGGTGAGCTACCAAAGAATGAGGGAGAAGGCAAAAGATGATAGATTTAGATGAGAAAGGTTGGGAAGAGGCTCGGGTGAAGCATAAACACCAACATGGACTAGTTGGGCTACATTTATGCTGTATATCCAACGTAACACTATGTAAACTTCTAGATCAAGTTTGATTTCATGGCTCATTTTACAGAGGTTTGGTCAAATGTTCTCATTAGGGAGGCAGTTTTAACAAGAAGTACTTTTCTTCACTGACGACAACAGTTTAAGCAGTTCAATAAGTTGAAAAATTAAGTTTTTGATGTACATAGGACCGCAGCGAGAGGTTCACAAGGAAGGGAAAACAGTAAAAAGGAAACTCAAGTCAAAATTTCTTTCATTAAAGGGTAATCAATCACCTAGACTGGAGTTTATTCCATAAATTGGAAAGGGAGGGATTTTGGAAAAAAAAAAGAAAAGCTCCTGCCATCCAAACAATATATGGAGCTATCGGATCAGGAAGAATGGGCTAAGTTGGATGGGCAAGCTAATTGGTCCATCTCGATGGATGTTTGGTTTTCTCCTATCTATAATGTATGACTATGGGAGCGGCACTCCTCCCATTGAGGTACTGCTAGTAGTTTTATTAGGCAACACCAAGGTTGGATCCTGAAAGTGTTAAGATTTATGTTCCAATTCCTACCTGATCAAGTTGTTTCTGGATTTTACTTTGTTGCTCTGTAACTCGCTTAAGTTTTTCTGCATCTGCCTCAGGGAACTCACGTCCCGCCTTCTTGGCTGTCCGTTGCTTGGCACATAGGGCTTTTCTAGACTTCCTATGGACACCAATCTGTTCTTCTAAAAATTTCAGTTGCATCTGAAGTAGCTGTTGCGTGTGGAGCAGCCATTCTTCATATTTACGGTGCTCTGCCTCATCTAGAACACAAGAGCCAAACATAATTGGGAAAATAATACAACTGACATATCCAACATATTAAGATCTTCTAGTGTGCAATTTTAAAATGGTCATTTGAAAGCAGCTATACAAGACATAGGTTTAGCTCCTTTAAATTAACATGCAAATAGCTTTCTAAAAGATTAGCTATGGTTAATCATTAATAATTGCCCTATTTGTAAAATCTACATAATGAAAAGCCTTTATAGAGGCAGGAACTCCCACATGATTGCAATCACCTCCACGCTGTCCCCATGAACTCAGTAAAGTTCACGGGCTGGATTCTCCGGTCACCGACGCCAAAATCACGTTTGCCGATCGAGAATCACAGTTCCCAACCAAATCGGGGGCGGTGCCGCTTTCACAATGCTCCGGCCTCTCCAAAGCCACCGCGCCGCGTACTGACTGCCTCAGGACATTGCCTGAGGCCCGCCCCCGATCTGCCGAGTTCCAGGCGGCATCGGTCGCGAGTGGTCTCATCAGTCGGGAACTCGGCATGGCGGCTGGGGACTCAGTCAAGAGGCGCCACAGTCAATGGAGGGCCGATCCACGGGCAGCGTGGGATTTTCTTAGGGGCTGGGGGCATTGTGAGGGGTGGTCCGGGACGCGCGAGCCAGCCAAAGGGGGGGCGCCACTTTGCGGATCAGGTCCGCAAGCGGCTGCCGCCACATAGCATGGCCGCTGCAGGCCACCGCCGTGTGCATGCGTGGCCACAGACCTGGCAATTCTCCGGGCCGTATTGGCAGCTAGAGGTAGGTGCTCTACGCTGCCGGCATGCTCGCCCCCAGCAAAACGGGGAATTGGTGGCCGTTTTACGCCATTTTTTCGGGCGTAAAAAGTGACCGTTCCCACGCTGGTGTGGGGACATTGCCCCAGAACCGGAGAATCCAGCCCCACATCCCTCCAGTATCAGTTTTGAGCAGCACTAGCAGCATCAATTCATCACTTTCCATTTCCCATACCAGTTCCCCTTGACCCGATTCAGGGGGATTTGTGGACTGACTTTGAGCTGGGTTGACACTACCCACGTCGGACTCAAAGGTTGAAGACAGGAGAGATGTTGTTATCCCATCATTGAGACCGGATGTGAACCCAAAAAGGGCAGGCCCGTCCCACTATGCCACCTGGAATCCGGGAGACTGAAGATTTACTAAATTTTACAACTGGAATTTTGCTCCAAATAAAATTGAACACATTGTATGAGGACATTTCCCAGCCATTTCCAATGGCTTAACTTCTGTTGTCCCAAGAGTAATTACCACAAAAGAAAACAGAACCATGGGCGGGATTCTCCGACCCCCCGCCGGGTCGGAGAATCGCCAGGGGCTGGCGTGAATCCCGCCCCCGCCGTGTCCCGAAGTCTCCGCCACCAGAGATTCGGCGGGGGCGGGAATCGCAGCGCGCCGGTCCCACCCCCGCCGATTCTCCGGCCCGCGATGGGCCGAAGTCCCGCTGCTGGAATGCCTGTCCCGCCAGCGTGGATTAAACCACCTTTTGAACGGCGGGACAAGGCGGCGCGAGGTGATCTGGCACCGGGGGGGGGGGGGGGGGGGGGTGCCCCCACGGTGGCCTGGCCCGCAATCCGCGGGCGGGCCTGTGCCGTGGGGGTACTCATTTTCTTCCACCTTCGCCATGGTCTTCACTATGGCAGAGGCGGAAGAGACCCCCTCCCCTGCGCGGGGATGACGTCAGCTGCCGCTGACGCTCCCGCGCATGCGTCGCCCGGCGAAGACCTTTCAGCCCCGGCTGGCATGGCGCCAAAAGCCATTCCCACCAGCTGGCAGAGCGCAAACCGCTCCAGCGCGGGCCTAGCCCCTCAAGGTGAGGGCTTGGCCCCTAAAGGTGCGGCCCGACGCCGGAGTGGTTCCCGCCACTCCATTACGCCGGAACCCCCCGCCCCGCCGGGTAGGGGAGAATCCCACCCCAGATCACTAATACAACAGCCCAACAATCCAAATGCATTTATTCCAGAACAGAATGATACACTGAACAAATGACAGCTATGGTGACAAGTCGTGGTTAATTCTGACGAGCAGAAATTACAGCTTTGCCAGTCAATTTGTAGGATTCGCACAGTAAGTACATTGTAAAATCCAGTTTATAGCCCAAGTTGAATTGATTAGCAAGCTTTGGGCAAGGACGTGAAATCAACTGCAAACATTTGCCAGTGAATTGCTGATTACCTCAATTGGTCGATAGGAAATCTGCAGAACTTTCCAGCTTAAGGCTATAACTGAACATGCAGAGGAATGAAAACGTTAGCGTTGCTACTTTTTACGTAAAAGACAGTTAGTTATGGAGTTGCAGCTGTAGGGTGACCAAGGCTGGAAACTGAAAGTTCAAAGGCTAGGAGGGAAAGGCAAAAAGGAAGAAGTGGTGGTGTCACACTGTTGGGATCAGTACATTAGTATGGCAGGATCTTGGATTGGAAGATCAAGGCGTCGAATCAGCTTGGGTGGAAAAATGAAACCGGAAGGGGCCACAAGCTTTGCTAAGAGTCGTTTATAGGCCGGTGGTAAAGTAGTTTAGTGGTTTAAACTAGTATGGCAGGGGGGTGGGAACCGGAGCAGCAGGTCAGCAAGTGTAGAGATTGGGAGGAGAACAAATATAGCCAAGACGGAGAGCAGGCAGAGGGAAGTCGCTGATCTCAGTGGGTCTAGAGGTCTGGAGTGCGTTTACTTCAATGCAAGAAGTATACCAAGTAAGACGGAGGAACTCGAGCTTGGATTGTGGGGAATTATGATATTGTTGCTATTACAGGGACATGGTTAAAGGAGGACAGGACTGACAGATTAACGTTGCGGGATATCAACGTTTTAGATGAGACAGAGGGGGTAAAAGAAAAGGCGGGAGAGTTGCATTACTGGTTAGGGTACATATCACAGCTGTGATGAGGGAGGATATCTTGGGAGGGATTATAGAACATAGAACAATACAGCGCAGTATAGGCCCTTCGGCCCACGATGTTGCACCGAAACAAAAGCCATCTAACCTACACTATGCCATTATCATCCCTGCAGTGAGGCGTTATGGGAAGAGCTCACGAATAGGAAGGGTGCAATCACAATGTTGGGGTTGTACTATAGGTCTCCCAACAGCTAGTGGGATACAGAGGAACCCTAAATAATTAAATCAGGTTGGTTCAGCTTCTACAATTGTAACAATTACAAGAATCATTGTGCAGGTGAAAGCTTTATGTCACTTAGGAAGCGGCGTCTTTTTGAAACTTGACAAGTGAAACTTTAACATGAGGCAATTCATTCTAAAAATGTAAACCGTGTAATGGCGTCAAAAGGCCAAAGGTAGTAAAACAAAGTAGAAAACTTGCAAGTACAAAGTACTTTGAAATGAGTTCAAAGATATGGTGGATTAGATCCTCATATTCTTCTGCCTGGAACGAATGCAATAATTTTTCAAATGAACATACTTGGCCATAGAGCATTGCATTAACATTCAATCCTGAGGACTCCCGGTGGCGGCTATGTGGTCAGCAATCGCACACGCGATGGCTCTTGCCAGGGTATTTGTTTTTGGCTCTTTTTGCCCAGTATATGGGAGATTATTTGGGGAGGAAATTGGTGTAGATTGAAGATCTGGAGAACCACTCCATTTGCCAAAACCTAAGAATCGTTGGGCTGCCAGAGGGCCATGGAGGTCTCAGACTCCACGGACTATATGTCCAAGATGTTCAGCAAGTTGGTGGGGGAGGGGGGGCTGATCATTGATATACTGTTTAGTTGACATTGCTAGCAGTACAGCTAGTTAACAGGGGCGGAGAAGGAGAGATGTCTACCACTTGTTACCATTAGTGATTTTTTTCTAGGGTAACGAGCTTAGGCTTTTTGCTTGTGTTCGGTTATGGGGACAGGGCTGGCTTTTGTTGGTTGTTCGTTTGGTTCTCCGGGTGGGGTGGAGCTGGGAAGGGAGAGAAAGGCTGGGGGGAGGGGGTAGACTGCTGACGGTTCCTTTGTTTTAGGACTGGCTTTATGGAGGAAGTGGCGGCCATCTTGCAGGGCCCAGAGCTGGTGCAGGTTGGGCACCGCTGGATTGCCTCGCAAGGGGGAATAGTAAAAAGGCCTTGGGGGTTTGTGCAGCTGATGCTTGAAGGCAGATGTGTTTTTTCTACAGGAGGCCCATTTGAGAATCAAGGATTAAACACGGTTACGAAAGGGATGGGTGGAGCAGGTATATCACTCGGGTTTTGATTGTAGGGCATGGGGGGGGGGGAGCTACGTTGATTAAGAGGGTGGCTTTTTTCTGCAGGTATATATTGACAGGTGGGTGGTACATCATCATTAGTGGGTCATTGGTGGCCACGCCGGTGGTTTTGGTTAATCTGTATGGGGGATGACACAGTATTCACAGTGCTGGGGGGGGGGGGGGGGGGGGGTTTGGAACCTAGGTTGGACCGGTGGAATCCCAAGTCTCTGAGTCCATCAGGGGTGGCAAAGGAGTTATTGGTGTTCATAGGGGAGGGAAGACCTGTGGAGATCCACTGAGTTCAACAGGAATGAGGCAGTCTTGCCTTCCAAGTTCTGGGAAGCCCGGAAGGCAGTTAGTAAGGGGGGGGGAGAGAGAGAGAGAGAGAAAGAGAAGAGAAGAGATAATCTCTTATAAAGCACATAGGGATAAATCTGCAAAGGTCAAGAGGCAGAGGCTGGTGGACTCCATTCGCGAGGTGGACCGCCAGTACTCGATCGCCCCAACACCGGAGTTATTGGCGGAAATAAATTGCAAATGTATTTTGAGTTGTTGTCAACAGGTGAGCCAGCTGCGACGCTCGAGGGGAGAAGGCCAGCTGTCTGTTGGCTCACCAGCTGAAACGATAGCTGCTTCCTGGGACATAGTGCAGATCAGGGGCTCGGATGGCCGGATAGTTTCTGCCCCAGAGACGGTTACTTAGGTGTGCATGAGTCAGAGCCCTTGGAGGAAGGTTCATCAATGAAGCAATTTTTGGATGGGTTGTCCTTCCCGGAGGTGGAGCAGGAGCGAAGAAGAAGGGGGGGGGGGGGTTGTTGGAGGGGGGGGGGGTTTGCCAGCCATGCTGGTGAGGTGTCGATTTCCTTGATCCTGAAGAAAGAGAAGAATTCTATGGAATGTGGGTCGTATCGGCCTATTTCGTTATTAAACGCTGACGTTAAGGTGTTGGCAATGCGTTTGGAGCCTTGCCTACCGGGAGTGATTTCGGAGGAGCAGACTAGATTATTAGGAGATTGTTAAATGTAGTGTTGTCGCCCTCCTTAGAGGTGATTATTTTGATGGATGTGGAGAAGGCTTTCAATAGGGTTGAGTGGGGGCACCTCAAGAGATCCTGGGGTGGTTTGGCTTCAGGCCAAAATTGATTTCATGGATTAGGCTTTTGTACAGGGCCCCCATTGCGAGTGTGCGCACTAATGCCAAGTTATTTAAGCTGAACAGAGGTACAAGGCCTCTGCTTTCATTTGCCATAGCAATCAAGCCGCTGGCCATTGTGTTGAGGTTATCTAACAGATGGGAGGGGGAAATAGAGCGTAGGGGGAGGGAGCAGAGGATGTCCTCATGTGTGGATGATTTGTTACTATATATCACAGACCCACTCTCCAACGTGGGGGAGATAATGGAGCTGCTCAGGAAGCTTGGCTCCCTTTTGGGGTACAAGCTGAATATGGGTAAGAGTGGATATTTTCTGGTGGAGATGTTTAGGGAGATGTTTCTGGAGGGTAGGTTCACCGGCCGAGAGGAGAAGCTAAAGAGATTTCAGCGCCCGAGAGGCAATGTATTCAGGTGCGTGATTTTTTTATGCAAGGAGCTTCTTTCATTTACCCTGTTACTGTCACGTTCACTTATGGACAGGGTCTTGTCCTTTGACGAGTTATGAGAGTATAAGATTTCAGATATCTAAGGGCAGATGTTGGTGATGAAGCAGGCATCGTTGGAGGAAGTGGGATGGTGAGCTGGGTTTGGTCTTTGAGGGGTGATTATGGAGTGAGGCTCTTCACAGGGTCAACTTCACTTCCTCATGTGCTAGGTTAAGCTTGGTCCAGTTCAAGGTGGTGCAGTGCCGCTCCCGACGAGGATGCGTTATGAATGGGTTCTTCTTGGGAGTGGAGGATAGGTGTGAACGGTGCTCTAGAGGGCCGGCGAATCACACGCTCATGTTTTGGTCTTGCCCCAAGCTCGTTAGTTTCTGGGTCTCCATTTCTAATACAATATCAGGGATTTTGGGTGTCCAGTTGGAGCCATGCCCGTTGGTGGCCATTTGTGGAGTATCGTACTCGCCGATGCTGCGGACTGGCACGAGGCAAATGTCCCAGCCTTCGTCTCACTAATAGTCCAGAGGCAAGTTCTGCTTGGGTGGAGATCCCCGGTTCCGCCTAAGGCCTCTGCTTGGTTGGGGGATCTGACGGAATTTTGGCACATTGAGAAGGTCAAGTATACCATGAGGGGTCGGTGGAAGGATTCTACTCGAGGTGGCAGCCCTTAATCGCCTTTTTCGTGGAAATGGTTACCGTCAGTTGTTTGGGGGGGGGGGGTTGTCTTTTTATATTTTTTAAAATTAAGCTTCTGTTTTCTATATGGGGGTGAGGGGGAGGGGAACTGGGTGGGTGTACTTTTGGTGTAGTACACGGTTGGGCTCGGTTGAATTTTTTTTCTTCATATAATGAAAATTTTGTTTGAATAAAACTATTTTTTTTTAAAAACAAAATCTAGATTTAAGAAAGGTCTAAACAGCAAAGCCCCCCAACTGCCACACAGCCAGTTCACAAATAAAGTAAGCTGACGACTTACTGATAAACCCTTGGACAAAGGTTGGCGGAGTTGGCCGAGTCTGCATCTGGTCACTATTAGCCTCCTGCTGGAAGACAGAAAATGTTACAATCATGAAACAATCATTAAAGGATTCAGGACTGATGTGAAATCAGTTTACACGCAAACATATTCAGAATTTGTATCTGTAACATGTCACTGTAGCACATTAAGGCGTTGCCCTTTTTATGCACTCCTCTCATCTTTTTCTCTACAGCTGCAACAAACTCTTTTACTGTACAACCGTTTTCCGACTGATTCGGTCTTATTCTATCTGGATGTCCCACATAGCTTTCGACTGATGCATCGAATATCTATCTTTTCACACCATTTAAAAAAATGTTTTAAAACATTCAGAGGAATTCAGAATTACGGGAAGCAACATTTCAGGATTGGGGTGGGGATGGGGTGAAACTGTTGGAAAGGGGCTACATGAGAGAAGGTGAGGCAGAGGGCAGGCTAGGTGCAACTTGTATTGGGTGGGAGGTGGACAGGCATGAATTGTGAAAGGGAGGTGGGCTGTGGCCTAACAGCAATTGGGACAAGTTAGGCTCGAGAATAACAAGGAATTAAGGGTTAATAGCACTGGAGTCTGTGAATCGAACCAGAGTCCTCGGCGCTGTGAGGCAGCAGTGCTAGCCACTGCCGCCCAGTTTAAATTTTTTATTTTTTTATTTTTTTTAAAAAGCATGTGAATTGAAAATTTTTCATTAACAAAATAATTAATTCAAATTACAATGGCAAAAACACGACAAACAAAAGCACAAATTAACTTGACCCCCCCCCCCCCAACTAACATTAAACTAAACTCCCCCTCCACATTAAACTAAACCCCATAACATTTGACGATGACTAGTTCTTTAAAAAAAGGAAATGATTGGCCGCCATCTTAGGTAGAACCCTTCTACCGACTCCTTAATGGTGTATCTGACCTACCCCTAATGCAAGAATGACATGCGGTCACCCAACCAAGCTGAGACACTGGGCGGAGTGAGAGACCTCCACCCTAGTAGAACTCGTCTCCAGTCCATTAATGAGGCAAAGGCGAGGACATCCGCCTCCGCCCAAACAACACTCACACCGGTCTTCCACCTCAGAAATATAACACTCATCCTCTCCTTGGTCAGAAATGAAATGAAAATCACTTATTGTCACAAGTAGACTTCAAATGAAGTTACTGTGAAAAGACCCTCGTCGCCACATTCCGGCGCCTGTTCGGGCAGGCTGGATGAGCCCTGTGCACGACCATGAACTGGATCAGACTAAGCCACGCACAAGAGGACGTGGAGTTGACCGCGTGAAGAGCCTCACTCCACACCTCATCATCCAGAATAGGACCCAATTCACTCTCGCCTCATTCAACAGAGCCGACTCCGCAGATAGGATCTGGCCGGATATGCAAAAAATAATCCCCCCACCAGACCCGACCAACAGGAAGGACGGTGGTGCCAAGGGGAAAGCTGTGTGCGACAAATCATTAATCTGAAAGTATCTAAACCGATTGGAACCAGGGAGTTAAAATTTTTCCGACTGGCAAACCTTCGCTCCATGAACAAGTCCCTAAACCTCTCTAAACCCATCCCCTCCAGTGACCTAAACGTAGAGTCTGAACCCACTGGCAAAAGGAGGAGGTGATTACATTCCAAGTTTAAAATGCTATCTGAACTGCTTCCAGATTCTCAGGGTGGACACCACCACCGGATTAGAGGAAAATCTTGCCAGAGAGAACGGGAGCAATGCCATCACTAATGCACCAAGGCTAGAACCCTTACAGGAAATCACCTCCATTTGCCCCCATACAGAACCCAGATCACTAAACCAGTACCTTCTCAATATTGGCTGCCCAATAATAAAATAATAAATTGGGTAAAGCCAAACCTCCTGATTGCCTATCCTCTGAAGGAATGCCCTCTGGATCCTTGGGGTCTTACTCGCCAAATAAAAGAGGACACAAATTTATTAATCTTGACAAAGATGGACTTGGGGAGAAAAGTGGGGAGACATCGAAAAACAAATAAAAATCTCAGGAGCACATTCTTCTTAATAGTCTGAACCCTACCGGCCAAGGACAGGGGGAGGTTATCCCACACCTGTAAGTCGGACGCAAACCCATTAACCAGACTAACATAGTTTAATTTATGGAGCGAGGCCCAATCGTGAGCCACCCAGATAATGGAAGTTAGACCTGGCAAAGCAAATGGCAACATCCCCAGACTGGGGGGTTAACCAAAAGTATTCGCTCTTGTCCAAATTCAACTTATACCCACAGAAGGAGCCAAAGCTCCCAAGCAGCTTCATTTTCTCATCCACAGTGGATACTGGGTCCGTAATGTAAACCAGGTCCACGTACAAGGACACCTTAAGCTCCACCCCATCCCATTTATTCCTCCTCCACTTACTGCAAGATCCAAGTGTTATGACAAGTGCCTCTATTGCCAGGGCAAACAGGAGCAGAGACAATGGACATCCCTGCCTCGTGCCCTTACTCAACGAAAAATAACCCAAATTCACAGCATTTATGCAAACACTAGCAGGAGGGGTCAGTGGTGTTTTTATGATAAGCTGTTAGTTTTGGCTCTTCAATTGTATGTGACATACAATTACAGCAGAAATGAAACAGCAGCTTAGAAAACGGTGGATGGGAAAGAATTCCAGGTAATTTGGAGATGGTGCAGAGGAATGTTTATAGGTGGGTTGGGGCAGGCTGAACTGCCAAACACTTGGTGGGATGGAGAAGGCTATTGAAGGGAGTGGACGAGTTTAGCAGAACTTCAAACACAATTACCAAAAGCATCAGTATACTGGCCATAAAGCCCTTCTGCAGAACTCGGTCCATGCTGCTCCACAAATCACATTCCACCATATTTACTCTTTATAAACACTCAATACATAACCCTGAGCCAGTGTTTAAAAAGTCTGAAGTACCTGACTGTTTCCAGGTGGCAATTTAGCCTGTGCCTCATTTGGTCCTGGAGTCCCAGCCAATCTTTGTGCCAACAATGAAACCTGCTGTCTAAACATCCATTCAAAAAAATGAACAGTTATTAATCATGAACATCTGACAAGTGATTCTTTCCTGCTAGTTTGTTAATTATAAAATTAAAAACTCAAGTAATTTCAGTTTAAATCTGATTTCCACCAATTCACACTTTTGATTATGTATTACATTTTCATTTGTCTGGATTACCTTGACCGAATTCTCGGTTTTTCTACTATTTTGCACAAAGGAAATTAAAACAATGACAGCAAAGCCTACCTATTCATCCCTGGTGCCACAGTGATGTTTCCCTGTGCCATGACCTTTTTAATTCCCTTCAATGCCACCATTTTTGCCTTGGCAATGGGATCCATGATGTCATCGGCTGCAAATTTATCCAAATCTACAAAGAGAAAAAATCTGGTAAAACTGTTCAAAATGCAGCACCGTGGAACATTCTGTAGAAAATTGAGCCCTCGAAATGAGACGCAATTAACAAGTTTAATTCTGTCACTTGGTTTTAAACACATTACTAAATTGCAGATGCCCGGTTGTGAAATTTGGTGTTTTGCACAATTTGAAAAGGGAATGCTATTATAGGATTGCAGAAGGACGGGAAGTAAAGAGGAATTCTGTTGAACCTATGCAGGTGAAAAGCAGATTTGGAATGTAAAGACTTTTCAACCAGAAAGGCTGCTCAGGTGATGTATCCTTTGAATGAATGTCGAGATCAGCAGGTTTCCCACTCCGGGTACTAATCCTGGTGTTTTCCACCAAATTCAAATACTCACTGCCGGTTAGTATTTTCCAATCTGTACAACACACCAAGTTTAAACAAGCTTCAATACATCCATGTCATATGGTAGAGGGATGTCATTAATTTCCTACCGATAAGAAAAAACATGTAATTGCCCTACAACAGATAAGGTACTTCATCGGCTTACATTCAAAATGTGCCCAATGAAAGGAAAATTGACCCAAGTAGAGAAGAAGGAGGGGGTGGCCAACATAAAGATAGATTACCTACCTGGCAGGATTATCTTCATTGTTCAAATGGCGTTCATCCTTCACATACAATAGGAGTATAGCCTACCTTGATATATTCTGAGGAAACCACACGCTGGACAATCACATAAAAATGCTGTCATAACATTGCAGACAGGTGGTACTGCAGGTTACCTCTTCATTCCACATTGTATAAAACACCGAGGCTTGCATAACACATTTAATTCTGAAGCCAAAATAAAACGGACTAAACCGAATGCCCCCCCCCAAAATTTATGCTTACTTGGATGGAAGGGCAGAATTCAAGTGACTGGAGGACATGCAAAGAATGTTGATGCCCCTACCAGATAAACAAGCATCTTCTTCATTGCATTCCTCCACACACCACAGAAACGTACCCAAATGAACCACAGAAACGTACCCAAATGAAAATGATTTGGGATGAGAGAAGAACCAAAGTACGAGCTGTTAGCATCAGTTGCCATTCTTGGGCGGGTAAACTTTAGGAACAGGAGCAGGCCATTCCGCCCCTCAAACCTGTCCCACCATTCAATGAGACCATGGCTGATCTGTGGCCGAACTTCATCTAACTGCCTTTGGCACTTTGCCCGCCAGGTTTAGAAAATGTGAGAAGTACTACAAGTGATAGTCTTGCATGTCAGAATTTGAACCCAATTGAGAAATATCCAGGAAGCAGTTCTGGAATAGATAAAATTACAATTAACTTGCCACTTTGCAAGTTTAAAATAGCTTGTATTTATATAATACAAAAACAGAAAATATTGGACAATCTCAGCAGGTCTGACAGCATCTGTGGAGAGAGAAGGGTGCTAGTGTTTCGAGTCTGGGTGACTCTTTGTCATTCAGAAACACACAAAATTGCTGTGAAGTACCTATATATGAAAACCCAGAAGTCACTTTGCACACAGCAAGACCTCACAAACAACACAGATAAATGAAGAATTATTCTGTTTTTGATGGTGTGAAGGCAGGAATGTTGGCAAGGCATCAGAGGACTCCTTGCTCTTCACAAGATCTTTAAACGACCACCTCAACCACCAGACAACCCTTTATGTATCTGTGTAGGATGCACTCAACCACCTATTTGCTTTTCATTCTTGATCCATAAGTAACCGTCTGGACTGTCTAAATTGCTACATGATATAACTCGGGTTTGTAAGCAGATGTGTGACTGGAAAAAACATTGTTCTGACTCCTATGGCATCAGATGAAACAATGAGACAAGAACGGGAAGTGATCATAGATAAAATGCCAGAGTGCCGAGGCACTCTCCGTTAGAATGTGAAATCACATACAGCTGATCCAAAACAGTCTCGAAGTTCACCAACTAAATTGAAACAATCACCAACAGTGCTGTTTTACATGCAAGAAACTTAAACTCAAACATCCAAAGCAGCGCAGATAGTGGATAGAGCTAAATCCAGGTCACAGTTAAGGCATAACAAATCTTTCCTCACAAGTATAAGTCCAGGTAACATTCTAGTAAATTATATGCACTTTTTCCCGATAGCTTCTATCTCCTTTTGATAATGGGTTGGCTAAAACTGCACACAATACTCAATCTGTTATCTTAGATAACAGGAAATAAGAGGAATAGGCCATTTGGCCCATCGAGTCTGCTCTGCCATTCAATAAGATCCCGGTTGATTTGACTGTGACTGTAACTCCACTTTCCTGCCTGTGCTCCATAACTCGACTCCCTTGTCAAAGATCTGTCTAACTCAGCCTTGAATATACTCAATGATCCAACTTCCATTGTTCTCTGTGGAAGTGTTCCAAAGACTGATAACCCTCAGATTTCTCATCTGTCTTAAATTGGAGAGCCATTATTTTTAGACTGTGTCCCCTTGTTCTAGATTCCTCCGAGAAGAAATATCCTCAGCTCCCTGTCAAGTCCCCTCAGAATCTTCAATTTGATCACCGCTCATTCTTCTAAATTCCAATGAGCATAGATCCAATCTGCTCCACTTTCTTCAACAATAAAAAGTCTCACCACACCTGGTTAAAGTCCAACAGGCTTGTTTCGAATCTTAGCTTTCAGAGCACAGCTCCTTCCTCAGGTTAATTGGGCCCATGCGGTCCCCGTTCTCATCCACACCAACTGCAAGAACCTCAAAACCTACTGAACAATTGCAAGAGCTGAGACTTCTCCATTGCGCCCTTCAGGATCCCCATACCTGCCTTACTTGTAGTCACACTATCCAGTCCCTGACTACACACCAAATCAGAATTACCTAGTGTAAAGGAGTGTGAGTGCCTCCTGGATTAACTGTCCAGGTAACTTTTGTTCTCCCCAATGAATTGCAATGTAGGAAGCTCGGTCTCCAGCTCATCACCTCTAAGCGAAAGCTTCTTGAACTGCAGACATTTTTTGCAGATGTGGTTGCTGTGGGTCACACAGGTATCGGCCAGAACCCACATCCTACAGTTGCAATATATCGCCCGCCTTGGTTTTGTTTTTATTTAACCAATTTGGTTTCAAATTTAGAATATCACTCACTGATTACTTGTGGGTATATTATAGAGTCTCTGCCTCTCAAGCAGATAGAAACTACAAATCACTGTGACAAGATTTTAGAAAGAGATCAACCTTGAAAATGCCCTCACTTACCAAATTCAAGCACTTGGTCTCGCTGTATTCAGTGGCACGGTAGCAGTGGTCAGCACTGCTGCTTCACAGTGCCAGGGTCCCGGGTTCGATTCCCGGCTTGGGTCACTGTCTGTGCAGGGTCTGCACATTCTCCCCGTGTCTGCGTGGGTTTCCTCCGGGTGCTCCCGAAAGACATGCTGTTAGGTGAATTGGACATTCTGAATTCTCCCTCAGTGTACCCGAACAGGCGGCGGAATGTGGCAACTAGGGGATTTTCACAGTAACTTCATTGCAGTGTTAATCTAAGCCTACTTGTGACACTAATAAAGATTACATTTGTGCAATTTACTTAGGGCTTGCTCATGTTCAACATTACCTCCATTCCTTTGTATCCTATATTCCGAGATACGACATAATTACCACAAGTCCTTTTTCTAAACATAAAACTGCCTGATTGCGTTCCTCTATATCTTTATAGGCTATTTATCTGCATACAAAAATCCTTCTTCACCGTTACACAATTTAAAATTCATTCATGGTGTATTTTTGTTCCTCATTCATAATTCCATCATACATGATTTTGTATTTTCCTACTTTAAGCAGCATCTGCAAACCTTTCTGATACAAACTAATTCAGGCGTGTAGCAGAGACCGAGTCCCGAAGGCTTTGACACAACCCTGTTCATTTAGCAATTTATGATTTGGAGTGAATGACTTGAAAAGATGGTGGGAGTAAAGTCAATAACAACTTTTATAGGGAAATTAGAAAGATACTTGGAAAATGAAACATTTACAGAACGATGGGGAAAGGACAGAGTAGGACTAAAGTGGGCTCAAAGGACTGGCATAGACTGGATGGGCCGAATCACCACCTCTGTGCTCCATAACATGGAAGGGATCAGTTCAGTGTGGGAGCAGTGAGTTATCCTCGAGTCAGGGCACTCTTGAGGCTCTGATTCATCTTCGCTGCAAAAATATAATGTGCTGTTGCTTCTCAGCATTTCATTTTCTTTGTGCACCGACTTCTCTTTTCCTTTTTCCCAATGCCCTGTGATGGTCACAACAATAGGAGATTGTTGGGAGTCTTCAATCACAAGCCAAATCACACGATGGTACAAGTCACTGGTTATTTTGCGCTGGAATTTCAAGGCAGCAGGGCAACCTGGCATCAGCTCATATACTGAGCAAACTGGTTTCAGATCGACTTGTCACGAACCGGGAGTGTGCTCAGAAATGTTCTCGAAAATTAGCTTGCTTTGGTCAACCTGGCTGGTAACCACAGGCAGCAAGAAATGAAATGAAATGAAAATTGCTTATTGTCACAAGTAGGCTTCAAGTGAAGTTACTGTGAAAGGCCCCTAGTCGCCACATTCCGGCCCCTGTTCGGGGAGGCTGTTACGGGAATCGAACCGTGCTACTGGCCTGCCTTGGTCTGCTTTCAAAGCCAGCGATTTAGCCCTGTGCTAAACAGCCCCAAGATCACCCATACTAGCAGTTGCAACAAAAATAAGTACAAACTCCTGACTGTTGAGACCTTGAACAAGTGAACCCCAATGGACTCATCTGTTTGAGTGTTCTATCAGTAGGGTCACATGTGGTGAAGATGGCTGTTGGACTGTGACTAAGCTTTTCAGGGCAAAACTACCCAGTTTCTTTAAACAAGCCTCGCATACATCATTAAACCAGGGAGAAAGCTAAATGCAAAACTTCTAGAAGCTGAGGATGTAAGAAATGAGTTCCAGGAATGCTTCGCAAAGAGCCTCACATTAATGAGAGCTCGAAAACAAACTGTATTTTCAGCAAAGAGCAGAGATTAATTTTCTGAAAATGATGAGCATTTTAAAGATCAACATAAACCCGACTATACATTAGTCAACTGTCAGACCCAACCTAACCTATGGACAAAGTTAGAATACAGTAACATTTCTATTATCCAGGAATTCTGGAGTTGCGACTGGGTTTGATTGAGATGTTAAACTCGCCGGTAGCTTTGGAGCCCTGTCCTCGCTCCGGTCTCAGCCTCCCACTGCTCTGCAGCAGCATCTCCCCCTCAGTGCCGCTCACGCAATTTGCACACTCCTGCATCCAAGACCTCAACATCAGTGTGATCACCCTGGAGCGCTCTCACTGGATGACAACGTGAAAATCACCTCACATCTCAGTTAACAGACATACTTGATTAACTGGCACCTCCCATTCCTGCTAACTAGAAATTTATCTGCACTACGAGCAGCATTAGCTTTGTTTAAAGAATAATTGGTGGATAAAGAAAGCCCAAGAAAACTAAGACACGCTGAATGTCACGGGACAAGTGAATTTTTCAGTGCCATTAAAGCTATCGACTAGACCATGGTCTAATGGATCAGTACCCTTTGGAGAAATCCAAAGAGTGGTCAAGCAGATATGTAATAAATAGTAAAGCTGCTGGCCCCGAGGGCATATCAAGTGAAAGAGAGGGAGCAAGGTAGTTCCCAACAATCTCCACTTTCTACAAAGACTTAAGTCTGAAAAAAGGTGAGTAATCGAGTTGTAATTATGGTAGTGTGCTACTTTCAATAGCGGAGACAACTCTAGCTAGAATTCTGCTTGATCGCCAAAGTCCACTCAAAGGATCTTTCCTGAAACCCTGATTTCAGGTCTGGTAAGGGTACAAATGATGATATCTCCCATGTGCCAGTGGCAACCAAAGTGCCAAGAGTATCACTGTGATTTACACCTGCCATTTATTGATCTTGCAAAGATGTGTGAGGTTCCAAGTTAAGCTTGGCTGCCCCAATAGCTTGTCTCAATTGGCAGACAATTTTAATGACAACATAAAAAGAGTATCTGACAGTGATTCTCAATCTGACTTCTTCCTCATCATCAAAACTGGCAGAGTCATTGCAACCATCCTTTTTGTTATTTTCCTTCCAGCTGGCAAGCTTTTGAACCTAAGGCGCTTATAGACCAAGATGAAATCTTGCCATCGTTATCGTCGATGTTCAGTAAACTGATAAGAACCCAAGAGTAGGCCATTCAGCCCTGCTCGTCATTCAACAAGGTCATGGCTGATCTTCGATTTGTCACGTGTACCGAGGTACAGTGAAAAGTATTGTTCTGCGTACAGTCCACACAGATCATTCCAAACGTGAAAAACATAGAACATAAAATAAATACATGAGGATACATAATGAAAATAGAAAAACAGACAGCGGGTGAAGTATATGGTATGTAGTGCTACAACGGTAGAGAAGATGCATGAAAATCAGTTCAGTCCATAAGAGGGCCATTCAGGAGTCTGGTAACAGCGGGGAAGAAGCGGTTTTTGTTGTAACTTCTGCTCGATGGAATAGCGAATAACCCGGGTGGGAGGAGTCCTTGATTATGCTGCCCGCTTTCCCAAGGCAGCAGGAGATATAGACAGAGTCAATGGATGATGGACTGGGCTGTGTTCACGACTCTGTGGTTTCTTACGGTCTTGGGCTGGGCAATTGCCATACCAAGCTGTGATGCAGCCAGAGGCTGCTTTCTATGGTACATCTATAGAAATTGTTAAGAGTCGAAAGACTTCCGGTTGCGGCTATGCGGAGCTAAGCCGCACATTCGGCGGCTCCCGCTAAAACGGACTTTTGGGCTCTCCAGGAGCCCCAACGGCAATTTTTTCGACGACTTCCAATGTGGGAAGGGGATAGCAAGGTCGTCCCCCCCCCATAGTATATGGAGTGGACCAGGAGTGAGCGATCAAAAAAGCGCTTTTGGAGCAGCGAAAAGTGCGAGGGAGAAAAAGCAAGATGGCGGCGGGCGGAGATCAAGCGGCATGGGTGCAGGAGCAGGAGGAGTTTCTCAGGCGCTGCTTTGAGGAGCTGAAGAAAGAGGTGCTGGCACCAATGCTGACGGCGATCGAGGGGTTAGTGGAGACCCAGAAGGCCCAAGGGGCGGTGATCCGGGAGGTGCGGGAAAAGCCTCGGAAAACGAGGATGAGATCTTGGGTCTGGCGGTGAAGGTGGAGGCACTGCACAAGAGGTGGGCGGAAAGATTCGAGGACCTGGAGAACAGGTCGAGGAGGAAGAATCTTCGGATTCTGGGTCTCCCTGAAGGAGTGGAGGGGACCGATGCCGGGGCATATGTGAGCACGATGCTCAACTCGCTGATGGGTGCGGAGGCCTCTCCGAGTCCCCTGGAGCTAGATGGGGCTCATCGGGTCCTGGCGAGGAGACCCAAGGCCAACGAGCCATCAAGGGCGGTAGTGGTGAGGTTTCACCGTTTCGTGGATAGTGTGTGTGTCTGGAGATGGGCCAAGAAAGAGCGGAGCAGCAGGTGGGAGAATACGGAGGTCCGAATCTATCAGGACTGGAATGCGGAGGTGGCAAAGAAGAGAGCTGGTTTTAATCGGGCCAAGGCGGTGCTCCATCGGAAGGGGGTGAGGTTCGGAATGCTGCAGCCAGCGCGATTGTGGGTCACGTTTCAGGATTGACACCACTACTTCGAAACGCCTGAGGAGGCTTGGACCTTTATACAAACTGAAGGTTTGTGGTTGGGGGGGGGGGGGATGTCGGCTGTATACAGGGTTTTAACTATGCGTAGGGAATGTTCCACGGGTTGGGTGATGGATGGGGATAGTGATCTGATGGGGAGACTGTGCGAGAGTGTGGGCGCCGGGGCTGGAGGGAGGGGAGGCCCGGGGATGGGGGAATTGTGATAAGGCCGCAACAGGAGCGGCGCCAGAGGGGCGGGGCCGGCTCAGGAAATTGCGGGCTTTTTCCCGCGCTAGGGAAGGACGGAAAAGGGGGGGGGGGGGTGGAGGAGCGCACACTGATTGCTGGGGAGGAGGGGGGGGATTCCCGGGGGGGGGGGGGGGGGGTCAATGGGACGGCGGGGGAGGCCGGGGTCAGGAGTCAGCTGACTTATGGGAGTGTTTTGGGGGAGCAAAAGAGCTAGATACGGATCTAGCGGGGGGAAGTGGAATGGGGTTGCTGCTGCATTGGCCGATGGGGAACTGGAAACAGAAGAGGTGGTCGGAGCGGGGGTCCACCATCTGGGGGACTGGAGAGTGCGGGAGGCGCGGGCACGGGACTGGCCTAGAAAAGGAGATGGCTAGTCGGCAGGGGTGGGAAGCCCCCCAATCCGGCTGATAACCAGCCCATTCAGGCCCCTCACATTCCAAGTTAAGAGGGCCTGAGTGTTCGCGTACTTAAAGGGACTGAAGGCAGATGTGGTCATGCTTCAGGAGACACATTTGAAGGTGGCAGACCAGGTCAGGTTAAGGAAGGGATGGGTAGGACCGGTATTCCATTCGGGGCTGGATGCGAAGAACAGAGGGGTGGCAATACTGGTGGGGAAGCGGGTGTTGTTTGAGGCCAAGAATATTGTAGTGTACAATGGAGGTCAATACGTGATGGTGAGCGGTAGGTTGCAGGGGACGTGGACAGTGGGTGGTATTGGTAAACGTATACGCCCCGAACTGGGATGATGCTGGATTTATGAAGCGTTCATGTTGGGACGGATTCCGGATCTGGAGGCAGGAACCTTGATAATGGGGGGGGGGGGGGGGGGGGGGGGGGGGGGGGGGGAAGGAATTTCAACACGGTGTTGGACCCAGCATTAGATTGCTCCAGATCTAGGACGGGGAAGAGGCCGGCTGCGGCCAAGGTGCTTAGGGGGTTTATGGACCAGATGGGAGGAGTAGATCCGTGGAGATTTGCTAGACCCCTGGCCAGGGAATCTTCTTTCTTTTCTCACGTACACAGAGCCTACTCCCGGATAGATTTTTTTGTTTTGAGTAGGGCACTGATCCCGAAAGTGGCGGGAACGGAGTACTCGGCAATAGCCATCTCAGACCACGCCCCGCACTGGGTGGAGCTGGAGTTAGGAGAGGAGAGGGACCAACGCCCGCTGTGGCGTCTGGATTGGATTGGTTTAGTGTCACGTGTACCGAGGTACAGTGAAAAGTATTTTTCTGCGAGCAGCTCAACAGATCATTAAGTACATGAGAAGAAAAGGGAATAAAAGAAAATACATAATAGGGCAACACAACATATACAATGTAACTACAAAAGCACTGGCATCGGATGAAGCATACAGGGTGTAGTGTTAATGAAATCAGTCCATAAGAGGGTCATTTAGGAGTCTGGTGACAGTGGGGAAGAAGCTGTTTTTGAGTCTGTTCGTGCGTGTTCTCAGACTTCTGTATCTCCTGCCCGATGGAAGAAGTTGGAAGAGTGAGTAAGCCGGGTGGGAGGGATCTTTGATTATGCTGCCCGCTTTCCCCAGGCAGCGGGAGGTGTAGATGGTGTCAATGGATGGTAGGCAGGTTCGTGTGATGGACTGGGCGGTGTTCACGACTCTCTGAAGTTTCTTGCGGTCCTGGGCCGAGCAGTTGCCATACCAGGCTGTGATGCAGCCTGATAGGATGCTTTCTATGGTGCATCTGTAAAAGTTGGTAAGAGTCAATGTGGAAATGCCAAATTTCCTTAGTTTCCTGAGGAAGTATAGGCGCTGTTGTGCTTTCTTGGTGGGAGCGTCGACATGGGTGGACCAGGACAGATTTTTGGAGATGTGCACCCCTAGGAATTTGAAACTGCTAACCATCTCCACCTCGGCCCCGTTGATGCTGACAGGGGTGTGTATAGTACTTTGCTTCCTGAGGTCAATTACTGGTGGATGAGGTGGTGTGCGGGAGGGTGCATTGATAGGTATTTGGAGGCCAATGACAACGGGGAGGTGCAGGTGGGGGTAGTATGGGAGGCGCTGAAGGCGGTGGTCAGGGGAGAGTTAATCTCCATCAGGGCTCACAGGGAGAAGAGAGAGGGCAGGGAAAGGGAGAGGTTAGTGGGGGAGATCCTAAGGGTGGACAGGAGATATGCAGAGGCCCCCGAGGAGGGACTACTTAGGGAGCGGCGAAGTCTCCAGACGGAATTCGACCTGTTGACCACAGGGAAGGCAGAGGCACAGTGGAGGAAGGCACAGGGGGCGACATACGAGTATGGGGAGAAGGCGAGCCGGATGCTGGCACATCAGCTCCGTAAGAGGATGGCAGCGAGGGAGATAGGTGGAGTCAAGGATAGCAGGGGAACTACGGTGCGGAGTGCGGTGAAAGTAAATGAGGCATTTAAGGACTTTTATGAGGAGCTGTACAGATCAAGGCCTTTTTGAAGCGGGTAGGTAGGAGCATCATGGGCATGGAAGAGGTTAGAGATGGCGTCCTGCAAAGGAACGAGCCTGAGGGCGCTGGTGACGGCACCACTGCCGCTCTCGCCAACAAGGTACACCACGAGTCCGGTGGTGGCGAAAACGCTAAAGATCTGGGGGCAGTGGAGACGACATAGGGGTGAGATGGGAGCCTCGGTGTGGTCCCCGATCCGGGAGAACCATCGGTTCGTCCCAGGAAGGATGGACGGGGGGGTTTCGGAGCTGGCATCGGGCAGGGATCAGAAGGATGGGGGACCTGTTTATAGACGGGACGTTTGCGAGCCTAGGGGCGCTGGAGGAGAAGTTTGGGTTACCCCCGGGAAATGCGTTCAGGTATATGCAAGTGAGGGCGTTTGTGAGGCGGCAGGTGAGGGGATTCCCGTTGCTCCCGGCACAGGGGATTCAGGACAGGGTGATTTCGGGTGTATGGGTCGGAGAAGGCAAGGTTTCGGCGCTATATCAGGAGATGAAAGAAGAGGAGGAGGCTTCGGTAGAGGAGCTGAAGGGCAAGTGGGAGGAGGAGTTGGGGGAGGAGATTGAGGAGGGTCTGTGGGCTGATGCCCTGAGTAGGGTTAACTCCTCTTCCTCGTGTGCCAGGCTCAGCCTGATACAGTTTAAGGTTATTCACAGAGCGCATATGACAGGGGCGAGGCTGAGTAAGTTCTTTGGGATGTTGGATAGATGCGGGAGGTGCTCGGGAAGCCCGGCAAATCACGCCCATGTTCTGGTCGTGCCCGGCATGGGATGGGTTCTGGAGGGGTTTCGCGAAGACTATGTCCAAGGTGGTGAAAGTCCAGGTCAAGCCAAGTTGGGGGCTGGCATTATTTGGGGTGACGGACGAGCCGGGAGTGCAGGAGGCGAAAGAGGCCGGTATTCTGGCCTTTGCGTCCCTGGTAGCCCGGTGGAGGATCTAGCTCATGTGGAAGGACATGAAGCCCCCCAGTGTGGAAGCCTAGATAAATGACATGGCAGTGTTCATTAAGCTGGCGAGGTTAAAGTTTGCTTTGAGAGGGTCTACGCAGGGGTTCTTCAGGCGGTGGCAACCGTTCCTAGACTATCTCGCTGAGCGTTAGAATGAGGTTGGTCAGCAGCAGCAGCAACCCAGGGAGGGAAGGGGGCGGGCGGGGGAGGGTTTTTTCCTCGGGGTACTTGTAAAAAAAAAAAAAAAAGCATATGGGAGGGTTGATATGTGCGGGAAAAACCCATTGTATAAGTTCTGTGTTATAGGTTTATATTCTGTTCTTTTCTCTTTTTCTTTTCTGTTACCGGGGTTGGGGGGGGGGGGGGGGGGAAAGGTTTAATTGGTTGAACTTTTTTTTTGAAAAACTTTGAATAAACATTTAAAAAAAATTTTTTTTTATCGTTAAGAGTCGCTGTGGACATGCCGCATTTCCTTAGTTTCCTGAGGAAGTATAGGTGCTATTGTGCTTTTCTGGTCGTAGCGTCAATGTGGGTGGACCAGGACAGATTGTTGGTGATGTGTACACCTCGGAATTCAAAGTTGGCCGCCATTTCCGCCTCACCATCATTGATGCAGACAGGGGCGTGGACGACACTTTGCTTCCTGAAGTTGATGACCAGCTCCTTAGTTTTGCGGACATTGAGGGAGAGACTGTTTTCATTGCACCATGCCACTAGGTTCTCCATCTCCTCCTGTACTCTGACTCATCGTTGAGAGATCTATGGTCATGTCATCAGCAAACTTGTAGATGGGAGTTGGAGCCGAATTTTGCCACACAGTCATGTGTGTATAGGGAGTATAGCCGGGCGTTAAGTACATAACCTTGTGGGGCCCCATATGGAGGACTATCATGGAGGTGCCGTTGTTTATCCTTACAGATTGTGGTCTGTGGGTCAGGAAATCGAGGATCCATAGAACATAGAAAATACAGCACAGAACAGGCCCTTCGGCCCACGATGTTGTGCCGAACCTTTGTCCTAGATTAATCATAGATTATCATTGAATCTACAGTGCAGAAGGAGGCCATTCGGCCCCCTGAGTCTGCACCAGCTCTTGGAAAGAGCACCCTACCCAAACTCAACACCTCCACCCAACACCAAGGGCAATTTGGACATTAAGGGCAATTTATCATTGGCCAATTCACCTAACCCGCACATCTTTGGACTGTGGGAGGAAACCGGAGCACCCGGAGGAAACCCACGCAGACACGGGGAGGACGTGCAGACTCCACACAGACAATGACCCAAGCCGAAATCGAACCTGGGACCATGGATCTGTGAAGCAATTGTGCTATCCACAATGCTACCGTGCTGCCCTTAAGAACAAATAAATCTACACTATATAATTTTCCCGTAATCCATGTACCTATCCAACAGCTGCTTGAAGGTCACTAATGTTTCTGACTCAACTACTTCCACAGGCAGTGCATTCCATGCCCCCACTACTCTCTGGGTAAAGAACCTACCTCTGATATCCCTCCTATATCTTCCACCTTTCACCTTAAATTTATGTCCCCTTGTAATGGTGTGTTCCACCTGGGGAAAAAGTCTCTGACTGTCTACTCTATCTATTCCCCTGATCATCTTATAAACCTCTATCAAGTCGCCCCTCATCGTTCTCCGCTCTAATGAGAAAAGGCCTAGCACCCTCAACCTTTCCTCGTAAGACCTACTCTCCATTCCAGGCAACATCCTGGTAAATCTTCTTTGCACCTTTTCCAGAGCTTCCACATCCTTCCTAAAATGAGGCGACCAGAACTGTACACAGTACTCCAAATGTGGCCTTACCAAAGTTTTGTACAGCTGCATCATCACCTCACGGCTCTTAAATTCAATCCCTCTGTTAATGAACGCGAGCACACCATAGGCCTTCTTCACAGCTCTATCCACTTGAGTGGCAACTTTCAAAGATGTATGAACATAGACCCCAAGGTCTCTCTGCTCCTCCACAATGCCAAGAACTCTACCGTTAACCCTGTATTCCGCATTCATATTTGTCCTTCCAAAATGGACAACCTCACACTTTTCAGGGTTAAACTCCATCTGCCACTTCTCAGCCCAGCTCTGCATCCTATCTATGTCTCTTTGCAGCCGACAACAGCCCTCCTTACTATCCACAACTCCACCAATCTTCGTATCGTCTGCAAATTTACTGACCCACCCTTCAACTCCCTCATCCAAGTCATTAATGAAAATCACAAACAGCAGAGGACCCAGAACTGATCCCTGCGGTACGCCACTGGTAACTGGGATCCAGGCTGAATATTTGCCATCCACCACCACTCTCTGACTTCTATCGGTTAGCCAGTTCGTTATCCAACTGGCCAAATTTCCCACTATCCCATGCCTCCTTACTTTGTGCAGAAGCCTACCATGGGGAACTTTATCAAATGCCTTACTAAAATCCATGTACACTACATCCACTGCTTTACCTTCATCCACATGCTTGGTCACCTCCTCAAAGAATTCAATAAGATTTGTAAGGCAAGACCTACCCCTCACAAATCCGTGCTGACTATCCCTAATCAAGCAGTGTCTTTCCAGATGCTCAGAAATCCTATCCTTCAGTACCCTTTCCATTACTTTGCCTACCACCGAAGTAAGACTAACTGGCCTGTAATTCCCAGGGTTATCCCTAGTTCCTTTTTTGAACAGGGGCACGACATTCGCCACTCTCCAATCCCCTGGTACCACCCCTGTTGACAGTGAGGACGAAAAGATAATTGCCAACGGCTCTGCAATTTCATCTCTTGCTTCCCATAGAATCCTTGGATATAACCCGTCAGGCCCGGGGGACTTGTCTATCCTCAAGTTTTTCAAAATGCCCAACACATCTTCCTTCCTAACAAGTATTTCCTCGAGCTTACCAATCTGTTTCACACTGTCCTCTCCAACAATATCGCCCCTCTCATTTGTAAATACAAATCCAGTGGCAGTTGGAGGAGCCTAGGTTTTGGAGTTTGGATATGAGCTTAGCTGGGATTATGGTGTTGAAGACAGAGCTGTAGTCAATGAACAAGAGTCTGGCATAGGTATCCTTGTTGTTTATATGCTCCAGGGATGTGTAGGGCCAGGGAGAAAGCGTCTGCTGTGGACCTGTTGTGGCGGTTGGCGAATTGCAGTGGATCACGACAATCTCGAAGGTTGGAATTGATGTGTCACATGACCAACCTCTCAACGCACTTCATAATGATAAATGTCAGGGTCACCGATCGGTAGGCATTGAGGCACGTTGCCTGGTTCTTCTGTGGCACCGGTCTGATAGCGATCTTCTTAAAGGAAATGGGAACGTCAGAATGGAGTAGCGGGAGGTTAAAGATGTCTGCAAACACACCCACCAGTTGGTCCGCACAGAGCCTGAGTGCACGACCAGGGACTCCGTCAGGACATATTGCTTTCCGTGGGTTCAATTTCGAGAAGACCTCAATTTCAATTTCCTGCATTGTCCGTCTCAATTGATTCCCTTGTATCTAAATATCATTCAGTCTCCTTAAATACACGTTATAACTGAACATCCATACCCCCCCCCCCCCGGTAGAGAATTCCATAGATTCACAATGCTCGAGTGAATTTAAAAAAAAATAGTGCTGAGACTGTGACCCCAAAAGTTGTAGATGTTCCAGCTAGACCCCGCCCCCCCCAAGCATCTGTCAAGTCACTTAATTGTATATGTTACCACACATCCCCAAGTGGTTCTAGTATTTTCTCTGCTATTGATGGAAAGCTAACTGGCTTATAGTTCCCAGCTTTCATGCTCCCTCCCTCCCTTCTCGATTAGCAGGGTTACATTTCCTACTTTCCAATCTATAGGGACGGTCTCAGATTTCTGGAATATCAAAACCAATGCATACTGTAGCTACCTCTTTGAAAAACTGGAATGCAGGCGACTTGGTTCAAGGGACACCAACTTTTATTCCCATTATTTAAGCCAGTACTTCTTTACAAATACTGATTTCTTTACGTTTTTTGCTATTTTCTCTTACATAATTGCAGACTTCTCTTGCCAGCAATTTCCAAACAATCCCAAAGTTATTTGAAGCTTAATACTAATGGTGCTGATGCCTCCAACCTGTAATCTCCCCCCCCCCCCCCGACTCTGGGAGCAGGCACTGGACTTTCCCAGGTTATAGGCACACCTCCCTCTTGACCTACTGCCCAGTGCCCGAGTCAAGAATGAACGAACATCCAGACCACAAATGAGTGTTTGAGTGAGAATGAGTGATTGCCGGGCTGTGTATGAATGAATGGCCACGTGAAAGAGAGTGACTGCCTGGGCTGAGAGATACCTTCACTCTGAATGTTGTTTGTAATGTATTTTACAGTAAAGCCCTCAGCTACATGAGGGATGATCAGACCAGTTAAGACTGTGGGGGAGGGGCCCTTCCTTTAGTGTTGAGAAGGTTGATCCCCTGTCTCTCTCTCCATGCCAGTGTGTAACCTTTTCTCCTGCGATGAAATACATTTTTTATATATAAATAAATGCAATTGTTGGTCAAAAAAAAAAATTTAAAAAAAAATAAAAAATGCTTCCAAACTTAAAATTCTTTATCAACCTGTATCTGATACCCTGGCAACTTTGCTGCTCTGACCATGTATATTGAACAGATGACTCCAAAACAACTACTTCATTCAGAACTGAGCTCCAGCAAATGAAGTGCCGGTAGTTAGAAGAGATTAAAAGATGGTTCGAAATCCAAACCTGAAGAAATGCGACATTAACATCAATGCATGGGAGTAAAACATCAATGCATGGAGGGCAGCACGGTAGCATTGTGGATAGCACAGTTGCTTCACAGCTCCAGGGTCCCAGGTTCAATTCCAGCTTGGGTCACTGTCCGTGCGGAGTCTGCACATCCTCCCCGTGTGTGCGTGGGTTTCCTCCGGGTGCTACGGTTTCCTCCCACAGTCCAAAGATGTGCAGGTTAGGTAGATTGGCCATGCTAAATTGCCCTTAGTGTCCAAAATTGCCCTTAGTGTTGGGTGGGGTTACTGGGTTATGGGGATAGGGTGGAGGTGTTGACCTTGGGTAGGGTGCTCTTTCCAAGAGCTAGTGCAGACTCGATGGGCCGAATGGCCTCCTTCTGCACTGTAAATTCTAAAAAAGACCGCAAACTGTGGCAATGTGTACACATGCATGGAGCATTCACTTTGAACAAGCTAGGATTATCAAAGAGAAGAAACAGTGACAGTCTGCTGTAACTAGACCATCAACTGGGCTGTCTTTCATATGTCAGCTTTGTGTGTAAATTACATCTCGCTAGGATTGGCAGCCACCTAAATGTTTAAAGACACTGCTAACGTTAAAACTCTTCCTTTGTGTGGAGAAGCAATCTCCCGCCATGCCTTCCTGCAGTTCGGCACAAATTATCAATAGAATCTCTCATGATTCCAATTTGATATCAGCAAATTTCAATATTGCTCCCTCGATTGCAAAGTACAGATTATTTCTGTACAGAGCAGCCTCCTGTGGAACATTGCTTGCTGTATCGTTAAAACTTCAAGGAACTTTCATGTACTCCTGCGTGTCAACTGACCATTGAGCATGACTAATTGGATACCTCTATCAAAGAGCAGGCACAGACGATGGACAAACTGCCTCTTGTGCTCCATTACACGGAAGGGAAGAGGTTTGGGGTAGGCACATGAAAAATGTGCATGGATAGCAAGACCTGTGCATTTAGTTTGCCAGCAAGAATGATGATCTATCTGGGAGCAGATGCTTAACCTCGAATGCCATCTCACCAATTAATTTATGCTATTATTCTTACTTACGTAATACGAGGACTCATCAGCACCAGTGTTCTGTCCATGCTAATGTTTTCCTGCATTAGGCACCATCTGCCCGACATCTAATCAGCAATCCTCAAACGTGTCAACATTGGACGGGTGGAGAGCTTGCAGTACAGTCATACAAGGCATCAGCATTAATCAACAAGCTGGGCTTGTAATGGAGGCTGCTACGACAGCAAAATCTTCCTATCTTAGCGCTCTTATCTTCGGACTTAGTTACCTTTCATTTTGCTCTCTGCCTCTATGTTTTTCTATTTTGCTCTACACTTTGTGGGAAAGAAACAAATATGGAGCCAGTACTATTCCAGCACCGAAATGCGTCTCTATTAAATTGTTACCGTCGAAGGGTTAGGAAAAGCTCACATCTCTACCAATTAGTAGCACAGTGGTTAGCACAGTTGCTTCACAGCGCCAGGGTCCCGGGTTTGCTTCCCAGCTTGGGTCACTGTCTGTGTGGAGGCTGCACGTTCTCCCAGTGTCTGCGTGGGTTTCCTCCGGGTGCTCCGGTTTCCTCCCACAGTCCAAAGACGTGCTTGTTCGGTGAATTGGACATTCTGAATTCTCCCTCAGTGACCCGAACAGGCGCCGGAATGTGGCGACGAGGGGATTTTCACAGTGGCTTCATTGCAGTGTTTTTAAAAATAAATTTAGAGTACCCAATTCATTTTTTCCAATTAAGGGGCAATTTAGCGTGACCAATCCACCTCCCCTGCAGATCTTTGGGTTGAGGGGGCGAAACCCACGCAGACATGGGGAGAATGTGCAAACTCCCCTGGGACAGTGACCCAGAGCCAGAATTGAACCCGCGACCTCGACACCTTGATGCAGCAGTGCTAACTACTGCACCACCGTGCGTCCTTCATTGCAGTGTTAATGTAAGCCTACTTGTGACACTAATAAAGATTATTATTAAGCAGGTCATGTGTGACGTACACAATGACCAGTCCATCCAGCTTGACCATTTTCTGCAGCGAACCTTTAAAATTCTGTTAGGCACACCCTGACATGAGGGGCTGCACGTAAAAAGAAAAATCAACCTCAATTTTTGGCGATAATCATACCCACATATTGAACATAAAATACAATTTTTCCTAAATAGGTAAATAAGCCTTTAACGGAAAGTTCAATAAATGCATGAGAGAGAGGTTTCAATTGAATAGCACTTGTGGGGCTTAAACACCAGCTTGGGTCAGTTGGAGCGAATTGCTTGTTGTGTTCTACATTCGATGTTAAAAAAAAGGTCACGGCCAATTTTTGTTTTCATTGAGAAACATTAGTCAAACGAATGGGGTCAAATTCCAGTCACACCACCCTGCAGTTGTCATAATTCTCATTATAATTTTAAAAAAAAATTAAGAGTACCCAATTCATTTCTTCCAATTAAGGGGCAATTTAGCGTGGCCAATCCACCTACTCTGCACATCTTTGGGTTGTGGGGGTGAAACCCACGCAGACATGGAGAGAGTGTGCAAACTCCACACGGACAGTGACCCAGAGCCGGGATCGAACCTGGGACCTCGGCGCCGTGAGGCAGCAGTGCTAACCACTGCGCCGCCCCATTCTCATTAGAATCGGTCATGATTCTAATTTGACACCACCAGCAAATTTCTATATTCTTCCCTCAATAGTCAAGTACAAATAAATTTGCCACATCATTTCATTTCAAGAAACTTCCACGTACACCTACCTGTGCCAACTGGCCAACACAGGGGACATTCCCCGTAACTCCATGTGCCATTGTTTGCGCCACAAGTCTCTTACCTGCAAATACTTTTTGCAAAATCAAATATTCTCTGTCCGCTTTCATTTATTCATGAATGCTATAAAGAACGTTTGCCAAGCACAACCGGTCTTTTAGAAATCCCAGTTGACTAGCCCTAGATAACTCATGTTTTTCCTAGTGCCAGTCATTCATTTATAAAATTGAATTTAGGACTTTCACTGAAGGGTAACTACTGATAGAATTCACTTTTTCCCCCTATCGCACTTCAGCATGACCGGTTTCTTTCTCCGCAATGCTCCCTGATCAGAGTATTTCCTGCATTTTGCTTTTATTTCAGATCACCAGCACTTTGCTCTGATATATATTTAATGTGCGCTTTTACAATCAGCCGTTTCACAAAATTCCTATTATCGATCTAGCTTGATTTGCCTATTTTTCCTTCCACTTGACCTCAACAAATTATCACTGCATTATTTGCTATTTCCTAAAGAGAACCTTTCACCTCGATGCTTCTTGTACTGAACCCAATATTGAGATTGTTTTTTTAAAATTTAAATTCCTTACTTTTAAACCATCTACTTGCTCTATTCCATTACCCAGAAGTAAAATTGGAGTAGCAACGTGGCGTTTGAAAATAAAAACGAGAAATCCTTTGGTTCTGAATTTTTTCCTTTCTACTTAGATGTTTACAGCATGGAAACAGGCGCATCAGTCCAGCTGGTCCATGCCAACCACTAAGCTAGTCCCACTTGCCTGCATTTGGCCCATATCCCGCTATACCCACCCTGCCCATGTAACTGTCTAACTGCTTTTTAAAAGGACAAAATTGTACCTGCCTCTACCACTGCCTCTGGCTGCTCGTTCCAGATGCTCACCACCCTGTGTGTGAAAAAAATTCCCCTCTGGTCTCTTTTGTATCTCTCCCCTCTCACCTTAAACCTATGCCCTCTAGTTCTAGACTCCTCTGCCTTTGGGAAAAGATGTCAACAATCTACCTCATCGATGCTCCTCATTATTTTCTCGACCTCTAGCCTCCTACGCTTCAGGGAAAAAAGTCCCAGCCCCTCCTTATAACTCAGACCATCAAGTCCTGGTATCATCCTCACAAATCTCTTCTGCACTTTTTCTAGTTTAACAATATCCTTCCTATAATAGGGTGGCCAGAACTGAACACAGTATTCCATGTGTGGTCTTACCATTGTCTTGTACAACTTCAACAAGACGTCCCAACTCCTGCATTCAATATTCTGACCAATAAAACCTCGCATGCTGAATGCCTTCTTCACCACCCTGTCCACCTGCGACTCCACCTTCAAGGAGCTATGGACCTGTGCTCCTAGATCTCGTTGTTCTGTAACTCTCCCCAACTCCCTACCATTAACTGAGTAGGTCCTGCCCTGATTTGATCTACCAAAATGCATCAGCTCACATTTATCCAAATTAAACTCCATCTGCCATTCATCGGCCCACTGGCCCAATTGGTCAAGATCCTGTTGCAATCTTACATAACCTTCTTCACTATCCACTATGCCAATGTGCCTAAAGATCTGCAATTCAAGAATCGGCTTGGCCAGTAGCGTGAAGACCCATGGTAGAAACGCAGAACACAGTAGACGTCATCCTGCAATAGAGCAATAGCCAGCAACAATTCCTGAAGTTCTGCTTCTTAATCTAACTCCCCATTTCGAAAACTCGTTGCAACGCCTGAAATGTATTCTTCCCCAATTTATTTGTTTCAATACTCCCGCCAAGCCTTCTTCTCCACCACCACCCCCTCCAAAAAACCTATGCATTTGTTATGTTAAATATTCTACACCTGCAATATAACATACCAGTCAGAATTCAAGCAACTGTCTACTCCAGTATTGAATATCCATCAACACTGCATTGGAACGACACAGAATTACTTAACGGTCTACAGCACAGACACAGGCCACCCAGCCCAACAGGTCTATGGCAGTATTCATGCTCCACAAGAGACTCTCTCACCCCATATGCAAATCCTATTATTCCTTTAGCCCTCAAGTCCTTAAGCTAGCTTCCCCCCACGTGTAACAATGCTATTTATTTCAATTACTCTATTATGGTAGCAAGTTCCAGATTCTAACTACTCTTGAATTTCTTATTGGATTTATTAGCAACTATCTTGATCTTCCTGGCCTTTTTGGACTCCCCAAAAGCACAAACATTTCCCTCCCACCCCCTCATCTACCCCATACATCATTTTAAAGACCTCCACAAAATAATGTCTTAAGACTTCTCTTTCCAGAGACCAGAACCCCAGCCTCTCAGTCTTTCCTGATAGTTGCACCCTCAGTTCTGGTGTCACTCTTGCAAATCTTCCATTTACTTTCTCCAGTGTCTGTGTCCTTATTGGAAGACGACAACTAGGTCTGTGTATAGTAGCTTAGTCGGACCAGGATTTAACAACTTCTCGACACAGTGGTTAGCACTGTTGCCACAGTGGTTAGCACTGTTGCCTCACAGCACCAGGGTCCCAGGTTCGATTCCCGGCTTGGGTCACTGTCTGTGCAGAGTCTGCGTGGGTTTCCTCCGGGTGATCTGGCTTCCTCTCTCAAGTCCCAATAGACGTGCTGCTAGGTAATTTGGACAATCTGAATTCTCCCGGTGTGTACCCGAACAGGCGCCGGAATGTGGCAACTTGGGGCTTTTCACAGTAACTTCATTGCAGTGTTAATGTAAGCCTACTTGTGACAATGAAGATTATTCTAAAAATTCCCCCTCTGTAGAAATGTTTGCACTTTGTGTGGCCTGAGGCCCACACAGTGGGCTAAACAGCTGGTTTGTAACGCAGAACAACGCCAGCAGCGCGGGTTCAACTCCCGTACAGGCCTCCCCGAACAGGTGCCAAAATGTGGCGACTAGGGACTTTTCACAGTAACTTCAGTGAAGCCTACTCGTTACAATAAGCGATTATATTATTATTATTGCTAACCGGTGTTGATGCTTTTAATGATTTGCGATCCTGTATCCCTAGATCTCTTTCCGCTGAGACACTATTTTCCCCATGAGTAGATAGTCTCCTTATTCTTTGCACCAAAAAGCAACACCTCACACTTATCCATATTGGAACTCATTTGCACGCCCATTCCGTAACTTAGCTAACATAGTCTTCGGTTTTGCTGGTATGCAGCAAGAGGTACCAGCCTCCCCAAACAGGCGCCGGAATGTTGCGACGAGGGGCTTTTCACAGTAACTTCATTTGAAGCCTACTTGTGACAATAAGCGATTTTCATTTCACCTGGACAACATTCAAGCTAGATCTGGTAATTGACCAGTAAGATTGGTGTCACACAAGTGCCAGACAATGATCATTTTCACAGTAACTTCATTGGTGTGTTAATGTAAACCTACTTGTGACAATAATAAGTATTTAAAAAATCTCCAACAGGAGAGAATTCAACCATCGCCCCATGATATTCAGCAGCATTACCATGGTTAAATAACCCACCATCAACATTCTGGGGGTTACCATCGACCAAAAACCTAAACTAGATCAGCCCATTGAGCCAAAGTGGATATTCATTCATCAACTGCCATTGAGTGCAATAGTCTGTCTGCCTAAACAGTGGACTGCCAACTCTTCGATGAAGGATTGACTTGCTTCTGAACTATCACCAGGTGTGTCATCCTGGAGCCAACTCAATCCCGAAGATACTGTCAACTTTGTTCCTCCATAATTCGTCTTTTGCCCTAGATTTTGAGCAACTGATGAGCCAAATGCACCGCTCTATTGACCACTTGCCATGAGCGCCAGTTCCATGCAATTGGGTGCTATGTGCACAATGTTTGTTGATGTCTGTGGAGAATCACGGCGCTGAGGACCCGGGTTCGATCCTGGCTCTGGGTCACTGTCCGTGTGGAGTTTGCACATTCTCCCAGTGTTTGAGTGGGTCTCACCTCCACAACCCAGAGATGTGCAGACTTGGTGGATTGGTCACGCTAAATTGCCCCTGAATTGGGAGAAAAAAAAAGAATTGGGTACTCTAAATTTATTTTTAAAATGTCTTTGGAGAAGGCAGCAAAAAGGGATTGCACTGTGTTGCTGTGACCATGTGGATCACGTGGATTTCCAGGAGTGCAACTAAAGTCATGCTTTAGGAATTATAATGCTGGTTGTTGCCAATAGTCTTCAAATGTTTGAAACAATATTTTACATGCAGTCATGACTCGTTGAAAAGGGGATTACCAGAACCACGAATACCTCAAACCTGTTTAATTGTACACAATTCTCTAAAAGCATTAGCGCAGGCTTAGGTTGTAGCTGGGACAGCACATGGTTGACAGAATCCAGTGTCAGACTGCATTTAGCATCTGCCACAGTGCTGCGCTGTCAAACCTCAGGTTTCGGTGCTCAATGCTGAAATTTGAGATCGAGTTCAGGGTGTTTCGTTTTAAACAAAATATCTGCAGAAGGCGACTGCTCCCTCCTAACTGGGGTAAACTCTTGCCATAACCCACAATGGTAGCCATTTGTCTCTTCTTGCCTGGCACTGGAGCTGTACTTCTGAAATTAAGTGAGTAACTCTCCTCGATCATCTCGGAACCATGTCTCTTCATAAAACCGGAAATGGCTCCAATGGAAATGCAGTCCATACCCACTGCCAGATGCGCAGGAGTAGATATTGTTCTCAAGTTGATGAATATTCTTGGGCACCATGAAAAGGTTGCAGTTACAATGGGCTTTCCCCGTCAGTTGAGGAGCTCTTAAAAAAAAAGAGCCCATCTTTTCCTAATCACCCGTGTTCTGTCAACTTTTGCTGTTAATCCAATTCCAGTATATCATCCACCTGCATCTCAAAAATGTCCACGGGAAGCTATACTTGACATTACTATACCAAATGGAATGACACCAAATACAGTTATGCCAATCTACCGCTGAGAAGAGAGACAGTGACAAAGCTTTTCATCTTACATTCAACTGGCTCATTTACGCTTGCCAGAAGAGAGACATTCATACACAGGGACCCGTTTTCTGGACACAAAAGGAGCATGTTGAAGCCTTGTTCCTTTTTCTGAATTGCCCGGGAGCTTGAGAAGCCTGTAGTTTCCTGCTGCTTTATCCATGGCAATGTCATGGCCATCCAATCAGATCCTTTTCTCGCGTAGTATAAATTGTGGCTTGGGGCAGCACGGTGGCACAGTGGTTAGCACTGCTGCCTCGCACCACAGAGGACCGGGTTCGATCCCAGCGCCGGGTCACTGTCCGGAGTTTGCACATTCTCCCCGTGTCTGTCTGGGTCTCATCCCACAACCACAAAAAATGTGCAGGGTAGATGGATTGGCCAAGCTAAATTGCCCCTTAATTGGAAAAAAAATAATTGAGTACTCTGTGGCAGCTTGAAATTTGACATTCTTGTCTTTGTTGATGAGTGTAAGAAGAAAGGTCTTAGCAACGGGTCTCTCTTTTCAGCAATAAAGTTCTGTACTACAAAGCGACTATTATGCCAATTTGTGGAGTAATAAAGCAGTCACAGATTTTGATCCCGAGACCACAGCAGATTTCTGCCTCTTCCTGTAATGCGGCAGCCTGCATTTGGTCCTCAATAAGGTGAAGTGGACATAAAATGCTGGCATTTGTTTCAGACTGCTTGAATAAACTTTGTCCAATGGGCATAGTGGTATGCCCTCCTAAGCCAATTAGATCCGTGTTGGTACATTTACTGACATTAACCAAGACCTTTATGATTGTACTCTGTAAAAATGCATGATAGGACTCCATGAGACCCAGAGGAAAGGCTCCATCTAGAGTCAAGCATCCTGGAACCAGTACACTCAGGCATTGGGCAACCTGTATTAAATGCTTTTGTGTATTTGTAGCTGGCCAAACGTGTCTGAACAATTTATCATCTGCCATCTATTTTCTGCAAGAGTCAGAACCTAGTTATTTGTAGGCCAATGGGTACGTCAGCCACAGGCTGTGGAAGGATTGTCTGCGCAGTATGGCAGGATCATGGCTCTTCTGGTTCCTGCCAACTTACTGTCTTATTCAAAGAGTTAAATTGGTTACGCTGCATGCTCTGTTCTCTCGTATAGACAATAAGAATGCCGGCATCTCCACATCTCCAGTCTAAAGTCCAGGGAAGGGTGCCAGATCCCCGTTTCCTCAAAAGGTGTCTCAAAGGGATAAGTGGTGAAAATGGTGTCAGAGAACACAAGGTAAGCTTCTGTATTATTTGTTGCAGTTTTGTGCAAATAATGTCTTGTTCATCAGTGCGAACAAACTCCTGGCGCCAATGATCTCTACACTGAGAAATGAAAGATTCTTGCGGGTGCCAGCGCATTCTTGACTAGGTTTCCTAATTTTAATGTGCTGTTCTTTTTTTAAAATAAATTTCGAGTACCCAATTCATTTTTTCCCAATTAAGGGACAATTTAGCATGGCCAATCCACCTAACCTGCACATCTTTGGGTTGTGGGGGTGAAACCCACGCAAACACGGGGAGAATGTGCAAACTCCACACGGACAGTGACCCGGGGCCGGGGTCGAACCTGGGACCTCGGCGCCGTGAGGCAGCAGGGCTAATCCACTGCGCCACCGTGCTGTCCTAATATGCTGTTCTGACTAATGTGGCAAATACTGTGCAGCTGTTCCTTATATGTTTCTTTTGTGTACCAGTCAGATTTAACACACCACTGTATTTTGCCAGCCAAATATCTGATGAGTGGAAACCCAACACTGTACTTCCAGAGTCTCCAAAGCAAGTCAGAGAAACCGAGTCAAAGAAACCCAGACAGCAGCAAAGGTAGAGTTTCTACTAATATGGTCTTAAACGCTCCCTGCAGGACCATGTCCCACTTACGAGTCCAGAGAGCTGGTGCCAAGTTGGCAACAGTAAAAGGTTTGGAATTTCCAAGTGTAAGTAGGAGTACTGCTGGACTTCAACCAGTTAAAATCATGCAGCACTGATAAATCTCCCTGCTGCATGTGCAGGTAGAATCACCCTAACAATTAGGGTAGTTTGCAGAGATATTCAGAGCTGAGTGCAGCTTCCAGTGACAGGTCAGCCCTGCAATTCGCATTACAAACCAAACTTGCTGGTTAACCACCGGGAATAGCCTGGCATACTATAGAGAACGGTGTCTCAGGTACTGAATTGTGGAGTCTGTCAAAGAGGATCAGCTTGATTGTCATTTCCCTTTTTCAGTTCGCCACCTTAAGAGGCAATTCAACTAAACAGCATCCTATTTATCATGCCGGTTGTTCATGTTTCCTCTTGGCTGTGTACTCACACAGCACTCAAGTAGACCCCTGACCACGCACACCTGGGCAGCCAAAAACATCTAAAGCGGTCTCACACTTACATTACCCATGCACTCCAAACTGCGTCATGTTTAAGCAACATGTATGACAAAGGTCTGAAAAACGTGAATGGCATTTTGCAGCGATTTCAAGCCTGTTGTAGGTATTGTAACATCAGAGAACAATTCTGACTTTGTTTCGGTGCACACCCTTCATTGCCAGCCAATGACAAAGGATAATCATGGGTCAATGTAAATGCACACTCGACTGAATGCAATGTATGTTTGACCACCTTACTTGCTCACGATATATGGTGGCCGGGGGATGTTACAATATAACCTGAAGAACAGGCAGCGCTTTGTTTCGTTATAGCATTCCTGCCTCACTATCAGAAGATACTTGGTTCACAGCCAACCCGAGAATTCCAGTTCCTGAATTCTGGGACTAGATCCAGCAGGATGCTCTTGTCTGGTGGATGTAGGCATCCCTTCACTCATCTTTGGGATTGTTGGAGCCCAGAAAACCCTTCCATTGTATACGAATAACCACTCCATCAACTGGTATAAAAATGGTTCCAGCCGTAGAGGGGGCACTCACATTACAGCTGGTTGGACTTTAAAAAAAAAAAAAAAAATAGTCCTCCTACACAAACAACCTAAACAACATAGCTCTTTTTTTTGTATGCTGTACCTAGAAAGAGTAGCACATGTTTAACGTTTTATCTGTCGCTACTGACACCTTTAGCTTCCTGAAAAAGATAATACACAAACCTGGACAGAAGAGATTAACAAAATACAAAACGCAATCGCATCAAACCTACATCAGAAGAAAGGGTTACTCAAAATGTTTTGTTGCCAGAACGTGATTTGAAGAACGAAGAACCTTTAGCTGGGAAACATGTGGTACAGTGACATATATCCTTGGGGGGGGGGGGGGGGGTCCATTTTTTAAAGAGATCACATGCAGCATCACCTGTCTGCAACACCTTGATGACATTTCTCACGTGCTGTTTACCTGGAATATATCAAGGTAGGCAATACTCCTAAAGTGTATGGAGGATGAGGAATGAAAAAAGTTATGTTGACCAAACAACATTAATTATTATGCCTGATCTGCAGTGGGCCCAGAATAAAACACAAACAAACATCAGACCGATTGGCTGTCAGTCCTAATTACTCTAGAAGGACACAGTTTTGTTTTTTTGATGCTAACTGACCCCTTGTGTATTTTCCAGCATTTGCAGTTTTCTACTTTGGAATAGTTAATGTGATTGCCCATTTGTTAATGGCAACATTCTTCAAATGGTTATTGAATTCCATCATTTTCATCCCCAAAACAGACGTGGAACTTGATTATACAGCAGTGCAAAGCACATGTGCAGTTTGAATAAATTAAATACAGGAAACTGATGGGTTAACAAAACCGCAATGGTGGAAACATAAAATTGGCTTTAAAAATAAACACAAAACCCCATCCTAATCCACTGTGCATATATTCTGCATGGCTGCAATTGAAATTAATGAACAAAATAAACATAAACTGACTTGCATTCATATAGCGCATTATCACATCGCTCAAATGTCTCAAAGCACTTCATGTACAATAAATTACTTTGAAGCACAGTGATAGTAAATGCGACAGACATTTTGTGCACACCAAGATTCCATAAACAGCCGTGAGATCTATGACTAGTTATATTCTGTTTTTATGGGTGCTGCTTGCAGGAAGCATGATGGCCAAGATACACGGAAAGCTTACTTCACTTTCAGTGCTGCAGGATCTTTACTGCCCACCTGAACCACAGGAACAGAAAGACAGTTTCCTGACAATTCTATGCTAATTTAGTGCAGCTGCCAAGACTGGCTAACCAGGAAGAACCCAATATTATCTGTAAGTTTGCTCATTACCTACTGTACCTGTATCTGGGAAGAAAGCATTGGCTAACTGTTGCTGCTGCTGCATCACAACTTGCTGCGTCTGCTGCATGATGCCCAATTGCGATACAGCCAACTGCTGAGTTGACAGCAATTGAGGTGAGGCCATATGTTGAGTCTGCTGTGAAGCCACTATCTGCTGTGGTGGGTGTTGCCCTGTTGCCACGTGCTGCTGCTGTTGGGACATGACTACATGTGGTGAGGCTCCAAGCCGCTGCTGCGATGCTGTCAACTGTTGCTGCTGCGAAGATGGAAGAGATCGTGGGATCCCCAAGTGATGATGCTGTATCACTCCCAAGATATGTTGCTGTGGCAGGTTTAAATTCTGTGGTGGCCCCTCAAGGTGCTGAGATTGTTGTGCTGTTGGAAGGTGTTGAGAAAGTCCAGGATGACCTTGTTGATGTGAAACCTCAAGCTGTTGCTGCTGTTGTAGAACTGGAAGGGCCTTTGGTCCCGAATGCTGCTGCTGTTGTGCAGGTACACACTGTGATCCTCCCAACTGCTGCTGCTGCAGTTCCATTTTCTCTTGCTCAAGTAAATCATGGAGAAGTAGTGGAAGCTCACTTGCTTCCAAAGAACTTTCTACTTTGACGAGGTCATCCACAGATCGCCGTTTAGGCTCCATACTGGGCATATGTTGGCACATCTCATCTAGTCCAAGTTTACCCAATGGCGGCCTAGACTGGACAGCCAGTGGCATCTTGGACACTATCTGAGCTGAAGATGTGCAGGGTATACTTTCTAAATCCAAGGTAGAATGCCCATTGCTGGGAATACGTGCAGTCCGATGGCTACTTGAAGCAATTGTACTACTTGGAGTAGTAATTTGTGTTCCACTGGTCGTACATGTAGTTGTCTGACACAATGCTACACTGGTGTTAACATTAAGCCCAGTTCCAACACCGAGAAGCATCGACACTGCTCCTCTGTCATCATCCCCCTTTGGTGGACTTTCCGATTTTATCAAAACTGTTTGTGCATTGGACGTATTTGTTACATATTGGCAAGCTGAATTTTGGGAAAGGTTCTCTTCAACCTTCAGTACGAGATCAAGAGTAGGTTTAGGAGATTTGTCGGTAGATGGGACCCTGCTGACTGGATCACTGCACTGACTGCCAATGTTAGTCTCGGAATTAACATTATTCGCCGTCTCACACATAACCCCATCAGAAGTGGACAGAGTATCTGCAATGACATCAGATTTAGCCATTGCTTTTTGATGCTCCTCTCCCTTTTCTGTCTTTTCCAAGTCAGATTTGTTGACTTTATCATTTGCACATTTAATCGATGGGTTGACAGCACCCTGATCAGTCAGTATGTCCTGACCTCCTTCTGCTTTCTCATTTGCAGATTCCACTAAACGCAGCTGCTCTGTAAATATGTCCTTTTTATCACCCGTGTCTAGCTCAGGGTCAGTATAAGCCAAAAGATCAAACTCTTCACACTTCAGAAGATCATCCAAGTGGGGGTCATTGGTTTCTAGGTTATCAAGGTTACCCAGCTCATCGTCTGTCTTACTGTCCGGGTCAAGACTCAGATTGGCAAGGTCGTCTTCTTCATCTAGCTCTTTAGGTGAATCAAGTTCTTCATCCAAGGCTTTTTCTACCGAGTCATGACAAGGAATCTTGCGAGAATCCAACTCTGCACGCTCTGTCACCACATTGGAGAGCGATGGAACAGAGTTAAGTGGAAAGGATACCGAGCTGTCCTTCAAACTGTCTGAGCAGCAACTAGAAGTGGATGATGTTGTCGATGAAGTAGTTTGAAATGTCTGCTGGGATTCAACTTGTACGGTGGGATCTAATGGCTCTTTTGTCTGAATATGCTGATGGGCACTTGATACTTCCACTGAATGAGGTGACGATGGCAATGGAGCAGAAATATTCTGCTGGGGCAAGAGTGTAATCCCAACTGGTGACTGCGGCAAAGGTGTACCTGGACCTCTTGACATCACCTTGCATCCCTGCATTTGGTGGACAAATGGACTGATTTCTTGATTTGGTATTGGAAGGCGCGGTCTTGGTTGGGGAGTACGCTGTGCCAATTGGGCAGCAATGGGTAAACGTTGGGAATTGTGTCTCAGTTCTATATACTGAGGGCTCACAGGAATTGGTGAAGCCACAATTTGTTGCTGTGCATTCTGAAAAGTGATCTGAGTGGCAATTCTAGGGTTAAGTCCAGCTGTGCTGTTCATCTGCATGGTCATTGCAGGTCTGTTTACATGCAGAGCTTCAGGTTGCTGGAAACGAGTCTGGCCAGGAAGTCTCTGTACCAACTGCTGCTGCCATTGTTGCTGTTGAGCAGCTGGTGAGCTTCTTGGATGAAATCCTTGTGGGCTACCAACTCCCGATTGTCTAGAAAAGAAATATACAATTGTGACTAGAAATAATGAAGCAGTTCCCTTTCCAACTGGAGTAATTTTAAGACAAAACCAATTTCATCATCCCATAAACTTGGCTAAAAAAGATAAATTGAGTGTCAAATAAATTCAGGCATTGAAAGTGGAAAAAAAGGCATGCTACACCAAGACCATCACAAAATGCAAGTGACCACAGCAATAAAGGAAGCTCATTCCCATAACGGCTTTAACTTCTAATGACAGGACCTTCCCTATGATCTAATATCACAGATGTGATTCTCTGTGATCTAATCTTCAATGTGATCGGCAATAAAAAGAAAATGCAATGGAAACGATAATGGTCAGAACAGGACAATAAAACTGTCCTTTTTGATGACCCACATGAAATGTTAACGGGCGGTACGGTAGCACTGTTGCTTCACAGCGCCAGGGTCCCAGGTTTGATTTCTCGCTTGGGTCACTGTCTGTGCGGAGTCTGCACGTTCTCCCCGTGTCTGCGTGGGTTTCCTCCGGGTGCTCTGGTTTCCTCCCACAAGTCCCGAAAGACGTGCTGTTAGGTAATTTGGACATTCTGAATTCTCCCCGTGTACACGAACAGGCGCCGGAGTGTGGCGACTGGGGATTTTCACAGTAACTTCATTGCAGTGTTAATGTAAGCCTACTTGTGACAATAATAAAAGATTATTTATTTAACTGTTGCTCTCCACAGATGCTGCTTGCCTTGAGTATTTGCAGCTATTTCGGTTTTTATTTCAGATTTCCAGCACCTGCAGTATTTTGCTTTCACAAAAATATTTTGTCTGCTAATTTTATACGCACAGCCAATTACTTGCTGATGCTCAGCAATCATATCAGCAGTGCCAAAAACCTGTTCCACATTTCATATCAAAAACAAGTTGTCACTGCTTGGTGGCCACACAGCATATGCCACACATTATTTGCGTGAAATCACCCACAATAATGTTTTGAATAGCAAGCCGCACAGGAATCTTAACCCTAACATATGCTGCAACTAAACCATTTCATAATGGATGCCACAAAGAGAGTTCAGACTTGGGAAATCGACAATCAAAACACTTTGCCTTATATGCTCTGGCAGATCTTCTGCGTAGCAACTCTGAGTCAGAGAAACGCTGCTATTAGTCAGGGTAAAGAACAAAAAAGTGTACATTTTGGCTGAAGGCACTTGGAAAGAAGAGATGTGTTTGGACAGCGAAGTGTTTTCCAAGTATGCAGCGAGCAGAGAGGAGCAATATCTCTTAAGACTACAGATACACTAATAAATAAATAAATGTATATGTAAATCAGGGGAAGGGACACATTAGTAGTCAGCTTAGTACCATATGGCCGCATATGGGCAGCACGGTGGCACAGTGGTTAGCACTGCTGCCTCACAGCTCCAGGGTCCCGGATTCAATTCCAGCCCCTGGTGACTGTGCGGAGTCTGCACGTTCTCCCCGTGTCTGCGTGGGTTTCCTCCGGGTGCTCCGGTTTCCTCCCACAGTCTGAAGATGTGCAGATTAGGTGGATTGCCCATGATCAATTGTCCCTTAGTGTTCAAAAGGTTAGGTTGGGTTGCGGGGATGGGATAGGGGTATGGGCTTAAGTCGGGTGCTCTTTCCAAGGGCAGGTGCAGACTCGATGGGCCGAATGGCCTCCTTCTGCACCGTAAATTCTATGACATCTATGACAACTCTTTTGTCCAGTAAGAAGTCTTACAGCACCCGGTTAAAAGTCCAACAGGTTTGTTTCGAATCACTAGCTTTCGGAGCACTGCTCCTTCCTCAGGTGAATGAAGAGGTCGGTTCCAGGAACATATATAAATATATATATATATATAGACAAATTTAATGATGCAAGGCGATACTTTGAATGAGACTCTTTGCAGGTAATCAAATCGTTACAGGTCCAGATGGAGCAGGTTAAAGGTGTGAATTGTCTCAAGCCAGGACAGTTGGTCGGATTTTGCAAGCCCAGGCCAGATGGTGGGGGGTGAATGTAATGAGACACGAATCCAAGGTCCCGGTTGAGGCCGTACTCATGTGTGCAGAACTTTGCTATAAGTTTCTGCTCGGCGATTCTGCGTTGTTGCGCATTCTGAAGGCCGCCTTGGAGAACGCTTGCCCGAAGATCAGAGGCTGAATGCCCTTGACTGCTGAAGTATTCCCCGACTGGAAGGGAACATTCCTGCCTGGTGATTGTTGCGCGATGTCCGTTCATCAGTTGTCGCAGCATCTGCTTGGTCTCGCCAATGTGCCACACATTCAAAGTATCGTCTTGCATCTTTGCCTTTGTCTATGTATGTTTCTGGAACCTACCTCTTCATTCACCAGAGGAAGAAGCAGTGCTCCGAAAGCTAGCGATTCAAAACAAACCCGTTGGACTTTAACCTGGTGTAAGACCTCTGACTGTGCTCACCCCAGTTCAATGTCGGCATCTCCACATCTTTTGTCCATTGCAGTGGGGACATGGCTGGCATATGAATCCTAAATTCCATAACCAAGCAACCACATGGATATATTGTCTACTCTGTCACAAGTTCTTAAACACAATGCCTTTAGTCTATCAAATCTTTTTTGGTCAGTTGGTTGTCGGACGTAGAATCACCGGGCGGTTACAGTACATCGTTCAGCCCATCGAACCCATGCCAATTCAGAGCAATTTAGCTAATTCCACTCCCCCATTCTTTCCCTTCAGGTGTTAATCTGTAGAAATCAATCACAAACAAAGCTAATGCTGAGAATCCTACACAAGCAGTTTTTATTTGCTCAATATTTGTGCACTCTCTCCCTGTAGGGGCACACTCCATTTAATTCAAACGCATAGAGTAGGTCTAAGTTGCCAACAGCCAAGACCTGGGAACACACTCCCCACGAGTGTGTATGCATGTACTGCTAGAATTTAAGCAGCTTAAACTATGCAGTCTGTTAGCATTCAGTACTAGTAAGTTTATTGCTGAAAAAGGGTTATAAAACAAGGGGGGGGGGGGAAGAGAAAAGAAAGGGGAGAGAGGAATTCTTAGATTACTGACACGTCTCCTGGTGTGTCATGTTGCCTATTCCCTGCTTTAAGAATAGTGAGGGATTTAAGTTAAATACATAAGTAAAGAAATCTTAAAATAGAGGCCCTTCATTTATGATTTTCACAAAATAATACTTCTTGGATCTTTGATCCTCAAAGCCTCATTAAAACTCTAAGAATATCATTTAATAGAATTTGACCTTTATCAGTAACTAAATCTGTGGTGCTGACATTCTCCAACATTGCAAAAATACTTTCCTTGTTGCAAGGCAAAGCACCCTCAGGCTCATTGTGAGACACCATAAATCCTCACTCTGTTTTGTACACCCGTGTATATGCACATATACATAAACACTTTAGGCAAGTTGATTTGCAATTTAAAAGCAAGAAAGATTGGCATTTCAAAAGAACACTCCCACAGTTGTGAGCAAGTATGATTAGTCCAACAATTTCCTCCACTACCCTGAACAACATTGCTTTTGTTTTCATCATTTAGTCATTTACAGCACAGAAGGGGCCATTCCGCCCATTGATTCCATGCCAGCTCTCCATGAGTCCCACTGCTCTGTTTGATCTCCGCAGCTCTGCAAGTTTGTGTCCATCTAATTTCCTTTTGAAATCATTGATTTTTTCCATATCCACTACCCTCTTGGGCAGCGAGCTCCAGGTCATTACCACATGGGGTAAAAAAAAAATGTCCTCGCATTTCTACACCCGCCAACATTTTTCACCCTGCCAGCCGAGCAAAGCCCAGCCCCACGCCCCTCCCCAGCTATCCAATCCCTCCGTGCTCTAAAAAGGACTTCCTGGTTCCAGGGTCCATTGCAGTTGTGCACGGGCTTGCTTGCGTTCCCAAAAGCACCTACTGCGGAGTTCTGCTAGAGCTTTTTTTCATAGAATCCCTACAGTGCAGGAGGCTATTAGACCATCGAGTCTGCACCGACCCTCCGAAAGAGCACCCTACCGAGGCCCACGCTCCCACCCCATAACCCGGTAACCCCACCTAAACTTCTGTACAACCATGGGGCAATTCACCACATGCTTTAACAGACTATATTACTGAATCAACCACTGTGCAATGCAATGCCATTTTGATGCAATCGATGATGGTTAAATTGCGCTTACCTGGGAGCGTTTACTTCACCAGTAGGGGTACTGCCCGGCTGTGGAGGCCGACACAGACTCTCATCCTGAGGAAACAATCGCTGTTTATCTATTCCCACTGGATTTATTAATCTTCCGTTTCCAGAGCCTGGGATTAGCCCCCTCAGGCCAGACCGGTCCTGCAATAAACAAAAGCAAGATTTACCAAAAACAAATCTCAACCTGTGTGCCAAAATGGTGAAAATTAACTCAGTTTCAATTGCAAAACCAATGCTTTTTAAAAAAACAACACTATTTTCAACTAGCTGGAAGTATTAGATTAGAGCATGGGTAACATTCCCCTCAATTAGCACCATGAAAAATAGGTTAACTGGCAATAGGCTATTTGTGGGATCACGAGCTGCACATAATGGTTGCCGCAATTGTTCTAAATCACTTCACATGAAATGAGTTACAGGAAGACCAGTGGCGTTTTTTACTTTAATATGGAAATAAATCCAAGTTTGTCTTTCTCACCAAGCTGTGTGGAAGGTTGAGCTGCCTGATAACTGAAGCATTACACTGATTTTCCAACTAAAAAAGCATAAAAGCACTGGAAACCTGGTTATTTTTATTGCAGGGAGCAAATCTACCAACTTCACTGCCAACCTCAGCCAGGTAGTCAAAGTTTGGGGCAGAACGCGGCTGCAGAAGGATCTGCAAAAAGTATTTGCACAAGTGCAAGATTCTACCCTTTCAAATGGGGCTGCAGAGTGTATATTGGAGAGGAATGGCATACAATGGTAATAAAGGAAATACAACTTTTTTGAAGCTTTTGCACATGAAAAGGTATGTTATCTATTCAAATAGGTAAAATCCACAGCTCATTAATGAATTCAGGTAGCAAAAACAAAGCTGATGAAAAGGTCTACAGGGGAAAATTTGGCAAGTTGTTTAAAATGCCAGATATCCAACATCAATATGTACCTGGGAGATGGGGTATGGAGGTGGTGCTCTCGTCTGTAGATCATGGGGCTGACTTGAACTTTCTTGTGACCAACTGCTTGTTGTAGTGCCACCCCCGCATGCAGCTGCCTGTTCCTTCTCCTGTCGCAAGTTATTCCGTTGTATTTGCTGGCGTATCAAAAGCTGACGCAACCTCTGCCGCTGAAACGACAATACATAAAGAAACTCATTTCAACACAATTTTTTCTGGCATATGTTTGCAGCTAACAGTTCCATTACATAGAGATCTAAACTGTAGCAATAATAGCAATTGTTTACAATTCAGAGGTCATGGAAGTCAAATTCTAAGTCTGCCCCACAATGCTGCCTGCCAAAGCAACCGACAAGTTTGGTCAATGCTCAAAATAAAATGGCTTAGATCATCTTAACCCAAATCAGACTGCACAAACATATATTTAGAACTGTGCAAACAAGGAACCAATATCAATCAGTTAACGGTGTAAAGCTACCCAACTGGGGGAAAAAAACACTTCCATTTATATAGCAGTTTGTGTCCTCAATGCCGCAAGACATAGAACATACATACATGTTCTATGTCTTGCGACATTGAGGGCACAAACTGCTATATAAATGGAAGTGTTTTTTTAAGAACCAATCTTTTGAAGGCGAGTCGCTGCTGCAATGCATGGAACATGGCAACTAATTTTTACAGAGCAAGGTCCCACTAACAGAAATGTATTAATGGCAGATATTCTGTTTTAGTTATGTTAATTGGAGGGGTAACTATTGACCAGAACACCAGGGAAACTTGTCCACTCTTCTTCAAAATAGTGCCATGGGTTCTTTTACGTCAACAGAGAGGGGAAATAGGGGCCCGATTTAGGTCTGAGCCAAAATGCAGCCCCTCAGGCAGTGCAACAATGCTCGGAGGTGCAACTTGAACCCACAACTCTCTGACTTGGAGGATAGAATGCTACCCATTTAGCCACAGCTGAATTTCAATTTTTCTAATCATGCGAGTGCGACTTGAAACAGAGTGTAGAAGTTTGGTGAGAAGAGGAAGTTCAGTGAGGAGGTGGAGGAGGCACCCCGTTGCTTTTTCAGTGTAGCAATTGGGGAGGAAGCGAGCGGTTGGCGAGTATCTGGTGAATGTCCGTGAAGTGGTCATGGTCTATTTTCCCCAAAGGTTCAAAATAGTACTAGAGGATGTGATAAGATAAATATCTAGAAGAAAAAGTGTGAATAGTTAACTAATTAATTAAAGCTCATAAATATAAGTTTGAGTTGAAACTTTTCCCAATTGAACTTTGGTTATGAAAGGATTTCTAAAAGCCAAAGAAAGAATACTTTGAAGGGTGCAGAGTGCTAGTCCGCGTCAGAGTCAAGTTCAGTGAGGAGTGCGGTGAGAGGAAAGATGGCGGAGGTGAGCTCTCCGGGTGGGGGTGCTCTGGTAACGATGGAAGCACTGGCGGAGGTGATGGCGGCTGAGTTTGAGAGGCAGATCAGCAAGCATTGAGTGGCATGGGAGAGAAATGCTGGAGAATCTCAAGCAGTCGGTGGAAGACTCGTTGGCCCTGATGAGGGAGGTGATGGGGAAGACATCGGAGACTGCGCGGGTGCATGGTGAGGTGTTGAAGGGGGTGGAGTCTGCGCCATCCAGGTACAGCGGCCAGCTCGCTTCTTTGGAAGCCAAGCTGAAGGTGGAGGACAGCAATAAGCGTCTGAGAGCAAAGGTCGAGGATCTGGAAAACAGGTCCCGGCGGCTCAATGTGCGGACCGTGGGACTACCCGAGCGTATGGAGGGCTCAAGGCCGACAAAATACTTTCGGCAATGCTTGTGAAGCTGTAGGGGGAGGAGGAAGAACCCTCCCCCTTAAGCTGGATAGGGCCCATCGGGCTAACGAGCTGTTATAGTTTTGGTTCCACAGCTACCAGATGAAGGTGGTGCTGCAATGGGCTAAGCAGAACCATGAGGTGGGAAGGCAGTGGTATTGAGATATACCAGGAGTTGGCGAGAAGGCGGGCAACCTTCAACAAGGTGAAGGCAGCACCGTACAAAAGTGGAGTGCGTTTTGGAGTGGTCTGTCCAGCAAAGTTGTGGGTCACGCACATCTCGAGAGGGATCACTTATTCAAGATAGTGAAGGAGGGGGAGGCGTTCGTAAAAGCAGAGGGTTTTGGACTGAGCTGAGAATAGTGGAAGGGGGACTTTGTTGGGAAAAGAGGGACGAGGACGGTGTTGTTTGGCTGTGACTTTTATAGTTTCTGGGACCTTGTATTTTGATATTGTTGATTGAAAATTGTTTTGGGTGACCGTTCGATCGATTGGGTTGCTTCGCTCCCTTTTTTTCTTTTGTGGCTTTTAGGGGCGGGTATGGAAAGGGGGAGGGGGACAACGGCGTTTGGAAGGATGAAAAGTGCGTGGAGGATCAATTGTTTTATTGTTGATTTTTGGGTGAGGGGACTCTGGTGGGGGTGGGGACTACCCTGCTAGCAAATTGCAGTTACTAGTAAACAGGAGTGAGATGGGGGGGAAACTGTGGTCTGCTGATCCGGTTTGCGCAGGTTTTGGAATGCCTAGGTGGTGTGAATGGTCGGGGGATAGGGGAGATAAGAGTGGTATTGAGAGGAAATGGTAGTGGGATTTATGGGAAGGTGGGGAAATACTTTGCTGACGTGACTGGGGGTTGTTTTTTTGCGCCATCCGATGGGTGGGCGCCTGGTACCATCTTGGGCGGGGACTGCTGGTTGAGGAATGTTGGGGGGAATGGGTGATGGGGAGAAGAGAAAGAGTGCAAGAGATCCCCGATCAGTTGCTGACGTGGAATATGCGGGGGTTGGGGGGGCAGGGTATAAGTTAAACCTAGGGAAGAGGTTTTCAGTTACCCCCTGGAGAAAGGAACTAATTTGGGAGTGTTTACAGATGGATTTGGAGCCCAGTCCCCTCATGGCCAAATTCGGGTTGTCAGACCTGCCGGAGCTGTAGATGGGTGCAGTGGCGGCATCTTTGCCTTCACCTCATTGATCGCTCGCAGGCGGGTTCTGTTGGAGGGGAGGTCAGCTTCTCCACTCAGTACCCGAGTGTGGCTGGGGGAATCTCATGGAGTTTTTGCATCGAGAAAGTTAAATACACATTAAGGGGTGCAACGGAAGGGTTCTACAAAGGAAGGCGGCCTTTTATTGTGCTCTTTAAAGAGCTAGTCACCGCCAGCTGTTATCGGGGAGGGGGTTAATGCTGTTGTGTTTGCTGGTTTTGTTTCTTGTATTTAAATCAAAAATGTTTAAGTATTTTTTAAAAAAGAGACATGTATGAATAGTGTGTGACAGGAAGGGACAAATAGTACAAATCGAAGAGTAAACCAGATCAGGCGAGATGCTACAAAAAAAAATAGTAAAAGACCAAAACTTAAGGCTCGGTATCTGAATACATGCAGCATTCAAAACAAAACCGATGAATTGATAGCGCAAATAGAAATTAATAATTACGATCTGACAGAGACATGGCTACAGGATGACATAGATTGGAACTTAAATTTTGACGGGTATGTGACACTTAGGAAGTTAAGAGCAGGTGGAGAGGTGGCTGTTAATTAATGATGGTATTAGCACATAGAGGGATGATGACTTAAATTCAGGAAACGAGGGTGTAGAAGCAGTTTGGGTTGAGATGAGAAATTATAAAAGGCAAAAAGTCACTTGTGTCCCCCTAATTGTAACTGCATGATAGTACAGAGTATAAAAGAAGAGATAATGGGAGCTTGTCAGAAGTGCAATAATCATGGGGGTTTTTAATCTACGTATAGATTGGAAAAATCAGATGGTCAAAAGTAGCACAGATGAGGAGTTCATAAAATGATTTCAGAATAGTTTCTTAGAATTGCACATTGCGGAGCCAGAGGGCAGGCAATCCTAGACCTGGTATAATGTAAAAGTGAACCGGCAAATATTTTTATGGGATAGATCAACAGATGTTCAGTGGCAGATATTTAAAGGGATATTTCAGAATACACAGAATAAACACATTACAATGTAAAAGAAAACTTTCACGGGGAGGGCCCATCATCTGTGTTAAAGACAGTATTAATTTTTTTCCCCTAAAAAAGCATGTATTTGGGCAGCACGGTGGTGCAGTGGTTAGCATTGCTGCCTCACGGCGCCAAGGTCCCAGGTTCGATCCCGGCTCTGGGTCACTGTCCGTGTGGAGTTTGCTCATTCTCCCAGTGTTTGCGTGGGTTTCGTCCCCACAACCCAAAGATGTGCAGGGTAGGTGGATTGGCCACGCTAAATTGCCCCTTAATTGGATGAAATGAATTGGGTACACTAAATTTTTTTTTTTTTTAAAAGCATGTATTTTTGCAAAGGTGGGTGGCAGATCAGAAGATTGGAAAGAATGTAAAGAATATCAAAGAATGACAAAATGATGGATAAGGAAGGAAAACTAGAGTATGGGATAAAGCGAGACAGGAATGTATGGCCCAAGACCAGGATGTCATCAACGATTATTTTGGGCGGCACGGTGAGGCAGTGGTTAGCACTGTTGCCTCATGGTGCCGAGGACCCGGGTTCGATCCCGGCCCCCAGTCACTCCGTGTGGAGTTTGCACATTCTCCCCGCATCTGCGTGGGTTCCGCCCCCACAACCCAAAGATGCGCAGTGGATGGATTGGCCACGCTAAATTGTCCCTTAATTGGAATTTTTAAAAAAAGCTTTAATATAAAGATGGACAGTAAGAGATAATCAAATAGGTAATCGAGAGGTAATCAAATAAGAGTTAAAGTGAATGTTAGTCATATAGAAAGTGCATCTGGGGAATTAGTAATGGAAAGCAGGGCGATGGCAGATGAATTTAACAGGAATTTTGCATCTGTCCACTATAGAGGACATAAGTCATATTCCAGAAATGGCTGTAAATCAGGAAGGAGGAGGAACTCGGGAAACGTACAATCATCAGGGAAATGATATTCAACAAATAGTTCGGTCTTTGGGCTGACAAATCCTCTGGTAAGGATGGACTTCACCCTAAGGTCTTGAAAGAAGTGGTCAATGAGATAGTTGCTGCATTGGTTTTCATTTTCCAAAATTTGTTAGATTTGGGGAAGGTTCCATTAGAATGGAAAATAGCACATGTAACTCCACCATTCAAAATGGGAGAAAGGCAGAAAGCAGGAAACTACCCAGGCCAGTTAGCCTAACATCCGTCACAGGGAAAATGTTAGAAGCCATTATTAAAGAGTTCTCTGAAGGTGTCACATGTGCTGTGGATAAAGGGGAACTGGTGGATGCACTGAAGTTAGATTTCCAGAAGGCATTTGATAAGGTGTGACATCAAAGGTTGTGTGAAATAAAAGCTTATGGTGTAGGGGGGGGGGGGTAACATGTTGGCATGGATTGAAGATTGGCTAGATAACAGGAAACAGAGTTGACATATATGGGTCTTTTTCTTGTTGTCAGCTGTGAAGAGTGGTGTGCCAGTGATCAGTGCTGGGGCCTCAACTTTGTACAATTTATATAAATGACTTGGATGAAGGGATTGAAGGTATGGCTGCTAATTAGTTGATGACACAAAGGTAGGTGGGCAAGTAAATTGGGAAGAGGACGTAAGGAGGCTACAAAAGGATATAGATAGGTTAAATGAATGAGCAAAAATCTGGCAAATGGAGAATAATGTGGACAAGTGTGAAATTGCCCGTTTTGGCAGGAAGAAGAAAAAAGCTTATTATCTCAATGGTGAGAGATCACAGAGCTTCGGTGGTGCAGAGGGATCTGTGTCCAAGTGCATGTATCACAAAAGGCTGGTGTACAAGAGGTAGCAAATTTAAAACGGAGTTGAGGAGAAACTTCTCCCAAAGGGTTGTGAATCTGTGGAATTTTTACCCCAGAGTGGGGTGGATGCTGGGACAGTGAGTAAATTTAGGGAGTTAGACAGATTTCTAATTGGTAATGGGTTGAAGGGTTATGGAGAACGGGCAGGACGATGGAGTTAAGGCCAGGATGAGATCAGCCATGATAGAGTGGCAGAGCAGCCTCGATCATCACATGTACAGCACATTGGTGAGACCACATCCGGAGTATTTTGTACAGTATTTGTCTTTCTTTTAAGGAAAGATGCAAGTGCGCCCGAAGCAGTTCAGAGGTTTACCAGACTAATTCCAGGAATGGGCGGGGTTGGCTTTTGAGCAAAGGTTGGAAAGGTATGGGTTGCATCCACACGAGTTTAGAAGAGTTAGAGAGAACCTGATCGGAATCTTTCAGATCCTGAGGAGTATTGACAGGGTCGAGATGGGGAGGATGTTTCTTCTTGTGGGAGAATCTAGAAATAGGGGGTCACTGTTTAAAAGTAAGAAGTCACTCATTTAAAACAAGAGATGAGGAGAAATTTCTCTTCTTGGAGGAAGGGGAGTCTCTGGAACTCTCTTCCTCAGAAGGCGGTGGAAGCAGAATCTTCAATATCATGAAAGCCAAAGCTGGATAGATTACTGATTAACAAGGAGGTGAAAGGTATCATGGGGTAGACAGGAATGTGGGGTTGAGGTGCCAATCAAATCAGCCATGATCCAATTGCATGGCAGAGCAGGCTCCTCCTGCTTCTAATTCGTATATTGGTATGCATCCCAGTGGTCTACTGCGATTAAAACAGTCAACCATAATTAAGCATGATTATTCCAACTTGAAATACCTTGGTTGGCAAGTATATGTAATCACAAGCTTAATTTAATACCAGAGTCTAACCTGTCTCTGCTTTTCTAGCTCTGTCTGACTGAGATTTCCAGCTTGTGCTCCCCTGTTAAATGGAAGCTCGTGCAAGTCTCTGCTGGGAGATGCTGGAGGATGGACCGGTGTGGAACTCTCGCTGCTTCTCTCTGATGGGGATGAATCACTCACTGAGCGGCTGCTAGTGGAAGTTTGGTATGAGCAATCTTGCTGCAAAGGTAGTGCATCCTGCTTGATCAAGGATGGCCGTAAAGGCATGTTGGTGAAAGTGTCATCTCTTGCAATAGATGCTGTATCTGGAGGTCCTGACTGATTAGTGGCATTGAGTTGAGAGCAATGAGCATCACTTGTATTGAGTTGGCTTCCCATCAGGTGACTTTGTGGAAAATTATTTGCTCGCTGGGATATGGACTGCTGAGAATGAGTTTCTTTAACCATATCGCCAGGTGATGAAGTGAATGGAAATGGACTTTGTGGCTGACCACTGGCAAATGTCTTAGCGCATGGGTCAAAAGAGTGAGGCCTTGGAGATTGAGGCTGCATTACATAAGCTGTTTTTGAATGTGGGTCACTGTGCTGAGAAAACATTGCCGAATGCTGAATGGTACCAGTTGGTTGCCCATGAGATACTGGTGAGGATTTGAAACTGCCGTCAACCATTTGGGGTCTCTGTGGTTTGTGAAGCTGAGCGTAAGGATCTCTTGAAGGTGGTCGAGAATAAGGGTCTGGTGACTGGAATCTAGAAGCAATGGGAGACTGCGGAAATGTCTCATTGGAATGTGGCCTGGGTGTCAATGGTGAACTGCACTGAGACTGTGGACTCATGGGTACCCTGGAGAGGGAATCAGAAGGGAGAGATTTAGGTGGTAGCGGAGAGCAGCTTTCACTAGAAGATGGTCGTGGTGTCAAGGGAGGTTGATGATATGGATCAGAAAATTGCGAAGGAGATTGCCGGTACAAATCAGTCTGGGTTTGTGGTGAGACACCCTGAGATTGAGGATGTAGTTCCTGAGAACGTTGAGCAGGTACTATAACTGTTTGATCCCCATACGATGATCTGGGAGTTAAAGGTGCTTTGAAGATATCTCTGTCCCTCCCATCAGGGAGTGACCGTACATTCATACTTGGATCCAACATTGCAGCTCTGTAAAGCGAGGCCAAGGAATTTGCACTCAAATCTTGCCTCATAACTCCTGCATACTGTTCATTTCTGGGGTGTTGCGCTCCAACCTCTGGATCAGAGAGTCGCCTTAACTGTTCTCCAGTTGATGATGGCAATGTTAACGGTTCGGGTGGTTTTGCGTAACAGTCTGTCGACTGTGATGATCGAAACCCTGGACTTCCTAAAGGCTGATCAACTGTGTGGCTATCATGTGACTCACTAAGCACTCTAGATCGGAGGAAAGAGTCTGGAGCTAGAGGATGCTGATGGTGGGACATCCCTGGCGTTACAGAATGCAGTTCTGAAGAGCTAAGGAGTTGTGGTCGGCCTGGAACAACAGGACGAGGTACACCTGACTGGTGGTGGGAGCTGTTCCATGCTGGTGCTTGACTCGGATTACTGGAAGACTGAATGTTGGGTTCCTGAGGGTACGGTGTAAGTGGATGCCCAAAAGGATCCTGGGCTACAATTCCAGTTGGAGACTGCATGTGCAGTTTTGGGAACAAGTCACTGCTGGAGTCTGTAGATGATGGGCTTGCTGACTGCAGTTTGACAAATTCATTAGTCGAGGTAGTAAATGATTTGTTGCCGTGTAATGAAGCATTCTGGCCTAAACCTTCAATCCTCAGTTCTGCTGGGGAACCCGAATTTCCCCCAACTAATGTTGCTGGAGTGAGACTGGTCACTGCAGTATTCTGAGTCAGGGCTTGCAGGTGACGGGGTGGTTTACGATCCGGTTTTGCATCTTGTCTCTCAATTTTGGGCTGTCTGTTACCTTGCATATCAACTTGCTGTGAAAACAAAAACAAAAAAACAGAACGCCTTGTATTTTATTAATATTTTCTTGGGGAGGGAGATAACAGAGAGCATTCATCAGTAAAAGTCAACTTGGCTCTTGAATGCAAACAAGTATACTTCGGTGGGTACGGAGAGAGATCCAAACATAACCTCAAAGGGGCAGCATGGCGGCGCAGTGGTTAGACTGCTGCACCAAGGCCCTGAGGACCCGGGTTTGATCCCGGCCCCGGGTCACCGTCCATGTGGAGTTTGCACATTCTCCCCTGCGTGGATCTCACCCCCACAACCCAAAGATGTGCAGGGTAGGTGGATTGACCATATCTTTTTATTAAAACATACTAAATTGCCCCTTAATTGGGAAAAATAAATTGGGTACTCTAAATTTATTTTAAAAAACACAACCTCAAGATATATAATCAATTCATGGTTGGGAAAATCTCGCAGCTAAACACAGCTCCGTGTCATTGTCAGTAGGTCCAAGAATGCACGCATCATTCCCCTCAAATGGCAAAACCAGAAATGTAAATAGTAGAGTCTTTTAAACCCCTGGTGAAAGTTTGGATCTGTAAAATATGGGACAGATTCACTTTCCAACAAAGGTCACCGTTGAGTACAAAGGACTGTTGAGACACTTCAAAGTAATTCAGTATGTGACGTGCTTCCAATAGGTTTCAACATACAGATATTAATGAGGGACAACCTGAAGCTGCAAGTACATAGGTATCGCCTAAAATCACACTCGAAAATTACAAGATGCTTCACTTAACTTCAGCTTCCCTCTAATTATAATCAGTTAATTAATTTAAGCATGTTCAGGTAAAGGCTCATGTTAGATTTCCAATGTCAGGTCAAGCTAATTTACCTTCTGTGCCTTGTTGATGCGCTGAGCTGCCCTGTTGTCTTTGGCCTTTTGCTGAAAAGAGAGAAAGGATTTGAATTAGATGCAAAATAACATGTTGCAGATTAAAACAATATTTATCATCTGAAGAGGTCTGTGTGGAACAGTTGACCTGCAGTTGATTTCAGCCATGGAATCCTCTTACCTGATCTGTGAAGTGAACAGGTCAATGTCAATTAATCTCAAAGACTAAACAGATCTCAAACTCAACTTCAAAGTCCACCAAGGTCAAAGACTGCATGCACCATTTCAAGCCCATTTGAGATCTCCTCTGTTGTGTACTTTTTAACCTAGATCTCCTGCAAGGGACCTGAATTTTGAATAACATAAATTAACTTGCTTTAATAGAGCGGTTTGTGTGTCTGTGCAGTGCCTTCTGGGCAAAAGCACATCAGTGTACTGGTAAGAATGGCATTTGCTTTAGGTTGAAAAGAGCTACTCGCACACTTTCTGCAGTTACTAGCACACTTTCCGCAGTGGCTAAATGGTGCTCTCTAAGCCTCTGCTGAATTTTGTCATTGGGACAATCTTCAATCATTGGGTGCACCACAGTCTGGGTTCCCTGCAAAGCCCCCACTTGTGCAGATTTGCTGCATAAAGGTCTTGGCCAGTGTGGAAATAGTTGAGTAATGCCAATTTTGGCATGGCAGGTTGAAGCCAGGTGGGCAGGCTGTGGAATCTGTGTTGAGGAAGTGGTTATTAATGGTGTCGTGTTGGTCTATTCCTGCAGCCAAAGGGCCTCTGCTGTTATTCCTTGGCATGGTGGTCTTAGCCACACAGGCTGGCATGATGGGAGGTGAGCAGCATGTGCATTTGTACGGTCCTTGTGTAGCGGCAGGCTTGGGTTGATGTAAACCTTCTCCAGAAGCTTTCCTGTTGCAATCTAGGCGGATTCCTGGGATGGCCGGACTGTCATATGAGGAGAGATTAAGTCGGTTAGGATTATATTCATTGGAGTCTAGAAGAGTGAGAGGGGATCTAATAGGAACTTATAAAATTCTAACAGGGTAGATTCAGAAAGTATGTTTCCTATAGTGGGGGAGTTCAGAACTAGGGGACATAGTTTGAGGATAAGGGGTAAACCTTTCAGGACTAAGGCGAGGAAAAATGTCTTCACCCAGAGAGCGGTGAATCTGTGGAGTGGGGGGGGGGGGACGAGGCGGAATCAGAGTTTTGAATTTGATGATCAGCATGATAACAATGAATGGTGCAGCAGGCTCAAAGGGCCAAATGGCCTACTCCTGCTTCTATTTTCTATGTATGTTTCTATGCAATGGCCCTCCTTATGTAAGGGGGTGGGATGTTCCTCAGGACTGGGAGATCTGGTGAGGTTTCAAGACAATGTACCAAAGGGACAGAAGCACTTACCAGAAATGGTGCTTTATCAGTTGCTGGGACTTTCCTCCAAATCTTAGTGATCTGCTTACAACGACTTGCCCAGTCTAGGGGAAAATGTTTTAAAAATCAAGGAAATATCTACACAGCCATTCAAGATTGTCAGCAATTAAAGTTGCAATTAGCAACTACAAGAACTAAAAAATGTCCATAATTTGTAAGATGCTTAAAACCATAGCACGTTGAGTCCATTCTTCTCATTCACGGACTCACCCTGTACATTGGAACTTATTCCAGATATCATACCTGGGTAATCATGTTTCAGGTTCGGGAAGTTGATATTTGCGTAGAGAACAGGTGATATGGTTGATAATTCCCCCAAAGCCTCATCTTTTTCCCATCTCAGTATACTCCGCTGGTTGTAGGAGAGCCCATCCCCTTCTCCCTCTGTAGGAGTGGTGGGGGTAGTTGGAGTGGTAGGGGTAGCTGGGGTGGCTGGAGTTGTCCATGGGCTCTGCTGCTCTCCACTGTCTGGGCTGAAAGGTATACTCCTGTCCCTGTAAACCAAGCAAAAAACGTTTTGTATCTAACATAATTTCAGTGCTTGGTACTTGACAAGCTGTCCGAGATATGCCTGCACCACGCCGAAAGCAATCAGTTGCATAACTTCGAAGAAGTTGGAATGACAGCTACTGGAAGGCTGGATTAGGAGAACACTTCTCATATCCAGGATTCAGTACTTATCAATGATTTGTAAACAGTCACTGTTATAGCTCCGCATTGTCAGTTGGTGGAATGAATGTTAGACGGGATTATGGTACATGTTCAGCTGTAGTCAAGAAGACTACAGTAGTGTGTTTCTCATCATGCCATTTATGAGGAGCTCCTGGTACTGTGATGCACCCAGCAAAGGCTAAACATCTACAATACACTGACTGACTAATCACTATCCATCTGGAGGAATGGGTTGAGGTGAACAGTCTGCGTGGGGCCAATGTGGTCCAAGATAACACACCGGCCTCATGCTTTGTAACAGATTTTAATGCAGGACAGTATCGCTGACTAACGTGGCAACCGCTTTCATTTTTAGAACATGGCGGGGTAGACCAATTATTTGGATTTTTCCCCATTCAGCTCAAAACAATCTTTAAAGCCAGTGCTACAGAAGGTAACCTGCCATTAGGGAAACAAACAGCACAAAATGATCAGTATGCTGGGCTAGCAGGTTATCTTTTAGTTGGTGCATTTCCAACAGTACTTCTGCACACACTTAGTGGTGGTGATGCCACAGCTCTTGCAAACGTGTACTAAGTTCCTCAAACTTGTATGCAAGTGGGGTCCTTGTTAATGGCATGTTAACCATATTGTTAAGATACACCGGTGAAGGATATTGTAATAGTACTTAATTAAACAATCCCAGACCAGACCCCAACAGTGAGTAGGATACCAGACCAAAACTCTCATATTTTAGTTGATTTGTAAGACAGTGCGAAAAGAATAATTTGCCCCAGGAGTGATTGCATGAAGAAATAGGGCGTGGTTATTTTTTTAAAACAAAAACTTTATTATGGATACAATATTAAACTTTTGAACTTCACACCCAAAAAGAACAGCTTACAATTGCCCTTTAAACAATACTCCTCAATTTCCCATTAAACAACGAGAAAAGAATCATAACAGCTCTCAATCTATTTTACTGTGGGAGAATTGTAGACTCAGCGTCAGGCAGATCAGACAACAACTCCCCCCTCCAAAATTTCTCCACAAAATACTGCCTCGCTATAGTTTTTCAAAATGTCTCTCTGCCATTCCTTGGCTCCACCCAGCAATGACCTCATCTCCACAAGCTGAAAAACAAATGATCTCTTCAGGCTGCAAAGCACATCAACTCCCCAGGAACTTTCCCAGTCAAACCACAGTCCATTAGCCCAGACTAAAAAACACATTCCATGTCAATTTCACCTTCTGGCTGCTAAAAGCATCCAGGCCCTGAAAAACATTTAAAATAAAAAAAAACATGACCACTGCAGTCAAACACACTCTAATCGCCAGGCTTTTAACCCTTAATTTGCCCAAAACTTAGAATCCAACATTCTTAAAGTCTTCCACTTGTCACAGTACCGACAGCACTTTATCATGAGTGTCTATTTAAGAGGCTATCACTTTTATGTAACTTGTTAATTTGATTAATTAGTCCATTTTACTTTGCTGGTTACTCAATGAGACACTGCTGGGACACGAGTAGTAGGTAGGAAGCAGGCATATGCAATACTGCATTCTGTAAATAAAGCGATCAAACTGGTTTGGGATTGATTTAGGAGGTCTGTATCTCAGGGAAGGGAGTATCTACTCTGCACTGGGCAAACAAACTCAACCTGCGTGATTTCACAATAGCTTGGTTTTAAGAGATTCAAAAATAGCAATACATTTTTACATTTATATGACACACCTAGCAGACTGAAAAAACATTCCAGTAACAACATCAAGATGGCTTTGTAAATCAGATTGCAAGTTTATTGTTTCCATTAATTCAACAAGAATTTTCAAGAGGCCTTTCTGCCAGCACATATTGGGACTAAGATGGGAGTTGGGAGGGAGGGGGGAAAGAAACGGAACTGACAAATCGGAGCAATCAACACCTTTAAATCTTTCAACGACAGCCAATGCACTTGTATTTGAATCCAAAAAATATTACAAATAGTTTACCTGCTTTCCAGAAATGGTGACTGACAAACATTGGGAAATGACTCGCCTGCTGCACCAGACGTCTGTGCCAGAGGACCACCAATAGCAACTGCCATCGTCCCTCCTACAGAACCAAAGGGAAGGGGAAAAAAACAAACACATTTCAGCATTAAGGTGCACAAGACACAACCAGAAAATAAGTGTGCCAAATGTCTATTAAAATGCAGATTGGATGACCCACTGTTCACATTTTTTCATGAACTAACCCATCATAAATAAACACTGAAGCAGCAGCAACAACCAGCTATGATTATTTCCCTTCAGTTCGCATTCCTCATTCTCATATCCTTTGTGTGAAGCAGATTCACGTTTAAACAGTTTTGTTTGAATTCAATTATCAACTTGTTCCAGAATTCCAGCAGCAACAGGAAGAATTGTTTCCTTTATTTACAGTCAATTTGCCATTATTTTTAACACCTCAATCAGGTCATCCCTTAAACTCTCCATCTCCAAATCATTTAACCCATGTTTGCCCGGTCCCATTATTACTCAGTCCCTTTACCCCAGCTAATATCCTGGTGAATTACCACTTTTCCAAAGCTAGCACATCCATCCTAAGCTGGCTCGCCCAAATAGATATTATTCTGATTAGGTCTAATTAGAGCTCGATGTAACTGCACCAATACTTCCTTGCTTATATATTCTCAACTCTCATGATAGAGTCCAGTATCCCAATAGTCTTTTCAATACTTTTTTGCATAAGCTACTTTTTGTGTACCATAATCACCAAAAAACAACGTATTCTCATTTACTTCTCTTCCCCATTTAGATCTTATTCCCATACACCATTCTGGTATCACAACCATACCACCTGACACTTTTTAAAATTGCATCTGCCAGTGTTCTGCGTATATGCTTCATCTACATAATTTTGTAATGTTCTTTTTGTTCCTTGTTACTGGTGACAACACCACCTAACTTAATGTCATAGGGTTCTGCATGCCTCACGGTTATGCAACAGGAAGGACAGTAGTGCAGGAATAAAGAGGTTGAAGCCGCTGTGCCTTGGAATAGTTGGGAAAGGGAAGGAACCTGGAGACAACTGCAAGGTCTGCGCATCAGGGAGGGGTTAGGTGGCCCCGATGGGGGGCAACATCATAACCCAACTCCAGGAACATAGCCCAAGAGGTAGCATTGTAGGCGGTAAGGAAAGCAACAGTGGCCAAAAGACATTGTAGGGGAGGCAGGACTACCCAATGGTGTTGCTTCTCACTTGCTGCAGAAAACATTTTCAATGGGGGACCTACAAGTGCACCAGATAAGAGCAAGCACCAGTACGGTGTTGCCAACACATCTCTTAGAAGGGTGAGAGAAGGAGGAAACTATTTTTGTTTTATATTTCAAACTTCCAGCTTGCTTGTCCACCCTTGACAATAACCAGAACCTACTAAATTCTGAACTTCATACTTGTGGGAATCAGCCCATAAAAGACCCATACTAGCTGAAGTGACTGGCCCAAACAATCCTTTTTTCCCTAATACTTCACTTCTGTGAAGTTCTTTCCTCTAACTTCAGGTTTTCCTTCACTCATTCCAACAGTTCTCCACTCTCCTCTCGATGGACCGAATGGCCTCCTTCTGAACTGTAAATTCTATGATAATCCACGAAACATCTTGGCAGATAAGAAAGCATTCATGTAGACCAAACAGGGGGCAGCACGGTAGCATTGTGGATAGCACAATTGCTTCACAGCTCCAGGGTCCCAGGTTCAATTCCGGCTTGGGTCACTGTCTGTGCGGAGTCTGCACATCCTCCCCGTGTGTGCATGGGTTTCCTCCGGGTGCTCCGGTTTCCTCCCACAGTCCAAAGATGTGCAGGTTAGGTGGATTGGCCATGATCAATTGCCCTTAAGTGTCCAAAATTGCCCTTAAGTGTTGGGTGGGGTTACTGGGTTATGGGGATAGGGTGGAGGTGTTGGCCTTGGGTAGGGTGCTCTTTCCAAGAGCCGGTGCAGACTCGATGGGCCGAATGGCCTCCTTCTGCACTGTAAATTCTATGAATTCTATGATAAACTGACGGTCCAACAACAACTTATATTTAAAGAGCACATTTAACATAATAAGACGCTCCAAGGCACTTCGGAGGAGTATCGTAAAACAAAATTTGATGTCAAGCCACATAGGAGATATTAGATCAGATGGCCAAAGGTTTGGTCAAAGAGGTAGGTTTCCGGGAGCGGCTCAAGGAGGAGGTGTAGAGGGCATTCCAGAGCTTTGAGCCTAGGCAACTGAAATCACAACCACCAATGGTAGAGCGATTAAAATCAGGGATGTTCAAAAGGCCAGATTAGATGAGCGCAGATATCTGAAAGTTGTGGACTAGAGGAGAGAGATGTGGAGGAGCGAGGCCACGCAGGGGGTATGATTCACAAGGATAAAAATTCTAAAATCAAGGCGTTGCTCAGCTAGGATCCAATGTAAGTCAGCAAGCACAGGGGTGATAGGGGAACAAGACTTGATGCATCACGGGCAGACAAGTTTTGGATTAAAGAAGACTATCAAGGCAGGCAAAGAACCATACAGTAGAACTCTGCAACATGACTCAGCCTGCCCAAATGCCGTTTGGCACATCCATAGGCATCCAAACGCACCAAACCCACATCACCCCAACCCAAGTCCTTCCCATATCTGCACTATTCTACTCGGTTCATACTGTGTTTGGTGCTCTTTCACTGCAGCTGCCAACTTTAATTGTAAATACAATTTGAGGAGAGGTGGATCACAAGCACTCTGGGCAGGAAAGGGCAGGGTCAGACTAAGGTGCGCAGAACATCCCAAGGGAATGGGTGGGGGCTTGCCACAATTAACATGAATGGCAGATAGCTAGAAGAAGTCAAGCCCTATAATAGGGCAACGCCAATAATTCAAGCTGCAGTCATATACCTTTTGAATGGCCTGATGCAACCCGTTAAGACACAATATTGTTTTTTTTTTTTTTAATATGTTTTATTGAAATTTTTTTCCCAAACAACAATTTTTCCCCTCTTACAAAGCAAACGCAACAATAACAATACAGAAATTTTTAACAATACACAAGTAACAAAACCCCTTTATCTTTGACCTAAACTAAACTAAACCCCCCCCCCCCCCCCCTTCCCCCTGGGTTGCTGCTGCTGGTCATCTGTCTTCCCTCTAACGTTCCCCTAGGTAGTCGAGAAATGGCTGCCACCGCCTGGTGAACCCTTGAGCCGATCCTCTCAGGGCAAACTTTATCTGCTCCAGTTTAATGAACCCCGCCATATCATTTACCCAGGCCTCCAGTCCGGGGGGTTTCGCCTCCTTCCACGAGTAGGATCCTGCGCCGGGCTACTAGGGACGCAAAGGCCACAACGTCGGCCTCTTTCGCCTAAGACACAATATTGTTAATTACAAAAAAATATAAAAAGTATGTATTGACTTACCAGGAAGGAGAGATCGCTGGCATATTGAAGGTCTGATAAGTTCTCCCAACCCATGGGAAGTGAGAAGGTGGCTTTCTGAGGCAGTTCTCATACCACCCAATGTTGGTTCTGAAAGCGGAGGATTTCCCTGTGATCCCAGAACATCAGTGAAGAGCTGTTGCACGTCTTTACTCTCCATTTGTGCTAGTTCTGAATGAAGAAAAATTTACTCATCAATTAAATAAAATCTTAACTGTCAACCCATTCAATGAGACCATGGCTGATTGGAGAACTAACTCCAGAAACCCATGTTGCTTCATGTCCCTTAATACCTTTAGATGACAAATATGTTTAACACTCAATGTTAAAGTTTACAATTGACCAGCATCAAGTGTCCTTTGCTTGAGAGTTGCAAAGCTTCCTAACTTCACTCCTGAAAGGTTGGTTTAGCTCTACATTTTAGACTAAGCCTCCTAGTCCTAGACTCATCATCAGAAATAGTTTCCCCTTAATATTTTGAAAACGGGATCACCCCATAACCTTCCAAATTCCAGGGAATGCAACCACGGCTCGTGTACTATCTCCTCGTAATTTAACCTTTGGAGCCCAGGTATCATTCTGGTAAATCTATGCTACATGCCACCCACGGTCAGCATACCATTCCTGAGGTGTGTTAAATACTAATTGTGTTTAATTGTACACAGTTAGTGGGCATTAACTAGATATATAAAATGGATGCAGATTAAATCTATGCTTGTTGAGTAAGGAGCTATATGCTTGCAATGTGTAACTCTATAATTGAGTACAGTAATATGCAAAGATTGGTTCTGGTTCTATTCTTCACCAATTGACTTTCTGGAATAGAACAAGTGATGGTGGCCAGAATTGCTCACAGTACTCCAGGCACGGTCTAACCAGGATTTCTATAGCTGTAGCAACTTCTACCCACTTGTATTCTAGCCCTCTAGATAAAGGAAGCACTCAATTAGCCTTTTTGATTATTTTCTGTACCTCGCAGTGGCATTTTAATGATTTACATCCTTAGACCAAGTTTCTTTGGACACCCACTGTTTCTGGCATTTCACAATTTGGAAAGCACTTTGTCTATCCTCAAGTAAAACAATAGACAGCTTTCTTAAATGTTTAAATGAATGCATTCTTTCAGCCATCAACTCTGCATGGATTCCAATACTACCTGACTGGTCAAGAAAGTATGACATGGGCATGCACAACCTGCTTTTAGCTGGTGAGTAAAGAAAAGCAACATTGCAATACCCTCTCAAATGGTAGAAAATTCCACTTTTGAATATTGCAGCAAGTCAGCAGCTTTGAAGGAGAAGAGGAGACAGCGGGCCAAAATAAATCCTTAAAAATTACAATGCAAGTTTAGTGACAATAGAAAAACACCCAAGGCACTTCACAGAGCTGTCATCAGACAAACATGGACACCACGTCAAGGAGGAAATACCAAGTCAAAGAGGTGGTTTTAAGCATGGCCTTAAAAAGGGAGGTGGGAAGTCAAATGTGTTTATAGAGGGAACTGTAGAGCACGAGGTGGCTGAAGGTACAGCCAGGGAGCATAGGCCGTATGGTTGAACAAGGTTACAGATGGTCATGAAAAGATTTAAACACAAGGATGAGAGAATAGAGGCATTGACAGACCAGGAACCACCACAGGCCAGCAAGGAACGGTGTGATGGGCGAGTAGCAGTACTTGATAAGAGTACGATTTGGGAAGAGGTTTGCATGAGCTAAAGTTTACAGAACAAGAAGAGGGAAAAATGCAGGTCAACATTGGAATATTTGAATCTAGAACTCACAAAGATACAGATGAGGGATTCAGCAGCAGATGCACTGACAGATGTAATGCAGATGGAAGTAGGTAGTCTTTTTGTGATGGAGAGAATGGGGTTAGCAGGTTACCTTGGGTTGAATCTGAAACCGAGGCTACAAATGCAGTCTGGTAAAGGAAAAGACAGTGGCTGGAGAGGGGGATGGAATCGGTAACAAGAGTATGAAGTTTATGGTGGGTAGGTTGAATAGGCAAAGGGAAAGAGGGAGGCAGTTGAATGGATGGACTCAAATCTTAAATGATAGGAAATCCACAAAACACCTTGCACTTGAAGGAATGAAAGGGGAACAGTTTTAGAAGGCAACTGGCAGTAGAGAAAATAAGATGGGGGCTATTTTTGCTCTCCAGTATGATCCGCAAGTATGAGTGGTTTCAGCGAGGAGAATGAGCCCTTGATTCTGTCTAATATGGTCCAGCCAGACCCAGGGAGACGGTGACATTGGGTAACGTAACAAGACCAGTTATCCAGAGGCCCAGGCTAATGCTCTGGGGACACAGGTTGAATTTGAATTCAATTAAAATTCAGGAATTGAAAGCTAGTCTCAATGAAACCATCATTAATTGTTGTACAACCCATCTGGTTCAACAGGGAAAGGTACAGTTGCCATAGTCCCAAATGACCATTTGGGGGGGGGGGGGGGGGGGGGGTGTAACCAGAGGATTACCACACTTCAGGCGAGGGGCAAAGTTGAGAAGGCAGGGCCTTCATGAATAACCTCGGCAGATATGGGAATTGAACCCATGCTGCTGGCCTTACTCTGCATCACGAACCAGCTGTCTAGTCAAGTGAGCTAAACCTGGTTCAATAATATCCTTTAGGGAAGGAAATCTGCCATCCTTATCTGGTCTGGCCTCCATGCAAGTCCAATCCACAACAATGTTGATGACCCTTACCTGCCCTCTGAATTGGCTGAGCAAGCCATTCAGTTCAAGGGCAATTAGGGATGGGCAACAAATGCCCACGACCATCACATCCCACAAAAGAATAATTTTAGAAAGTATATGCTTAAGTATGTTTTGGACACAAAGGAACAATGTTGGGCACATTCTAGGGGATGATTAACATGGAGGGATAAAGGTGCTATTGGGAAGAAAGTGAATGATTGAGCAAATCGCCAACTTTAAAGTGCAGCTGTAGGTAACTTGAGGGAAGATTTATCATGGAATAGCTAAAAAAGTGCCTTCTGTGAACACCACATATCTATACTCCAACATTATCTGGATGTACACCAAAGATCAAGCCATAGACGAGGCACTGCCCTGTAAGCCTATAACACCCTTAACTTATGAATCAAAGCTTTAGTAAAACCCAAAAGCAATCCTCGCTATTTTCTCTTCACGATCTCTTATACACAATGCTTTTCGACCTACCTTCTGTTACAATCTTGTCAAGATCTGAGCTGAGGGCACCCTCCACTGGAACATCACTGAAAGGCTGATTTCGCTTTGAGTTCTCATTAGGATGATTGGCTGAAAGCTCATCCGTAACGGATGAGATGTCAATCCCAGCTTAAAGAAAGGAGCACTGTGATAAGTTACCGAACAAATTTTCAGCAGCTGCGAAGTTGCAAAAAGTGTTGTTTTCAATAACACATAGCGGGGTGGGGGGGGCCACAACATTTTCAGGTTGTCAGCTCAAACATCTAGGTCTATATGACCAACTTCCTTTTCTTTCCCGAAGGAACAACAGAAAACATACCGATTTGCAGGAAATTGGTCAAATAACAAATACAGACCTAAAACAGTCAAATATAACTGGTATTGGAACCATTCACAACCAAATCATGTTAACATTCACAATCAAGCGATGACAGGTTTCTCGGTGTTCAACCCACTCATCAAATTCAATCACAGGGATTGGAGTTTTTTTCCTATTCAACTGCAAGATGCAGCACAACACAATGAGACATCCTTTGTTTGGGGTTGGAGAAACACGGACTATGCCCACATCATGTAGTAACAAACACTGCTTCCGGTTAGACACACGACTGATGGGTTTAGTTGCTTTTGAATATCTTTTTCAGCCCACAAGGTCACATAATTCACAAATTATAGTTAATTGTAATTATGAAGGTCATTCTAAGCAGTGAGCTAAAGCTCTCTCAATGGATCAGTTGGTAAAGGTGGTGTTTAACAGCTATGCAGACCCGAGATCCGACAAATCATTCCTGGTCTGATAGTTGGGAGTGTTAGTGGCTGCAGACACGATATGCCAACAGAATTTGGTGCTAATATTGACAAGACCATGATCAGAAATTAGTGACGGTCACTTGGATTAGAAACTGGAGAGAACCTGATTTCCGTCTGCCACTCTCTTCAGGGCAGGAGAAAAGTGTCAAACGTTAAAATTAGCCAAGGGTGCTATTGAAAATGACTTTATTAATTTTAGCGACCGATCAAAACCAGCTGCTAAATAATTTGCAATTTTGATCTCAAGGCACCTTGTTTAAATGAAGATGTGTCCATTTTCTAGTCGGTGATAAATCAGAGCTAAATATTTTCAATACCCCCCCAACAAGTAGGAATTAAATTTAGGGAATACTTGGTAATAAAATTAGCTTTCAGAGTCCAACCTCCACCCATCACAATGATTACTTTGCATAGGCCAGTGAAGTAAAAGGGGGAATGTACCCGGGGGACAGTCTATAAGAACAGAACACCAGAGCAATGAATTGCCAGTACTCGAACCAGACCAGTGACTGCGCATTCACCAAAGGTCATGAATGGTGCATGTCAGGAAGATGGGCTTTACCACACTGACATGTCAACATTCAGAATTAATCTAAAATTTCTGCAGAGTACCAGCAAAGTTTCAATACTGTTCCGCTGGTCTCTGAAACTTGTGGCATTATTTAGAACTGTGTTTTGTACGCAAAAGTTTAAATATAGGACTAACCATTACTTTTTGAAACAGGAATTAAATTGTGGAACATCTGACTTTGCTCAGCACAATTCTCATCAACTTTCTGAGGAAGTCACAAATTGGGGTCAATTTTGTGATAGACTTGCCTTTTGGTTACAGAACAAAGTAGTAGCTCTGACTGCGGCATGATTAGTCTCGACACGTAATTTATCGATAAATTTAATTTATCGATAAATTTAATTTATCTTGTGGTGGAAAAGAGAAAGTGGCTCTGGATAAGTCCACAACTGGAAACAACCTGCCCACACAGGTGAAAGGTGTATATATGAGTGAAAGCAATCAAATTTTTAGGACACACATGAAGAAGCCAAGACACAAAAACAAGCATAAAACGTAAACAGCTCAACTTCAGACACTGCCCCCCGCCCCCAAACTTTCTTCCCTATTTAACCCTTTGGAGCGCCGGACATCATCCTCGAGTTAGGAACGCAGAGTTGTCTCAGGATTGTAGCTAGCCATTTCCACATTGGTTGGTTGGCTGGAGTTGTATTCTGTGAAGCACTTTGCGGCGTCATCTCCAACTGAACTTAGCAGACCCAAGACACATGGCTGTCCTGGTAAGCTCAAGCCTGCTAGGTTGTGAAACCAATAAATTACACTCACTATATCCTCAAACATTTTTAAAAATTAGCCTTTGCTTACTGAAACAAAAACTCTCGGGATCAAAATTATTAATAGATCGTTGAGTCCAATCCTTGTGCACGCACCTCCTCCTTGGCACGTACCTCCTCCTTGATTCTTTAGTTCTGCTCCAACCAAACTGTAAGTTCCTAACAGTTTAGCCCATTCTAACTAGTACCCCAGTTGAGCATGCTATTTTCACATAGGTTGGGAACATTTGCATAAACGGTTAACAGTTTTGCAGGACACTTTGATGAATATGAAAAACAAATCCAGCAAAAAGTCTGCTTGTACTGGAACTATGATAAAGATTTGAAAGACGATATGCACCGTGCCACCATAATCTACAGAAACCATGCACAGGGCGACAGTCAACACAAATTCAATTGAAGCTCTGCAATAATCACAATTAGCAGTTTCATCTTTATTTTTCCAACCATGAAGCCACCTCATTGCTCAGCCCTGCAGGGCACGCAACAAAATAAATCATTTGCTAACTACTGGGAATTTCAATTAACAGTAGCCAATTCAGTTCCTTGCGCCTTGCTCGGCTGGGATACATACATAGAACATGCAGTGGAGAAGGAGGCCATTTGGCCCATCGAGTCTGCACCAACCCACTTAAGCCCTCACTTCCACCCTATCCCAATAACCCCTTCTACCCTTTTTGGACACGAAGGACAATTTAGCACGGCCAATCCACCTAACCTGCACATCTTTGGACAGTGGGAGGAAACCGGAGCACCCGGAGGAAACCCACGCAGACACGGGGAGAACGTGCAGACTCCGCACAGACAGTGGCCCAGCAGGGAATCGAACCTGGGACCCTGGCGCCGTGAAGCCACAGTGCTAGTCACGTGGGCTACCGTGCTGCCCTACAATACAAAAGTATCAACTCCCCAAACCCATTAATATAATTTGTTCTGGACCAGTGATAATGATCATGTTAATATGCCCTTTAAAAATCTCTTTACCCTCCTCTGTTGATGGGACTTGACGTTTGCTGGGATACAGTACCTGGGTGCTGACAACCCTACAGTAACTTATTCCAGGCAGCCGTTGTCCACACTAAGGTTGTGTAGGCTATTCAACATCAGGGCTTATTACAGCCAAGCCCAATGCTGACCTCACACTTTTCACTGGGATTGGGGGGGGGGGGGGGGGGGGGAAGAGCTATTGGTGGTGATCAGGAGTGAGAACAATTAGCACCACACTACAACTCAACGGAGGTCAGGCACCAAATTTAAGACCCTCTACTCCAAGGCTCGGGATCACACCACAGTGGTGCATTTATCAACTTGGACATCAAGAACCACCGTAATACTTTTTACATAGCAGACTGGAAACTTTGCTAAATCAGTTGACAAATAGATATCAAGAAGCAAACAAAATTCATCTTTTGCAAATTTTGGCACTTATCACCATGTATGGAATTTGGATCAAGAATCAGTGACATGACTTGTACATGCTTAGACTACCAATAGTCACTGGACAAACTCCCATGCCTCAACATATTTTATTCTAGTTACTATACCTTTACAACAATACAAATATTTGATTAGGCATAAAATATGACGCAGGACAATCTAAGATCACAATTGTTACTTTGGAGATATTTTGTGAATGCAAACTGATTTTCACATGCATTTTACAGATAAATTTCAGAAAATTAAAAGGCAGTAAAGCAAAAAAAAATCTTTATTGGTTTTTATGTTCACAAGTGATAAAAAAAAATTTTTTTTTAGCACTTGACCAGTAACCTGCTGAATAGACTGGTGATGTCACGTGAATATCTTCTATGAAAACGCAAGCAGACATACAAGCACCCAGGTACAAACTACTGATGTTAACACGTGAACACGCAAAGAGTGGCGAGAGGGTCTGACTGCTTACCAAAGGGAGAGAGGGAGCTGTCTGCGTGGAAAGGACTGAGATCGAAACCTAAAAACCCAAAAGTACAATAAAAACAAAAGGGAAAAAAATGAACAGTGGCAAGCAAAAGCCATTTAATCCGTTCCAACCTAAAAAGTCCACAACCAACCCTACAGCATAACAACACAGCCCAGTCACTGTGTATGGCCCAAAGCAAACAAGATCCATAACAACGGTCAAAGAGATCTGCAATATTTCAGGGGTCTCTACTGATATCAGGTTAGTCAGAAAGCCTGGATTCTAGAATTAGCTTGATGGTCAGGGTGGTCAAATTACAAATAGTCTAAAACCATAGATATACCTGCAATTGAAACAATAAATGGACTGTGCAAATGGATCCTAGCATGGTGTTTACAGTGAAATCATCAGTTAAGAATGCATTCACAAAGGTCCTGAATGGTTGCCCAACGTTTTGCATGAAGAAAATACATGGAAGGTAGTCTTGCCTTTACAGTCAAATTGACAGCAAGGTAGATTGATAACTGTGCTGAAAAACAATTCTGGAAAAGTTTGTGCAATAAAAAGTTCACCCAGGAAAAAGATATGAAAAAATAGTAAACTGCACGTGCAATAGAAAGTGAAATAGAAATAGCACAAACTGAAGTAAATATTGACTACTATACAGTTTCTAAATAATAAAGTTGAAAGCAAGAATAGAAGACTGCAGAATATAAATTTAATTAGTACATAGTATAAGGAAGTGACAACGTTACTGTCCCAACCCACTTCTCTCAAACCACTGACAAGGTGTAACATATGCTATCTCACTTATTCATAAATGCAACTGGTTTGTTCATGCTCATCTAAGCCAGCCATTAGAATGTTCCATTGTGGAGGGAACAAGAATGTACCCTCCCAAGAATGCGTGCACCTTTCAAACAAGTTGAATGTCATTAGAAAGGGAGAAGACATGGTCCATGAACTTGCTCTCCCAATGGGTCAAATATGCATCTACACAACTGGTTGGGAAAATAAACAGGCTTGCAACTATCAATTTATCTATAGGTTTTCCAACAGTAACAGCCAGTTAAGAGAACTGGTGGGATCTGGAACGGCACATTTGAGCTCCATGCCAAATTGTAAGTAATTTTGGAAAAAATAGATATCGGCATCTCTCCCCCGTGCAGATTGGATTATTAAAGATCAATAGGTATTTGGATGACATGATGAAAGTTTTATTTCTTCTCAACAGACAAACTAAAATGAGTTGAATGAACCTCATCTTTATTTATCTGGAATGCGTATAATTTTTCTGCCTCTATTTTTTCAATGTTCTTACATTCCCAATTCTATTGTGCAATCATCAGATCAGTCGTTAGTTCTGACAACAACATCAGTAGCATGAATCAGCAAGTCAACACATTTCAGGAACTTAAGAATCATAGAATTTATAGTGCAGGGGTCCATTCGGCCCATCGAGTCTGCACCAGCCCTTGGAAAGAGCACCCTACCTCCACCCTATCCCCATAACCCAGTAACCCCACCTAAATGTTTTGGACACTAAGGGGCAAATTAGCATGTCCAATCCACCTCATCTGCACATCTTTGGACTGTGGGAGGAAACCGGAGCACCCGGAGGAAACCCACGCAGACACGGGGAGAACGTGCAGACTCCGCACAGGCAGTGACCCAAGCCGGGATTCGAACCCAGGTCCCTGGCGCTGTGATGCAACAGTGCTAACCACTGTGCTCCCGTGCCGCCCAACTTGTGCAAGGCAACAAGGTCGAGATTGATTGAAAATTATATTAAAGAACATACAGATCAGAGAGTGCACTAGAGGTAGAGGGGCAGCCAATATACATGAGCAAGGGCGTGCATGGCAAAAATCAGCATGTGAATTGGAGACAGGCGAACGAAAAATTAGCATACAACAGACCTACAGTAGCAGGGAGACTGGGGTTTTTTTCCAGCTTGCCCTTTCCAAAAAAGTACACTGCTCACAGATGCACCAAGGACAGACAATGACTCAAAATCAAACTCCAAGCCCAGCTCACAAATGGACTCTCGACCTCACGCAGCAATGTACAGTATTTCAAACAGAGTTCGGCAATTTTCTATAGAAATATATTTCGTTGAAATCACTTCAACTTTCATATTTGATACAAATTGCATTTGCTACCCGTTATAACTCAACTGGCTGATTGGCAGCCCAAGAGGTTTAAAAATATTTTTTTTTTTTTTTTAAAGTATTTTTTCCCAATTAAGGGGCAATTTAGCGTGGCCAATCCACCTATCCTGCACATCTTTTTGGGCTGTGGGGTGAAATCCACGCAGACACGGGGGGAATGTGTAAACTCCACACGGACAGTGACCCAGAGCCGGCATCGAACCCTAGTCCTCGGCACCGTGAGGCAGCAGTGCTAACCACTGAGCGACCGTGCCACCCATGGCAGCCCAAGAGTTACAGTAATTTTCACCAGTCCCTCCTTCATAAAGTTGGTAGCAGTTTGATCTTAGTCCACTAATGACATGTTGGTATGTTCCAATCCTGTTCAGTTGTGAGGCCTGCACTCTTTCTAAAATGACACAGCAGAGGTGGTGACCATCTGGCTCATCATGCTGGAGCTGGCTCCATGCAAGTACTAGCCACTTAGTTACTCCCCTGTTCTTTCCCCATAGGCCTGTAATTGTTTTCAAGTATATATCCTTTTCCCTTTTGGAAGCTACTACTGAATCGGTTTCCACCATCCTTTCAAGCAGACCCTTCCAGCTCATAACAGGCTGCATAAAAAAAAAAAACCTCATCTTCCCCTGGTTCTCCCAAGTGAACTATACCCCAACCAATCAGGGCAGCACAGTGGCACACTGCTACCTCACAGCGCCAGGGGCCGGTGTTCAATCCCGGCCCCAGGGCACTGACTGTGTGGAGTTTGCACGTTCTCCCAATGTCTGTTTGGGTTTCATCCAGCTGCTCCGGTTTCCTCCCACAGTCCAGAAAATGTGCAGGCGAGGTGGATTGGTCATGCAGAATTACCCTTTAGGGAAGGGCCGTAGGAATATGGCGGGGGATTGAGCCGAGCTAGGGTGGTTTTTCGAAGGGTCAGTGCAGACTCGATGGGCAGAATGGCCTCCTTCTGCACTGTAGGGATTCTATGATTCAATCATTTGCCAGTCCTGTATTTACTTCCTGGAAAAGTTGGCAGTGTTATACAATGGTGTCTCATCAGGAGTATCCAACTCCACAGGAAATTTGCTAGCATGCGCACACAGATCTCCTGTTAGGTTGCTCACATTGAGTCTGATGCTATGTTGTTTTATTTCAAGTAAGGCTCAATATAGTATGAGAATCAATGATTGACATTGACTGCACACATCAAATTGTGTTTCTAATGTAAAGTACTGTTTTGAAAAAATGTATTTGTATTAAGAGCTTTTTCAATAGAAAACAACATAATAATACACAACATATACTACCAGTTACGATACTGAAAGAATACAATCAGCAACCAACACATCCAATCCCCCCCTGCTGTGGAAACTGAAACAAAAACCTTCAACAACTGACGAAGACCAACTCCTTGAAAAAGGAAATTAATGGCTGCCATTTTAGGTAGAACCCGTCTACTGACCCCTTAATGGTGCACTTGACCTTCTCCAAATGTAAAAATTCAATGTCACCCAACCAGGCCGAGAACTTGTCTCTGGGCAATTAATGAGGCAAAGGTGCAGACACGTGCCTTCGCCGCTTGAACTGGATCAAACTAAGCCGAACACAGGAGGACATGATGTTGACCATACGAAGAGCCTCATCCAGAATAAGACCCAGTTTACCCTCCCATTTTATCATCACCTCACCTACTGGAGCAGACTCCGCTGGCACGATCTGACCATAAACACTAGTGATACTCCCCCCATCACATCTGGACAAAGATAATATCCTCTTCAACGGGGAGGATGGTGGTGCCAGGGAAAAAGAGGGAATAGCCTTCCGCAAAAAATCATGGATCTAGAAGAATCTGAACATATTGATTGCAGGGGATTGAAATTTTGACAACAGCTCTTCAAAACCTTCCCCCCCAACCTCTCCAGACCCTTCCCTCCCACATCTTGAATGTCAAGTCTAACCTCGCCGGCACAAAGAGATGATTATTATAGATAGGGGGTAACAACGACATGGAGCTCAATTTAAAATGCTGTCGGAACTGCCTCCAGACCCCCAGTGTACCACTGGACCCGAAGAAAATCTCACAGGAGAACGGAAGTAAAGCAGTCACCAAAGCACCCAAATGGAGCCCCTACAAGAATTTGTCTCCATTTCTCCCCAAATGGAACTCAGATCCCTAAGCCCCCCCAGCACCTTGTCAACGTTAGCAGCCCAATAATAAAATAACAAATTGGGCAAAGCCCACCCACCTGACTGTCTAGCCCTCTGGAGAAGCGCCTGATTGGTTCTTGGGATCTTGCCAGCCCAAATAAAGGAGGACACTAATTTGTTAATTTTAGCAAAAAAGATTTAGGGAGATAAACAGGAGACACTGAAAAAGAAACAAAACCTCGGGAGGACATTCATTTTAATAGTCTGGACCCTGCCCACCAAGGACAGAGGAAGGTTGTCTCACTTCTACAAGCCAGACTTGACCCCATTCACCAGACTAGCAAAATGTAATTTATGGAGCAAGGCCCAATCATGGGCCTCTCGGATTCCCAAATAACAAAAGCTAGACCTGGCAAGCAAAAAGGCAACATCCCCAGATCGGCTCCCCTCCCCCAGGTTAACCGGAGAGTATTCGCTCTTGTCCAAATTACACTTATACCCAGAGAAGGAGCCAAAATTCTTCAGTAGCTTCATTATCTCATCCATAGCAGAAACTGGATCCGTAATATAAAGAAGCAAATTATCTGCATACAAGGACACCCTATGCTCCCTCCCTCCCCAACTTAACACCTTCCATTTACTGGAGGATCTTAACGCAATGGCCAGTGGTTCAAATGCCAAAGCAAACAGAATGGACACCCCTGCCTCGTACCCCTACTCAATAGGAAATACCCTGACCGTCACACGCTTGTGCAGACGCTAGCAGTGAAGGCCCTATACAGCATGAATATAATGAAAGAATGAATGAATGCATATTTCAAGTTGTTTTTTAAAAGCATATATTTTTTTAAAAACACAATTCCTGTGAAAATATATGATACGTAAATGGAATATCTCTTAAAAAATTTTTATTTTTTTATTTTTTTTCTCTTAAGTATCCAATTCTTTTTTCCAATTAAAGGGCAATTTTGCTTGGGCAATTCCCCTACCCTACACATCTTTGGGTTGTGGGGGTGAAGCCCACGCAGACACGGCGAGAATGTGCAAACTCCACACGGACAGTGACCCAGGGCCGGGATTCAAACACGGGGCCTCAGCGCCGTAGTCCCAGTGCTAACCATTACGCCATGTGCTGTCCTTAATTGGAATATCTCTTGGGCAGATGTAATATTTATATTTCTGAAACTGTTAAGTGTATATGGAGGGAATGTTGCCTTAATCTTTGGTGTGCATCTGACCACATACCTGAGCGAAGACGGCAGCGGGGGCAGAGTAAACAATGCAGAAAGAGTGCATTGGAGAAAGGTAATCTTCATAAAGGGGTCTGACAGTGGGTGAGTATGATTGTGCATGCTTAGAGAAGGCAATCTGTAGTGGGTGGGACAGGAAGCAGCAAGTTAGAGCACAGTGTTTCCGTAGAAGATTGTTTGAATAGGGATGTTGGAGTTCCTCATAAGCATGCCATGTTCAAGTCTCCTTCTCTCTTTTGCCTTTCTCAGTCCCTCACTCAGTCTCAACCCCCTCCACCAACCTGTGGTATCATCCATTCTTACTCTCTCACCTATTTATGTGCCAGTTTCCCACGCCCCCTCTATCTTTCCCTCTGTCTCAGCACAGCTGCCACTGCAGTCATGGGCTGTAAGCACGAGGGGGGGGGGGGGGGGAAAGAGGGAGAGGGGGGAAGAGAGAGAGAGAGAGAGAGAGAGAGAGAGAGAGAGAGAGAGAGAGAGAGAGAGAGAGAGAGAACAACGAAGGAAGTGCCGGCAATTGAGAAAACTGATTTGAGAGGCTTCAGAGACAAGTATACAAAAACATAATCTAACGTGAATCCCAAAAGCAAAGACGCAATGAGAGGCAAGTAAAATTAAGTGTAATCACAATGTGACAAGCAAGCCAAATGGAAAAAGTGGAAAATATAGATTCAACAGAAAAGCATTTACATTGCCGATTTTGTGTTCAAGGCAAGCAATGGCAGTGATGCAGAACAGAACAATTTCAATCTCAGACACCCACTGTCAGCATCATGCACTTGTATAAAAAGTATAGCAGAGGCAGAACAAAGCTCCCTTCACACTACTCCAATATTGTGCCTCAGTCCTAACTTTACAAGATTGCACCACTTAGGCACTCTGTCTCTTCTTCCCCACACCCAACACACACACCAACCGTCCATCACTTTGTCTGATTGACACTGCCAATAAGCACTAAATTCGGGGCAGCTTCTTATGGCTGATGCACATGTCCAGCAACAACTATAATTTTACATTCATGTGGTTAAGCCAGACAATTGGATCAGTAGAAGAGGATTGCTGAGCTGCCACCTATGTATTTGTGATTCAGGCAGTCATTATAAGTTCCATGTTCTGCCTGGCTGACCAGTGGCACACTTGGGAGCTTTTAAATTTCCATGTGTGCATCAAGTATCTGCATCTGCTGTGCTTTATGTGAATGCAGTTTAAGATCGTCCATGAATTTTGCTGTGCCGAAGATCAATGTCAGGGAATCTTCTACATCGGGTCTTTCACGATTATTTCTGACTTCTTGTGAACTAGGCCTACCATTGAGACTACAGAAACATTTTGGTCAGCAGGTGTCTAAGATCCACAGAAACCTCACTCAAATCATGCCTCTGAAACTCTATACCCACCTGTGGGGTTTCTGTTTGTGCAATGTGAATTGCACACATTTCCTGCAGGGATACATCTCACTTACCCAAGTTCAGAAAGTTTAGGCACAGGTTGGCAGAGCCAAGATTTCTTGACCCCCAAGTGTACACAGTGGTATTGCAAGAGTATAACTAAATTAAATAGCGCAGCTCACTTATGTTTCCGTGCTTATTCAGTTGGACCTTACAATCCTTAGTTAAAGCAGTGTAATGCCACATAATTCACAAATTATTTGAAGTTGCGTTCCTTCAAGGCTACAAAATCTGAATATTAAGCACTGGCTGACTTAAATGTTTAATTGCTCTTCAGGCTGCAGGTTACACGATTGGCAAAGTCAGTCGGGCTCCTGCGAATTAAGCTATTTTCAATTGCTGGAGACCTCTACACGTTAAAAACTGCTGTTGTTTCTTTGTACTTGTTTTCGGAAAAAAGCTCACAGTAGTTTGTAGTCTGACACTTGTAGAGTGACCAAAAGGAAATGAGGCATACTGCTTTAAACTATTTTTATTCATTCATGGGATGCGGGCATCGCTGGTTTGGCCAGAATTTACTGCTCATCCTTCATTGCTCACAAGAAGGTGGTGGTGGTGAGCTGCCTTCTTGAACCGCTGCAGTCCATGGTACACCCACTGTGCTGTTAGGGAGGGTGTTCCAGGATTTTGACCCAGCGACAGTGAAGGAACGGATGATATATTTCCAAGTCAGGACGGTGAGTGGCTTGTAGGAGAGCCTCCAGGTGGTGGTGTTCCTATGTGTCTGCTGGCCTTGTCCTTCTAGATGGTAGAGCAGTTGTGAGTTTGGAAGGTGCTGTCTATGGAGCCTTGCTGAGTTGCTGCAGTGCATCGCGTAGATGGTACACACTGCTGCCACTGTTCGTCAGTGGTGGAGAGAGTGAATGTTTATGGATGGGGTGCCAATTAAGAGTGCTGCTGTGTCCTGAATGGTGTCGAGCTTCTGGAGTGTTGTTGGAGCTGCACTCATCCAGGCAAGTGCCTTGCAGATGGTGGACAAAGGAAGACAGGAGGCGAGTTACTCACCAGAGGATTCCCAGCCTCTGACTTGCTCTTGCAGCCACAGTATTGATATGGCTAGTCCAGTTCAGTTTCTGGTCAATGGTAACCCCCAGGATGTTGGGGTATTCAGCAATGGTAATGCCACTGGATGTCTTGGGGTGATGATTAGATTCTCTCTGCCTGGCACTTGTATGACACAAATGTTACTTTAATTACATTAAAAAAAGATACTTGTCCTTTTAGATTTTTCTGTGCTACACGCTATGCCTAAATACAAGACAGCTGCCCTGTTCAAAACCTTTGCCAAAGTTATTCATTGCCCAACCATGAGAAATATAAGGAATAAGCCCTGTAGAAATATACTTCACAGCAGTTGTGCTACAATTTTTCTTCCCATATCAGCAAGACTCCACATTCTGGCTGGTTACCTAGAGAACAATAATGCAATAGCACACTGCAATTTGTAATCAAAACTGTTTACTGGGGGTAGATTTAATTTGGAATTGCATAGTGCACTTATCCTCTCTACGCATCCGGAATTCCAATTCGATCACGACCAGCTTCTAGAATTAATTCAGGATGCTACCGAAACCAAAATGAAGGGGGGGGGACGGGGGGGGACGACGCATTGTAAAATAGTGCACTTTGTTTAGGTATCTACAAAGAAAGATTTTATGACAATCACAGATTTTCTGCCCCGCCCTACTTACCCATTCCATCTGGTTGCGTTTCTTCAGTTTTAGGTAGTTCATCGGAATTTGAATCTTTATGATGTTCCGAGGGGCCTTGGATTGTCTTTGCATCAGAAGCTGTCAGAATTAATTGGAAATAGTCAATACAGAAAGATAATCCTCGGTAGTACTCAATAGTTAAAATAAAATCAGTTCAACAGATTCTAAATGAACTCATCGGCTAGTTTTATGTTAATTCATTGATCTCATTTCACTGGTATCTTTCAGGAAGTCTGCCAATCTGATCAACTAGCATTGTTTTTCTGAATTCAGGTGACCTGTGTAGATTAGTAACATTAATGGTCTGGGATGAAAGGCTTACTTATGAAGAAAGGTTGAACAGGTTGAAGTTTAGTTTTAAGCTCCCCATTGGAGTTTTGACGAAGGAGAGATGATCTCATTGAAACAAAGATTCTGAGAAGACTTGATAGGGTAGACACTGGGAGGGTAGACACTGGGAGGATGTTTCCTTTTGTGCAGGAGATTAGAAGCAAGCAGCACAGTTCATAAAGAACGTCTCTCTTTTAAGACAGAGAGGAGGATCATTTATTTCTCCCAGTTGGTCTTTAGTGTGAGAAATTATCTTCCTCAGAAAGTAATGGAGGTTGAGTCATTGAATTTATTCAAGGCGGAGATAAGAGTTTTGATAGACAAACGAGTCAAGGGCGATTGCTGGTTGGGGGTTACTCATGTGGACGGTACTGACTGGACAACATTTATTGCCTATCTTTATCTGCCCCGAGCTGTTGGTGGTGGGCCTTGGACTGCTACAGTCCTTATGGATATGGTGCTCCCATAGTGTTATTAGGTAGGATGCGAGGATGTTTGTCAAAGCCAAGAGAGTATGCAATTTGGGAGAGGAATCTGGAAATGATGATGTTCTCACAGCATTGCTGCTCTAAATCTTCTCAGTGGCAGAGGTCACAGGAGAGCGAGGCGAGTTGCTGCAGTGCAGCATGGAGCCAATACATTGAATCTGACTGGACCAAAGACACTTCCCCAAGGAGCGGCAGTGGAAAGTGCCCCAGGGACCGCGACGGTTGTTAATAACAACCACAAGATTCCTGTATGTCAGATGTGACTCCAGGTACTGGTCTACTTTTATTCTCTCTCTTTTTATGCTGGCTTTAATGGATACCCACATCGCATTCCTTCCCATGCATTCATCTTCAGGAGAGAAAGCATTTTCTCCATAAACATTCAAGGATCAAGACACTATACGGTTTCATCCTGGACTATTCAAAGTCCTTTACACATGAGGACTACAAATATTAGTTATTCAAAATAATTAATTGCAAAAATAGGCACAGAACAAATACTGGAATGTACAGCAGCAGTATCAGCGCAGATTTATAGGATTTTGTCAGATTTGAACTTTTAAAATAAGGCCCAGAAAGTAATATAAACAACAGTATCAATATTAAGTCTCTCACCCCTTTCCTGGGCTCCATCACGCTTTTCATCAGTTATGTCCTTCTGCTGAGATGTCGAGTCCGCTTGAGGCGTGGCTTGTGGAAACTCAGTGCTTTCATTGTCAGAGAAACCCTCTGAGCTGAGGCAAACTTTCCGACTGCTGTCCAGCAGCGATTTTCCAAAGAACGCTTCCTGTCAGATATGGAAGGTTAAGAAAAAAATCTCTGCTAACCTACAAATAATACCGGAAAGTACAATTTCGAATTATGCACACTTATAAAAATACTTTTCATTATGTCGAACAGAATCTTCATTTTTACAAGCAGAGTGGAACACAGCACAACAAATGTAAATTACCTACCTTCGGTACCATCATCCTCATTTTTTGAAGGTAGTTCAAAATCCACATACAAATAAGTCCTTGTTGAAATGAGGTGGTAAAAATACCAGGACTGTGTACCGTTTACAAGTTTGGCACCACACAAGGCCATGAGTGTCACGTGACCTTTCCCCACTCCACTGCATATCTCAGTTCGCTTGAAAGAAGGTCGCAGCAGATTTAGAGAGTTGATAATCAGAAGGTTAAATACAAGACTTAAAATGAAGCTCCAAGTTTGCACCCTGTTAGATGGAGGAAGCTTTGTATATGGAGGCTGAAGTACAATAGGACGAGGAACACCAAACCAAAGAGAAGGTAATGTAACATTCTTCCTCATTGTTCAAACTCCACAGACAAATGTGTAAAAGTTGAATTGCAAACAAGAGATGACATTCTCGAAGGCTGAACATCGATACTGGCTTCGAACACAGCAGTGCCCACAGAGCACTATCACCTTCAGCTCTCTGATTAACAATTCATAGTTCATGTTGTCACATCACTAGGAGAATGACTTCACACTATTCCAGTTAGTCAACACCACATTCTGGATGACCCGGTTTGCTTGATATTGCTTTAATGTGTTGCTTTTGTTTCCTCTCTCGTTTCTCTAATTCCTTTTCTTATGGCAGTTATTTAGAATTCTGCCATTCATACCTTGTTTCTTTACGTGTTCCATTACCACTCCCTTTCATCTTACACCATGAAATCTTGTGTCAAATAACTTCTCCTGCTTAACACCTTAGGTTTGGCTTTTCTGTTTATTCCTTTTTATTCTTTTATCCACCCGCCCACTGTTCACTTGCTCAAAATCGATTACACTTTTAACTTTTCCCAGTTCCAATGAAAGGTCAGACCCGAAATGCTAACACACTTTCTCTCTCCACAGATTGCCTGACCTGCTGAATATTTCCAGCCTTTTCGGTTTTTATTTTGCTGCTTTAATTGGTTTAATGTTTTGTTACGGAATAAAGTAGGGCGGAATGGTCGTGGTATTTGGACCTCTTTACATCGTGTTGCAGCTGTGACCATAAATTAAGCAATACTTCCTTTCAAAGCAAGAGAAAATTGGAAGTTTCAAAAGAATCCCACTGCAGGCCAGCACAAGCAAAAACCCAAATGGAATGAGCTGCAACATTCCAGAGTAGCTCCTAATATTCATTGCAGATCCTGAGAAACATGCTATTTTTGGTTCAAATTTCAGACTTCGTCCTCTGACTTCTCTAGTTGCAGGGGAAAATAAGAAGTTTGATTTGCCACTACAACATGAAGATCATTAATCATAGCAGGTAGGTGGTGGTGGTGGGGGGGGAGGAGAGAGCGGGGGGGGGGGGGGGGGGCTTCTGCCACAAAAGGAAAACGTTCAAAGTCTGGAATGTACTAGAGCCACAAGCATTACCGTTAAACATGCTGGTACTTCGTTACTACCAGTTACCAATTTCCCTAGAGAATGTCTAAATTTACTTGGACAGCAACCTACTGGAGTGGCAATCCATATTCTTCTGGAGGGCATTAATGGGAGATAGCTGCAACAGTTTTACTGTATGCGTAACACTTGTCAATGATGTAACAAGGAGACAGGAGGAGTTAAAGTAGCTGCAACATTGCTTGCGGAAACATCTTAACCGTTGGTCGTTGTAAATAGTTTGCATTCTGAAAAATTCCTTGGGCTATTAAGACGCTTTTCCCAACAGTGTAATTTTTTTCCCCTGGAATACTGATCAATACCCTATGTCCCTAACTTCTTCAATTTATTTGCCAATTTCCACTTCCTAGTGTTAAGCCAGTTTTCAATTCAACTAGCTTTCATCGTTAACCTCAGATTTCCTTAAAAACTTGTACCAAGTGTAACTGAAAATCTAATTAAATTCACATTCAGATCAAAGTTATCCAAGCAATGTGCCAGCTGAAAATATGAAGAGCTCACACTTTTGCAATCTCACCCAGAGTATGACTAATATGTGCTCAGCAAATGTTGGATTCAACATATCATGGCAGAAAGAGCAAATTTCATGACTGCCTACAAACAATATTTATTTATTTCTAAGAAGGATGCCACTTCATGGGTTCTATATATTATGAGACTTGTCATAGGCTCCAGGCAAAGGTTTTGCATTAGTACTGATCAGCAGAAGCGTACAATACCTCTAGTCTCAGTTCAGCTTCATGTCAGTGAATTCTACCATTGATTTCTCCATAAGACTATTACCACAATTTGTACAAGATTCAACAGACCATCTTGCACATCCTCTATTGATTGCAAAAATGTCACTGCTTTGTCAAGCACTAGGCGTTGCTGCAGCTGACACGAGTGGGCCACGTATTGCCGTGCAGTGACAGTGCCGAGTATTTTTGTGTTGGAGATCAACTGCCCATTGTGTTTAATACGAAACCAGATGTTTGTCAAGGATATTTTATGGCTTAGAATTGAAAAGTAAGGGCGGCATGTGGCGCAGTGGATAGCACTGGGACTGCGGCGCTGAGGACCCGGGTTCGAATCCCGGCCCTGGGTAACTGTCCGTGTGGAGTTTGCACATTCTCCCCATGTCTGCGTGGGTCTCACCCCCACAACCCAAAGATGTGCAGGGTAGGTGGATTGGCCACACTAAATTGCCCGTTAATTGAAAAAAAAAAAAAAAATTGGGTACTCTAAATTTATAATTTTTTAAAAATTTAAAAAAAGAATTGAAAAGTATACACAAAATTCTGGCGGCAATCATAACTGGCTCTAATTCATTTCAACAGAACCTTTAACTGTGGCCATTTTTAATTAAAACGAACATTCTTCAGAGACCTGCAAACATCCAAAGAAAAAGTCAAATTTGTAATGAAACCCCGTTTGGTCTAATGGGCAACTGTTTATCTGCAAGTCAGAAACAATACTAATTATTTTGCCTTGGTATCTACATCCATTACTGCAATATTACTACAGCAGTAAAATGAAGCATTACTCTTGCTGCATCAGTCATGTGCAGCCTTCAACAGCACTCACAGTAGGACAAAACTGATAAACCTGAAGATTAAAGTTTCACATTTTTTGTACTGCTGTGGGATCAACATTGCAATGTGGCAATAAAAGTGGTCTTTGGTTGATTACTACAGTTAATAGCAATTGCCTGCGCCTCTTTAACTGACAATGCACTGTAAATACTGATCTACTACCTGCAACACTGGCCAACTAACCAGTCTGCTGCTCTGCTCAGCTGTTGTGTTAGGGTCGTGTTCACCAACCCAACCACCAGGTACTAAAACATTCAGAAGGATGACTCTGGGCTGATCAACTGAAAGTATACACCACCAGGAATTATTCGGTGACCCAGTTGATCAATGTAATCCTGAACAGAGGAATCTGGCATCACCCTATTTGACTTCATGACCATATGAGTCACATTTAATCTATCATGGGGATGCAATCTTTCCCCATACCCCTGAAGATCTTTTATATTAAAAAAGCATTACATTCAGATAATCCAGTTAACAGGAGTGAATCAAATCTTGAAACTTCTTCTGATCATGAAGGTGGTGGGCCCAGCTTATCTTAACATGATGACTGCCATCCAGGATCTGTGCTGTCAAATCTGTGCTGTCAAAAGTCTAGGCAAATTGCATCCCCATAAAATTTCCCTGTGTGGATACAGCACATAGGCCCAGCTTTACATGATGATACGGAACAGATCTCAATTGCATTTATGCTGAACAATTTGGCATGTTTGATTATTTCACCTGGAGCTATGCTGAGACAAGCTGGAACTCAAGGTCTCTTTCTGCCATGTTTTATGGAAAGCCACATGGACTTGAAGGAATTTCCTTCCAGTGAAATATACTCTCATAATTAATGTTGCTGTTGAGCAGACAGGGAAGGATCAAAGGCACAATGTGTAAAGAGAGAGCAAGAGAGAGAAAAACAGGACAAATTCAGGGATGAGTCAGATATCAATTCAGTGATATAGACCCGGACTGACAAAACATGACAAAGATTATAGAAAATGATGTTCCAAGTCCAAATGCTGGCTTTGCAAAACTTGTATTTCACAAAAAGTAAAAGTCTGACTTATAAAGAAAAAGTTGCAATACAAGTCATAAAATTAACATGTCATGACCACAAAATATTCTTCCATAAGCACCATGCAATACAATTGCATAGAACCTTCTCAAAAATAAGTTCATGCAAAGACTACTTTACTAAATATAAAATCTAGCTAATGTTTTTCCAGTTACAAAACCAATACTCAGAAGTATTCCGACCCAGTGGTTTTCCGGTTTCGGTGGTGAAAACCTGTATATGGAAGTTGAAATAATTAAAAGAAAAATGATGTACCCTGTTTTTCCTACAAGAGAACCAATGTTAAATTAGCTTCAGTGTCATCAATGCACAAAACCCAAGAGAAAACAGTTACACTGCTTCCGGTTTAAAGGACTTCCCTGATTTTATCTTAAATAGTTATCCAGCAACTGACCAAGTGAAAAAAACAGTCTTTTACACCAGCAGAGTAATGAATTTCATCATTCGAGTTTGAGGTGGAGGATCCAGAGGTGACGAAAGCACCATTCTTTAACCAACCTTATTTACTGGTCCCAACCTCATCCACTCTTTGTTGCTTCTTCGTCATTCACATGAACACTTCCATTTGAATTACTCCAAACAAGGTGCCTGGAGAGTTTCTTCAAGAACCTCTACAGCCATTTTAAAAACCAAAAGGCAAAATAGTGTGCTAAACCCAGCAGATTAGCAGAACTGCTAACTCCCCTGCCCATTAAGTTTTGGAATCCAACCATGTCCAGAATCACTATAGGTAGAAATTTAAGGAGACATTTTCATTTTTTTTTAGTTGGAGGAGGAGGAGGAAGAAAAACATGAAAAGATCCCCATTTGAATTACAGCTCATCTTTAAAAAAAAAAAATTTAGATTAATTTTTTCCAATTAAGGGGCAATTTAGCGTGGTCAATCCACCTACCCTGCACATCTTTGGGTTGTGGGAGTGAAACCCACGCAAACACGGGGAGAATGTGCAAACTCCACGCGGACAGTGACCCGGGGCTGGGATCGCACCCGGGTCCTCGGCTCCGTGAGGCAGCAGTGCTAACCACTGCGTCACCGTGCTGCCCAATTACAGGTTATCTAACCCATTGTCTAACCAAAGGGTGGTGGAATCCAAACGCATTATAACCTGGTTAAATTAATATACTCCTGTTGTAATCTGATGGTTAAAGTTATGGCTGCTGGAACGAGCTTGTGTTTTTTGTGCGATTTGTCCAGCTTCAATTTTTTTAAAAAACAATGTTTTGCACAATCCTATGTTCAAACTCACTAATGTTGGGTGATATAAACAACACTTCACTGATAATCTTTCTATTCACCACTCTGTATATTAACAATTAACATTTTCCAGAAGAGTAAAATGTTGATACAAATTTGTGCTAAAGTTAAGATGCTTTAACAAGCAACACGATACAGAAGTTGCAACAATCAGCGGATATGTCTGCAAACAGCTCCAAAACGATGCACAAATTAAAACCCAAATGCTCATTAAATACAAAAATATCTCTCATGTCGAGTAAACCACAACAAATTATTGAAATGCTGTTTGTGGGATCTTGCTGCACAGAAAAGAGCAATTGCAGTTGGTATCACGATATTTCAGTTATTCATTATATGTGAAGTGCTTGGAGATATTTGACATACATGATAAGGTGAAAACCATGTTGACACTTAGTAGCCTCGGACTACAGAGAAAGAGGAAGCTTTGAAAATTACACATCAGTTATGAAATTAGGCAATAATGAACAAAAAGTCATGCAAACGTTGGGACAAAAGACAATTCAACTGCATTTCTCATATCAGTGGTTAATAGACTAGGGCGATGGAGCTGTGCTGTGGGCCTGGCAGAATTATAGTACTGTCTTTTTTTGAGCTCAGTACATTCCATGGAATCTGTGGGGCTACAGCAAGGAAGACACCTTTCACTCTTCCACATGAATGTAAAACAGCAACCTTGACACTGACCCCGAAGTGTAATATAAAATTTGCGCCATCTTCAAAAGGTTTAGAGTAATTTGCCATTTCATTCCAAGACCATAAAGCAATCCCCCACTCACTTCAGAATTTGCAACAATTAAAATAACACTCAGATTTTAAAAAGTGTTAAGAGTCTGAGTGCCATGGCAACTCAATTTTCTTCGCTGTGATATGGTCGGTCTAATTTTTGCAGTTTCTTTATTTCTGCACGCAGCTCGTTAAACCCCGCTTTGCGACAATGCGAATGGCCAGACACACCTTGCTGCAATGCGACTGGCCAAGGCCCCCTCTGATGCAACGCGATCGGCCAGACGCACCTTGCTGCAATGCGACTGGCCAAGGCCCTCTCTGATGCAATGCGTTCGGCCAGACGCACCTTGCTGCAATGCGACTGGCCAAGGTCCTTCGGCTGCAATGCGACCCTGCCGGGTACCCTTCTGCTGCAATGCGACCCTGCCAGGTACCCGCTTTCTGCATTGCAACCCAGCCAGGTACCCGCTTTCTGCAATGCGACCCTGCCAGGTACCCGCTTTCTGCATTGCAACCCAGCCAGGTACCCTTTTGCTGCAATGCAACCCTGCCAAGTACCCGCTTTCTGCAATGCGCCCCTGCCAGGTACACACTTTCTGCAATGTGACCCTGCCAGGTACCCGCTTCTCTGCAATGCAACCCAGCCAGGTACCCGCTTTCTGCAATGCAACCCAGCCAGGTACCCACTTTCTGCAATGCGACCCTGCCAGGTACCTGCTTTCTGCAATGCGATCCTGCCAGGTACCCTCTTCTGCAATGCAGCACTGCCAGGTACACTCTTCTGCAACGCAGCACTGCCAGGTACCTTTTGCTGCAATGCGATCCTGCCAGGTACCCTCTTGCTGCAATGCGACCCTGCCAGATACCCTCTTGCTGCAATGCAGCCCTGCCAGGTACCCGCTTTCTGCAATGCGATCCTGCCAGGTACCCTCTTCTGCAACGCAGCACTGCCAGGTACCCTCTTCTGCAACGCAGCACTGCCAGGTACCTTTTGCTGCAATGCGATCCTGCCAGGTACCCTCTTGCTGCAATGCGACCCTGCAAGGTACCCTCTTGCTGCAATGCAACCCTGCCAGGTACCCTCTTGCTGTAATGCAACCCTGCCAGGTACCCTCTTGCTGTAATGCAACCCTGCCAGGTACCCTCTTGCTGTAATGCAACCCTGCCAGGTACCCTCTTGCTGTAATGCAATGCAACCCTGCCAGGTACCCTCTTGCTGTAATGCAATGCAATCCTGCCAGGTACCCTCTTCCTGCAATGCGACCCTGCCAGGTACCCTCTGTTGAAACATGACTGGCAAATGGCCATTCTGCTGCCCCTTTTGCGACAATGAAACTGGTTAGATCTGTTGCTGCAATATGACAGGCCAGAATTTTTGGAAGGAAAAAGGTTTTGTGAAATACGATTGGTTATTTTCTTCTTTCATTCATTTCCAATAAGAACGGGGGAAAACAGGTGTAACGAAGAAAATCGATCGACAGTCACAAAACGACAGATATGCTCATTATTGCTATTACATGTACGGATTGAAAATTGAGGCGAAAAAGGCCCTCAAAAGGCACTTGGGTAAAAGCTGAAATTGGAAGTTAACATTTTTACTTGAGTATCTGGGCATTTACAATACCAATCACAGCAATGTTATAGCTTCAGTAAAAGATCTGGAAATGAACTAGAAAAAGAACTGCAGGCTACTTCTCATTAATCTGAAAGTAGTTATCTTCTCAGGTGATCATCTTGCATAATGGAGACACAAGGCATAGACATTTGCTTCCAGCCTAATATTACCCAACATGGGTTAAAGCTCTCACGTAAAAGTAAAATCATATGCATTATAGAAGTTACTTTAACTAATCTCAAGCTCCAAACAACATCATTATCAGTTAGCTTTCTAATTATTCCCACATTTTAATTACGTTATAAAGAAATAGAGATAATTTTTTATGCAGACGCTTCTGTAACGCTTTCCGATCCATGAAAGTGAACGTCAAATATACCACTCAATAAATTCTGTCCCGCAGAATACCAGGGCTCCAAAGCACATTTAGATAACCTGCAGCAGTAGGAAACATACTCTACCACTCAAATATTTGAAATCCAATTCTCATAATCTAACTTAAGATAACTAGCTGCACGCTTTATCAACAACATTTTTTAAAAACTGCAGTGCAGTGCCACAAAATGGGAGGACAGATCCTGCAAGCAGCAAGTTCTTGGTTGCAACTACAGCATTGTGAGGAAGCGGAGGTCAACGGTCAAGTGCATCTTCACAGAAATGAAGAATTATGGGAAAGTCTTGTCATGTGCCTGTACACCTCCACTTGATGGTCTGGCTAGGATTATAGCTTAGCTGCCTGCATGACATAGTATGCTCGAAATATACCAATTGCTCTGGAGCTTTGAAAAACCAAATCAACAGTTTGTGGAGAAAGATCACTAGCAATAGAAGCAAACAATATTGTCAACACTGAGCACTTAACCCCTTCACACCCCTCGTTTTGCATCTTGAATGCTTTCAATCAACTACCTACAAACGTTTGATTATGATACAGATAACAAAAAACATGCAACTGTATTTTCTGATCAGGTAGTTTAGTTAACCTGGTTTCCTTTTGATCTAGAAACGTGGCACTCAAGGGACCAAACATGTTCATTTTTGCAAGAATAAATCATTTAACTACAAACATGGCATTCCAGACCTTCATCAAGACATGTTCCTCTGATAAATGTTATCAGAATTGTACTATCACCTGTGTGCACAGCAGAATGCCAGTACCTGCAGGTATGCTGGAAAGGAATCCTCCAACTTGCTTTTCTTTCGACGTTGCCGTTTCTTTGCCTTCTCGCCTCCATCTGCTCCTATCACAGGTATTTCACTGGAACCCTCGGCTGGAAGCTCAATCTGAGTACCTACAAGAATCAAGGAAATTGGGATTGTTCATGGAATCATTTTCAACAATGTATACCATAAGATTATGATTAGGCATTGATCACCTGCCTGTGCAAAGGCGATGCATCAAGAGCAAAAGGGTTATCACTAAAGAATTCTAGATTAATGACAGTCCTTGGTGATAATAGTTCAGCTCCCCCGCAGTTTTGATTGCAACTGAAGGCAGTTGTAATATCAGTACTCTATGTTTAAACAAAAAAAACTCTCAAATTGCTAAATTAAAAAATATATTTTTGCCAATATTTACGTTGCCTTGTCATGGCTCAATCAGAACATGGAGAACATTGGAGGTGTACGCATGGCCATATCAATTGCAGTGGCAGCTTATTCATTTGGCAACACTTCCAAACCAGTCAAGAAATAGGTTCAAGGATTTGGGTACTTAATCTGAGCTGATGAGTCAGTGCAGCACTGGGGAGCATGGATATACAGTCTTGAGGCAAAGAGTCAAAAAGTACTTATTTTTGTGGATAGTCATCGCCCTGCAAGACACATCAAATAGATCAAAGCAGGACATCCAGAAGTTTGGGCAAGGTTAGGCCACAAGTGGAGTACTGTACACAGTTCTGGCCGCCACAGTTTCGGAAGGATGTGATTGTACTGGAGAGGGTGCAGAGGAGATTTACCAGGATGCTACCTGGGCTGGAGGGTCTGAGCTACAAGGAAAGGTTGAATAGGTTGGGGCTGTTTTCCTGTTGGAGCAGCAAAGGTTGAGGGGGAGCCCGATAGAGGTGTATAAGATTATGAGGGGCATAGATAGGGCAGATAAGAATTTTTCCATTAGTAGAGGGGTCAATAACTAGGGGACATAGATTTAAGGCAAGAGGTAGAAAGCCAAGAGGGGAGTTGAGGAGGAACCTTTCCACCTAGAACCATAGAATCCCAACAGTGCAGAAGGAGGCTATTTGGTCCATCAAGTCAGCACCGACCCTTGAAAAGAGCACCCTACCTAGGCCTACTCTCCCACCCTATTTCGACAACCCACTAACCGCACCTAACATTTTGGACACTAAGGGGCAATTTAGCATGGCCAATCCACCTAATCTGCATCTTTGGACTGTGGGAGAAACCTGGAGCACCTGGAGGAAACCCACGCAGACATGGGAGGAAGTGCAACTCCACACAGTTACCCAAGACCAGAATTGAACCAGGGTCACTGGTGCTGTGATGCAGCAGTACTAACCACTGTGCCGAGGGTGGTGGGAACCTGGAACTCATTGCCTGAAAGGGTGGTTGAGTGAGAAACTTTCGTAGAATTTAAGAAGCATTCAGATATTCACTTGCGCTGTCTGTCATAACCTCGGAGACTGGGTCAAACCACTGGAAAATGGGATTCACGTGGTTAGGTCTTTGTTGACTGGGATGAACATGATGGGCTGTGAACACTGTGGGCCGAATGGTCTCCTTCTGTGCCGTAAACATCTATGAATCTAGATTCTGAGATAGGGGACATTTCTCGTTATAGAAACACTGCACAACTTCAGCACAAATACAACCCAGAATAAAATTTTAAACAAACGTTCTCTCCATCATGAAGATTGCTTTTTTCCATCTTGGCAACATTTGCCACTCTCACCCTGCTGAAATTGGTGCTTATCCAAGTTAAGTACTTGTATTGTAGATTGCTCTTAGTCCTTTTCCATAGCAAACCCAAATCTTACAACAATGTGATCACTGTTCCCTAAATGTTCCCCGACTGATACTATATCCACTCGACCCACCTCATTTTCCAGAACCAAATCCAGCAATGCCTTCTTACTCTTTGGGCTGAAAACATATCTATCAAGAAAATTGTTCGGAACACATTTCAGAAATTTTTGATGGAAGCATTTATATTTCAGGATAATAACATTTTAAAAATGCAACGTTTATTAGAAATTAAATAATTATTATAGATTATGGGGAATGGGAGTGTGCAGCCATTAATAGATTAAAGGGTTTAATTTCATAGCATTGAATAGCGATATTTTAAAGTTTTGCTTTCCCCTCAAGGTCACGGTTGAATTGGAATATGAATTAGAGGAAGAAAGCTCAATGGGGATGGGGGCTCCGACAACAATAGGAAACATGGCAAAGAGCAAATAAGGGCTGTGTGGGAGTAAAGATCAGGAAGAATGAAGAGGGTCAATTTGGAGCAGGGAAGAGGTAGAAGTGGAGAGTCAGGCAAATCAGGGGAAACTAATAGCAGTCTATCAGTTCAGAAAAGCTTCTACCCTTAAAAGATAAAATAAACTAGCATACATCTGACATTATGACATCTGAAATCTGCACATTGACAGAACAGGAAAAATTAAATTTTGAGATCAGAATAATTTAATGAGAACTTTTATGTTACAAAGGGAGCAAAGCAGTTTTGACCTCAGACTGGTCATTTGAAGAAATGCTCTACATTCTTGGTTGTTCAGAATTTTACAAACGTGCTAGGACTTAATGCCCAAATAAATGTAAACTCACCTTCTTCTTTGTTGCTCTCAGTATTTGGATATTCAGTGGACATCCCAGGCTGTGCTAAAGAAGCTTTATTTATATTTTTTGTCCGCGATTGTCTCTGCCGGACCATAAATCCACCAATTCCTGAAAAACGTTAAAAGTGCATTTGTCCGTTATTATTTAGAAGCATTACTTTTTCACAGAATGGTTACAGCCCAGGTGGGTCATTTGGCCTGTCCTGTGTCTGTTGGCCTCTGGAGGAACAATCCACCGAGTGTCATTCCCTTGCCTTCTCCCGTAGCCCTGCCCATTCTTCCATTTCAGATAATAATCCAATGCTCTCTTGAATGCCTCGATTAAACCTGCCCTTCTCAGGCACTGCATTCCAGATCCTAATCATATCACCATTGCTTCTTTTGCCAATTAGCATCATCAGCATTACCCTCATTAACCCGGTTACCTCTTCAAAAAACTCCAGCAAGTTAAAGACAATTTGTTCTCAACAAATCCATGCTGGCTTTCCTTAATGAACCCACATTTTCCCAAGTGACTATTAATTTGGTCCAAAATTATTATCTCTGGAGGTTTCCCCACCACAGAGATTAAACTGACTGGCCTAGTTACTGGGCTTATCTTTACACACTTTTTTGTACAAGGGGGTAGTGTTTGCAATTCTCCAGGCCTCTGGCACCACCCGAGTTTAAGGAAGAATGGAAAATTATGGCCAGTGCCTCCGCAATTTACACTCTCAATTCTCTCAGTATCCTTGGATGTCTCACATCCGGTCCTGGTGCCATATCAACTTTAAATACAGGCAACCTATCCAATGCCTCCTGCTCATCAATTTTAAACCCTTCTATGCTGAATTGTCCCCTCTTTCACCATTGCATAGCTAGCATCTTCTTCCTTGGTAAAGGCAGATGCAAAGTATTCAGTTAATACCTCAACTATGCCCTCTGCCTCCACACACAAATCATCTTTTTGGTCCCCAATTGGTCCTTCCTTCTCTTACCACCTTTTAACTATTTCTGTGCTGATAGAAGCCTTTGGGATTCCATTTTATGTTGGCTGCCAGTCTCTTTTCATACTCTCTCTTTGCGTCTCCTACTTTGAACCTTGCATATTCAGCCTGGTTCTCTATTGCATTTTCTATCTGACATCAGTCAAAAGCATACTTTTTCTCCTTTATCTTAATTTCTATCTCTTTTATCATCCAGAGAGTTCTGGATGTGTTTGCCTTACCTTGCCCTTTAAGGCCTTCTCTTTGACTGCATCAGTGCTCCCTCTTTAAAAGCAGCCCATTATTCAGCTAGTGTTCCTACCAATCCATGACTCTAATTTATCTGGATCAGATCCATTTTTACTCCATTAAAGTTTGCTTTCCCCCCAATTAATTATTCATACTCTGGATTGTTCTTTGTCATTTTCCATAGTCAGCCTAAACCTTGATACAATGATCACTGTCGCCCAAATGTTTTCCTTCTGACACTTGATCCTCTTGACCCACCTCATTCCCAAGAATCAGGTCTAGCAGTGCCTCCCTTGTCATTGAACTGGAATACTATAGAAAATTCTCCGAAACACTCAACAGGAACTCTTGCCACACTCTGCCTTTTACCCTGCTATCTCATAAGAACATAAGAACTAGGAACAGGAGTAGGCCATCTGGCCCCTCGAGCCTGCTCCGCCATTCAATGAGATCATGGCTGATCTTTGTGGACTCAGCTCCACTCTCCGGCCCATACACCATATCCCCGAATCCCTTTATTCTTTACAAAGGTATCTATCTTTTTCTTAAAAACGTTTAAAGGAGCCTCAACTGATTCACTGGGCAAGGAATTCCAGAGATTCACAAACCCTTTGGGTGAAGAAGTTCCTCCTAAACTCGGTCTTAAATCTACTTCCCCTTATTTTGAGGCTATGCCCCCTAGTTCTGCTTTCCCCGACCAGTGGAAACAACCTGCCCGCATCTATCCTATCTATTCCCTTCATAATTTTATATGTTTCAATAAGATCCCCCCGCATCCTTCTAAACTCCAATGAGTACAGTCCCAGTCTACTCAACCTCTCGTCATAATCTAATCCCCTCAACTCTGGGATCAACCTAGTGAATTTCCTCTGCACTCCCTCCAGTGCCAATATGTCCTTTCTCAGGTAAGGAGACCAAAACTGAACACAATACTCCAGATGTGGCCTCACCAACACCCTATACAATTGCAGCATAACCTCCCTAGTCTTGAACTCCATCCCGCTAGCAATGAAAGACAAAACTCGATTAGCCTTCATCATCACCTGTTGCACCTGCACACCAACTTTTTGCGACTCGTGCACCAGCACACCCAGGTCCCTCTGCACAGCAGCATGTTTTAACATCTTACCGTTTAAATAATAATCCATTCTGCTGTTATTCCTCCCAAAATGGATAGCCTCACACTTGGCAACATTGAATTCCATCTGCCAGATCCTAGCCCATTCACCTAACCTATCCAAATCCTTCTGCAGACTTCCGGTATCCTCTGCACTTTTTGCTTTACCACTCATCTTAGTGTCGTCTGCAAACTTTGACACATTGCACAACTCCAAATCATCTATGTAAATTGTCTCACTCTATATTCGAATGACGTCATCCTTTATAACTACTCTATTATGCGTGCACCTCTCTGCAATTTCACGGCAAGTTCCTTCCCACTAGTTTGTGGCCCATTGACTACAACGAGCAACGTAAATGCACCTTTTGTCTCCTCAGCATAAGCCAAATAGATTCGGTCTTGACCTCTCTGGCAAATCTTTCTTCAGCGTTATAATGTTCTCAATCAATCCTGCCACTTCCCCCACCGTTCTTTAATTTCCCATTTTTCCTGAACCAAGAATATCCAGGAATACCTAATGTCCAGTACTGGCCTTCTTTGAACCAAGTCACTGTATAGCTACATCATCATTATTTCCACATGGCTATCTATACCTGCAACTCACCAATCTTACTTAACACACTCCGTACATTCACATACATGTACAGCAACCCTAATTTAGACTTTATTACTTCCCCCTCTCACTATGAACCCACCGAATAGCTGCTCTCGTGCGATGTCTCTTCCAGTATTCTGCACATCTTGGTATTCCGCTAAAACATGACCACGTGATTCCAATACCTATGCCAACTTAGTTTCAACCGTCCCTGGTAACATTAGCAAATTGCGAACAAAGAAATTTGTCCCAGCTCAGTTTAGAGACAACCTGTTTGACCTGTACAGAGCCCAGCTCTTCAGAGCTGGTCCTAATGTCCCAGGAATCTAAAGCTCTCCCTCCTGTACTAGATCTCCAGAGACGTATTCATCGGCTTTATCCTCCGATTTCTACACTCACTTGCACTTGGTACTGGGAGTAATCTAGAGATTACTGCCTTTGAGGTCCTGCTTGCTAATTTCCTACCCAGCTCCCCAAATTCTGTTTGCAAGACCATATCCCTCTTTCTACCATGACTACTGACTGTTCATCTCCCCCCCCCCCTCCCCTCAGGGTGCTCTGTAGCGATTCACATTCTTGACCCTGGCACCAAGGAGGCAAAATACCACCCTGGAAAAAAGCATCTCTCTGTTCCCCTAACTATTGAATCAAAATGGGAGAATGGTACAGGCTAAAGACTTTCCAACAGACAGCCGCCAAAGGCTGTGCATAATTACTTTACGGTGCATTTGTGCCATGAGTTTACATCAGTTTCCTTTTGATCTGACATCATGTAATCCTCCAGCTAGTAAACATCCATAGTGTAGAGTCTGATTTAAGGGAGGTTACAGAATTCTCAAATCAACCGGTTAAATCTGGGACTGGAACCTACCAACGATCCTCAGATCTGATACTATGGGGCAACATGCCTCCATCTGTTAACTTTGCAAAATTAACTATTTTTCAGTTACACAAACTGTACAGTTTTGTGCACATGTATATCACTGCCACAAATATAGATGCTTCATTGCTTTCTCAATAACCTGGTTGAGCAAGGGAAAGGCACTGTTAGTGTAGATTGGAGGGTGGCAAATGTAACCCTGTTTTTAAAAAAGGAAGGAGAACATAGGCATTCCCTAACGTCAGTAGTAGGGAAATCTGCTGGAGTCTATCATAGAGGATGCGATAACAGGACACTTAGAACATATCAATGGGATTAGACAAAGTCAATGTGGGTTTATGAAAGGGAAATCGTGCTGGAGAAACCTACTTGAGTTTGAGGACGTAATTAGCAGAATAGATACGGGTGACCAGTGGATGTGGTGTATTTGGATTTTCAGAAAGCCTTTGATAAAGTCCCATGTAAGAGGTTAGTGTGCAAAATTGAAGTGTTTGGGATTGGGGGCAATATATTGGCATGGATTGAGAATTGGTTAGCAGATAAGAAACAGAGTGAATGGGCCCTTTTCAAAGTGACAGGCGGTGACTAATGGTGTACCGCAGGGATCAGTGCTTGGGCCCCAGCTATTCATAATTTACATCACTGATTTGAATGCGGGGAGCCAAATGTAATATTTCCACGTTTGCTGACAACACAAACCTTGGTGGGAATGTGACTGGTGAGGAGGATGTTAAGAGGCTTCAAGGTGATTCAGACAACTTGAGCGAGTGGGCAAATACATGGTAGATGCAGTATAATGTAGATAAATGTGGTTATCCGCTTCAAATGGAGAAACAGAGTGGCAGAGTATTATTTAAATGGTGATAGCTTGGGAAATCTTGACGTACAAAGGGACCTGGGTGTCCTAGTACACCAGTCACTGAAAGCAAGCAGGCAGGTACAACAGTTAGGTATGTTGACCTTCATTGCAAGAGGATTTGAGTACAGGAGCAAGTATGTCTTACTGCAGCTGTACAGGACCTTGGTGAAACCACACCTGGAGTACTGCATGCAGTTTCAGTCTCCTTTTCGAAGAAATTCTATACTTGCCATAGAGGAAGTGTAGCAAAGGGTTACCAGGCTGATTCCAGGGATGGCAGGATCGATCTATGGGTTGACTGGGCCTGCATGCAGTGTAATGTAGAAGAATCAGAGGGGATCGAATTGAAACAATGAAATTCTGATAGGGGTGGACAGACTGGTTTCAGGGATGCTGTTTCGTCTGGTTTTTGGGGTGGGGGGGTGATCTAAAACAATGGGCCGACATTCTCAGGAAATGGGTTAGGCCATTTGAGATGAGGAGAAACTTCACTCAGAGGATGGTGAACCTGTGGAATTCTCTACCCCAGAAGGCTGTGGAAGCCAAGTCACTGAATATATATTTATGAAGGAAATAGATAAAGTTTTAGATTCCAAGGTGTCAGGGGTATGGGGAGTGCAGGAATACGGTGTTGAGATAGAGGGCCAGCCATGATTGTATTGAATGGCGGAGGAGGCTCGAGGGGCCGACTGGCCGACTCTTGCTCCTATTTCTCAATAGAAACTCCTAGGTTCAACTTATTTCAGCTGGCGAATGATATACAGCACCAACCAGTTTTGAAGTGCTATCTAGCCAAAAGTTAAAACACATAAGAATCTTGGGTAAAAAGAGATGTCTCAGACTCTAGAGTCAAGCAGCTATATCAATGCACTGTGCTGCAGGCTTACAATACCCAAGTGCAAACTTACTGCCATTAATTTGACAAAAACACATTTGAATCAGCTTTTAAACGTAGCACAAAAATTTTGTTGCCTTCAACAAAAAACTTTCTGCAACCTATTAAATTTCCTACCAGGTCTGTATGGCTTCCTCTTCCTCTTTTTCCCTTCCTCAGATTCCTCACTTGTTTTTACAGGATCGTTCGTTGGGCAAACTTCGCGCTCCTGACTGACAGGCACATCAAACTTTACGTCACATTCCCCTGGTTCCATGGCAACTTTAAAAGAAGTATAAGCCAATTCCAGAAAATTAGATTCAGTCCAATCCAAAAACCATCAAAAGTTACAAAAAAAAGTAGTCGTGATGTGGAGATGCCGGCGTTGGACTGGGGTGAGCACAGTACGAAGTCTTACAACACCAGGTTAAAGTCCAACAGGTTTGTTTCGATGTCACTAGCTTTCGGAGCGCTGCTCCTTCCTCAGGTGAATGAAGAGGCATGTACAAAAAGTAGCACAGTGATATGTAACAGCTTTTAATTTTCGCCCATGCCCCACATTTCCACAAAAAACACATTCAATTTTCAGATTTCACATCAGGGCAAAGTTCCAATCGATGGCTATGACATTCAAAATTGCATGTGTGTGCACTTTATGTCGTCACATTGAGTTTTTCAACTTTCCCATTATAAAATCCGCGCTCAATTTGTAATGGAAAACACATTTGTACACCATTGTAAAATTGGCCACTGGGTTTGCCATTTTCCCCACAATAATTCAGTTTTCAGATGTTCAAAATAACTGGCTAACCAAAATAAATTTTTAAATTTCACAATAACGTGATTACATTTGTTCACTGTATTTATAGTGTTCTCTTCATGGTTACACTTATTACTTGAAGGTCTCAGTCCCTCTTAAAAGCCTGGACTCAAGAGTTGATATTCTTACCCAGAAATATGATGCCGAGAGTTGAATTAAAATTTTGCAGCCTGACGATGTGCAATGTATCTCATTTTTCTGGGCCCATTAGTATTGTTCACCTATACCGTGTAGCAAATTTCAATTAGCTACGAACAATTGCTGCTCAATAAACTTCAAAACTTTTTGAAGAGGGCAAATTTGAAAAATTGAGATTTCACAATAAAGTGTGTCAGAGAGAAAAATGCCCCAACTGCTGTAGCCTTTGCAATGTGTTCCGTAAACGATAGAGAAAAGAAAGAGTCTTCTTTCTTGTAATGTTATTTCAATTTTTAAAAAAGGAGTTTCTTGGGAAGATGAAATCCACAGTGCTAGTGTGCACTACAATTTAATCACCTAGTTTCATTTTGGAGAATGAAATTATGCTAGAGTACAACTGTTATATGAATGTAAAATTAGAACAAAATTAGGTTTAAATAAGATGTAAAACCAGTATTCTTTTCGGGCGAGAATGAGTGGGTTATTTCAGGGGATAGCAGATGAGTGAGAGAGGTGTGGGCGGGGGCCAGCGGATCACGCACGCATGTTTTGGGTTGAGAAAAATTGGGAAGATTCTGGGCGGGAGTGTTCGCGGTCTTAGCCAGGATAGTGGAGGAGGAGATGGACCCAGACCCTTTGGTGGCGATATTTGGGGTTTGAGAAAAGCCAGAGCTCATGGAGAGGAGGAAGGCCGATGTCATGGCCTTCGCCTCTCTGATTGCACGGCGGCGAATTTTACTGGAGTGGCGGTCGGCATCGCCACCGGGGGTAGCAGCATGGTTGGGTGACCTGTACGACTTCCTGTGGTTGGAGAAGATAAAGTATGAGTTAAGGGGCTCTGCAGGGGGGGGGTTTGAGAAAAGGTGGTGATGTTTGTGACCGTGTTTCATCATAGAATTTACAGTGCAGAAGAAGGCCATTCTCAAACCCCACCCAACCTTTTTGGACACTAAGGGCAATTTAGCATGGCCAATCCATCTAACCTGCTTATCTTTGGACTGTGGGAGGGAACCAGAGCACCCAGAGGAAACCCACGCAGACACGCGGAGCTGTTCAGACTGTATAGTTGATTGCTGGGAAATATATGTTTCCCGGGGTGTTTATTTGCTGTAACCTGTTTTGATACATGTTTGTAATAAAATACATTTTTTTAAAAAGGCAGTGTGCTTTTTGCTCTGGTTTTACAACCTCTGTTCCTCACCTTTTTCCTCCTCCCCTTCTTCTTTCTTTATTTCTATAGATGAGCCATCTATATTAACCATCATTGGCTCACTGCATGGAGTTGGAGGTTTGTTCTTTAGTTTGGGCTTTGGTCCTTTTTTGTGTGGCGGAGAAAGTATAAGACTTCGGAACTGTGACATTCCCGACTCGGTCAGCCATACGCCGTCCTGGTTATAAAACCGTGGCTCTACATATGAATAAATCAAATCTAAAATAAATTTAGCACACTGCATGAACAAAAAGGGGGAGAATATAATCTCTTCAAACCAGTTTTCTATTAAATAACTCACCTGGGTCTTTCACTTTGATGATAGGTGCAATCACCGGCGATTCACTTCGAACTACAAAGAAAATTCAGAACTTTTATGTCAAATGCCAGAAACTATTAAAGGTTAAAATATGCTGACAGAAGTAGTCCCAACACACACAATATTTGATTAATTTGGAAACTTGGCCATTAAAGAAGTACTTTGTCACTATGCTGAAATGGCTTCTGAGGTAAGAAACCACACTTGAGAACACTATAATGGCCTTTCCATTAAAACTAAACTCATTTGCATACATAATAAATTCAGCAAATGCTTTATTATTTTTTCTTTTTTAAATTTGGAGAACCCAATTCATTTTTTTTCCAATTAAGGGGCAATTTTAGCGTGGCCAATCCACCTAACCAGCACATCTTTGGGGTGTGGGGGCAAAACCCACGAAAACACGGGGAGAATGTGCAAACTGTCCACACGGACAGTGACCCGGGGCCAGGATCGAACCTGGGACCTCGGCGCTGTGAGGCAGCAGTGCTAACCACTGCGCCACCGTGCTGCCACAGCAAATGCTTCATGCATTGTAATATTCAGTGTACATATCACACCCTGATGCAAGATTTTGGCATCTACAAAATAAGACGCCTGTCCACTTTATCATAAGGTTCACGAGAGTAACGGTTGTAAGCATAAATAAAATGAAGATACATTATTTTTAAACCGCAATCTTTTATGTCTAAATGAAATAGAAGATTGTTACTGCATGCCTCAAAATATTGATCGTGGACTAACTCCACCACTCACCAATGGGACGAACAACAAAGGGCTCACACGCAGTACAATCAAAGCCCTCATCTGCTGCTTGTTCCACTTCATCTTCTGTGAAGAGATTTTCACAAATGGCATGGACCCACCTGCAAGCAGCAACACTTGTAATTTTGCTCATGAAAATGGCAGAGGCTACAGATGTACGAATTAATTACTTGAAACAGTTTACTTGTTCTGGATTTAAGATTAGGGCCTGTAAAAATATTTTCATTTCTGACATTGCACTGCATAGGAATCTTCATTACAAGCTTAATTTCATTCATCTTGAAAACAACGCAGTTATTATAGGAATAATACATTGCAGAAAACTTCAGCTCGCTGGGTAGAGTTTGCAACTATATTAGTAATGTAGGTGCAACCCAAGGGAAATTACAAATATTAGATTTCATGGAAAAGAAAACATGGATAAAAATGTTACGACTCATGCATCTTATAGGATACAATATAAAACAAGTTATGCACTCTACATGATGAAATCCTGGCCCTTTACTTCAGAACAACATAAAAAATGGTCTGTAAAACCAGTGATAAGACGTTCTTCTGGCCTACCGATCACAATGGTGACACTGTATAAGAAGGTCCTCTTCTTCATAGTCTTCATTGCAGCTTGGACAAGTGACAAGGCTGCCACAAGGTGCACAGTGAGTGTAGTTATTCTGCCACTCACAGTGAAAACCAGGTGTTGTGGCACCACACTGTGTACAGCAAACACACCTGCAAGACAAGTATGAAAGCCGGCTTCATATTATCTCAGCATAAAGAAAGTTACATTAGATGTATCAAGAGAAAAGAAACGAAAAAAACCTCAGAAGCAAAAACAGAAAATATTGGACAATTTCAGCAGGTCTGACAGCATCTGTGGTGAGAGAAGGGAACAAACTTTTCAAGTCTGGATGACTCTAGTATGGTTCTTTCAATCAAACCTGCTTGGTTTTATCCTTCTCCCTCAAGTGCTTCTCTGTACATTCCTCCGAAGCCATGAGCATTTTAAGCCTGGTCAAGCTTGGGTCAACATGGCTGACATTTTGCCATATACGTCAGAAACCTAGCTGTTTCTCGACATCTCAGAATTCATTTAAAACAAACTAGATAACCCCTAATCTGCTTCCAAATCACAGAAAGATACAGCACGGGAAGACATTAATTACATCGATTCTGTGCCAGGTAAGAACAATCCAATTAATCCCACTCTTTCGGGGGTGGCACGGTAGCACAGCAGTTTGCATTGTTGCTTCACAGCTCCAGGGTCCCAGGTTCGATTCCGGCTTGGGTCACTGTCCGTGCGGAGTCTGCACGTTCTCCCCGTATGCGCGTGGGCTTCCTCCGGGTGCTCCGGTTTCCTCCCACAGTCCAAAGATGTGCAGGTTAGGTGGATTGGCCATGCTAAATTGCCCTTAGTGTCCAAAAAGGTTGGGTGGGGTTACTGGGAGGTGTGGGCTGGAGTACAGTTCTCTTTTCAAGGACCGGTGCAGACTCAATGGGCCGAATGGTCACCTACTGCACTGTAAATTCTATGTTTCTATGAAACCTTTACATCCTTCCCAAAGCATGGTGTCAAAAAGCTGGACAAAATACTCCAGCTGGACCACATTAGTGTTTTATACACATTCAGCATAACTTCTTGGCTATTATACTATTAATGCACAAGCATCTCTATGTTGCCCTCTTCTTGCACATCTTTAAGTCGTACCATTTAGTATCTACTTGCTTTCCTCATTCTTCTTGGCAAAGTGGGAAGCAACCAGAAAAACTGCATTTTTAAAAAACCAACCTCAAACGCAGGATAGAATTTTTTGGTTTCAGTTTCCAAATGCTTGCAACAATGTGCACGTTAATCAATATTTTTCTTTTAATGACCTTGGAGTCTTTTTTGAAGCCAGGCTAACCATTTTAACAATTGGGCAAAAGTTACTACACCTTGTCAATGTTCGATAGAGGCCAGGTGGAGGAATTGAAAAGATAAAGCTTTAAAATGAGAAGAGACTAATTAAATAGAAAGAGTACAATTCAAATTTGTAAAAGTATTAAATACAGAGCAGTAGAAAAGTGAAAAGGGAATGCTTAAGATTTTGTGCTTCTCCAATGATTCAAAATATTTACCAAGGAAACAAACCAATTCACAGGCCAGCAAGATTCCAGGTTGCATCCACAGTCAATGTTCTGAGTTAGCCAACAAAGCAGTAAGGTTGGTAATGTCCCTGAACTTTGGTGTTGGGGAGGGATGGAGGACAACCAGGGTTTCTGGTCATAAATACTGCACAGCTTTGTAAAACAAAATTCCAATCAAGGGGCAACTTAGTATGGCCAATCCACCTACCGTGCACATTTTCTGGGGGGGGGGGGGGGTTTGGGAGTGAGACCCACGCAGCAGACACGGGGAGAATGTGCAAACTCCACGCAGGCCCGGGGCCTCGGCACCGTGAGGCAGCAGTGCTAACCACTGCACCACCATGCCGTCCCTAAATACTGCACAGCTAACCACTTATTGGAAGGGTTCATGTTCAAACATCAAATTAGAAGGGGAACTGGATTGACCGTACACAGTTAAACAGCTCGCCACGGCTCAATATTGAGGCTTCACATGCAAACAATGACCACTTGGGTGAATAACTGGAAGTTAACTTGCCATCATTATGTCATAGAACAATTTACAGTGCAGAAGGAGGCCATTCGGCCCATCGAGTCTGCACCGGCTCTTGGAAAGAGCACCCCACCCAAGGTCAACACCTCCACCCTATCCCCATAACCCAGTAACCCCACCCAACACTAAGGGCAATTTTGAACACGAAGTGCAATTTCTCATGGCCAATCCACCTAACCTGCACATCTTTGGTCTGTGGGAGGAAACCGGAGCACCCGGAGGAAACCCACGCACACACGGGGAGGATGTGCAGACTCCGCACAGACAGTGACCCAAGCCGGAATCGAACCTGGGACCCTGGAGCTGTGAAGCAATTGTGCTATCCACAATGCTACTGTGCTGCCCTTACCATACAAAGGAACCTATGGCTCTGGGAGATGTGCAAAGAGAAAATTTGTAAAAAAAATAAAAAGTATTTTCAAATAAAATAATTTCCCTTTCCTGATGTCAGGTCATACACAATTAAATTTTGCACTCACCACTTGCATTTCCACCCACCCTTTGGCACAGTCTGCAATGGTGGATCCAGGCAATACGTGTGGTAACTTATATCACAATCATCACATAATAATAAACGAGCAGGATCGGAAGCTTTGCCACACGCTTCACACACAATGCATTCCAAGCAACGCCATCCTTTGCTCAACATAACTTTTGTGATCTGCAAGTTAGAGAGCATCATCAAAAAACCTTTAAATTAAGACAATATTCCAATAAAAGCTCAGATTTAGATTAAAATTGGCAGACTCGGTCAAAGAGACCAGAATGATGACTTGAAATTCATAGACGCAGGAGGTATTGCTACGTTTAAATGTGGTTCAAACATACCGGGGGGGAAGAGATTTTCTCAGTATACGATCTGTAAGAAAAACTATATATATATATTTATATATATATATATATGCTTTACATAAGCACTTGAAAAGGAATTACTCTTTCTTTGTCAGCAAACATACATAGTGAATTCAATGTTTGCGTTAAACTAGATTACAAAGTGTTGGATGTTGGTCCTTCATTCCCTTACATCAGATGCACAAATTCATGCAGTTTTCAAAAATTACAAAGAACTTCTCTGTTGTACTTGTGCTTCAATAATAATGATATAGCTTGTTTCTCAATCCTCTTCGGCAACCACACTTGCTAACGAGTATGGTTGTCCACCTAAGAAACTAAGTGTTACTGGTCATGGGTTCTGTGAGTTCTTTCATAGTTGATGAGCCCAATCAGAGACCCACATCTTTGACTGCACACTTAAGAGGTGTTTCCGGGAGGTGGGATCTGTCCTTGGACTGTAGATCGCTGGTAATCCTTTCTCATGCCCCTTTACTGGGCCTCCTCTTGCCGCTGGATGTCCTCTAAGAATGGTGTCCTTTCAATCAAAAGGTTCCTCCAAATAGATATCTTCTGAGCAAGGACCCCCCCAGGCACTGACGCCTATGCTGCATTTCTTGAGGTAAGCCTTTGAGGGTGTCTTTGAAGCACTTCCTTTGTCCTCCTCGTTAGGAAGCCTTCCTTGAGCTGGGCAAAGATGATTTGCTTTGGAAGTCGGGGCTGTCATCCGAAGCATATGGCCGGCCAACAGAATTGGTTTCGGATGATCTTGGCCTCGATGCTGGTGCTCGTGGTTCCTTCAAGGACACTGATGTTAGTAAGCGTGTCCTCCCAGCTGATGCAGAGAATCAGTCTCAGACAGTGTTGATGATACCTCTCCAGGGCCTTGAGGTGGTGTCTGTATGTAGCCCATGTTTTTGAGATGTATGGAAGAGTTGGGAGGATGACCACCTTGTAGACGAGGATCTTGGTGTCAGCACGGATGTCGCGGTCGTCAGAGACCTTTGCTCTTAGGCATCCGACGGAGACACTCGCTGATTAGCTATGCTGTTGGATCTCCGCATCAATTTCACCCCCCCACCCAATAATTTAGAGCACCCAATTCTATTTTTCCAATTAAGGGGCAATATAGCGTGGCCAATTCACTTACCCTGCACATCTTTTTGGGTTGTGGGATTGAAACTCACGCAGACACGGGGAGAATGTGCAAACTCCACACGGACAGTGACCCGGGGCCGGGATCGAACCTGGGTCCTCGGCACCATGAGCCAGCAGTGCTAACCACTGTGCCGCCGGGATCTTGGCATCAATGTCAGCCTTAGAGGAGAGGGGCCTCATTAAAATATTGCCCACTGCTGCACGGTTTGTCGGACGCCACACTGGCTTTCCGGAAGGATTCTTCAGAGACTGGGAGAAGGCAGCTGGCAAGGATCCGGGCGATGATATTCCCGGCGATGGGGGGGGGGGGGGGGGGGGGGGTTCCTTGCGAGTTCCCACAGTTCGTTTTGTCTCCTTTCTTTAAGATGGTGATGACGGCATCCCAGAGGTCGACAGGAATTTCATCTCGGTCCCAGATTTTCCCCAATGTTTGAAAATCTCCGTGGGATCTCCACTCCTGCGGCTTTTCTGTTCTGCACGTGTTTAATGGCGGCTTCAACTTCATCCACGTTTGGTGGATCAACTTTGATGGGGAGTTGGGGGATTTCCTCAAACACTGCCTCATCTATAGATGTATCACGGTTTACGAGTGTTCTCTCCATCGAAGGCCAATGTTTTCTTTGTCTCTCAAGAGTGTTCCGACCTTACTCCACACCGGTTTGAGGCCCAGACTATTGGGTCCTGGCCTTGTTGCCAGTGAAGCCCCGGGTGTCATGCTCATCAACGAGGAGTTGCAGCTCCTTAGCTTAGTCCACTATTGATTCTCCATTTTCCTGGTTCTTTGTATCTCCGCCGTGGCTAACTGATGAACTCTCCTCTTCGCTTGTTATGTCATTTTACCAGGCGCAAAGAGCTTTCCTCTTCTTGTCAATGAGTTCTTGGATGGTGTGGTATTTCTTGAACCAGTCTTGGTGTTTCCTGGTCTTGTAGCCGATGGTTTCTTCACAGCTCTTTCCAGTTTTCTTCCACTCCATTAGGATGAACATTTTGGAGATTTTAGAGAAGACATTGTTGGAAGTTCATGAGCATGCTTGGCTCTTGAAACCGCTCAATGTTGATCTGTTTTCTGAGTGGTTTCTTCCATCTTCCACTGCTTCAGGTGGAGTTTGATGGAGACAGAGGAGCAGATGAGCCAGTGACCTGTCCAGCAGTAATCTGCACTGGTCATCACTTTGGTGGTGAGGGTATCCTTTTGGTCTCGGGATCGGACAATGACAAAGTCAATCATGTACCAGTGCTTTGATCATGGATATCTCTGGGAAGTCTTGAACTTGTCGTTTTGGGGGAATAGTATGTTAGCGAAGACAAGCTGGTGTTCTGCTCATTTGGCGAGAAGAACTCTGTTGGAGTTGTAATTCCCAACTCCTTCCTTTCCAATGGGTCCTCTCCAGATTTGGGAGTCCTTTCCAACCCTGATGTTGAGGTCCCCAAGGAGGAGGATCTTATCTCCCTTCGGAATTTGGGAGGCTATGGTGTCCAGGGAGGAGTAGAAACCTTCTTTGGACTCATCCAAAAGGTGGTTGTCCCCCTCTCGAACAGATATACCCCTTTGGATACTGTCGGGGGGGATAGCCTATCAGGGGAAAACAGCAGCAGCCAGAGCAGTGGCACCACGGCTGGCTCTGATGTTCAGAAGGGAGGGTCAAAGCGCAGAAGAGTAATAGTAATAGGGGACTCTATAGTCAGGGCACAGATAGGCGCTTCTGTGGACGTGAAAGAGACTCCAGGATGGTATGTTGCCTCCCTGGTGCCAGGGTCCAGGATGTCTCCGAACGGGTAGAGGGCATCCTGAAGGGGGAGGGCAAACAGGCAGAGGTCGTTGTACATATTGGTACTAATGACATAGGCAGGAAGGGGCATGAGGTCCTGCAGCAGGAGTTCAGGGAGCTAGGCAGAAAGTTAAAAGACAGGACCTCGAGGGTTGTAATCTCGGGATTACTCCCTGTGCCACGTGCCAGTGAGACTAGAAATAGGAAGATAGAGCAGCTAAACACGTGGCTAAACAGCTGGTGTAGGAGGGAGGGTTTCCATTATCTGGACCACTGGGAGCTCTTCCAGGGTAGGTGTGACCTGTATAAGAAGGACGGGTTGCATCTAAACCGGAGAGGCATAAATATCCTGGCCGCGAGGTTTGCTAGTGTCACACGGGAGGGTTTAAACTAGTGTGGCAGGGGGGTGGGCACGGGAGCAATAGGTCAGAAGGTGAGAGCATTGAGGGAGAACTAGGGAATAGGGACAGTGGCTCTGAGGCAGAGCAGACAGGGAGCAGTTGCTGAACACAGCAGGTCTGGTGGCCTGAAGTGCATATGTTTTAATGCAAGAAGTATTACGGGTAAGGCAGATGAACTTAGAGCTTGGATTAGTACTTGGAACTATGATGTTGTTGCCATTACAGAGACCTGGTTGAGGGAAGGGCAGGATTGGCAGCTAAACGTTCCAGGATTTAGATGTTTCAGGCGGGATAGAGGGGGATGTAAAATGGGAGGCGGAGTTGCGCTACTGGTTCGGGAGAACATCACAGCTGTACTGCGAGAGGACACCTCAGAGGGCAGTGAGGCTATATGGGTAGAGATCAGGAATAAGAAGGGTGCAGTCACAATGTTGGGGGTTTACTACAGGCCTCCCAACAGCCAGCGGGAGATAGGGGAGCAGATAGGTAGACAGATTTTGGAAAAGAGTAAAAACAACAGGGTTGTGGTGATGGGAGACTTCAACTTCCCCAATATTGACTGGGACTCACTTAGTGCCAGGGGCTTAGACGGGGCGGAGTTTGTAAGGAGCATCCAGGAGGGCTTCTTAAAACAATATGTAGACAGTCCAACTAGGGAAGGGGCGGTACTGGACCTGGTATTGGGGAATGAGCCCGGCCAGGTGGTAGATGTTTCAGTAGGGGGTCATTTCGGTAACAGTGACCACAATTCAGTAAGTTTTAAAGTACTGGTGGACAAGGATAAGAGTGGTCCTAGGGTGAATGTGCTAAATTGGGGGAAGGCTAATTATAACAATATTAGGCGGGAACTGAAGAACATAGATTGGGGGCGGATGTTTGAGGGCAAATCAACATCTGACATGTGGGAGGCTTTCAAGTGGCAGTTGAAAGGAATTCAGGACCGGCATGTTCCTGGTGAGTAAGAAGGATAAATACGGCAATTTTCGGGAACCATGGATGACGATATTGTAGGCCTCGTCAAAAAGAAAAAGGAGCCATTTGTCAGGGCTAAAAGGCTAGGAACAGACGAAGCCTGTGTGGAATATAAGGAAAGTAGGAAGGAACTTAAGCAAGGAGTCAGGAGGGCTAGAAGGGGTCACGAAAAGTCATTGGCATATAGGGTTAAGGAAAATCCCAAGGCTTTTTACACGTACATAAAAAGCAAGAGGGTAGCCAGGGAAAGGGTTGGCCCACTGAAGGATAGGCAAGGGAATCTATGTGTGGAGCCAGAGGAAATGGGCGAGGTACTAAATGAATACTTTGCATCAGTATTCACCAAAGAGAAGAAATTGGTAGATGTTGAGTCTGGAGAAGGGTGTGTAGATAGCCTGGGTCACATTGAGATCCAAAAAGACGAGGTGTTGGGTGTCTTAAAAAATATTAAGGTAGATAAGTCCCCAGGGCCTGATGGAATCTACCCCAGAATACTGAAGGAGGCTGGAGAGGAAATTGCTGAGGCCTTGACAGAAATCTTTGGATCCTCGCTGTCTTCAGGGGATGTCCCGGAGGACTGGAGAATAGCCAATGTTGTTCCTCTGTTTAAGAAGGGTAGCAAGGATAATCCCGGGAACTACAGGCCGGTGAGCCTTACTTCAGTGGTAGGGAAACTACTGGAGAGAATTCTTCGAGACAGGATCTACTCCCATTTGGAAGCAAATGGACGTATTAGTGAGAGGCAGCACGGTTTTGTGAAGGGGAGGTCGTGTCTCACTAACTTGATAGAGTTTTTCGAGGAGGTCACTAAGATGATTGATGCAGGTAGGGCAGTGGATGTTGTCTATATGGACTTCAGTAAGGCCTTTGACAAGGTCCCTCATGGTAGACTAGTACAAAAGGTGAAGTCACACGGGATCAGGGGTGAGCTGGCAAGGTGGATACAGAACTGGCTAGGCCATAGAAGGCAGAGAGTAGCAATGGAAGGATGCTTTTCTCATTGGAGGGCTGTGACCAGTGGTGTTCCACAGGGATCAGTGCTGGGACCTTTGCTCTTTGTAGTATATATAAATGATTTGCAGGAAGATGTAACTGGTCTGATTAGTAAGTTTGCAGACGACACAAAGGTTGGTGGAATTGCGGATAGCGATGAGGACTGTCGGAGGATACAGCAGGATTTAGATTGTTTGGAGACTTGGGCAGAGAGATGGCAGATGGAATTTAATCCGGACAAATGTGAGGTAATGCATTTTGGAAGGTCTAATGCAGGCAGGGAATATACAGTGAATGGTAGAACCCTCAAGAGTATTGAAAGTCAAAGAGATCTAGGAGTACAGGTACACAGGTCATTGAAAGGGGCAACACAGGTGGAGAAGGTAGTCAAGAAGGCATACGGCATGCTTGCCTTCATTGGCTGGGGCATTGAGTATAAGAATTGGCAAGTCATGTTGCAGCTGTATAGAACCTTAGTTAGGCCACACTTGGAGTATAGTGTTCAATTCTGGTCGCCACACTACCAGAAGGATGTGGAGGCTTTAGAGAGGGTGCAGAAGAGATTTACCAGAACGTTGCCTGGTATGGAGGGCATTAGCTATGAGGAGCGGTTGAATAAACTCGGTTTGTTCTCACTGGAACGAAGGAGGTTGAGGGGAGACCTGATAGAGGTATACAAAATTATGAGGGACATAGACAGAGTGGATAGTCAGAGGCTTTTCCCCAGGGTAGAGGGGTCAATTACTAGGAGGCATAGGTTTAAGGTGAGAGGGGCAAGGTTTAGAGTAGATGTACGAGGCAAGTTTTTTTTACGCAGAGGGTAGTGGGTGCCTGGAACTCGCTACCGGAGGAGGTGGTGGAAGCAGGGACGATAGTGACATTTAAGGGGCATCTTGACAAATACATGAATAGGATGGGAATAGAGGGATACGGACCCAGGAAGTGTAGAAGATTGTAGTTTAGTCGGGCAGCATGGTCGGCACAGGCTTGGAGGGCCGAAGGGCCTGTTCCTGTGCTGTACATTTCTTTGTTCTTTGTTCATCATTGGCATCAAGGGTTGGGGTGTAGGCACTCACGACCATTGTCTGCTGGTTCTTGGCAAGTTGGTGACGGACGGTCACGAGGCGCTCATTGATAGACAGAGAGCTCAGAGAGCTGGTTGATTAGTTTGTTCTTGATGGCGAAACGAATACCATGCGTCCTGGGCTGACCCTCACGCGTTCCTCTCCAGACGGTATAACCACTGCCATCTTTCCTCAGCTGCTCTTTGGATCTCTTGCAGGGCAGCAACATCATGTTTGAAGTGCCTGAGTTCACGGGCAACAAGGGCAGTTCTCTGTTCCAGTCATTTGTTTTGTTCATTATCAATGATTCTCAATATAGTCCTTAGCTGCTGTTTGCAGGTTTGTCCATTTGTTTTAGGACTTCATCAACTATCCAAAATTCTCTGACCAAGAAGACGGGGGTGGGGCTCTTTCACAGAACTTTGCCATTGTTTTTCTATTGATTGTCACAAGTCAATAGGAAGTGTGTAGCTGCAACCCATGACTTTGCCTGTTGATTCTTCGATTTTTCCTTTGGGGAAGTATCTGACATCAGTGGTCAACCATTGTTCTATTGGGCAGTTTATCAGATCTGCTGCACAAAACCAGCAAGTCAGCATTCATCCATCATAAGCATTTAATAATTGAATCTTTCCATATTGGACGTTTACCTCCCTTCCCTAGCCTAAGAGTCTATCTCCTCCATACCTTGCTATTGACACAATAGGGGTGATAGCACTGTCCACACTGTGAACAAGCCAACAGCTGTCCCTCTACCCCACGTCCAAAGCTCCCACACACCACACACATATCCTGAAAGACAAAGACAAAAACACAGCTTTACAAGTCATTCATGAATATTTCTTGTCAACATGTAGACTAGTTTTAATTCTGTAAATACATTTCAGGAGTTCAGAGGCCCTCTCTGCTATTTAACGCAAATATTTCACATCAAATAAAGTGTAATGCTCCAACAGTATTTAAGTTGGATTAAAGTTATGAACAGCGATAGCAGAACTGTATGTTAATATAATATGTATTCACAGAATATCACATCCTGTGGCATGTTGGGATTCAATGAAGAATGCAAATTTGGAATCAAAAGTAATGAAAATCTTGCAGCCAGCCCAAGATTCCAAAACACATTACATCTAACTACGTCATATGAATAAGAACATAGTCTGTATGTTCCCTACAGCGACTTTGCTTTTCCCCCCAAAAAAGCTGACATACATGGAAAACCATCAGCCATGGAGCCTGCTGTCCAGCGCTAGGACACTAGCTTCTGCGATTATCTGGAAAAGTGGAACGATTGTCCCTGTCAGGCAGGGAAGAGATGGTCGAGTGAGGGAACCATGGTTGACAAGAGAGGTTGAATGTCTTGTTAAGAGGAAAAAGGTGACTTATGTAAGGCTGAGGAAACAAGGTTCAGACAGGGCATTGGAGGGATACAAGATAGCCAGGAGGGAACTGAAGAAAGGGATTAGGAGAGCTAAGAGAGGGCATGAACAATCTTTGGCGGGTTGGATCAAGGAAAACCCCCAAGGCCTTTTACACATATGTGAGAAATATGAGAATGACTAGAGCGAGGGTAGGTCCGATCAAGGACAGTAGCGGGAGATTGGGTATTGAGTCTGAAGAGATAGGAGAGGTCTTGAACAAGTACTTTTCTTCTGTATTTACAAATGAGAGGGGCGATATTGTTGGAGAGGACAGTGTGAAACAGATTGGTAAGCTCGAGGAAATACTTGTTAGGAAGGAAGATGTGTTGGGCATTTTGAAAAACTTGAGGATAGACAAGTCCCCCGGGCCTGACGGGATATATCCAAGGATTCTATGGGAAGCAAGAGATGAAATTGCAGAGCCGTTGGCAATTATCTTTTCGTCCTCACTGTCAACAGGGGTGGTACCAGGGGATTGGAGAGTGGCGAATGTCGTGCCCCTGTTCAAAAAAGGGACTAGGGATAACCCTGGGAATTACAGGCCAGTTAGTCTTACTTCGGTGGTAGGCAAAGTAATGGAAAGGGTACTGAAGGATAGGATTTCTGAGCATCTGGAAAGACACTGCTTGATTAGGGATAGTCAGCACGGATTTGTGAGGGGTAGGTCTTGCCTTACAAGTCTTATTGAATTCTTTGAGGAGGTGACCAAGCATGTGGATGAAGGTAAAGCAGTGGATGTAGTGTACATGGATTTTAGTAAGGCATTTGATAAGGTTCCCCATGGTAGGCTTATGCAGAAAGTAAGGAGGCATGGGATCGTGGGAAATTTGGCCAGTTGGATAACGAACTGGCTAACCGATAGAAGTCAGAGAGTGGTGGTGGATGGCAAATATTCAGCCTGGATCCCAGTTACCAGTGGCGTACCGCAGGGATCAGTTCTGGGTCCTCTGCTGTTTGTGATTTTCATTAATGACTTGGATGAGGGAGTTGAAGGGTGGGTCAGTAAATTTGCAGACGATACGAAGATTGGTGGAGTTGTGGATAGTAAGGAGGGCTGTTGTCGGCTGCAAAGAGACATAGATAGGATGCAGAGCTGGGCTGAGAAGTGGCAGATGGAGTTTAACCCTGAAAAGTGTGAGGTTGTCCATTTTGGAAGGACAAATATGAATGCGGAATACAGGGTTAACGGTAGAGTTCTTGGCAATGTGGAGGAGCAGAGAGATCTTGGGGTCTATGTTCATACATCTTTGAAAGTTGCCACTCAAGTGGATAGAGATGTGAAGAAGGCCTATGGTGTGCTCGCGTTCATTAACAGAGGGATTGAATTTAAGAGCCGTGAGGTGATGATGCAGCTGTACAAAACTTTGGTAAGGCCACATTTGGAGTACTGTGTACAGTTCTGGTCGCCTCATTTTAGGAAGGATGTGGAAGCTCTGGAAAAGGTGCAAAGAAGATTTACCAGGATGTTGCCTGGAATGGAGAGTAGGTCTTACGAGGAAAGGTTGAGGGTGCTAGGCCTTTTCTCATTAGAGCGGAGAAGGATGAGGGGCGACTTGATAGAGGTTTATAAGATGATCAGGGGAATAGATAGACAGTCAGAGACTTTTTCCCCGGGTGGAACAAACCATTACAAGGGGACATAAATTTAAGGTGAAAGGTGGAAGATATAGGAGGGATATCAGAGGTAGGTTCTTTACCCAGAGAGTAGTGGGGGCATGGAATGCACTGCCTGTGGAAGTAGTTGAGTCGGAAACATTAGGGACCTTCAAGCAGCTATTGGATAGGTACATGGATTACGGTAAAATGATATAGTGTAGATTTATTTGTTCTTAAGGGCAGCACGGTAGCATTGTGGATAGCACAATTGCTTCACAGCTCCATGGTCCCAGGTTCGATTCCGGCTTGGGTCATTGTCTGTGCAGAGTCTGCACGTCCTCCCCGTGTCTGCGTGGGTTTCCTCCGGGTGCTCCGGTTTCCTCCCACAGTCCAAAGATGTGCGGGTTAGGTGAATTGGCCAATGATAAATTGCCCTTAATGTCCAAATTGCCCTTGGTGTTGGGTGGTGGTGTTGGGTTTGGGTGGGGTGCTCTTTCCAAGAACCGGTGCGGACTCAAAGGGCCGAATGGCCTCCTTCTGCACTGTAAATTCAATGATAATCTATGATTAATCTAGGACAAAGGTTCGGCACAACATCGTGGGCCGAAGGGCCTGTTCTGTGCTGTATTTTCTATGTTCTATGATTTCCATTCGAAAATGACAATACTAATACGCCAAGTTAACTTAATAAATCAGGATTGCTTGCTTTTTTAGAAGAGACAAAGTTACTGTGGACAATTTGGTATAGGCCGACCACTTAAGTTTTCTAAATGGTCAGGTCAAATGCCATTTACCAGGTGTCCATGGCACCAATTATTTAACCAAACCTTGGAGAGAATCCTTGGTTCTTGCATCTGGGTCCCTGCATGACCAACAGTTCTAAACTATGAAGGAATAATTACCGCATGCTTAACCTGTATTGGATTTATGCTGTCACTGGAAAAGGATGGGAAAATACTTCATTCCTTGTCCCTTCTCAGCACAGTCCCCAAGAACTATGTGCAAGTTACTACTGGTACACACCAAATTGCTCAAGTATCTGAATCAACAATTAGGACAGGCAAAAGAACAAAGGAAAGTACAGCACAGGAACAGGCCCTTCGGCCCCCCAAGCTTGCTCCCACCATGCTGCCCGTCTAAACTACAATCTTCTACACTTCCTGGGTCCGTATCCCTCTATTCCCATCCTATTCATGTATTTGTCAAGATGCTCCTTAAATGTCACTATCGCCCCTGCTTCCACCACCTCCTCCGGCAGCGAGTTCCAGGCACATGCTTTTTTGAATCAATATCTTATTCCCTTGAACATAGCAAGGCAATTATACACACTAGATCAACTTATAACCATTTCATAATCATTCTGATAATGAGAAATCCTACCTGCAGGAGAATAAATTTGTCTTCAGTGGAGAAAAGAACCACTGTGTTGTGCATTGTATCATCGTCGTCGTCGTCGTCTTTACTTGGAGACGTATCCACTCCTGTAGACTGAGACAGAAAACAGACAGTTTAGCACTAGAAAATCAGTGTGAATAGACATTCAAACCAGTTCATTTTTAATGATTTCCTGTTAAGTGCCTGAATTTTCCTCAGCCGATGAAATGGTTCGAGAAAAAATACGATTTCTCTTTGAATATGAGACAGCAAAAATGTCCCATTGTTTAATCAAAAAAGATCAAGTCCAGCGGTGTGTGCACACCACATCTGTGACACCAGCATGTACGATGCATGCTGCAAGTGCCACGTTAATGTCATACATGTGCATTCTGGCTCAGTTTTCAGTAGCAATAGAAATTAAGTGGAATCTGGATAATTAAAAAAAGAACTTGGATCAGCTTTAGCTACTGCGGTGAGGGCATAACTCATCATATCACAGCAAAGCTCAATTTTCCATTCCTAATTTGATATGGAGAAAGCAAAGCAGATCACCGAATTAACAAACTGAAGGCTGACTTCATCAATCAACGCCATTTCCTTATAGCGCCAACAATTGTTATTGCTCTACCATCACTGTGGCAGGTCAGTGGCTGAAGCTACAATAAAAATATGCCGCATCAGATCTAAGTGAGTTTACTGGTGGGTTAAAACTGGTGCCTATGAACTATATTAGTAATTGTGGATCATTTAGCTTTATTGCACATATTTTTTTTTTTAAAAATCCTTTGCTTGTTTTAAGTCTTAGCAATGTTCAAAAAAAACTTTACCCAGTTTTTATCTACATTGCTTTCCTCTTGCTTCGTAAATGTAAAGTTGCTGGGTTATATGGAAATGATGACCAAGGACTAACAACTGAACAGTTTATTTTGGGTTCTTAAGCAGCCCTTATATATGCTGTGTGTGTGCCCATGCTGGGGAGAACTTCTGCGCTATCGACACTTCCTGTGTACAGGTCATGACAACATACACATGAACACACAAGTCTACATCCTCCCCATTTTAGTTAGACACCACGTCACCGACATGCATATGACAATGTTGGATGGCGGTAACAGACATTAACTGTTTACAATGTACAGAGCACAAACTTGAGCCACCTATACAAAACACTAAGCCAGGACATTGTCCTTGAGCTTGGTCTGCTCAGGCACCCAAGCATGTAATTTTACCAGTTGGCGGTGCTGAGGATACATCCAGGTTGTTGCCCACAGGGTGGATGGCTTTGGGCATGCCCGGGATGTGCACAGTAGCTGCAGGGCTTGTTGCATTGGTGTCCTTCCCCACCGGTGCAGGAGCGTAGGTTGTTGACTCGATGTGTCGAGCTCTGTGACAGTTGCTGGTGCTAGTTCAGGTACCTGCAACAAATTACGCTGGTTCTGACGTAGAAGGCACCATCTGAGTCAACCGCACAGCTGTTTGGTTGGGGTGGGACATGGTGGTGGACGCTGCCAGTTTTGTCATGGCCGCTGCCAGCTTTGTCATGGCCGCGCGTGGTCTGCATTCTCATGGTTTGGCCTGGTTCTAGAATACAGAGCCTGCGGGCGTTAGTGTCATTATATCGTTTCCCTCTGTCGCAGTTTCATGAGGGCTCCACCCACATTTGTTTCCACTCTGGGTTGCAGAAGGGCCTTGGCAACCATGATCATGGTTCTGGTACGTCTGGAGAGCATTCGCTGTGCTAAGGAGGGAAAGCCCTGTCTAAGCAAATTTCACAGATCAAGTTGTGTGGCATAGAAATAGTTGTCACGGAAGCATTTTTTGAGGAGGTGCTTTGCTGAACATGCTGCCCGCTCTGCCAACCATTCGATTGTGGGGCTACTGGTAATGTGTTCAAAGTCCCATATATGTGCAAAGTCCTTGAACTCCCTGGGGACGAACTGCCAGCGTTGTCGGTCATCACCCTCTGGGGAATGCCATGTGGAACAAAATGTCTCTTCAGCTTTCCAATCACGGTGGTGTCGGGCAGATAGTCGACTTCTTACCATCCTGAGTCAATAAGGATCAGATGCGGTTTCTCATTCCATTCAAATATATCTGCTGCCATGAGCGACCATGGAAGGTCTGGGACCTCATGCAGATGCAGTGATCTTTGGTTTGATGAAGCTCGAGTGCGTTGCATGGTACACATCTGGACACTTCCCTCTGGACACTTCCCTTTATGTTCGCGTACATTGAGGGACAGTACATGGTTTCATTTCCTCTCCACGTTGGTGCTTCCAGCCAAGTGTCCTTGGTGGAGTTGCTGGGTGTAGTATCTTTGCAGAAAAGTGGGGATGACGAACTTGCCGTAGTGTGAACTCCTCTCTCAAGGTGTAGAAAGTGCAGAGCACATGGGGAAGCGTTTTTGACCTCACGGGCCATCTTGACATAACATCGTGGAACTGCCCTGAACAGCTTTAAGTTCCTCAATTTTGCAGAACAACAATACTTGATTCAACAGGATATCAATGCCCTCCTCATGGTCTGCTTGTGCAGTGGTGGGTAGGTAAGCCCTGAAGAGGGTGCCAGTGAGGTATAGTTCCTTACTGCACTTGAAAATGGCACAGACGACTTCCGGGTGCGGCGATGACCAGCTAAGTCGCACGTTTCGGCAGCTCCCGGTGGAACAGACTTTTGGGCTCTTGACAGGAGCCCCAACGGCAATTTTAACGGCTAAAAACACTGTGCGGTAAACCAGAAGGGAACCCCTCCTGGACACGGATGGAAAAAGGAGAGGAAAGTGGCCGGATTGCGGTGGATCCTCTAGAGCAGCGGCAAGGAAGGCAAGCACAAAGCAAAATGGCGTCGGAAGGTGGCAGTTTAATATGGGGCCCTGACCAACAAGAGTTCCTGCAGCGCTGCGTGGAAGAACTTAAAAAGGAGATGAAGAAGGAGCTGTTGGCCCCGATATTACAGGCGATTGAAGGGCTAAAGGAGGAGCAAAAGACCCAGGAGCAGGAGCTTCGGGTCGTGAAGGCAAAGGCTGCTGCGAATGAGGACGAAATACAGGGCCTGATGGTGAAGACAGAGATGCACGAGGCACAACACAAAAGGTGTGTGGAAAGGCTGGAGGTGCTGGAGAATAATGCGAGGAGGAAGAATTTAAGGATTCTTGGTCTTCCCGAAGGTGCAGAAGGGGCGGACGTCGGGGAATATGTGAGCACGATGCTTCACTCGTTAATGGGATCGGAGGCCCCGACGGGCCCGTTGGAGGTGGAGGGAGCTTATCGAGTTATGGTGTGAAGACCGAGGGCTGGAGAAATTCCTCGAGCCATAGTGGTGAGATTTCTCCGATATAAAGACAGAGAGATGGTCCTCAGATGGGCAAAGAAAACCCGGAGCAGTAGGTGGGAGAACGCGGTGATCCGCGTATATCAAGATTGGAGTGCGGAGGTGGCGAGAAGGAGGGCAAGCTTTAATCGGGTCAAGGCGGTGCTGCACAAAAGGAAGGTTACATTTGGAATGCTGAGGTCATTGTTATTTGTGTTGTTATAATATTGTGTAAAGGATGCACAATGTACTGTGTTGGTTGACCAAAAATTTTCAATAGAATATTTATTTTAAAAAAAATTTGGAATGCTGCAGCCGGCAAGACTGTGGGTCACACATCAAGGGAAACACCACTACTTTGAAACGGCAGAAAAGGCGTGGACATTTATTGTCGAGGAGAAACTGGAATAAGCGGGCTAGAAAAAGAACGTTTGGGACAAAGTGGTGGGGTGATTACGTGGGGTGAAGGGGGGGGGGGGGGGAAAAGGGGGAAGAGATGATTTCCCAAGTTGTTAATCCTGCGACCCTGTAATTTTTCTCTCTTCCCCATGTCGTGGGGGAGGGGGAGGGAGGATGAGGAGCTGGGGGCGCCGGCCATTGGGGGCGGGGCCAAATGGGAAACGCGGGCTTTGTTCCCGCTCTATGGTAATCATGGCGGGAACAGGGAAGCAGGAAGGAGGGGGCCTCGCACAGTGGGGGCCGAGGTCACCGGGGGGGGGGGGGGGGGGGGGTAAGGCGAGGTCGGCCAGAGTTTGCTGACTTCTGGGAGCAACATGGGGGGTGCAATTACGCTAGAAATGGATCTAGCGGGGGGGGGGGGGGGTTAACTGGGTTGCTGCTGCTGGGGAGAAGGGGGAGCTGGTATGGGGTGGGGTGGTCGGGGCGGGAGGGCGCCGTCGGGGGGAGATACGGCTACGTGGGAACCGGGTGAGGAGCTGGATTGAAAAAGGAGATGGGTAGTCGACATGGGGGGGGGGGTAAAGAGCCCCCCAACCCGGCTGATCACGTGGAATGCGAGAGGGCTGAACGGGCCGATTAAGAGGGCACGGGTACTCGCACACCTAAAGAAACTTAAGGCAGATGTGGTTATGCTGCATCTGAAACTGATAGACCAGGTCAGACTACGCAAAGGATGGGTGGGGCAGGTGTTTCATTCGGGGCTAGACGCAAAAAACAGGGGGGGGTGACTATATTAGTGGGAAAGCGGGTAATGTTTGAGGCAAAGACCATAGTGGCAGATAGTGGGGGCAGATACGTGATGGTGAGTGGCAGATTGCAAGGGGAGGCAGTGGTTTTAGTGAACGTATATGCCCCGAACTGGGATGATGCCAATTTTATGAGGCGTATGTTGGGACGCATCCCAGACCTAGAGGCGGGAAAGTTGGTAATGGGTGGAGATTTTAATACGGTGCTGGACAGATCGAGGTCCAGGACCGGAAGGAGGCCGGCTGCAGCTAGGGTGCTCAAGGACTTTATGGAGCAGATGGTAGGAGTAGACCCCTGGAGATTTAGTAGACCTAGGAGTAAGGAGTTTTCGTTTTTCTCCTATGTCCACAAAGTTTATTCACGGATAGACTTTTTTGTTTTGGGAAGGGCACTGATCCCGAAGGTGACGGGGACGGAGTACACGGCTATAGCTATTTCGGACCACGCCCCACATTGGGTGGACCTGGAGATAGGGGAGGAAAAAGAACAGCACCCACCCTGGAGAATGGACATGGGATTATTGGCAGATGAAGGGGTGTGTTTAAGGGTGAGGGGGTGTATTGAAAGGTACTTGGAACTCAATGACAATGGGGAGGTTCAGGTGGGAGTGGTCTGGGAGGCGTTGAAGGCAGTGGTTAGAGGGGAGCTGATATCTATCAGGGCACATAAAGGAAAGCAGGAGGGTAGGGAAAGGGAGCGGTTGTTGAAAGAACTTTTGAGGGTGGACAGACAATATGCGGAGGCACCGGAGGAGGGACTGTACAGGGAAAGGCAAAGGCTACATGTAGAATTTGACTTGTTGACTACGGGTAATGCAGAGGCACAATGGAGGAAGGCACAGGGTGTACAGTACAAATATGGGGAGAAGGCGAGCAGGTTGCTGGCCCACCAACTGAGGAAAAGGGGAGCAGCGAGGGAGATAGGGGGGTGAGAGATGAGGAGGGAGAGATGGAGCGGGGAGCGGAGAGAGTGAATGGAGTGTTCAAGGCATTTTATGAAAGATTATATGAAGCTCAGCCCCCGGAAGGGAAGGAGAGAATGATGTGCTTTCTGGATCAGCTGGAATTTCCTAAGGTGGAGGAGCAGGAGAGGGCGGGACTGGGAGCACAGATTGAGACGGAGGAAGTAGTGAAAGGGATTGGGAGCATGCAGGCGGGGAAGGCCCGGGGACCAGACGGATTCCCAGTGGAATTCTATAGGAAATATATGGACTTGCTGGCCCCGCTACTGATGAGAACCTTTAATGAGGCTAGGGAAAGGGGGCAGCTGCCCCCAACTATGTCAGAGGCAACGATATCGCTCCTCCTAAAGAAGGAAAAAGATCTGCTGCAATGCAGGTCCTATAGGCCCATTTCCCTCCTGAATGTGGATGCTAAGATTCTGGCCAAGGTAATGGCAACGAGGATAGAGGATTGTGTCCCGGGGGTGGTTCAGGAGGACCAAACTGGGTTTGTGAAGGGGAGACAGCTGAACACAAATATACGGAGGCTGCTAGGGGCAATGATGATGCCCCCACCAGAGGGGGAAGCGGAGATAGTAGTGGTGATGGATGCCGAGAAAGTATTTGATAGAGTGGAGTGGGATTATTTGTGGGAGGTGCTGAGGAGATTTGGCTTTGGAGATGGGTATATCAGATGGGTACAGTTGCTGTATAGGGCCCCGATGGCGAGCGTGGTCACGAATGGACGGGGGTCTGATTATTTTCGGCTCCATAGAGGGACGAGGCAGGGATGTCCTCTGTCCCCGTTATTGTTTGCACTGGCAATTGAGCCCCTGGCCATAGCATTGAGGGGTTCCAGGAAGTGGAGGGGAGTACTCAGGGGAGGAGAAGAACACCGGGTATCTCTGTATGCGGATGATTTGTTGTTGTATGTGGCGGACCCGGCAGAGGGGATGCCAGAGATAATGCGGATACTTGGGGAGTTTGGGGATTTTTCAGGGTATAAATTGAACATGGGGAAAAGTGAGTTGTTCGTGGTGCATCCAGGGGAGCAGAGCAGGGAAATAGAAAATGTACCGTTGAGGAAGGTAACAAGGGACTTCCGGTACTTGGGGATCCAGATAGCCAAGAATTGGGGTACATTACATAGGCTTAATTTAACGCGGTTGGTGGAGCAGATGGAGGAGGACTTTAAGAGATGGGACATGGTGTCCCTGACACTGGCAGGTAGGGTGCAGGCGGTTAAAATGGTGGTCCTCCCGAGATTCCTTTTTGTGTTTCAGTGCCTCCCGGTAGTGGTCACTAAGGCCTTTTTCAAGAGAATCGAGAAGAGTATTATGAGTTTTGTGTGGGCCGGGAAGACCCCGAGAGTGAGGAGGGGATTTTTGCAGCGTAGTCGGGACAGGGGGGGGGGTTGGCACTACCGAGCCTAAACGACTATTACTGGGCCGCCAATATTTCAATGGTGTGTAAGTGGATGGGAGAAGGGGAGGGAGCGGCGTGGAAGAGACTGGAGAGGGCGTCCTGCAGGGGGACTAGCCTACAAGCAATGGAGACGGCACCGTTGCCGTTCTCACCGAAGAAATACACCACAAGCCCGGTGGTGGTGGCTACATTGAAAATTTGGGGGCAGTGGAGACGGCATAGGGCAAAGACGGGAGCCTCGGTGCGGTCCCCGATAAGAAATAACCATAGGTTTGTTCCGGGGAGAATGGATGGGGGATTTGGAGCATGGCAAAGAGCTGGGGTAGTACAACTAAGAGATCTATTTGTAGATGGGACGTTTGCGAGTCTGGGAGCGCTGACGGAGAAATATGGGTTGCCCCAAGGGAATGCATTTCGGTATATGCAACTGAGGGCTTTCGCGAGGCAACAGGTGAGGGAATTCCCGCAGCTCCCGACGTAGGAGGTGCAGGATAGAGTGATCTCAGAGACATGGGTGGGGGATGGTAAGGTGTCGGACATATATAGGGAAATGAGGGACGAGGGGGAGATCATGGTAGATGAGCTGAAAGGGAAATGGGAAGAGCTGGGGGAGGAGATCGAGGAGGGGCTGTGGGCCGACGCCCTACGTAGGGTAAACTCATCGTCCTCGTGTGCCTCGTGATACAATTTAAGGTGTTACACAGGGCGCATATGACTGGAGCACGGCTCAGTAAATTTTTTGGGGTAGAGGATAGGTGTGGGAGATGCTCGAGAAGCCCAGCGAATCACACCCACATGTTCTGGTCATGCCCGGCACTACAGGGGTTCTGGGTGGGGGTGGCAAAGGTGCTTTCGAAGGTGGTGGGGGTCCGGGTCGAACCAAGCTGGGGGTTGGTTATATTCGGGGTTGCAGAAAAGCCGGGAGTACAGGAGGCGAGAGAGGCTGATGTTTTGGCCTTTGCGTCCCGAGTCGCCCGGCGCAGGATATTGCTTATGTGGAAGGAAGCCAAACCCCCGGGCGTGGAGACCTGGATAAACGACATGGCAGGGTTTATAAAGTTAGAACGGATCAAGTTCGTATTAAGGGGTTCGGCTCAAGGGTTCACCAGGCGGTGGCAACCGTTTGTCAACTACTTCACAGAACGATAGAGGGAATGAAAAAGAAGAAGACTACATTGTATATGTATAGACACTTGTTATAGGTAATGTATATTGGATTGTTGGATTGTATCTTTGGAGAGTAACTATTTTTGACAAGGCAGTTGCCACTTAGTTTTGTTTTTGTTTATATATTATTTATTTATCTGTTTAAAATTGGCCACGGGTATTTATATTGCTTTGTTGTTGTTCAAAAGAAAAACTATGTACTGTTATGTTTGGCCACAAAATTTTGAATAAAATATATTTTAAAAAAAAAAGAAAATGGCAGACTGTAGCCTGGGCATTATCCACAAGCGTGGTGATGCAGTGTGAAGAGGCTTTTTCAGGTTAGTGATGAGCGGCTGGTGATCAATTTCAACCTCGGCAAGGCAGCCATAGACAAAGCCACGAAAATTCTGACATGTGAAGACTAAGGCAAGGCTCCTTCGTGCTCTGGGCATTGCCAGTTTCAGCGTCTGCCATTCTGGACACAGACTGTGCGGAGACATTTGCTGATAAGAGCACAGGTGCTTGAGCTGTAAAGTACTGTAATACCAGAAGGACTGAAAGTAGATGTTTGAGTTTGTTGAATGCGGTGTGGTGTTCCTACCAGCACCATTCTACACCCTGGTGGAGAAGCTACCGGAGACGTCCAATCACTTCACTGTAACAAGGAATGAACTTGGATAAATAATGTGTCATACCAAGGAAATGCTGCAGAGCATGCTGGTCTTCAGAAGTGGACATTTGCCGTCTGGCCATTGTCTTGTCCGGATCTGGCTTCACATCATTGCCGGTAAGCAGGTGGCCCACATAATACACCTGATTGATCCGGAATCTGCATTTAGCAGGGTTGAGCTTCAACTGTAGGGTCCTGATTCTGTCAAGGATCAAACGCAAATGTGCATCATATTCTTGTGTTGTGTGACCCAAGACAGGATGTCATCAACGATTATTTCACAAGGTTGCCCTGCAAAACAGGCTGTTCCATAAACCTTTGGAAGACCTCACTACCAGTGGAGAACCCATTGGGCATGTGGGGGAACCAGCCAGTATCTGCCTACCGGAGGCAAAATGAATCTAGTGAGCTTTGAAGATACTTCATCCAGCGAGATTTGCCAAAATCTGCACTTTGTATCCAGGATGCTGCAAACATTAGCGCTGGGCATGTCACCCCTGACCTCTTCAACGGTTTCCATACGGTGATGGGGGCTCAGAATCCAGGATGCTGCAAACGTTAACGCTGGGCATGTCACCCCTGACCTCTTCAACTGTTTCCATACGGTGATGGGGGCTCAGAAGTGCTTTATTCAGGTGAACTGGGTTGATGCAGATCCTGACTGTGTCATCTTTCTTTACTGCAGCTACCATTGCAGGAACCCAATCTGTGGGGGCTGTAACACCCAATCTAGTCAATCGGTCCAATTCTTCGACTACCTTCGGTTTCCCAGCAATGGGTACTCTTCGTGAAGCACGGACAGCAGGTGTCACCGAGTCATCCAGTCTCTCGTGATATATGATGGGCAGCTTCCAATAATATCAGTCGGACAGGTCCTTGTATTCTACATTTCTGGGGCTTGGGTGCTTCAATGTGCACATATCTGGCCCAAAGGTGGATTAGCCATTAGAATGCTGTCCTGGAGACCCAACAACAGTTTCACATCTTGGTCGACTAGGCGGAATTGGAATTTGCCTGCATGGGGTGCAGGGTGGCTACGCCCTTCATGTTTATGCGTGGAATACATTTATACATCCGCTATATGTAACGAGATTTACCTTGGTGGTGGAATCTAGTGTAGCACCAGAATCAATTTCCCGCAGCAGCAGCTTCAACTGAACATGGCATTTTGCTCCGATGTTGATTTTGACATTCAATTTTACATTGCAGTTAGCAATATTTAACGTTGTAAATATTTCATCTTCCCCAGTGATAAAGTCAACACTGTTGCAGTAGAATGTTTTGAGTGCTCTGGTTGTTTTAATTTTACTGCCAGCTCGTTCACTCTGTTAGCGTTCCAAACTTTGGAGAGGTAGCCAGCTGCAACATGGCTAGTGGTAGTGACAAGTTACTGTGGTTTGGACCTGCAACACTTGGCAAAGTGATTCCATTCACCTCAGTTGTTGCAGCGTTTATTAAATGCAAACACACGCTTCTTTTTAGTGGATTCTGGACGTTGCAGTTTGGGCAGGTTGTTCTGTATCGAGAAAACCTTGGTTTCTCTCTTTAATTCCTTGGTACTTCTCTCTGACTGCTCATTTAGCACGCAAATACTAACGCCGGATTCTAACATGAGGGTTTTTTTTCTCGGAGCAACTTCTTGTGCATTCCACACACAGTGCAGTCTCTTGCGAGTTCATCAGTGAGAGCATCGAACGCATGTTTGCGCCAGAATTTTCAAATTCAAGGCATACAATACCGTGGTGGGGGGGTGTGTATTTGTTTGAATTTTAAAAACATATTACCTAAGGGTCCTCTTGGTCTTCCTTCCCTTGGAAGACAAAGGATTCAGATTTTCTGACCGCCTTTGAGCCTGCTGATTCACAGTGTGTATGATCTTCAGTGTGTACCGTCTTCGATTTATCAGACACCGGCGTAACAGTAGACGTGCCATCCTTTTTCAAACTTCTTCTAGTTGTCGGCAATGTTTTCGTCAAAGATGAATGGGTCGATGCGGCGACATCTTTGTGCCATCTCAGCCAGCTCCTTACACCATGTAAAATTGCTGGGTTGTGTGGAAATCACCAAGGACTAACAACTTAAAATGGTGTACCTAGAATTCTTTGGCAGCTCTTACGTGCAGTGTGTTTGGCCATGCCGGGGGGGGGGGAACTCTCATGTAACCAACATGTCACTTCCCATGTACACGTCATCACAACATACACATGAACACAGTCTACAGTTAATATACAAGATAAAACTGGAGGGAAAACCCCAACATTTTTGAAATAGACAACACAAATTGGCTTTAATGTTCCTCAAGTATGAACATAAAGAAATTGATATCCAGTGAACACATTTGGCCAAGTTATTATCCAACTTGTAGCATTTTCAATCCCTTTTACGTCATCTAACATATACTAATCTGAAAGGTGGGCTTCTCAATTCCACCCATGCTGCTCTGCCATAACTACCGCGTATTAAATGCATAAAAGTGAAGATTGCCTGGGTCTCAGTATGCCTATGGAGAAGGACCTTCCTTTCAATAAGCATATTCTTCGAATGGCTCAAGTAAGATTTGTGAATAAATCACTACAGGGAAAATGTGGACACAAATTTACATAATTTTGTGGCACAAGTATACATACTAACCCTTCCTGATTCAGAACAATTACCAAAAAAAATTACAAGTGATTAATTAGGCTGCAACTGTTATTCAAAATAACCCATTCAATTCGGTTACCCAAACCATATAATTCTTACCCCTAAAGACTCCAAGATTCCAGATACAGACTTCAAACGTGATCTCCCTCGTCCTCGCCCAACATGTCCACCACCACGAGGCCGCTTTTTACCTGGAAAACTGTTGCAACGGCCCTGTTGAAGCAAAGTATTTCACAATTTCCAGAAAGGTTGAAACTTCACTGGGAAACTAACTTTTTTTAAAGTCAGATTACATATCTTTGGCTGCAGTTTTCCAAATACATTGGATAGTGTCATCAAATTCGGAGGGGAGGAATAAAAGGGAATTACAAGCAGTCCCTTCTTTCTCAAAATAGCTTTAAATCACATGATCTTTCCCCTGTGCTGCTGTTCTGGCCTTCACATCCAGAACACCCATGGCTGATAGCAGCAGCAACTTTTATTCACTTAATATTGCTTTGACGACAATGGAAAAGCATACGCAATAGCCAAATTAATTTGAAAAAACTAGACTTGAATTTATATAGCATATAATCAACTCTCTCAGGTACATATCAAAGCACGTCATATATAATAACTTTGAAGTACACTGGCGTACTTGGGAAAACATAGCATGAATTTGGAACACAGAAACGTTCCACAAGCAGCAAGATGACGACTCATGGCGCATCCAATACTAGATGTCTGACGAGCACTGTTTTCTATCTGCCTTGTGACCCCTTCATTGTCTGTTAAGCGTTTGGTCAGCATACATGTACACGGTAATGCTATGCCTGCAGATGATGCTACTGAGAGTCAGCATATAGATGACAAGAGCAGGGGGTTCCAGAGGTAATGGTGCAATGGCATGAAAATAAACCATAAGTGGTTCCATTAAACATATTTGATTGCAAGCAGAACATTTCCAATGTAGACAGTCCCATCGAACTGAACAATGGAGATGTGGCCATGGAAGAGTACGTGATCAGTGGTGCCCATTACTAACGGGTCAATAAAAAAGTAATAGGTCTGATAGAGGTCTGCCATGGTTGAGTGAATAGCCATCTCATTGGAGTAACAATATTATGGGTCCAAGACCCACTCCAGGGACTGGAGTACAAATTCTAGACTGGCACATCAGTACTGTACTTGGGTACTACAGTACAGTGTCTCGCGGTGTCTTTTGGATGAGACAGGTGAACGGTTACGCAGCACTTTTTGAAGAGGCACATTTTTTATCCAATGCACTGGCTAATATTTATCCATGACACAAATTTACTGTTGGTGGAATCTTGCTGTGCACTAATTGGCTGCTGCAGTTCTTACATTACAACAGAGACTTCAAATAGTTCTTGGAAGCGGCTGCAACGCTTGCTTTGAGAATGCCCACGGTCATAAAAGGGACTATATAAACTCAAGTCTTTCCTTCTATAATGCAGCAGTCACGGTGGATGTCATTTCTGACTTTGATTTGGACCATTTTGATGAGGTAGATATGGAAAGCTGAATGGAGATTCAAACACAATCTGTGGCACAGATTTTTGGATGCAATATGTTGAAGCAAGGGAAAGGGAAGTTACAGATGCAGTAGTAGTTTGTAAGGGCTGAGGGTGGGTTTTTTGATGAGGGGTACTCATAGTTACTTTGAAATGGAGCCATAAAGTGCACAGTGAAAGAAACATTTATAATTAACTAGCATGTATTATATCCCAGAAAGCCAGTTGGTGAAAGATGGCACTGGAGTCAATCTTCATTCAGTGTTATGTTGATTCAGAGAGAAACATTACACCTCCTAACTCACCCCCACCAGTTTCAATTAGTGAAACCACAGTTATGGCCACCTCCTGCAATACTATTAACAGCACTGGTGGTGGGGAGGGGAAAGAGACACCAGGAAGGGAAGCTGGCTGACATGTCACTCGCACAACATTAATCACATTAATTCACAATTCTTTTACAAAATGGAATCCGTTCCTTCCATTCAACTACCGGCTAAAAACAAAAACTTTTCTTCCTCCCTTACCTGTTTAACACGAGGCCGACCTGGTGAGAATCGCCGCTTCATTATAGCAGGCTTGCCAGATTCACCCTTCATCATACCAGGGTCAGCTGGCAGGGAATCTTCAGTTTCTGTTAACCGCAGGTCAGAGTTTGACTTCTCAGCCTCTTCTTCCACCCTTGGAGAAGTATCATCTGCTGCTGTCATACAAACATCCATGGAAGCCAGGCCTGCATCACGGTCCAAAGTAACTGAATAATCGGGTTCTAAGCAGGTGCTGTTCGAGTCAGTTTGACTTTGATTTGACATTTCTTCCACAATCTCAGATTTAATGAACATGCTACAGACAGGGTCTGTGCTCACAATATCCTGCACCTCCATTTGAGCATCATGCTCAGTCTTTAGCTTATTTACTGCAGGTACAACCTCCATAGGGGTCACATTATCATTAATTTCCATCTCAACAGGATTATCCCTGGTCTCCATCCCATCTGAAACAATATCAGAAACTCCACCTTTCTCTGTGAAGCAACAAGTAGAGTCAGCAGGAATGTCAGAGAGTTCAGTTTTGTCTGTTTGGATTTTGTCAGTCTCCTGCTTGATCGAAACCGAGGAGGCACAGTCTAACTGTGCTTCAGCAGAATTACTGGCAGAGTCCATCAGGTCAGAGTCTGTGACAAGATGACTGGTTTTTGACTCTCCCGAGATGGAACTAGTGGGACTAGAACCCAAGTCTGCAGGAACACTAGTCGCTACCTGGTCTAACACAGAAACTGAGCTCTCCATTTTCACATCCTTCTCCTGTATAATATCCTCCAGTTGGTCTGTTGTATCCGAACTAAAATGTTCTGGTAATTCTTTTTCTGCAGAGAAAGACGCCACTGAACCTTTAATGCTCTCAGAATGAGAAGCACCCTCCCCGGTTTCCGAGGTCGGATGAACCTCTGCATTTTGAGAAGAATTGAATCCCTCATCGGGTTTCTCACGTTCGAATTCTTTCACTGCAGACAAGTCTTCAACTCCATCTTCCTCAGAAGAATCAGGAGATCGAGATTCTACCTGCTCCTTGGTGCCAACTTCTGATGCTCGTTGTTTGTGAATTTCTGTTTCCATGCTACTGCTACTATTAATGGCATCTATCAAAACAAAATAAAAATTACCGCTCCGCCATTGACCTTCTATTGCCTACCTGCACAACCAATTTTTCTAATCCTTTATTGCATTCATAGTAAATTGGAAAAATTAGCAATGGCAAATTTCTCAAAGACAAAAAACACAATTTAAGATTGGGGAATGAAGGAGGAAAAACAGTTACTGAAATCATTGGAGCGTCAGAACATATTGCAACATAGTTACATAAGGGTCACGTTGCAAGTGTGCAAGGTGGCCACGTGTAAAGCACATTTCACAATATTTGAAGGCTTCACTTGCAATGCTTCCTCCTGCCACTTCAGTGAAGCACAGCTGCAAATTTTAATTAATTCTTGATTAGCGCTCACTGTTTAATAAAAATAAATTCTGCCCATGTCACCCACAGCAGCGAATTGTGGAATCAAACTTCCTTTGAGTTCATCGTCTAAGCGGACACTCCAATTCAGTATAACAGGAATGCTACGCGATCAGATGCTGGATTAAATTGAAGCGGTTTCAGTCCATCAAGTGAATGTTAAAAATCTCATGACACTAATAAGAGAGCAGCAGGGCATTTTCTTGCTGTCCTGGTCAACATTTTCTCGCTGTCCTGGTCAACATTTTCTCCCTCAAATCAATGCCACCAATAAACACGGGCCATTGAGAAACATGGGCCATACCTCTTGTTCCTCTTTGCAGAGCATTGAAAGTACAGCACTGCTGCCCTATTCTACAAATAGAGGATTACCTAATGCATGGCCGACTGGCAGAGTCCATCAGGTCAGAGTCTTTCATAGAATTTCATAGAAAAAGAGCTTTGACAAAGGGTCATCTGGACTTGAAATGTTAGCTCTTTGTTCTCCTTACAGATGCTGCCAGACCTGCTGAGATTTTCCAGCATTTTCTCTTTTGGTTACAGAAGGATATAGATCAGTTGGCGACTTGGGTGGAGCGATGGCAGATGGAGTTTAATTCGGACAAATGTGAGGTAATGCATTTTGGAAGGTCTAATACAGGTAGAGAATATACAGTGAATGGCAGAACCCTTAAAAGTATTGACAGTCAGAGAGATCTAGGTGTACAGGTCCACAGGTCACTGAAAGGGGCAACACAGGTGGAGGGTAGTCAAGAAGGCATACGGCATGCTTGCCTTCATTGGCCGGGGCATTGAGTATAAAAATTGGCAAGACATGCTGCAGCTGTATAGAACCTTAGTTAGGCCACACTTGGAATATAGTGTTCAATTCTGGTCGCCACACTACCAGAAGGATGTGGAGGCTTTAGAGAGGGTGCAGAAGAGATTTACCAGGATGGTGCCTGATATGGAGGACATTAGCTATGAAGAGCGGTTGAATAAACTCGGTTTGTTCTCACTGGAACGAAGGAGGTTGAGGGGCGACCTGATAGAAGTCTACAAAATTATGAGGGACATAGACAGAGTGGAAAGTCAGAAGCTTCCCCCCCCCCCCCCCCCCCCCCAGAGTGGAAGAGTCAATTACTAGGGGACTTAGGTTTACGGTGCGAAGGGTAAAGTTTAGAGATGTGTGAGGGTAATGGGAGCCTGGAACTCCCTGCCAGAGGTGGTGGTGGAAGCAAGTACAATAGCGACATTTAAGGGGCGTCTCCCCCCCCCCCCCCCCAATTAATGGGCAATTTAGCGTGACCAAACCACCTACCCTGCACATCTTTGGGTTGTGGGGGCGAGACCCACACAGACACGGGGAGAATGTGCAAACCCCACACGAACAGTGACCCAGAGCCGGGATCGAACCTGGAAGCTCGGCGCCGTGAGGCAGCAATGCTAACCACTGCCCCACCATGCCACCCGACCGTGCCGCCCTTTTAAGGGGCACCTTGACAAATACATGATTGGATGGGAATAGAGGGATATGGGCACCGGAAGTATAAGAAGGTTTTGACTCCTGCTGGGATGTGGTTTCCACTGCATTGGTCACCCTCCAACATTTCACCCAGGTGGTCTGTACAGTGCACAACAGCAGGTTTTAAATCTGCATCAGAGACATTGCAGGCAAGCTCGGACCCATTCTAGGTCACACTCCATCTCGTTCTTCCATTGCCACTGGATCAGTATTCTAGAATTTCATACCCAATGCTATGAAAGTGCAATCACAACAAGGATTGCAACAGTTTACAAAAGAAAAGGTCAAACTGATATTTTGACCAGTAAAACATCATAACGATTTATCTTTTCCAATGGAAAGAATTCACTTATACAGATGATTTTGACGCCATTCGAAAATTAAAGGATATCAAAAATTAATAGATTGTTGCAAGTCCAAGGCATATCTTAAAACTGATAAACGCCCCAATTTAAAAGCATTTCTCACCCTCCTGTTTGTGAAATGAGTCTCCAGAAACACATTCACTCGTCAATTGTTCTTCTGGTTCCATGTCCTTTCTCTGCCTTTCAGTCCATTCACTTTCTTTTATTTGTTCTGCACAACAGGGAGTAACATTTTTTTTATAAATAATTCAATTTTAAAATATCCTCAAACTTCAGCAGCCGTCAACTGTACTTCGATTTGGCAGCACGGTGGCACAGTGGTTAGCACTGCTGCCTCACAGCGCCGAAGTCCCAGGTTCGATCCCGGCTCTGGGTCACTGTCCGTGTGGAGTTTGCACATTCTCCCCGTGTCTGCGTGGGTTTCACCCCCACAACCCAAAGGTGTGCAGGGTAGGTGGATTGGTCACGCTAAATTGCCCTTTAATTGGAAAAAATGAATTGAGTACTCTAAATTTACTTTTTTTTTTTTTTAATGTACTTCGATTTAGACACTATGAACACAACGGTGTGACTCATTGAAGCATGAATTTGCACTGCCATAAATATTCAGACACAAGTTCGATCCTCACATTACTAATTTCCCGATCTTAGCAACACCACTGGAGAAGCCGTACTGAATTCACCTTATGGCCTCTGTGGTATGCCTATATTTGCGATCTCAAAGCAGACTTTTTAAAAATTCATTTACGGGATGTGGGCGTCGCTGGTTCGGCCAGCATTTATTGCCCATCCCTAGCTGCCGTTGAGAAGGTGGTGGTGAGCTGCCTTCTTGAACCGCTGCAGTCCCAGACGCGGAGGTACACCCACAGTGCAGTTAGGGACGGAGTGCCAAGATTTTAACACAGTGACAGTAAAGGAATGGCGATATATTTCCAAGTGAGGATGGCAAGTGGCTCGGAGAGGAACCTCCAGATAGTGAGGCTCCCAGGTCCTGCTGCTCTTGTCCTTCGAGAAAATAGCGGTCGTGGGTTTCGAAGTTGCTGCCTCAGGAACCTTGGAGAGTTACTGCAGTGCAGCTTGTAGATGTACACATCCTTCATCAGTGGTGGAGGGTTTGAATGTTTTGTGGAAGGGAGAGCAATCAAGCGGGGCTGCTTTGTCCTGGGTGGTGTTGAGCTTCTGGAGTGTTGTTGGAGCTGCACTCATCCAGGCAAGTGGAGACTATTCCATCACACTCCTGACTTGTGCCTTGTAGATGGTGGAAAGGTTTTGGGTTTTTTTGGGGGGAGGGCATACGGGTCAGGTGGAGAGTTACTCGCCGTTGCAGTCCTCGCCGTTGACCTGTTCTGGTAGTCCGTGTTAATATGGCCAGTCAGTTCAGTTTCTAATCAATGTTAACTCCCAGGATATTGACTGTGGGTGAATTCAGCGATGGTAATGCTATTGAATGTCAAGGGGCGATGGTTAGATCCTTTCTTGTAGGAGGAGGTCATTGCCTGGCACGAACGTAACTTGCCACTTGTCAGCCCAAGACTGAGCATTGTCCAGGTCTTGCTACATAAGGACATGGACTGCTTCATTATCTGGGAAGTTGCAAATGGCGCTGAACATTGTTTGCAGATGACTGCACATCCCCATTTCTGACCTAATGATGGAAGGATGGTCATTGATGAAACAGCTGAAGATGGTGGGCCTAGGACACTATCCTGAGGAACTCCTGATGTGATGCCTCGGAGTGGAGAAGATGCACGCCAACCACCACAACCATCATCCTTTGTTCCAGGAATGACTCTAACTGGGCTATTTAACTGTCCACCACCATTCATGGCTGGATGTGGCAGGACTGCAGAGCTTAGATCTGATGCATTCGTTATGGAATCACTTAGCTCGGTCTATTACTTGCTGCTTATGCTGTTTAGCACACAAATTAGTTCAGTGTTATACCTTCACCAGGTTGACACCTCATTTTTCAGTATGACTGGTGTTGCTCCTGGCATGCTCTCCTACACTTTTCACCGAACAAGGGTTGATCCCCCGGCTTGGTGGTAATGGTAGACTGTGGGAATAGCCGGGCCATGAGGTTGCAGATTGTGGTGGAGTACAATTCTGCTGCTACTCTACAGAGCCTCAAGGATGCCCAGTCTGGAGTTGCTAGATCTGTTCCAAGTCTATCCCATTTAGCACTGTGGCAGTGCCACACAACACAATGGAGGGTATCCTCGATGTGGACGGAACTGCATATTGATTACTTCTACCAATACTGTCATGGGCAGATGCATCTGCAGCAGGCAGGTTGGTGAGGAGGAGGTCAAGTATGCTTTCCCCTCTTGTTGGTTCCCTCACCGCCTGCTGCAGTCCCAGTCTAGCAACTATGTCATTTAGGACCTGGCCAGCTCGGTCTGTGGTGGTACTACCAAGCTACTCTTGGTGAGGGACATGGAAATTCATAGTGGTGCCTGGGATGTTATCTGTAAAGCATGATTCTGTGAGTATGACTGTCAGGCTGTTGCTTGGCAAGTCTGTGAGACAGCTCTCCCAACTTTGGCACAAGCCCCCAGATGTTAGTAAGGAGGACTTTGCAGAGTCAACAGGGCTGGGTTTGCCATTGTTTCCGGTGCCTGGGTCGATGCCGAGTGGCCCATCCGGTTTCATTCCTTTTTTGTGTTTTCGTAGCGGTTAAATACAACAGAGTCTCCCACATCGTTGTGGGTCCGGAGTCACATGCAGCTAAGCATGGCAGATTTTCTTTGTTGAAGCAGATGGGTTATGACGACAATTGACAACGGTTTCATGGTCACTATTAGACTTTTAATGTCAAATATTTTATTGGTGGAGGGAGAGAGGGAGTGAGAGTGAGTGAGGGGAGAGTGGGAGCCCGATCAGATTACTCACGTGGAATGTTAGAGATCATGAGTGCTCATGAGACCAAGTTGCAGAATACCAATAAAAGGCTCGGTTAACAGAGGAAAGAATCCTGAACGTCAAAAATGTTGCTTCTTCAGCTGAAGCTCGTATTCATTCTTTGGAAAACCAGCTAACTGGCATGTCAGAAATAGTAGAATCATAGAATCCCTACAGTGCAGAAGACGACCATTCAGCCCATTGACTCAGCACCAAACCCTATCCACTCACCCAACCACCCCTCGCTACACCCGTAACCCCATAACCTAACCTGCACATCCCTGGACATCAAGGGGAAATTGATCATGGCCAATCCACCTACCCGCACATCTTTGGACCGTGGGAGGAAACCGGAGCACCAGGAGGAAACCCACGTAGACACGGGGAGATTATACAAACGCCACACAGACAGTCACCCAAGGCCGGAATCTAACCCGGGCCCCTGGCGCTGTGAGGCAGCAGTGCTAACCACTGTGCCCTCTTTCAAATCCTGGAAGATTTGGAGAACTGGGGTCAGAGAAAGAATATCCAAGTCATCAGTCTGCCTGAGGGAATGGAGGGCAAGGAAATTTAGTTCCAAGAACTGTTAGGATCCCAGACAAGAACCCACTCACCTGCAATTTGTAAAACTGAGAGGAAATGTTCTGCACCACAGGAGTGATAACACTGACCCATAGGTTCCCTTTATGTTAAGACAAACTTTTAACACAGAATTAACCACATTAGCAACAAAGAAATAACTTTACAGTTACAACAGTTCTCAAGCAAAAGGGAAAACCATAACTTACCCCCTAAACCCGTCACTATATTTCAATTAACCAAACCAATATATGGCAAATATCACTCATTAATAAAGTTAACAACCAGGTTACTGGACTTCCGGTTGCGGCTTTGCTGAGCGAAGTCGCACGCTCGGCAGCTCCCGCCAGAAACGGATTTTGGGGCTCTTTTGAGGCACCCGGCAGCATTTGTTCGACGGTTCCCAGTGTGGGACGGTGACAGTATGATTTCCCCGGCACTGTGTAGATTGGACCATGAGTGGAGCGGTGAAAAAAGTAATTCTGGTGCAGCGGAAAAGTGCGAGGGAGGAAAGCCAAGATGGCGGCGGGTGGAGACCAGGCAGCGTGGGCGCAGTGAGCGCAAGAGCAGCAGGAATCGCTGCTTCACGGAACTGAAAGCAGAGCTAGCTCTGCTTCACGGAACTGCAAGCAGAGCTGCTGGAGCCGATGAAGGCTTTGATCGACAAGCTGGTCGAGACCCAGAAGGCCCAAGGGGCGGCGATCCGGGAGGTGCGGCAGAAGGCCTCGGAGAATGAGGACGAGATATTGGGCCTGGCGGTGAAGGTGAAGGCGCACGAGGCGCTGCATATGAAATGGCAGGAGAAGTTAGAGGACATGGAGAATCGGTCGAGGAGGAAGAATCTGCGGATTCTGGGTCTCCCGGAGGGAGTGGAGGGGTCGGATGCTGGAGCATATGTGGTCACGATGCTGAACACGGGAAGGCACCAGCGCCCATCAACGAGGCCCCTGGAGCTGGATGGGGCCCACCGAGTCCTGGTGAGGAGACCCAAGTCCAACGAACCACCGTGGGTGGTATTGGTGCGGTTCCACCGCTTGGGGGACAGGGAGTGTGTCCTAAGATGGGCAAAGAAGGAGCAGAGCAGCAGGTAGGAGAATGCAGAGGTCCATATATACCAGGACTGGAGCGCAGAGACGGCCAAGAAGAGGGACGGGTCCAATCGGACTAAGGCAGATTCTGCATCGGAAGGGGGTGAAATTCGGGATGCTGCAGCCGGCGCGACTGTGGGTCACGTTTAAGGACCGGCACCATTACTTTGAGACGCCAAAGGAGGCGGGACCTTTATTCAGGCCGAAACGTTGGACACGGACTGAGCGTCAGTTGTGAGGGGCGGTCGCGGGGGGCTACTGTGGTTTGGGGGATGTTGTATTCTGTGTTGTTTCCTTGGGTGCTAGGTGGGGTAGGGTGAATTGGTTCGAAGTGGGGGTTTTGTGAGTGTGGGCATCGGTGGTTGGAAGGACGGGCCCCGTTGGGGGAAGGGGAGATGGGAGGCCCAAGGTGGGGGAGCTGGGATTAGGCCGCAAAAAGGAGATGCGCCAGAGAGGGCGGGGCCGGTCTGATGGAAAGCGTGGGCTTTTTCCAATGCTAGGGAAGGAAGGGGGCGGGGGGCTACCACACTGGGAGGTCGATGGAGGGGCGGGAGTGGCCGCGGTCAGGAGTCAGCTGACTTACGGGGTGCTAGTGGGGGGGGGGGGGGGGGGGCAACGCAGCTGGGGAGGGGGGGGGGGGGGGCAGAGAGAGAGAGAGACTGGGTTGCTGCTGCATTGGCCAAACGTGATCTGGAGTTTGGAGAGAGAGTCGGGGCGGTGGTCTGCCGCTGGGGGGAATGGAGAGTGTGAGAGGCACGGGCACGTGGCTGGCCTAGAAAAGGGGATGGCTAATCGGCCGGGGGGGGGGGGGCCTGCTCCGGCTGATAACTTGGAATGAGAGGCCTGAACGGGCCGGTCAAGAGGGCCCGTGTGTTCACGCACCTGGAGGGACTGAAGGCAGATGTGGTTATGCTCCAGGAGACGTATTTGAGGGTGGCAGATCAGGTCAGGCTGAGAAAGGGGCGGGTAGGGCAGGTTTTCCACTCTGGGTTGGACGCAAAGAATCGAGGGGTGGCGATTTTGATGGGGAAGGGGGTGTTGTTTGAGGCGCTGAACATCGTGGCAGACAATGGAGGTAGGTATGTGATGGTGAGTGGTAAGCTGCAGGGGGTGCGGGTGGCATTAGTGCACGTATATGCCCCGAATTGGGACGATGCCGGATTTATGCGGCGCATGTTGGGCCGGATTCCGGACCTGGAGGCAGGGAGCTTGATAATATTGGGGGGGGGGGGGGGGGGGGGGGGGGGGGCTGGCGGATGAGGTGGTGAGCGGGCGGATCCGTGGGTGCATTGAAAGCTATCTAGAGGCTAATGATAATGGGGAGGTGCAGGTGGGGGTGGTCTGGGAGGCGCTGAAGGCGGTGATTAGGGGAGAGCTAATCTCCACTAGGGCCCACAAGGAGAAGGAGAGGAGAGAGAGGGGGAGAGATTGGTGGGGGAGATTTTAAGGGTGGATAGGAGGTATGCAGAGGTCCCAGAGGAGGGACTACTCAAGGAGCGACGAAGCAGCCAGGCCAAGTTCGACCTGTTGACCACCAAGAAGGCAGAGGTACAGTGGAGGAAAGCGCAAGGGGCGGTGTACGAGTACGGGGAGAAGGCTAGCCAGATGTTGGCACACCAGCTTCGGAAGCGGGAGGCAGCGAGGGAAATTGGGGGAGTTAGGGATAAAGGGGGGAACACAGTGCGGAGTGCGGTGGGAATAAATGGGGCATTTGGAGACTTTGATGATGGGGCTGTATAGGTCTGAGCCCCCGACGGAGATGGGGGGATGCGTCGGTTTTTGGATCGGCTGAGGTTCCCGAGGGTGGAGAAGGAGCAGGTGGCTGGGCTTGGGGGTTGGGCTGGGGGAGCTGACTAAGGGGCTGGGGAGTATGCAGGCGGGGAAGGCACCGGGGCCAGATGGGTTCACGGTGGGCTTTTACCGGAAGTACATGGACCTGCTGGGCCCTATATTAGTGAGGACTTTCAATGAGGCGAGGGAGGAGGGGCCCTACCCCCGACGATGTCCAGGGCGCTGATCTCGCAGCGGGACAAGGACCCGTTACAGTGTGGGTCGTATAGGCCAATCTCTCTCCTCAACATGGACGCGAAGCTGTTAGCGAAGGTGTTGGCTACCAGAATGGAGGACTGTGTCCCGGGGTGATTCACGAGGACCAGGCGGGTTTTCTTGAGGGAAGGCAGCTGAATACCAATGTGCGGAGGCTCCTTAACGTAATCATGATGCCTACAGTGGAGGGGGAGGCGGAGATAGTGGCGGCGATGGACGCGGAGAAGGCCTTCGATAGGGTGGAGTGGGGGTATCTCTGGGAAGTGTTGAGGAGGTTTGGGGAGAGGTTCATTAGTTGGGTGAGGCTACTTTACGAAGCCCCGGTGGAGAGTGTGGCCACGAATCGGAGGTCGAAATACTTTCAGCTGTACCGGGGAACGAGGCAGGGGTGCCCCCTATCCCCCTTGCTATTTGCATTGACAATTGAGCCTTTGGCTATGGCTTTAAGGGAGTACAGGAACTGGAGGGGGCTGGTCCGGTGGTGGTGGTGGGGGGGCGCACCGGGTTTCGTTGTATGGTGATGACCGGTTACTGTATGTGGCGGACCCAGTTTGGGGGGGGGGGGGGGGGGGGGGAGATACTGGAGGTGATGCGGATCCTCAGGGAGTTCTCCGGGTATCAGCTCAACTTGGGGAAGAGTGAGCTCTTCGTGGTACACCCAGGGGACCAGGGAAGGGGGATAGACGAGCTTCCACTGAAGAGGGCGGAAAGGAGTTTTCGGTACCTGGGGATCCAGGTGGCCAGGAGCTGGGGGGCCCTACACAAGCTCAACTCGACGAGGCTGGTGGAGCAGATGGAGGAGGAGTTTAAAAGGTGGGACATGCTGCCACTCTCCCTGGCGGGTAGGGTACAGTCGGTGAAGATGACGGTGCTCCCAAGGTTCCTTTTTATATTCCTGTGCCTCCCCACCCTGATCCCCAAGGCCTTTTTTAAGCAGGTCAGCAGGAGCATCATGGGATTCGTGTGGGCGAAAAAAAAACCCGAGGGTGAGAAGGGTGTTTCTGGAGCGGAGTAGGGACAGAGGGTGGTTAGCGTTACCTAATCTGTGGGGGTATTACTGGGCTGCCAATGTGGCGATGATACGCAAGTGGGTAATGGAGGGGTGGGGGCGGCGTGGAAGAGGCTGGAGATGGCGTCCTGTGTGGGCACGAGTTTGGGAGCGCTGGTGACAGCACCGCTGCCGCTCCCGCCGACTAGGTACACCACGAATCCCGTGGTGGCAGCGACTTTGAAAATTTGGGGGCAGTGGAGGCGCCACAGGGGTGAGGTAGAGGCTTCGGTTTGGTCCCCGATCCGGGAGAACCATCGGTTCGTCCCGGGGAGAATGGATGGAGGGTTCCTGAGCTGGCACAGGGCAGGAATTAGAAGGATGGGGGACCTGTTTTTAGATGGGACGTTTGCGAGCCTTGGGGTGCTGGAGGAAATGCTAGGACTTCCTCCCCCCCCCCCCCCGCAAATGCCTTCAGGTACATGCAGGTAAGGGCGTTTTGTAAGACGGCAGCTGAGGGAGTTCCCACTGCTTCCAGCACTCAGAATCCAGGATAGGGTGCTCTCGGGGGTGTGGGTTGGAGAGGGCAGGGTCTCGGCGATCTACTAGGAAATGCAGGAGGAGGAGGAGGAGACCTCGGTGGAGGAGCTAAAGGGGAGGAGAAGCTTGGGGAAGAGATAGACGAGGGTACTTGGGCGGACGCCCTGGGTAGGGTTAATTCTTCCTCCTCTTGCGCCAGGCTTGCCGGATACAATTTAAGGTTCTTCACAGAGCGTATATGACAGGGGCGAGGCTGAGCAGGTTCTTTGGGGTGGAAGACAGGTGTGGGAGGTGCTCGGGGAGCCCAGCAAATCATACCCATATGTTCTGGGCGTGCCCGGCGCTGGATGGGTTCTGGAGGGATATTGCGAGGATGATGTCGATGGTGGTGAACACCCGGGTTAAGCAGAGCTGGGGGTTAGCACTATTTGGGGTATCGGACGAGCCAGGAGTGCAGGAGGCAAAATAGGCCGGTATTCTGGCCTTTGCGTCCCTGGTAGCCCGGCGGAGGATTCTGCTACAGTGGAAGGATGCGAGGCCCCCGAGCGTGGAAGCCTGAATCAGCGACATGGGAGGGTTCATTAAATTGGAGAGGGTAAAATTTGCCCCGAGAGGGTCTGTGCAAAGGTTCTTCAGGCGGTCCTAGACTTTCTAGCGGGGCGTTAGGAGGTGGTCAGCAGCAGCAGCAACCCAGAGGGCAGGGGGAGGATGGGGTGGGGGGGTGTACTCTATGTTTACTACGGTGTTTATTATTGCTTAATGGGGGAGTTGTATATTGGGGGAATTCGTGATGTAGTTGTAAGATGTTTATTTATGTGTTCTTTGTTTTTCTTTTTTCTGTAAGGGGGGGGGGGGGTTCAGGTGAGTGTTCTTGGACTAACTGCCTTTTCAGACAGACCTGGCTCCTCCCATTAACTATATTATCTGTATCCAAAGCATAAGGCATTATTTTGTCTCTTCTTACAAGATATCCCTTGACTTGATTAGCCAGGACCAAACAGAACACACCATATAAATTATTGACACCCCAGGGGTCCTTCACACGTACACAATATTCCATTAGCTAGCTGTCTGTAAACAAGTAAATGGCTCTCAAGATATATTAGCAGAACACTTCAGCTGCAAATGAATGATTACCTCACTTTTATGACACCTTAATCATAGCTCCAGCAGTCATACTGTCTGTATGCATTTTACCCCAGATTTTAATAACATTACTGCCAAAAGTAATATAAAATATGACAATTTCTTAGATTCATCACAACTGGCTGCCATGTTTTCTTGAGCTGCATATGAAGGCTGGGTGTTTCCAACTGGAAAGGGTGCCCCGCATCCTATCCTTGAAGCCAAAGGACAATCAACGTTCCAGGTCTATAACTATTCGCTTCCACAATTTTAAAGATCGGCAGAAGGACCTGAAGATGGCAAGGCACAGTGGGACCTGGCTCCACAAAGGAGCGAGGATTTTCTTTTTGCAGGACTGAGGAATGTCACTTTAGAGCTTTTGGGGTTGCAATGTTTTTGTATTACTCTTATAATGGGGTCTTTTATGATGTTGGCTAAATCCTGCTTAGGTTCAGACAGGTATATCCATGAAAGGAACATGTTGGAGACATTTTGGTGCAAACTAAATGGGGGAGGGGTGTCATGGCGCAGGCCCGAATGTGGCACACAAATCCAACCTTCCCCTTTTTCTGGTGGTCTATGCAATAGTTATGACTAATTATAAACAACTTTGCTCATGGAATGCAAGGGGAATTTCATCATCAAAAGGAAAAAGGTCCTCTCTTTTTCCTAAGGAGAAAGTGGACATAGCCCTATTACGGAAAACTCACTCAGACGATAGGGAGCACTTCAAATTGAGGTGAGAGTGGGTGGGGCTGATCTTTGTTTCTTTTTCAATGAGTAGTAGGGGTGGTGGAATCCGAATCAACAAAAATGTCCCCTTGAAGGTTGAAAACTGTTAAGGATAAGCGTGGTAGGTATGTGATAGTTATGGGGCTGGTACATAGGGAAGCTGTTTCAATAATGAATGTGAATGGCCTGCCGAATTACTCCCTGGAGTTTATCACTGAGGCTTTTCTGGACTTTGCAGAATTGGCCTTGGCCAATTCATTTGTGGGTGGTGACTTCAACCGTCACCTGAACTCTTTGATGAACAAGCTACCCTCGCCCCCCCCCCCCCTATGGGTCAGAGCACTGGCATCCGTGTGTGAAGAGGTGGGTTATTTGGATGCATGGAGGACTTCACACCCTAGGGATAAAAGGTTTTACTTTTTCCTCAGTCCCCCATCAGTGTCACACAAGAATTGATTATTGTGCCTAGGATGATCCTACATTTGGTCTCCTCCTGTTCCATAGGTAGCACTGTTAATTTCCTTTTTAAAAAATAAATTTAGAGTACCCAATTCCTTTTTTCCGATTAAGGGGCAATTTAGCGTGGCCAATTAACCTACCCTGCACATTAGGGGCTGGTTTAGCACAGTGGGCTAAACAGCTGGCTTGTAATGCAGAATGCAGCGCGGGTTCAATTCCCGTACTGGCCTCCCCGAACAGGCGCCGGAATGTGGCGACGAGGGGCTTTTCACAGTAACTTCATTGAAGCCTACTTGTGACAATAAGCGATTTTTACTATTATCTTTAGTTGTGGGGGTGAGACCCACGCAGACATGCGGAGAATGTGCAAACTGCACATGGGCAGTGACCCAGGGCTGGGGTCGAACCCGGGTCCGTACTAACCACTGCGCCACCATAGCACTGTAATTTTTAACCATGCCCTTGTCTTCCTGGAAGTTCCGGTGGTCTAGGTCATGGCGGTTTGATGCTTCCCTACTTAGTAGAGTTTGAGTTTGCCTATGCAATTAGTTCCATTTCTGATGTCATTCCCTCCACATTATGGGAGACAAGGTCTATGCTGGGGGACTGGTTATTTCTTACACAGCCAATATCCTCTGCAGATGCTGCTAATATTGTCAGCTACAGATTTAAGGAGATTAATGGAATGATTAGTTTGTTTATCTGGAATAAGGAGAAGCCTCGCCTTAAGTTTACTAAGCTCCAGCTCCCAGGGGCTAAGAGAGGGGCTAGGTGCCCCGAACATTAGGCGGTTATCAACTGGCTTCTCACATCAAGTTCATAAAGGGCTGGGTTAGGAAGGACCCTGCCTCCATGTGGCTCGACATTGAGGCTGACCAGTCAGCTTACCCTCTGAAGGTCGTGTTATTTTATGCGACATTAAGACTGGCAACTCAAAATGTGATAATCCTATTATTGTTAATACTCAGAGCATGGAAATTGGTCCGCCAATTAGAAGGGAGACCTAAACTGCCTTTCTTGCTCTCTCCCATCTAGGGCAGCCCAGACATCTCACCGGGTCTTATGAACCATGGATTTGACACATGGAGGGATAGAGACATTTGTAGGCTAAGAAACATGTTCGGAGATGCTTTCCGGTCATCCTTTGAGCAGCAATGCCAATTTGACATAGAATTTACAGTGCAGAAGGAGTCTGCACCGACCCCCGGAAAGAGCACCCCACCCAAGCCCACACCTCCACCCTGCAACCCAGTAACCCAACCTAACCTATTTGTACACTAAGGGCAATTTATCATGGCCAATCCACATAACCTGCACTTCTTTGGACTGTGGGAGGAAATGGAGCACCCGGAGGAAACCCACGCACACACGGGGAGGATGTGCAGACTGTGCACAGACAGTGACCCAAGCCGGGAATCGAACCTGGGACCCTGGAGCTGTGAAGCAACTGTGTTAATCACTGTGCTACAATGCCGCCCGACATCCCGAGACATTCCTTTTTAAAAAATTATTTACAGCTTTATCCTTAATAAGGTGACTTTTAAGACTGACTTGTCCATTTCCCCAGAGGAAAAAAATCTCTAATTCTGTGGAGCCTAAACAGTTATTAAGTTCTACAACATCCTGTGTCAGTACATGGAGTACCCCGAATTCTTGGGAAAAAGACTTGAAAATTAGCATTGATGAGACATGGGGTAGTCTATGGGAATAAGTCAATAAAATCTATGTTTGCAATAAAATGAGAGAGACTCAATTCAAGATACTGCACCATTTGCACATTACACCTAGTCTTAGACACAGGTTTGATCCGGATATATCCCCGATGCACTTCAAGTGCCTGGTAGTCGAGAGCAATTGTATACATTGTATTTGGGCCTGTGTTAATCTTCAATCCTATTGATCTGGTGTAGTCAGAGAGCTGGAGAAGATCTTTGACAGAGCCTTAGAATTTAATTCTTTGTTTCTAATTCTGAGCGTTCCAGACAAGACAATTATTAATACTCATGAAAAAAGGTTGTACAACATCCTGACTTTTGTAGCTCGTAAAAATATCCTATGTTCCTAGATTAGTGACAAATATCCTTCAATTCAAAACTGGCATAAAATAGTCATGGAGTGTATTTCTATGGAATTTCTGATGTCTGTGCTCCGTTCGAAGTCTGATGCATTTCGTAAAGTGTGGGACCCCTATCTTAGATTTATACGTTCCAGCTTGTCTGACTTGCTCCTGTTGGGCTTTTCATGAGCCATATTGTATGGCATATATTGTATGTCTTGACCTCGCAATACATGAAAGTGTGCACCATGAATGTTATACTTTCAGATCTATATGACCGTATCCTCATTTCCCCTCAATTTGTAATCCATTATTTAACCTGGAGGCACTAGGTCCTTAAGTGTGTGGTCCAAAACTTATCCTGTCTTGTTTGTTCCTATATTTGCAATAATTCCTGTTCTGCAACAGTTTCGCATTTTTTACTGCTTCTTTTTCTTCTGTTGCGTGATTTGTAAAAAAAAAAAACCTGAAAAATCTAATACAAATATATATTTTGGAAAATTGAATGCACATTCAGGAGAACATGGCACTGCATTAAAATGTCACAATGCCCAAGCTCATCCAGATTATGGCACCATTAGCCAAAGCTAAAAACCATTTTATTACAACTAGCTCAGAAGCCTGCAGTGTAACAAGATTTGGATGCCCAAATTAAACGTGCATAGAATACTTTATGATTTAACCTGCAAGAACATTTTCACTGCTGCCGTGTCAGTGCCAAACACTTTTCAGAAACGACCAAATATATCTATTAATCCATACCTGATTCCACTGACCGAAGTTTCAATCGCATTTCATCAACGTGCTCAGGAGCTGAGAGGCCTACGCTTTGCGATGAGTTTTTACACGTTGTACATGTGTATGGTTGCCCTGATAAATGGAGAGGTGAAGGACCACAGTCTGCATGGATCCACCTGAGAATAAATACAACAAGTCAATGAAAAGTGACTTTACAGGGCAGTGCTGTGGCGCATTGGTTAGCACTGCTGCCTCACGCCGCCAAGGACCCAGGTTCGGTCCCGGCCTGTGTGAAGTTTGTACATTCTCCCCGTGTCTGCGTGGGTCTCACCCTCACAACCCAAAGATGTGCAGGCTAGGTGAAAATATTAAAACTCACTCCAAACACTGGTAACATAACAAGAAGGAAAACATCAGGTTCTGTCCTAAAGGGAGTGGAGAGAGAAACAAAGAGTCACCCAAGACTGATTTGCACACTCCATCTGGAGCTAGCTGGAGGAGCTAATTGCCTACTTGTGGAGAGAGAGAGAAAGGGGGGCCGGGAGGTACCGACAACATAACTGTAGTCAGCATAGCAACAGTCCCAAGATTACCATAGGCTCCTTTCCCCTTTGAGGGAAGACAGCTGACTGGTGGTGATTTAACCTGAGGATCATCACACCTCAGGCAAGGGGCAAGATTGAGACGGCGGGACCTTCATGAGTAACCTCAGCCGGTACGGGAATTGATCCCGCGCTGCTGGCCTTGCTCTGCATCATGAAACCAGCTGTCTAGCCAACTGAGCTAAACACAATACCTTTTCCACACCTGATAAATAATCACTGATGGCATTAGTTACTTACCTTTGGCAGATATGGCAGTTTAACGTGTCATCTGTTTGTCCATTTGTTTTACCACATATTGTGCACAAGGCACTGTCCCTGTTCCTTTGCCAGTAACATTTCTCACACACTGAATAGTTCTGATGCCACTGTGCATTTGGATGCTTCCCTGCAGACCTTGAACCACAATCACTGCACACGCGACAGTTCTGCAGAAGGAAAGTAAAAGTAAACTGCCTTGCAAAGCACCTTGGAGACATCAAATTAAGTCCTCTATCCAATTAAGTCCTCTATCCACTTAACAGCTATCAGTGCAGCTTCATAGATATTAGAAAATCAACAATGGAACATTTTCACAAAGTTGCACTGCAAACTAACCCAGCATAGGACTCTCAGATGTTGCATGGCTGTGCCTCAAGCTTCAGACTGAAACGGAAACCACAAATCCTATCAATGAGAGTCTATCCCCTCTTCCTTAACCCCTACCATGTACCATATGGTAGTAGGTTACTGTGCATACATTATTATCTTAGAAAGCAAGGGAGTGGATTTTTAAAAAGTTTTAAAATAATTATCTTCCCTTTCTGTCCTTTCCCCACACTATGCACCATTCCTTAACCAAAATCCCCACAACTAAGTGGGTATTACCCAGGGCTTTTTTCCTCTGCTCACCTGGAACATTTCACCAAGTTATTAACAAACAAGGAAAATGTCAGAATCCTCATGATTACTCAGCTATTTTGACAGGAGGTGGCAACAAGACTTAGATGATGCAGGTTTGCACGGCCAAGGGCGAAGGAGTTTTTTTTCTCTTTTTTCTCACATGTCCACAAGGTATACTCTCGCATCGACTTTTTTTGTTCTGAGCAGGGCGCTAAAACCGGGGGTGGTGGATACGGAGTACTCGGCAATCGTAGTGTCGGATCATGCCCTGCATTGTGTGGATCTACGGGTTAGTGTGGAGACTGGATGTGGGGTTGCTAGCGGACGAAGCGATCTGTGGGCGGGTTAACAAGTCCATCCAGAACTGCCTGGAAACAAATGATACGGGGGAGGTCTCTGCAGCGACGGTTTGGAAAGCTTTGAAGGCAGTAGTCAGAGGGGAATTAATCTCGATACAGGCCCACAGAGAAAAGGTTGAGGGGGATAGGTTAGTGGAGGAGATACTCCAGGTGGACAGGAGATACTCGGAGGCCCCAGATGCGGGGCTACTGAGGGAGCAGTGGAGGTTACAGGCGGAGTTTGGGCTGTTGACCACAGGGAAAGCGATGGAACAGTTGAGGAAGGCAAGGGGGGCGATTTATGCGTACGGGGAAAAGGCAAGCAGAATGTTAGCGTGCCAGCTCAGGAAAAGGGAGGCGGCCAGGGAGATAGGGAAACTAAAGAGTAGAGGCGGGAATACTGTCCTGGACCCAGTGGGGTGAATGAAGTGTTTAAGGACTTTTATAATAAATTATATGAGTCGGAACCCCCGGCTGGGGTGGAGGGGATGAGGCAGATTTTGGATCAGTTGATGTTTCCGAGGGTAGATGAGGATCTGGTGGAAGGGCTGGGAGCCCCAATTGAGATTGAGGAAATAATCGAGTGGCTGGAGGGCAGTCGGGCAAGGCCCCGGGGCCTGACGGCTACCCGGTGGAATTCTATAAGAAGTTTTCAGAAACACTGAGCCAACTGCTGGTGAAGACATTTACTGAATGTGGATGCCAAACTGATGGCCAAGATACTGGCCACAAGGATAGAGGACTGTGTCCAGGGGGTGATAGGGGAAGACCAGACAGGATTTGTTAAGGGCAGGCAACTCAAGGCCAATGTTCAAAGGCTTCTCAATGTTATTATGATGCCCTCTGAAGGCGAGGAGGCGGTGGTAGCGATGGATACGGAGAAGGCTTTTGATCGGGTGGCGTGAAATTACCTGTGGGAGGTGCTGGGAAGGTTTGGGTTTGGTGAAGGCTTTATTAACTGGGTGCGGTTGCTCTATCAGGCACCAGTAGCGAGTGTGTACACGAACCGGCTGACGTCGGAGTATTTTAAACTACACCGAGGGACGAGGCAAGGGTGCCCCCTCTCCCAGTTACTGTTTGCTCTGGTGGAGGGAGCGTCGGTTTGCACCCGATTTATAATAATCATCGGTTTGTACCGGGTAGGCTGGATGGTGGGTTCCGGAGATGGCAAAAGGCAGGAATTGGAAGGATGGGGGATCTATTTATAGACGGGAGCTTCCCCAGCTTGAAAGCCTTGGAGGATAAATTTGAATTGCCAGCAGGGAATGGGTTTAGGTATTTGCAGGTGCGAGGCTTCCTGAGAAAGCAGGTGCCGGCCTTTCCGCTGCTGCCGCCACAGGGGATATACGATAGAGTAGTCTCCAGTACCTGGGTGGGAGAGGGGAAGGTATCAGATATTTGCCAGGATCTTTCGAAGGCATAGGAAACTCCGGTGGAAGAGCTTAAGGGCAAGTGGGAGGACGAGCTAGGATGAGAGATAGAGGCGGGTCTATGGGCGGATGCCCTAAGCAGGGTTACTACATCCTCATCATGTACCAGGCTTAGCCTGATACAATTTAAGGTAGTCCACCGGGCACACATGACAGTGGCTAGGATGAGCAAGTTTTTCGGGGTAGAGGACAGGTGTGCGAGGTGCGCAGGAAGCCCAGCAAATCATGTCCACATGTTTTGGGCATGCCCGAAGATGAGAGGGTTTTGGCAGGATTTTGCTAAGGCAATGTCCACGGTGCTAAAAACACGGGTGGTTCAGAGTCCGGAGGTAGCGATCTTTGGAGTGTCGGAAGATCCGGGAGTTCAGATGGCGAAAGAGGCCGACGTCTTGGCCTTTGCCTCCCTGGTAGCCCGGAGACGGATCTTGTTATTGTGGAGGGACTCGAAGCCCCCGAGTGTAGAGACCTGGGTTAGTGACATGGCTGGGTTTCTCAGTTTCACGAAGATGAAGTTCACCTTAAGAGGGTTAACGGTTGGGTTCACCCGGAGGTGGCAGCCGTTCGTCGACTTTCTCGGGGAAAATTAAAATGTCCGCAGATGCAATATTCCAAGGGGCTGGGGGGAAAGAAGGCCGGATTGTTGTTTTATGGTTAGGGTGTGTGAATATTGGGATGGGGGAGGAAATGTTTATTATACCATGTTATGTCATTGTTATTGATATAAAAACTTTCAAATACCTTAATAAAAATATTTTAATCAAAAAGACTGAGATGATGCACATAGAAATAAATGTCTGCACACGGTCAGATAAAAGAACAAAGGGACTAGTAGGGCAGGTAAGGAGGACGGCAATTTTTATAACAACGTTGAGTTGCAGCCATAAAGGAAAGGAAAACAAAACCCACAACCGGTAATCTAACTTTTTTTGCTCATTCAAAGATGTGCAGGTTAGGTGGGTTGGCCATGTTGAAAAATTGCCCCTCAGTGTCCCGGGATGTGCAGGTTAGGTTAGAGGATTACGGGGATAGGGCGGGGTGCACGTTCGAAGGGTCGGTGTAGACCCGATGGGCCGAATGGCCTCCTTCTGCACTGCAGGGATTCTATTCAATCCTTGCATGTAAATGAATTGTCCAACAGTAACACAGAAATCAATGTGAATATTCTACGACAACACCGTCAACTTGGGGATCAGAAGCATCAAAGCAATTGTCACCTTGAGCGGTCATGACAGCAAATGCTTGACAAAAGCAAGTTGGGGGGGGGGGGGGGGAAAGAGAGAGAGAGAGAGAGAGAGAGAGAGAGAGAGAGAGAGAAAGAGAGAATGAGAGAAAGAGATTGACACATGGCCTCATTATGATATCAAATTGTTGGCCTTACTCTTTCTCCTCACCCCAGCAAATTATGGACAATAAATCTCTATGGGGGAAACAGCAATAACTTCTTGAAAATAAGCATGTGAAAAGAATTGGTGAAACAAGCAAAGCCGAAGGACAGAAACCAGCATAATTTTAACCAGAAAGTAATGAAGCACATCCCAAACTTGACGATGGTCAAAGCAAGCAAGCCTACTGTAGAAAAGTTTGCAAACTCTGATCCACCCCGGTGGAATTTGTTGTACACAGAAAACATTTACACGCTTGGCTTTGAGTATTATTCATTCACTGGTGTGCCAAACATAAAAGACTGATGACATCATGTAAACCACTGTAATGTCATCTATATCTGATGCTGAGTGACATTAATTGAACACACATACAAGCACCCACCTTGCATTTCCAGCTATCAGTAGGCAGTGATTCCATTGCTGGTTTCAAACAAAATGTGTGATAGCCCTTGTCACATGCATCACACACAAGCATCATAGTGTCTGCACCAGGCTGCCTGCATGAGATTCAATAGGAGACATTACAACCTAGTCTACATCAATCATAGAATAATACAATACAGAATGAGGCCGCTCAGTCAGAGTCTGCGCCGACTCTCTATCCAAGAACAATCCAGTTAATCCCACTCCCCTGTTCTTTCCCAATATCCCTGCAATTCTCACCTCCTTCAAATATTTATCCAATTTCCCTTTGAAGGCTGCTACTAATCCGCATCCACCACCCTGTCAGGCAGTACATTTAAAATTCAAATAACTTGCAGAAAAAGTTTTCCTTCATATCGCCTCTGGTACTTTTGCCAATTACCTTAAATCTAAGCTGTCATTGCTGTGCTCAACATTTTATGAATGTATAATAGAAATTTATACAAATAAAAGAGCACACCAACCTTCAATGGATACAGTAAAACTATACAAGTTACAGCACAAGATAGCACAATAAAACATTTTGAAAGAGAACATGGACTACCTGCCATCGTATTTGCAATTTTCTCTGCAATTATTAATATTCTAATAGCAAAACAGGTTACACAGATTTCATCTTCGGTCACTCTCTCTTTGACAATGGTGTACTATTAATTGCAAATTGGGTCTATCTGAAACAGTTACAAACCTGCAAGTCTGGCATACTTTGCACTCGGGGCACTGCCAACCAGCACGTTTAACCGGCGTCACGACAATTTCCAGGCATGCACCATGATAATGCAGTCCACAGCTGGTGCAGAAAAGAAGATCCAAGAGATCCCCTGGAGCGTCACACACACCACAATTTGCCTCATCCTTTGCTAAAATGGAATTGGTAATATGTTAAGACTTCTGTTATAACAATTTACTGACCAATTTCAAATCAGAGAGATTGGAAACCTGCACAGTTGAATCACTTTTTAACAAATTTCATTTAGTTAGCTTTTTTAACAGGTTGTGTTACTCTGCAGGGAGGACTTGCTGGTTGCTATGGATGAAAATATCCTAAACAAGTCAATCACAGGCCTTAAACAGTACAGAGCTAGAGTCACAACTCCAGTTATTTATATTTTATTTTTAAATTTATGAGTATCCAATTACTTTTTTCCCCCCAATTCTGGGGCAATTTAGCGTGGCCAATCCACCTACCCTGCACATCTTTGAGTTGTGGGGGCGAGACCCACGCAGACACGGGGAGAATGTGCAAACTCCACACGGACAGTGACCCAGAGCCGGGATCGAACCTGGGTCCTCGGGGCCGTGAGGCAGCAGTGCTAACCACTGCGCCACTGTGCTGCCCATTCTACTCCAGTTGTTAATATTTTCCCAAATGTGGTTCACGACTAATATTCACAATTTATATATATTTATATGCAGCAATCACAATCATTAACTTGATTTTAAAATTAGTTTCATCAGCTGAAAATAATATTACCTATTTGGAAGTTAGGACCATTGACAAAAGTCGTCTAGTCGGAAAACTGTTATATCTAAACACCAAAAACTCGCATTGATTTTATACACTTATTTCACCTGAGGGCATTTTGATTCTATTGTAAATGTGTTCAATTTAGATTGGCTCACTGTTGGCTTTTATCATCGGCTCACCTCACCACATAAATGCAAAATGTAATTAATGCCCGTTACAATAACCAAGAAAACAGACTGGATTTATATCTAAACGTCTGGGCGTTGAAATTATCCCATGCTGGATTAGAGCAACACTATTTCTCAACTTTAAAATTTGAGCCGAATTGTATTCTCCATTGCTATCCACATCTTCTTTTCAATAAAGCTGAAGTTCACCAATAAGAATAAAATAAATGTTTCACCAAAACATTTTACTTCTCGGAGTCCAGATGGTGAAATTCAGAAATCAGCCTGATAACAGTACTCAATAACTCGGTTAACTGAAGTCTATGGGGCAAAAACTGAAAGTACATTGAACACTGTCCATTAGAAATGGCCAATATACACAGGTTTACCAGTTCCCTTATTGCCCACCTTGCTCACCAAAGATTTGCAATTTAGATTTGTCCAGTCCATATTAGTATACAGACAGTGTGTTGTTGACGTAGTTCCAGTGGCCAAACATCCATACTCTCAAAGTTGTAGTCAGGCTCACTCCACTATCGCCCCACCGCCTAAGTTTGAATCAAGATGCAAGCACAGACCACAATTTTTCATAAACCTCAATGCCTTCTTTTAGCAAGCTTATGAAGCATTCTCATACCCACATAAGCACATCGCACACATTCACTTGAATGTGGCATTAAGGGGAAGCTAAATAAACATGAGGGAGAAGGAAGTCGAGAGGTATGTTAACAGCTAGATGGGAGGAGGTTCAAGAAGAGCATAAATGACTGGTTGGGCTGAATGGGCTGCAACTGTTGTGTACATTCCATACAGTTCAGTGAAAGTTCAGTTGGGCAACAGTACAAGAGTTTAAACTGTGTCCACTGCTTATCAAATTTAAACTCACCCTGCATCACTCAGTCTGCCAACGCACCTCCCAATCCTACCCGAATAAGCACCCATTCACATACCCAACCTCAAAAGGCCCGCGGCTGCCATCTAATCCTCGCCGACTTGTTTTACCAGTCTACCCCCATCTAGCATACCTTAGTTCACCTATGCATTTCCTTTGCCATTATTTTCTCCCGCCTCATCTCCACATTTCCCTTCCTTTCGACCTCACTCTTGACTTTCTGATCAACCCCTTCCTTTCACCAACCTTGCATCCGCCCCCCCCAACCCTGCTTGACGTGAAATATTCAAATTGAACTCGACTACCAGGACACAAAAGCCATGCGACAGATGAGTATTAAATACATTTAGTTGCTCACAACTCAAACTGGTAACAGAATAAATGATTCCGTCAAGTTGCGTTGTTCTTTAAACAAATCGCCTCCCCCACCCTTCCATCTTCACAAATGCCTCCAACTGCAGCTGGGATAATGTTCTATCTATATCTACTGTCCACCTTCCAGATTTGCTTAAGCATGAGTGGGAAGGAAGAGAACCCAGCGAAACACTAAACTCAGCCCTCTCATCCAACATCTGCATGCATGCACTTGCTAATAGTGGTCAAATGATTAGCAACCAGTGAATCTTGGTTGACTTTCACCTTCCTTCACCCAGGATTGCTGAGACCAGTCACGGGTCCCTGTCACCATTTCCTCCAAGATCAGGCCAATTAGTGCCAGAGATCAAACCCAGGACCTTTTGTACATTTTAGTTCAGCAACAGACACGGCATTTTCAGATATTAATGAGCCAGATTCCCACTTTAGATACAAAAAAAGGCACATTGACATAAATCTGGTGCAAGAAAAAGCTGATACAAGTATTTTGCACTGCCTATCAAGACGTGCAGCAAGAATGACACCTTTAACACTGAAGATTGTATAAAGCATGTGTTCGTACCTATCTCCACTGCTTTATCAATATGTTCTGGACACAGAAGGGTCAAGGATTTCATTGACTGAAAGGATCCAGTTGCTGCTGCGCAGGGAAAGTGGTACGATCTTAAACATCCCTCCATCTGGCACTGGATTGTAGCGCCCAACCGTTTACAATACTCACATTTCTGTGAAATAAAATATAAATATTACTCTTAAAATGTTATGCATTGCTATAAATTATCTTTAACATAGCACTTAGGAAAAACATCAGGCAGATATGCAGAGCAATGAATATTCAGATTTGAGTATCAAGATGGGCATTTACACAACTGCAGATTTCAAGAGAAAAATGCTGCATTAGCAGTTTGACAGGCAAGTCAAATTACTACACTTTATCATTCAAGTTTGCTGTAACGCGAGGGCCCCCCGCAAATCACGTTCATATGTCTTAACATAGAGAGGCCATTCGGCCCATCGAGACTGCACCGGCTCTTGGAAAGAGCACCCTACCCAAGGTCAACACCTCCACCCGATCCCCATAACCCAGTAACCTCACCCAACACGAAGGGCAATTTTGGACACTAAGGGCAATTTATCATGGCCAGTCCACCTAACCTGCACACCTTTGGACTGTGGGAGGAAACCGGAGCACCCGGAGGAAACCCACGCATACACGGGGAGGATGTGCAGACTCCTCACAGACAGTGACCCAAGCTGGAATCGAACCTGGGACCCTGGAGCTGTGAAGCAATTGTGCTATCCACAATGCTACCGTGCTGCCCAAAACAAGGGGTATTGGAGGGAGGTCTTCAGGGTGATCTCAAAGGTGGAGCACGTGAGATTTGAATCAGGTCCCCCGAGAAGCCACTTTCGGGCTGTTGGATCGGCCGGGGATGGAAAGGGGGCGACCTTCACCTCACTGATCGCCCGAAGTCGGATTCTGTTGGGGTGGAGGTCGGCTTCTCCGCCCTGTGCCTCGGCGTGGCGGGGGGGGGGGGGGGGCTGCTGGAGTTCCTAACACTCGAGAAAGTAAAGGTCAAGTTGAGGGGGAGGATGGAAGGGTTCTACAATTCATGGGCCTTGTTCATCATGCATTTTCATGAATTGGATGACATCGAACATTTTGGGGGTGGGGGGGGGGGGTTGGGATGTATAAATTAATGATGATTCTTTTTCATTGGTGTTTTGTATTCAAAATGTTGGGAGCTGTTTGAGGGTGGGTGGGATGAGGGGATTGTTGGCTGAGGGGATTGCCATTGGATTGGTTGTAAATGATGAAAATGTGAAAAAGGAAAATGTGAATAAAAATATTTCTTTAAAAAACGTTTGCTGTAGTGCACAGTCAAGCAATGGACACTGTTACATGTCAATTGTCCACTGCAATTCTTGCTGTTACCCTTGCGCAATAACTATTTCATTTCAGATATCAACATTGTCACTGCTATACAACTCACATTTTGGGAACAAGATTTTAGAAAATATTGAGTCTGCCTCCCACCTTTGGCAGCAATTACAGTGAAGAAGTGCCAGCTTCAACTGTTCACCAATTCACAAAACTGCTCTCACGATGAAAAGTATGAAGGAAAAGGAAAAGCAAAACCTTTTGCAGCCCGAATATTGCACCTTATGGAACAAGAAATAATCAAATCTATTCCAATTACCGTTGGGCCTCCTTTGGCGATCTGGGAAGTCGGGTGCTGTTTACCAAACTGGAATTTAATGCCGTGTCTCTTTCTTATGCTCCAGCAAAAAGAGGCAACCCTACACTTTTACAATTAGGCTCATCCCAGTTTCCACAAAGCAAGTTGAAATATTAAAAATGGGCAGCTTGCACTATAGTTTCGCCTCTCAAAAATTACCATGGCTCCAATGGTAAATAGTAACACATTTAAAACTGGTAAATAGCAGAGGCAGATTTGTGTCCCAATACTCTACGTTGCAACATGTCGCATTCTTGAGGGTGTACCTTGAGCACGTTATCAGGTTGGATTGTGGTCTTAAAAATTCAGCAATAATCTTGCAGGGAAATTAATGTTTTGTAAACCCGCCCTCTCCAAGAGTTTAACATGATAAACTATGTACTACTCAAAGAACTCAAAGTTATAAAATGCTATCTCTTACCTGTGAAATACCTGAGATTACAGCTTTGTCCACATTGACCAGTTTTTGCTCCTCACCCTGTTCAACACCATTTGACCAGGCTGCACACCAATGATGAGCCCAGAAATGTCCTGTGGGTAAAAATATTAAAGATCAAAAACAAAACGTGTTCGTGGAGCAGTATAAATCTGATGCTTTCTTTTAGGTTTGCAATTGTGAAGACAGTGAAACAGTCAGCAGTCGCTAACATTACAGCTGTGAAACCCCCAGCAACTTCTGATGTCCGCACATGTGCGGTTAAACGTGAGTATTTAAACATTACTGCCAGCGATTCCCCGCTCCTCCACACAGTGCATTGTTGAGGTTCCACAGATGACAATCAAAGGAATTGATGTGAACTTTCAGTAATGCACACAGTCTCATAAAACCTTTGAAAAGAATAACGCCATTATTGAATGAGATGTAACTGTGTTTTCAAACAGCGTACCAAGTTCATAATTATTGCTGATAAAAATCCCTGGGCCTGAAAAACTAATTTTATATTTGTGAAATGTCAACTTTCTCTTTTATGGGGCAGCACGGCGGCGCAGTGGTTAGCACTGCTGCATCACCGTGCCGAGGTCCCAAATTCGATCCCGGCCCGGGGTCACTATGTGTATGGAGTTTGCACATTTTCCTCGTGTGTGTGTGTGGGTCTTGACCCCACAACCCAAAGATGTACAGGGTAGGTGGATTGGCCACACTAAATTGTCCCTTAATTGGAAAAAATAAATAATTGGATACTCTAAATTGTTAAAAACTCTCTCATTTATACCTTTTTTTTTTTAAAAGCGGTGCAATTTTTAATTTACAATATTTGCATTTCTACCTTATTCCTATGTGTATTTCACAGTCTATTCCATTCACTACAAAATTATTAAAACGTGAAGGATAAACAGTGCATTTAAATCCTGGTTTGTTGTGAGGCTTCTTCACTTTATTTGGCTACTTGGCGACATCACTGCTGCTGGACTTTGCAGATTTCCTATAGTTGGTGCTTGAATCAAGTTAATGATGGGAAAGGTGAAATTCACCTTAGAGATCACTCAAGTTTTGTGAACAGCTTTTTGACTTGTTAAATGAACATTTTAGTAATATCTTGGGAGAATAAAAACCCCAATGGAAGATCTGACTATATCTTATACTGCTTAGAGAAATAATTAAATGTAAGGTAACCCGGATCTCCAATGTATTATGCTAGATGGTTGCAACTGGACAAGTACTAGAGAAAATATTAGTTCTGTTCAGTGCAGGAAATTAACCTCAAAAAACTAAACAGAAGTTTCATTAAAAACCTATGAGCAACTCATTTTGGAAGCAATGATTTTTTAAAAAATAATATGGAAAAAGAGAAAAATATGCTGGAGCCACGGGCATCAAAGTAAGTTAGCGCTTTTCCAATTTTTGTATATCAGCATCAGGCCACACATTTGATTAGATCATTAATAGGTTGGATGTAGGACAGCTGTCCTGGCACAAATATGTACCTTAAGCCAAATCTCACAAAGCATTGTTCGTCCACAAGCATGACATTTCATTTTTGCCATTTTGGTTCAGAATTATGGATATTTTTATCCTGAGAACTCCATGTGTACTAGGGTTTGAGCCAGCTAAAACTCATTCAACGAGGGCCCGAGGGTAGAAGACTTCTTTCTTGTTTGGGCTACCTTGAAACCCAAGTTGCGTGGGTAAAAGCGGTATACAAAACCATTACACTATCTCTAGAGATACATTTATGAGTGATCACAATTCACAGATTGTGCTTTTACCATGGTTTGTCCCAACACATTCGACATGATTACATTAGCACACTTCAAAAAGTCAGCCTGAACCAACAGAATTCCCAGCATTAAACAAGGGTACCGAATAGGACATTTGTATACAATAATAAATAAGGTTGAAATGTTTGCAATGTCATTACTATTTTTGGTAGCTGCACAGCAGTTTCCCTCCACATAAAGGGGGAAGAAAAACTTCATTTAGCGCCTGATCTCAAACATCGCAACGTGTTTCAATTACTGTAAAGTGCAGCAAATTATGTAGGCAAATGCGACAGCCAGTTTGCGCACAGCAAGATCCTGGAAATAGCAAGATGACTGGCCAGTTAATAATTTTTTGGTGGTGCTGTTTGGGGGAAGAATGTTGGCCAAACATCAGGAAGAATCAATTGCTCTTCAAAGAGTGGGAGATGATCTTTAAAGTAACCTGAACCATTGGAACAGGCAGACAAGGCCTTGATCTATGTCCCATTTAAAAGACAATGCAGCACTCCCTTAGGTGTGCTATAGCATCATCCCAGATAATGAGCTCAAATTCTGAGATGAGCTTTGAACCAAAACATCTTTTGACTCAGGAAAGAATGAAATACCAACTGAGCCAAACTGACAAATTGTCACATACTGTAAAGAGGTGTGCTGTCGAATCACACCAGAAGTTATGATGCCCAAGTGGATAAATGCACCATAATGGTGGGACAGAGCCAGAAATGAAGAAATCTCACATCTAGTCTATAAGAAGTTATCCAAATGCAACCAGTGTAATCAGTCAGGAGCAATGAAAAGGTAAGAGGGAGGAGAAACTAGATATTTGACTTGAATGTTTGTTGGAGGAGGGAGAGAGGGTAGGAGAGAGGAAAATAGAATCACCCAGGAATTCTGCTTGTGATTATCATCAAATAACCCAAATAGAAAGTGCACCTGTGGATGCAAGGTGATGACAGGGCCTGGTTCAGCTGCCAAGACAATTCAGAGCCCATCACAAAATACTTCACGAAAAGGTAACTCGGAAGTGTTACTTCAACGGTGCAGTTTAGTGTGACTCAATGTAATCAGAAACATAAGGACAATAACGCAGAAACTATAAAGCAGTTTGTTTAAGGCACTACAAACAATCACCTATTTTCCTCCCATTATTCTTTTGCTCATTGCCCAGTTAACCCAAGATCATATTTAGTTGGTATGCCAGCATGAATGCTTTTTTAAAAAAATTAGCTAAACCTGCATAAGCACATAGTGACAAACATCTGTCATGGGCTCCATCTGCAAATGCACTTCTCCACTCTGGAGCTGGGCTCCATCTGCAAATGCACTTTTGCCACTCTGGAGCTGGACTCCATCTGCAAGTGCACTTCTCCAGACTGCAGCTGGGCTCCATCTGCAAGTGCACTTCTCCAGACTGGAGCTGGGCTCCATCTGCATATACAATTCTCCAGACTGGAGCTGGGCTCCATCTGCAAGTGCACTTCTCCAGACTGCAGCTGGGCTCCATCTGCAAATACAATTCTCCAGACTGGAGATGGGCTCCATCTGCAAGTGCACTTCTCCAGACTGCAGCTGGGCTCCATCTGCATATACAATTCTCCAGACTGGAGCTGGGCTCCATCTGCAAGTGCACTTCTCCAGACTGCAGCTGGGCTCCATCTGCAAATACAATTCTCCAGACTGGAGATGGGCTCCATCTGCAAGTGCACTTCTCCAGACTGCAGCTGGGCTCCATCTGCATATACAATTCTCCAGACTGGAGATGGGCTCCATCTGCAAGTGCACTTCTCCAGACTGCAGCTGGGCTCCATCTGCAAGTGCACTTCTCCAGACTGGAGCTGGGCTCCATCTGCATATACAATTCTCCAGACTGGAGATGGGCTCCATCTGCAAGTGCACTTCTCCAGACTGGAGCTGGACTCCATCTGCATATACAATTCTCCAGACTGGAGCTGGGCTCCATCTGCAAGTGCACTTCTCCAGACTGCAGCTGGGCTCCATCTGCAAGTGCACTTCTCCAGACTGCAGCTGGGCTCCATCTGCAAATACAATTTACCAGACTGGAGCTGGGCTCCATCTGCAAGTGCACTTCTCCAGACTGGAGCTGGGCTCCATCTGCAAGTGCACTTCTCCAGACTGGAGCTGGGCTCCATCTGCAAGTGCACTTCTCCAGACTGGAGCTGGGCTCCATCTGCAAGTGCACTTCTCCAGACTGGAGCTGGGCTCCATCTGCATATACAATTCTCCAGACTGGAGCTGGGCTCCATCTGCAAGTGCACTTCTCCAGACTGCAGCTGGGCTCCATCTGCAAATACAATTTACCAGACTGGAGCTGGGCTCCATCTGCAAGTGCACTTCTCCAGATTGGAGCTGGGCTCCATCTGCATATACAATTCTCCAGACTGGAGCTGGGCTCCATCTGCAAGTGCACTTCTCCAGACTGCAGCTGGGCTCCATCTGCAAGTGCACTTCTCCAGACTGGAGCTGGGCTCCATCTGCAAGTGCACTTCTCCAGATTGGAGCTGGGCTCCATCTGCATATACAATTCTCCAGACTGGAGCTGGGCTCCATCTGCAAGTGCACTTCTCCAGACTGCAGCTGGGCTCCATCTGCAAGTGCACTTCTCCAGACTGCAGCTGGGCTCCATCTGCATATACAATTCTCCAGACTGGAGCTGGGCTCCATCTGCAAGTGCACTTCTCCAGACTGCAGCTGGGCTCCATCTGCAAGTGCACTTCTCCAGACTGCAGCTGGGCTCCATCTGCAAATACAATTTACCAGACTGGAGCTGGGCTCCATCTGCAAGTGCACTTCTCCAGACTGGAGCTCGGCTCCATCTGCATATACAATTCCCCAGACTGGAGCTGGACTCCATCTGCAAGTGCACTTCTCCAGACTGGAGCTGGGCTCCATCTGCAAATACAATTTACCAGACTGGAGCTGGGCTCCATCTGCAAATACAATTTACCAGACTGGAGCTGGGCTCCATCTGCAAATACAATTTACCAGACTGGAGCTGGGCTCCATCTGCAAGTGCACTTCTCCAGACTGGAGCTGGGCTCCATCTGCATATACAATTTACCAGACTGGAGCTGGGCTCCATCTGCATATACAATTCTCCAGACTGGAGCTGGGCTCCATCTGCAAATACAATTTACCAGACTGGAGCTGGGCTCCATCTGCAAGTGCACTTCTCCAGACTGGAGCTGGGCTCCATCTGCAAGTGCACTTCTCCAGACTGGAGCTGGGCTCCATCTGCAAATACAATTTACCAGACTGGAGCTGGGCTCTCTGCAAGTGCGCTTCTCCAGTCTGGAGCTTGGTTCCATCTGCAAGTGCACTTCTCATGACTGGAGCTGGGCTCCATCTGCAAGTGCACTTCTCCAGATTGGAGCTGGGCTCCATCTGCAAATACAATTTACCAGACTGGAGCTGGGCTCCATCTGCAAGTGCACTTCTCCAGACTGGAGCTGGGCTCCATCTGCATATACAATTCCCCAGACTGGAGCTGGGCTCCATCTGCAAGTGCACTTCTCCAGACTGCAGCTGGGCTCCATCTGCAAGTGCACTTCTCCAGACTGGAGCTGGGCTCCATCTGCAAATACAATTTACCAGACTGGAGCTGGGCTCCATCTACATATACAATTCTCCAGACTGGAGCTGGGCTCCATCTGCAAATACAATTTACCAGACTGGAGCTGGGCTCCATCTGCAAATACAATTTACCAGACTGGAGCTGGGCTCCATCTGCAAATACAATTTACCAGACTGGAGCTGGGCTCCATCTGCATGTACAATTCTCCCGACAGGAGCTGGGCTCCATCTGCAAGTGCACTTCTCCAGACTGGAGCTGGGCTCCATCTGCAAGTGCACTTCTCCAGACTGAAGCTGGGCTCCATCTGCAAGTGCACTTCTCCAGACTGGAGCTGGGCTCCATCTGCATATACAATTCTCCAGACTGGAGCTGGGCTCCATCTGCATATACAATTCTCCAGACTGGAGCTTCCAAGTCCACAGTAAAAGGACATACAGTGGTATTGTCGCTGCTGCGGAAATATGCTGGACTACTCAAAAGATTTCATCATTCAAATTTAACAGGATTAATAAAACTAAAACCTTAATGAATACAAACTGTAATCTTTTCAACATAAATTTATTGGGGGTAAAAATAATTTTATAAAAATCTTATACAACAAATTTAATACAGAAATGATACTCCTGAAATCTACCTGAGAACAGTTTGGGGGAATGTTGGACTCGAAACAATAAAGTAAACAGTTTTTTCACCTGTTGACTCAAAGAGAGCCATTGTTGTTGCGCTTTGCTCAAAGCCAACTCGCGCGAGCTCATCTGAGAGCCCCTCCACCCCTGAGGCACTTGTGTGCCTTGACGCCGGACTGGCTTCCCTCGCCGTTCTGGTCGTCCCTTCATTTCCAAATTCATCCAATACAGCCGATGGATCAAATTGCTTCAGCTCTCTTTGTCCATGTAAACTCTGCTCTCCACAGTTACAAAACATACACAACTTCTGCTCCAAGCTGGACAAAAAAAGATGATTCAAACATTAGCGCTCTTCATAATTGATCTTTTAAATAACATAGCCACTATCTTTCTTCTGCTTAATGAGTCCATTTATACTAATCTTGAAAATACAGCTATCCAGAGACTGATGCCTCATTACTAACCACAAGTTCAGAAAAATATTTTGATTCCTTTTCAACTGTTTCTCTAGGGCAGCACGGTGGCGCAGTGGTTAGCACTGCTGCCTCACAGCACCGAGGTCCCAGGTTCGATCCTGGCCCCGGGTCACTGTCCATGTGGTTTGCACATTCTCCCCGTGTTTGCATGGGTTTTGCCCCCACAACCCATGGATTAGCCAACCTAAATTGCCCCTTAATTGGAAAAAATTAACTGGGCACTCTAAATTTATTTTAAAGAAAACTGTATCCCTATAATTATGTATCCCTATAATTACCTAAGTTGATAACAGCATAGGTTATTGTTCACACAAACCAAACCACCAGCATGCAGCAAAATCTGCATCATGAAAAGTAATGATGGCTATAAATCTGAACTAAAAGTATTTACTTAGAAACGGCTTGATTCAGGTGAACTTTTGGTGCAATGTTAAAAACTCATCATAAACCACTACCCTGATGGAATTCAGATCAGCCCTGTCCTCCCACTATGCAGGACTTAACACATTGAAATTATTAAACCATAACACATTCCTCATATTATTGTTGTCACTTGGCTGGTTTAGCACACTGGGCTAAATCGCTGGCTTTTAAAGCAGACCAAGGCAAGCCAGCAGCACGGTTCAATTCCCGTACCAGCCTCCCCGAACAGGCGCCAAAATGTGGCAACTAGGGGCTTTTCACAGGAACTTCATTGAAGCCTACTCGTGAATTGTCACGTGTTTGTTGCTGCTATCCATTTCCTTTTTATCTCTACTGTACTTAGATGCTGGTTCCTTCTTTTTCCAGCTCACCTATCCACCATCATGAAACTCAATCTTTTACCTTTTATGAAGGCAAACTGCAGAAAAGTACTTTCCCACTTGGGTCGCAGACTTTCAGACAGACATTGGAGTTTCAACTTATTGTGACACACAAGTGGAACTCAAATTCATGCTAAGTTCCAGGTTTCATCTGTGCTAGCAAGGGAGAAGCACGAGCAGAGCCAAGAGCTTAACAGTTGGTTCAAAAGCAGCACAAGTACAGGAACACCAAAAATGTAGCAAAGAACACAGCAAATGAGATAAAGAACACAGAAAAAGCAGAGAAGAAAAGCTGCCTTAAGAACTGTGATCGTAAATTAATTAAAAACGACTTCCGGTGGCAGCCATGGGCTGATCGGTTGCAGACAAGGTGGCTCCCGCTTGGAGGCTTAACTGGGTGGGAGGGCCAAAAGCTAACGTGTTTTGGTGGGAAACAGGACAAAGAAATTGAAATTTGTTGGTTTCGCCTCTGATGTGGAATGTCAGCGGGTTACAATACCAGGCAGAAATCGAATAAAGCCCCCGTTCAGGGGTTGGATGACCCTCGCAGGGAAGTATGGCGGAACTGGCTGTCGTCATCGTCGCCCTCCCTACTGCCCATGGAGCAGTTAATGGAGATTATCTTGGGAGAATTTAAGAAGCACCGGCAGGAGATGCAAGAGGAGGACCTGCCCAGGGTGTTCGAGGCAGCAGAGCTCCTCTTGGCGGGGCTTTGGAGAGGGTGGAGAAGCGAATGGAGTCGCAGGGCACGATGATTCAGGAAGTGGAAAGGGGATCTCAGGCCACAGCGATCATGTCTCTGGATGCAGAGGTAACAAGGCTGGCAGAGGCCCACACAGTGTTGAAGGCCAGAGTGGATAACTAGGAAAATCATTCCAGGCGTCAAAACTTAATAGTTAGGCTGCCAGCGGGGGTCGAGGGTACGATGCCACGTCTACGTGACGAAGATGTTCGTGAAGCAGGTTGAGGAGGGAGTCTTCGAGAAAACCCCGAAGGCGAATCGGGCCCACCAGTTGCTGTGTCAGAGGCAGAGAGCTGCAGAACCACTGTGGGTAGTGATCATCGGTTGCTTAAGTTCCAGTCGAAGGAGCGGATTTTGAGGTGGCCGAAATTCACACGGGATGGTAACTGGGAGGATCATCCGATATGTATATATCAGGATATTGGGGCCGACCTGGCCAAACATCGAGTGGTGAGAGGTGGCTGGTTGGGTGGAGCGTTCAAAGGGAAGAGGGGCGAGTGGGCCAGGAGGAGGGGCAGCAAACTGGTGACACAGGTGTCTTTGTGGTTAGGTGTAGGTGGGGACGGAAGAGGCGGCCATCTTGCGTGGGCCTGACCTCGAGGGGAGCTTAGACCTAGCGAGATCGCCATATTAGGTTGGCGTGGCGGACCTTGGCAGATGAGCAGGTTCAGAGACTGCCCGGTAAGGATGGTGACATGGAATGCGAGGGTGTTGAATGGCCCAGCAGTTAAACAATCCCAAGTGTTTGCTCATCTGAAGAGCTTGAAGGCAGACGTTACCTTCCTGCAGGAGACACATTTAAGGGTGAAGGATCAGACGAGGCTAAGGAAGGGATGGGTGGGGCAGGCGTTCTACTCAGGTTTTGATTCAAAGTCAAGAGGGTTTGCGATTCCTGTTCAATAAGAGGGTGGCTTTCACAGTGGTCAGCATAGTCCTGCACCCGGGGGGCCATTTTGCGATGGTGAGAAGAGTGCTGGCGGGGGCCTCGGTAGTCTTAGTTAACATTTATGCACCCAATTGGGACGACACGGAGTTTAGTAAGAAGGTGCTGGCAGCCATCCCGGACCTTGATTCGCATCAAACTCCCGAGGATTGTGGGGGAGGAATATACAGCAATAGTGATATAGGACCACACGCCATATTATGTGGACGTGAGGTTAGACAGCTCGAGCCCAGCGACAACCGTGGAGATTAGATTTGGCGCTCCCGGCAGACAAGGAGTTTTGCGAGAAGGTAGCATCGGCCATGGAGAACTATGTGGAGCTTAATCAGAATAGGGAGGTTTCGCCCTCCGCGTTCTGGGAAGCACTGAAGGTAATATTCATTTGTACCACACAGATAATGTTGGGAGGGTGGAAAGGCAACAGTTGCTATCCTGGAAGTGGATCGGTGGTATTCAGCAGCCCCGACAAAAGAGAGAGAGGTTGCAGGTGGAGTTTGAACTGGTATCGATTGGGAACGCGGTGAGCCAACTGCATCGCTCGCGGGTGTATTCTATGAATGAGAAGGCTAGCTGTCTATTAGCTCATCAGTTGAGACGACATGCAGCTACACGAGAGATAGCGCAGGTTAGGGACGAGGTGGGAGGGCTGGCGACGGCTCCGAATAAAAATCAATGTAACATTTGACATATTTTAACGGAGATTGTATAGGTCCGAGCCCTTGGCGGAGGATTCGGAGATTACTTCCCAGTGGAGAGCGGGAGGGGACAGGGGTTGGAGGTGCCATTAGGACTGCAGGAGATAATGGAATGTATTGGGTCTGTGCAATCGTGGAAGGCACCAGGGCCCAACTTCAATAAGCTATTTGCAGCTTCACCGGCACATCTACTGGGGATGCATAACGAGTTGTTGGCACAGGGGTATTGCCAGACACACTGGCTCAGGCATCCATCTCCCCGATTCCAAAGAAGGATAAGGATCCGGTGGAATGTGGGTCATATAGGCCCATCGCCTTGTTGAACACAGATCTGAAGGTGCAAGCAAAGGTCTTGGTGCAGCATCTGGAGGGTCAGCATTCCAAATGTGGTCGCAGAGAATCAGACCGGCTTTGTGAATGGGGCGTGAATGGGGCAACAGTTGTCGAGTAACATTAGGTGGCTCTTGAACGTGGTCATGGCCACATCGAGGGGGAAGGTGCCAGGAGTAATTATTTCTATGGACGCGGAGAAGGCTTTCGACCGGGTGGAGTGGAGATACCTTGAAATCCTGGAACGGTTTGGGTTTGGGCCAATGTTTATCTCATGGGTGAGATCGTCATATACCACCCACATGGCGAGTGAAAACACAAAAGTGCTGCGTTCGGGTTATTTCCAGCTGCATATGGGCACGTGACAGGGATGCCCGCTGTCCCTATTGTTACTTGCATTAGCTATTGAACCCCTGGCCATTGCACTTAGATCATCGAAGGAACAGAGTGGCACGTAGGGAGCACAGGGTGTCCCTTTATGCGGACTATTTGTCATTGTACGTTTCGGACCCGCTCACATGCATGGGGAGGATAATGGGGTTGTTAAGGAAGTTTGGATCATTCTCAGGGTACAAACGTAACGTGGCCAAGAGTGAGGTCTTGCCAGTGAATTACCTGGGTAGGTGTGCAGACTTGAGAACCTTGCCATTCAAGCTGACCAAAACAAAATTCAGGTATCTTGAAAATTCAGGCACATGAGTGGGCCACAGTTCACAAATTGAACTTGGCCAGCCTGGTGGAGAGGGGACCTGAAGTGGTGGGATGCTCTCCCGCTTTCCTTGGCGGGTAGAGCACAGACCGTAAAAATGAACATTCTCACAAAGTTCCCATGTCTGTTTCAGTCTCTCCCGATTTTCCTCCCTAAAGCATTCCTTGGGAGGGCGGTTAATTCTGCCATTTGTGTGGGTGGTTAAGTCACCTAGGATCCGGAGAGCCATCTTGCAATGGGGACGTTGTTCGGGGGGGCTGGCGCTGCCAAGCTTATTGTATCATTAGTGGGCAGCGAATGTAGAAAAGGTCTGGCTAGGGTCTTTTTAAAAATAAATTTAGAGTACCCAATTACTTTTTTCCAATTAAGGGGCAATTTAGCGTGGCCAATCCACCTAACCTGCACATCTTTGGGTTGTGGGGGTGAGGCCCACGCAAACACGGGGAGAATGTGCAAGCTCCACACGGACAGTGACCCGGGACCGGGATCAAACCTGGGACCTCAGCGCCGTGAGACTGCAGTGCTAACCACTGCGCCACCCGCTGTCTATAATATGGTTGCCCGTGTATTTTATGATTGCGGAAACTTTTGTATTGTTTAGAATAAAAAATATATATATCTTAAATTAATTAAAGGTAGACATAGGCACCTGGTAAGAAAAGTGAGGAGCAATCTTTCCCCTCAAGAGAATTATGGAAGACTGCCATTTATCACAGATAATCAGCCACTGGGGCACGGTAACGCAGTGGTTCGCACTGCTGCCGCATAGCGGCAGGAACCCGGGTTCAAATCCGGCCCTGGGTCACTGTGTGGAGTTTGCACATTCTCCCTGTGTCTGCGTGGGTCTCACCCCCACAACCCAAAGATGTGCACGGTAGGTGGATTGGCCATGCTAAATTGCCCCTTAATTTAAATTATTTTTAAAAAAAATTTTTTTTAAAAAGAGTTTGCATTTGCACATTCTCTCCATGTCTGTGTGCCCTTCCTCCGTGTGCTCCAGTTTCCTTCCATAATCCAAAGATGTGCAGGTTAGGTGGATTGGCCATGCTAAATTGCCCCCAAGTGTCCAAAGATGTGTATGTTACCAAAGAGAAAATGCTGGAAAATCTCAGCAGGTCTGGCAGCATCTGTAGGGAGAGAAAAGAGCTCACGTTTCGAGTCCAGATGACCCTTTGTCAAAGCATGTGTATGTTAGGTGGGTTATGGGGATAGGGCCTATGTCGGGTGCTGTTTCAGAGGGTCGATGCAGACTCTATGGGTCAAATGGCCCACCCCTGCACTGCAGGAGGTCGATGACTCTGCTGGATTAAATGTATGAGAATGGTGGATTTTCCTCGCTCAGAAACATGGAGGAATGCCCTCAGATCCCCAGGAACCTCCTGTACTTTTCCCTCCTCTTACCTGCACTGCTCCTTGTAATGCTCTTTCAAAACAGGCTTTGATGGTTCTTCTTGCTTTGAGCAACTACGAGATGCAGACGGATCAGCTTCTTCATCTTCTGCTAAACAACTAGTTTCAGCAGAGTCAACGTTCATAGCTGTAACAGAAAATGAAATTGTTCTATCAATCCTGAATGCATTATAAATTAACACCATTTGGGAAATACAATTTGCAACCTCATTACTAACTTTTCACACGTTTTAAACTAAAACCAGTTAATTTCATTAACTATGGATTATAACGTTTTGTCACTCTAGGTGAATATATCATCCAGGTGAGTATGGTTGCCACCTACACCAGGAATTGTTTACAAGCTGACTCTAGAATAATTTTTCCATTTCTTTTAAAATAGGTAGCAAACATGCCAAGTTGAACAGGATATCTAGACGTAATTTGCTGAGAATCGTAAAAGAGCTAAAAATGCATCACAGGCCAAAATGAGAACAACGATGCACGAATGGGATTTTTATGTAGCAACTGGACTCGATTGTACATTTCTTTGTTCTTTAAGATTGTAGTTTAGTCGGGCAGTATGGTCGGCACGGGCTTGGAGGGCCGAAGGGCCTGTTCCTGTGCTGTACATTTCTTTGTTCTTTGTTTGTTCTTTGATTCACAGAAGAATTCATATCCAAGCATTCTTACTCGCTTGTTGGAATTCTACATACAGATGTATTATAACCTGCTACCTGAATGACTCAACGGATCAAAATGCGAGCAAGACATAACCGTGGTTTCTGGTCCAAATTAGCTGGTCTTTGCCACTGCAGCAGGACTGGTGTGATAAATGGCCTCAACATCCTGGGATTTTAAAGAGGGGGGGAATGGGGGGAGAGAGAGAGAGAGACACCCAAGATCACCTTAACGTGGTGGAAAGGATTGCATGCACCCATCTTGATGGAAGTACAACTCCTAGTAAAGCCACCCAAATCAGGCAGATCAAAAGAAACCAGACTGAAGACACTCTGCCAATCCACTGGTGAATCGGACGAATGATCTGTCCATGGAAAAATGTTACAGAAACAAACCAGAAACAAGATAATGCAAAGATAAACATCAACACAGTCTGCTGGACATAAAGGTGATGCTCTAAGCGAAATCAAGTATCTTGATCTGGACAAACAGCAGTAAGCAGACTAACTAACTAATTTAAACAACCGGCTCTTCAAGAGGTAGCTTTGGCACAGTGGGCTTAATGGTCCTCTTGTAATGGGCTTAATGTGGGTGGCATGGTGGCGCAGTGGTTGGCACGGCTGCCTCCCGGCGCCGAGGACCTGGGTTTGATCCCGGCCCTGGGTCACTGTCCGTGTGGAGTTTGCACATTCTCCCCGTGTCTACATGGGTCTCACTCCCACAACCCAAAGATGTGCAGAGTAGGTGGATTGGCCACGCTAAATTGCCCCTCAATTGGAAAAATTAAAAAGAAACGTTCCCTTCGGTGCTGCAAATGCTTATGATTCTACACTAGCATTTGTGCTTTATTTGAAAACACTATTTAGTAAATGTGTTTGGCTGTTGAAACATGTCAAAGACGAGCAGAGCATTATTATGCAACCTTCTGAAGAGAAAGATCACGTGCAAGCATTATACAACTAATAACAGAAGTAAATTGAAAAAGATTTTGTCCGTGAGATGAATTTCCCCAGATCTCCTGGCAAGTGAAAACATCCTCTGGGTTAAAGGGGGTCACCTACAAATGCAGCAAGAAACGTAGAAGTCAAAAAATACCAGTGTGAATTAAAAACCCAAAGAAACACAAATCCTTCAGGTTTCTCTCCACTGACTAAAGTTGACAATATGTACAGTATAGAGTTCATGTACATTGCCAATAATAAAAGTACACAAATAAGTTAAGGTTATCATGTAAGCAGCCACTTTGCACACACAGATTTGCATCAAAGAAAAGCTTACAAAAGACTTCAGGGATTCAAAAGAAAACAGGTTCTATTTACTGTGAATTATAACTTGGTCTGCATTTTCCACCATAGATTGTGTTGCAATATAACTTACACATCACAAAAATGTTAATTATATCAGTATGTTTTTCAGGGACAAAATATTCTGAAAATATCAGGCCATCCTAAAAGAAGTAACTACAGAGATAGTGGATGTATTGGTTATAATTTTCCAAAACTCCTTGGATTCTGGAGAAGTACCGGAGGATTGGGAAAGTGCCAAAGTGGCACCCCTATTCAAAATGGGAGGGAGGCAAAAAGCAGATTACTATAGGGCTATTAGTGTAACATCTATTGTTCAAAAAATGTTGGAATCAATTAGTAAGGAAGCAATAGCAACACATCTGCTGGATTAGATTATGATTTTCCAGTCAGTATGGTTCCATGAAAGGGAAATCGGGTCTGACTAATTTATTAGAGTTTTTTGAGGAAGTCTCCAACCAGAATGGATGGAGAGAAAACGGTAGATGTGTTGTATTGGGACTTCCAGAAGGCGTTCAACAAGGTACCTCACAAAAGGTTAAGTCATAAGAGCCCACGGTGTTGGAGGTAGTATTTTGGCATGGATAGAGAATTGGCTAATGGGCAGGAAACAGCGAGTGGGGATAAGGGGTTCTTTTTCAGGTTGGTAACCTGTGACCAGTGGGGTTCCACAGGTTTCAGTGTTGGGACCGACACTGTTTACAATTTATATTAATGACTTGGAGGAAGGAAGCGAATGTACTGTAGCCAAATTTGCAATGGAAAGTAGATGCAAAGGCAAATTACAAGAGGGATACAAACAGCTTGCAAAGAGATATTGATAGGTTAAGTGGGCAGAAAATTAGCAAATGGAGCATAATGTGGGAAAAGTTGTTCATTTTGGAAGGGAGAACAAAAGAACAGTTACTTAAGTGGAGAGAAAAAACTGCAGAAAGCTGCAAACACAAAGGGACTTTGGGGGGGGGGGGTACCACCTGTGCACGAAACGCTGAAAGCTAGCACACAGGTCTAGCAGGCAATCAGGAAGGCTAATGGAATGTTGGCCTTTATTTCCAGGGGGTTGGAGTATAATCGGGAAGTCTTGCTGCAACTGTACAAGGTACTGGGGAGACCACATCTGGCATACTGCGAGCAGTTTGGTCCCCTTATTTCAGGAAAGGTATTATTTACTTGGAGGCGGTTCAGAGAAGGTTCACGAGGATGATCCCTGGCACGGAGGGATTGTCTTATGAGCAAAGGTTAAATGGGTTGGGATTCACTGGATGTTGGAAGAATGAGGCAATCTCATTGAAACATATAGGATTAAGGGGCTTGACAGGGTAAATGCTGAGTGTGTTTCCCCTTGTGGGAAAGTCTAGGACCCGAGAGCATAGTCTCAGAATAAATGGGTGGCAATTCAACACTGAGATGAGGAGGAATTTCTTCTCTCAGAGGGTTGAGTGTCTTTGGAACTCCTTGCCACAGAGAGCTGTGGGGGGCAGAGTCCTTGTGTATATTTAAGGCTGTGATAGATAGGTGATCAAAAAGGGAATCAAGGGTTATGTGGAAAGGGCAGGAAAGTGAATGTGAGGAATGTCGGATCAGCTATGGTCCTAGCAAGCTCGAGGGGTTGAACGGCCTACACCTGTTCCTATTACTTATGGTCTTATGACTTTGTTAATGATACCCAGCTTGCACATTTAGTTGTTAAACTCAAACTTGACTACCTGGTCCATTAGTAACAACACATGAACCATGTTGGCAGCACATCATTTTCCATGCTCATGTAGAAAGGTCCCAGGGCAGCACGGTGGCACAGTGGTTAGCATTGCTGCATCACACGCCGAGGTCCCAGGTTCAATCACGGCTCTGGGTCACTGTCCGTGTGGAGTTTGCACATTCTCCCAGTGTCTGCGTGGGTTTCGCCTCCACAACCCAAAAGATGTGCAGGCTAGGTGGATTGGCCATGCTAAATTGCCCCTTAATTGGAAAAAATGAATTGGGTACTCTAAATTTTAAAAAATGTGGAACGGCCCTGCAGCGAGTAGATTACAGGCGATTTGGTCCTCCTTGCTCAAAGCTTGGCAAGTGGACTCAAAATGAGGGCTAAGCATCGTCTTGTTCAACAACATTGTACACATGTTAAGGGTCTTTCATGTAGAAAATATACCAAGATGCTTTATGGGATGAGGAAGAGAAGGCACTTTTAAAAAAAGTAATGGTTGCTACGCAGCGAGAGGTGATCAAAGATTTGGTTGAAACAACTTTTTTTGAAGATCATCTGTAAATATAGAGAAATAGAAGTGGAGGGCATCACGGAGTAGGTCCCAAGCTGTCTGAGGCCTCTGCCACCAGCAGTGACCAAAATGGAAAGGGACGAGGACAGTGAAGTAGAGAATGCACAGAAGGCCAGAAAAGGAGGATCAAAGGATATAGAAGCAGATGAAAGATTGGAACAGACGTGGAAGTAGGCAAGACGAGGTGAGGTAGTGGACAAATTGGAAGATGAGCATTGAGATATTGTATTCAGTGTGTAGAGGGGACAGGAGCCAGAGTGTCAAAAGGAAAATGGATATACGCTTGTAATGTTCTATGTTTCTAGGGAACAGGGGAGACAGGAGTGTGAATAAGGGTTTAGTTGTGGTTGAAGGAGTAGTGTGTTGCAGAGGTGAAAGTAAATAGTCCTGGAAATAGGCAAAATATGGGGTTTGAACAGGCTGCCACATTTTGCAAGGACCGATTCAACCTGACCAAACAGCCATGGGGAAGGACAAAGTTAATGGCAAAGCAGGAGAGTGAGCTGCAGGAGCTCAAAGCAAGGGCACCAATCTTCCCAATATTCAACTGAAGGCAATCTGACTTTTGCAAGCTGCAGAGAACCAACATTATCACCCTGCATGCAAAAGATCATTTCAAAATATTGCCAAGAAGCATTTCCTGTATCTTGGCAATCTATTTAGCTGTTGATCAATTTATTTATTGAGTTTGACCCTTCAATTGAGTATGGACTGGCTAAGAAGTGTCTTTGAAGCCGACTGGAAGTGGCAGCAGTATGCGGGTCAACGAACACCATTTTGAATCATAGAAATGATTGACCACAAAGATAATTTTTCATGGCTATTGTTTCAGTGCATCTACAAAAGGATACTGAATTGCATGGGTCTGCGTGACCCAGACTTTCGCACGGTCAACAGTCATTCTTGATGCCAACCGCAATTAGGCAGGCTGGAGATGCAATTTACCACTGAACTGTCATGCAAGATGTAGTGAACCGCATTTCATGGGTCAAGTTTATTGCTGCACATTAGTACAATCGGACTGCCTTTGGTTAGTCAGAAGGGGTTGAAAGAGTCTACAATTACTGTAAATTGGACAAATAAAATCACAGAGTTAACAAGATTTCCTGGTGTTGGGATGGGGTTGCTGGGGCCTGCATATCTGAATTTTAAAAAAACTCCCATGTAAATACCCAAAGATGCAACACGCAATTGAACGTTAGAAGGTCACACGATCTGATGGCAGAGGTGTCTGTGACTTAGAGATAGTGATGAATAGGTAGAATGGCGACAGCCTAGATAGGAAAGCTGATGAGATCAATTGCAATACAGTATTTTAATACTGATGCTGCTCCCAAGTGGTCAGGTTTTGATTGACAAGCCTCAAGTACACACAGATTTAGTACAGAATGCGCACATGCAAACACATTACATCAACAATGAGCCATACCTGTGGCACTTGAGCAATTATCCTCATTACTCGATTCCATTCCATCCATACTGCACTCTTTTTCCAGAACCCTCACCCCTTACGGAAATACCTGAAAAATAAATTGGAGACAGTTTTGCATCGAAACATATGGGATTTTTTAAAATTTAAATCATTTTATTGGCATTTCTCATATTTACAAACAATTGTATATATACACATCACATTTTTCGTGCCCGCGTTAATTTACTTTATTGTACACAAGAGGTTTATTTTGTCTTTCATTTAATTGATCCTATATACATTTCGCCGCCCTCTGGATCGGTCTAGTTTCCCCCCCCTTAACTTACTCCTCGTTGCTGGCCTCAAACTGGTTTTGGAACTGGCCGACAAACTGCCCAAGTATCCAGGAAGCCTTCCTCCGACCCTCGGATGGCATACTTAATCTTCTCCAGGTGGAGACATTCCGAAAGGTCAGTGAGCCAGTCTGCAGCTCTGGGTGGTGCTACTGATCGCCAGCTGAGCAGGATTCTCCAGCGTGCGATTAGGGAAGCGAAAGCGAGGGCGTCAGCCCCCTTCCCATGTGTAGTTCTGGCTGCTCTGATACCCAGAAGACTGCCACAATCGGGCATGACTTCACCCTCACCCCCACAACCTTGGACATTGTCTCAGAGAAGGCTGTCCAGAACCCAGCAAGTTTGGGTGTGGTTGGCCGGGCCCCTCTGGCACCGCTCACATTTGTCCTCCACCTCCGGGAAGAACCTGCTCATTCGGGTTCTGGTCAGGTGCGCTCTGTGCACCACTTTGAGCTGCATGAGGATTAGCCTTGCGCAGGAGGAAGTGCAGTTCGCCCTGCTCAGTGCTTCGCTCCAGAGTCCCCACCCTACCTCTGTCCCCAGTTCGTCCTCCCAATTTTGTCTTGTCTCGTCTAGTGGTGTTCGAGCTCTGTCCAGTAACTGTCCGTATATTTTCCCACATAGCCCCCTCTTCTTGTTGCTTGTACCTATCGGGTCCTCTAGTAGTGTGGTTTATGGGGTCCTGGGGTACCCTACTGTCTCTTTGCAGAGAAAGCGTTTTATTTGGAAATGTCTCATTTCCTGTCCTTTTGCTAGTTTCCACTTCTTCATCAGTTCGTCCCATGTCGCCAGTCTGTGCCCTACGTAGAAGTCCCCGACCGTCAATGTGCCCCCGTCCCGCCTCCATCTTTTGAAGGTGGTATCCAGCATGGCTGGGGGGAATCTGTGATTGCCGCAGATGGGAGCCATGGGGGACATTTTAGTTATCCGGAAGTGTTGTCTCAGCTGGGTCCACATTCTCAGCGTGGCCGCTACCACTGGGCTCGTTGTGTACATTGTTGAGTGGGCATATGGCATTTTGAGAGCATAAAGATACCAGATAGCACTTTTCTTTTTTGAAGGTGGGGGAAATGAAGAAGCTGATTCCATCTCTCAAAATACGGCTTCATATCCTTGATAAATAATTTCCAGAACAACCTTTACCAACCAAATGTACTCAACATTGAGCAGCATTTAAAAAACAAACAAATCTGGAACTAGCCAACTACCGTGATCCAATAACTTTTAAAAAAGCAATCACGTTATTGCTTGAAAAAACAAAGTTAGCTTCAGTGCAGTACACCGGAACAGTATTCGACAATTAGGCCCCTCGAGCCCATCATTCAATTAGATCATGGTTGATCTATGTCTTAGCTCCATCAACCTGCCTCGGGAAGTTACTTCCAATTTAAAGGACATGGCTGTATTACTATAGAGTTGATCGGTGGCATTGAGAGGAGTTACAAATTTCACAAATCAGCGACTAAAATGAAAAGTAAATGAGCAGTAACAGACTCGAGATGGAGACAGAAGCCCATTAATTTTACAGATGTTGGCAAGATGTTTTGTTTCTCACCTTGCCTGTGCAGGAAACTAACTTGCCCCTGACTAGGTGGTAAATGTTTGCAAATTACACACATTAAACGGGAGGAAAATCAAACCCCATACCTGTTCCACCATTTAACAACATCATGGCTAATCTGCATCTTAACTCCATTTATCCACCTCCGTTCCAGATCAGCTAATACCCGAGGATCAACTTCAGTTTTTAAATATCCCATTGACCAAACCTCAGCCACTCTTCTCTCTCTCTCCCTCTCCCTCTCCTGCCCCCCCCCCCCCCCCCCCCCCACCCCTAATTCTCTCTACCCGGTCATACCCTTTGATCATCTTTAACACCTCAAATTAGGTCGCCCTTAACCTCAAGAGTCACACAGACTCGGAACGTTAACTTGATTTCTCTCTCCACAGATGCTGCCCGACCTGCTGAGCATTTCCAGCACTTTGCTTTTGTTTCACCCTTAATCTACTATACACAAGTGAATACATAACCAGGCCTATGTAACCAATTCCATCCATAGAATCCCTAGTGAAGAAAAGTGGTCATTCGACCATCGAGTCTGCACCGACCCTCTGAAAGAACACCCTACCTAGGCCCACTCCCCCACTCTATCCCCATAACCTAACCTGCACATCTTTGGGGTGTTGGAGGAATTCAGAGCACCCAGAGGAAGCCCACGCAGGCACGGGGAGAACTTGCAAACTCCACACAGCCATCTAAGGCCGAATCCAAACCTGGGTCCCTGATGCAGCAGTGCTAATCACTAATTCCACGTGCTTGCGCTTTATTTTTGAGGTTCTTGTGTGGAACCTTATCAAATACCTTCTGCTAGCCCATATAAATAGCGCACTCCCTTATCTGCCCACTTTCCAAGCAGATCACTATTCAGTTGGCTGACTCCATAGGTTGGCAATTTGGGGCTGGTTTAGCACACTGGGCTAAATAGCTGGCTTTTAAAGCAGACCAAGGCAGGCCAGCAGCAGGGTTCGATTCCTGTAGCAGCCTCCCCGAACAGGCGCCGGAATGTGGCGACTAGGGGCTTTTCACAGTAACTTCATTGAAGACCACTTGTGACAATAAGCGATTTTCATTTCATTTTTTCATGAAAAAGTACTGAACAGAAAATAGACCACAAAGGAGGTAATCCAGCCTTCCTATTTGTGTAAACATCCCAAAATGGTGCAAAAGTGAAGAAAATGGAAAATAACTGGTGTCTTATTAGCTTTCTACCAATATTTTACGTTATGTGACAGCAACATTACACAATCAAGAGGATTTGTTCAGTCTATATCTCTCTATTCACCAATATGATCTACAAGAGCTCAGAAATCATGATTTGTAAAGATGTGTATTTATTAATCTAGACACCAACTCCTCCCCTTCACCTCCTTCCTGCCACACCTCCTCTGCCTTATGACTTAAAACATCTTTGTTGTTATCTCTCCGAGCTCCCACCAATCACTGACGTTCTACTTTGTTCCAGCTGCTACACCACCTCTTTCTCATACAGTATATAACCCAACACATTTCTCCCTCTCAACTCTGAAGAGTCTTACAGACGCAAAATGCCAACTCTATTTTCTCTCTCCACAGATGCTGCCAGACCTGCTGGGCTTTCCCAGCATTTTCTGTTTTTTCACCGACTCCTCGCCCCACCTTTACACTTGAACCTCATGCCAACAAGTGAGATATATTCTCCTTATTAACTTCTTTTTAGGGTAGTGGATTGGTATCCAATTCACTCCACAATCAGTCTGGAAACAAAATGCACCTTTGTGACAGGAAAAGAAGATAGAAACTAAAGTCATGAGAACGAGAGCCAAATCAAAGCACCTTGCAAAACTAAAGCTAGCTACCAAGGTCATCATTGCGGGATAACTTTACAAAACTGAATTGCGGGTGCATAAGGCTCGACTACAAAATTTGAATCTAAGTGGACACCTCATTAAGTTACCAGGTACAATTTGCTTATAGAAATCAACAACCAATTTGGCCAAACTAATGACACCAAACTGGCTGGGTGGAAAGAGGGACAGAGAGAGCAGAATTTTAATGGGGCAGCAAGGAAATGACAAAAACATGTCAGATGGGAGGAAGTACAATATTGGAGTAGTTAATGGAGTGGCTGCAAATGTTTTTGAGTTGATAGACTTATCACTTGGTCATTGCAGAGCACCAACTAATAAAGCAAAAAACGTTGATCTATGCTGACCGTAGAAGTCTACGGCTGCCATGTCAAACCTCCACAGAATTCTGGCCATGCCATCTATCAATTACCGCAGTTAGTTAATATCGCAAAGACACAAGGGAAATATCAAAGTCCAAGTGGGGGTGGAGGACAGCCACAAGGTTGATCCCAAACATCAGAGCATGAGCTGTAAATAAAATTCTAAATGGACTGTTGTTCTAAACCAAAAATGCAGGGAACGGGGAAATAAATACAAACAAATAAAAGACAATGGAGCAATGATCAATATTTGGAATAGTCTTCCAAGTAGGACAGTGAAGCAATAACCGGAAGTCAGTTAGATGCCATGATGGATGGGGACCGTAGATCTTTACGGTAGGGTGAGCTAAATGTGTCAAGTGGCTTCATTCATCTACACTTGTGATCTTTCTGAACTGCACATATGCATACCAAAATGCTGTCATGCAGAGCATCATAGTGAGGAGCTGGTGTAGCTAGCCAATCAGCTGGTCAAATCACTGTCTATTTTAAAACTGTCCTTTTGTACATCACAATCATTACCAGGAAAGGCTCACAGTTCATGTAACATTACTTGATTTTGAAAAGCAGGGATTCTTCCTCTCCCCCCGTGTTGCAACGTAACTTACTTTCTCTGGTGCAGGAGGGCAAAGTGTGATGAATACCCTGAAAAGATGACTTTTGATGATCAAAATGTTGATGGGTACATATTGGTGAGGAAAATAGAAATCAAGTTCATCTTTGTCAAAAACAGAATAGTCCAAATCAAATTTGCACAGAGTGGCTATTTCTCCTGTTCACTATTTGCAGCAAAACCTTAAATGTGTTTTATCCATGCATTTAAAATGTGACTACAAACAGTAAACAGAATTATTTAACCCATTGTTATTTATATGCAGTTTACAACCTGCTTCACTATAAACTTCGGGGCGGCACGGTAGCATAGTGGTTAGCAAAATTGCTTTACAGCTCCAGGGTTCCAGGTTCGATTCCCGGCTGGGTCACTGTCTGTGTGGAGTCTGCACGTTCGCCCCGTGTGTTTCCTCCCACAGTCCAAAGATGTGCAGGTTAGGTGGATTGGCCGTGATAAATTGCCTTCAGAGTCTAAAATTGCCCTTAGGGTTGGTTGAATGGGGTTACTGGGTTATGGGGTTAGGGTGGTGTGGGCTTGGGTAGGATGCTCTTTCCAAGAGCCGGTGCAGACTCGATGGGCCGAATGGCCTCCCTCCTGCACTGTAAATTTTATGATTCTATGAAATAGTCAAAACATAGATTTGCAGGCCAGTTTTAAAAAAAACTATACTACACAACTAAAATTAATAGCAAAATTAAACAGACATCAATTGAGAGTCATGAAATTGGGAAAGAGTTTGATGATAGGGCGGTACGGTGGCACAGTGGTTAGCAGTGCTGCCTCACAGTGCCAGGGACCTCGGATCAATTCCGGTCACTGTCTGTGTGGAGTTTGCACAATCTTCCCATGTCTGGCTGGGTTTCCTCCGGGTGCTACGGCTTTCTCGCACAGTTCAAAGATGTGCGGGTTAGGTGGATTGGTCATGCTAATAGTGTCCGGGGATGTGCAGGTTCGGTTTTGGGGTTACAGGGATAGGACAGGGGTTTCAGGGATAGGACAGGGAGAATGGGCGAGTGGAAATGTGTAGAGTGTTCTTTCAAAGGGTTGATGCAGACTCGATAGGCCGAATGGCCTCCTTCTGCACTGTAGGGATTCTATGATTATTTTTCACTGAAACTAGTACAAAACGTCTTCAGCCTAAACAGTTCAGGAAGTGTACTGTCTCGGCCTAAAGTTGTCTGTTAATTAGCAATTAAAAACAAGCATTTGCGTAGGACACCGAAAAAGCTTCCCAAATTTCTCCCTATTTGCAGCTCTACTCGAGTTATATCATGCATACTTGAAAATTAACAAATGAATTCACACATACGCTATACATACAAAAAAATTATTTTGAGGATCTAGATGGTACAAAACGTTTGTACAAGTGTAGTATCTTTCGAATTTCAATTCAAATTCAGCCCAAAATGACTGGATCAAAGTCTCCTCTCTCTGCCAGCTGTAAGGGACCTATATGAAATGAATTCAGCGGAATTATACCAGGCATAAGTCCACACAACATATTTTCCATGATCAGACACCATCTTGCAGTCTCACTCAAAGGCCACAAGGACGGTTAGTGCAGTTAATGCAAATATCATACCAGCAGAGTTGGAGGCTGACCTGGGAGTGCTTGATGTTGACACTAGATTCACAAAGGCAAAAGCATTTAATATAGCTACACTTAGATCGCTCACTTTTATGAACTAAAAAGCACGAAATGGTAATTAATTGGAACAACACTTTGGAATCCATTCAGAAAAAATGCCTTTTTAAAAAAAACTATTCAGCATGAAATTGGGGAATAGTTCAAAAATCTTTCACTGAAACTAGCACAAAACATTTATACAAATGTGTGCACGCATATATTATGGCAATTCCACATGCGGAGTAGTTCAGAATTAGAAGTCATAAATATAACATAGTCACTAATAAATCCAGTCACTCATAAGTCCAATAAAAATTCAAGAAATGTTTCTGTTTCACCCAGAAAGTTGTGAGAATGTGAACTTGCTACCCACAAGTAGCAAGACAAATAGCACAGATACACTTAAGATGAATCAAGTCAAGTACATGTGACCAAAAAAAAGGTTATGGGAATGACTCTGGGGTGTCATGTGAGAGTACCTTTTAAGAAATGGGTGTTTACTGGACGCCAAATTGTTGGCAAAGGTACTGGCATCGAGGATAGAGGACTGTGTCCCGGGGGTGGTGCACGAAGACCAGACAGGGTTCGTAAAAGGGAGACAACTGAATGTTAACGTGCGACGACTATTAGGGGTGATAATGATGCCCCCAGTGGAGGGGGAGGCAGAGATAGTGGCGGCAATGGACGCAGAGAAGGCATTTGATAGGGTGGAGTGGGAGTATTTATGGGAAGTGTTAAGGAGGTTTGGGTTTGGGAACGGGTTTATTATCTGGGTTAGACTTCTTTATGGGGCTCCAACGGCAAGCGTAGTTACAGGTCGACATAGATCGGAGTATTTCCAACTATATAGGGGAACAAGACAGGGATGCCCGCTGTCTCCATTGTTGTTCGCGTTGGCAATTGAACCTCTGGCCATGGCGTTGAGAGACTCCAGGAAATGGAGAGGGGTGATTAGAGGGGGAGAAGAACACCGAGTCTCGTTATACGCGGATGACCTATTTTGTTATACGTGTCGGACCCAGCGGGGGGATGATAGAGGTTATGCAAATTTTGAGGGGGTTCGGGGATTTCTCGGGGTATAGGCTAAACATGGGGAAGAGTGAATTATTTGTGATACATCCAGGGGACCAGAGTAGAGAGATAGAAGGCTTGCCTCTAAGGAAAGTGGAAAGAAACTTCCGATACCTGGGGATTCAGATCGCTAGGAGCTGGGGAACCTTGCACAGACTTAATCTGACACGGTTGGTAGAACAAATGGAGGAGGACTTCAAGAGGTGGGTCATGCAGCCTCTATCGCTGGCAGGCAGGGTGCAAGCAATTAAGATGATGGTCCTCCCGAGGTTCTTATTTGTATTTCAATGTCTCCCTATACTAATCCCCAAGACCTTTTTTAATAAAATAGACAGGAGCATCACGAGCTTCGTGTGGGCAGGGAAAGTTCCGAGAGTAAGGAGGGGGTTCCTTCAGCGTTGTAGGGACAGAGGAGGATTGGCACTACCGAACTTGGGCGATTACTATTGGGCCGCCAATGTGGCAATGATACGTAAATGGATGATGGAGGGTGAGGGAGCGGCGTGGAAAAGACTGGAGAGAAAGTCCTGCAAAGGGACGAGTTTAGAGGCGCTGGTGACGGCGCCGCTACCGATCTCACCTAAAAAGTTTACCACGAACCCGGTGGTGGCGGCAACATTGAATATCTGGGGACAGTGGAGGCGACAGAGGGGTGCGGGGAGCCCTGGTGGGGTCCCCAATCAGGAACAACCATAGGTTCGCCCCAGGAAGAATGGATGGAGGATTTCAGAGCTGGTACCAGTTGGGAATTAGGAGGGTGGGAGATTTATTTATAGATGGGACTTTTGCGAGCTTGGGAGCATTGGAGGAAAAGTATAAGTTGCCCCGGGGAAATTTCTTGAGATATATGCAGGTGAGGGCGTTTACTAGACAACAGGTGAGGGAATTTCCGTTGCTCCCGACACAGGGGATACAGGACAGGGTGCTTTCAGGGATGTGGGTCGGAGAGGGCAAGGTGTCAGAGATTTACCGAGAGATGAGGGAAGAGGGAGAGGAGTCGGTGGGCGAACTAAAAGGAAAGTGGGAAGAAGAACTAGGGGAGGAGATAGAGGAGGGTATGTGGGCTGATGCCCTAAGCAGGGTAAATTCCTCTTCCTCATGCGCCAGGCTTAGCCTGATTCAATTTAAGGTGCTACATAGAGCACACATAACGGGAGCAAGATTGAGCAGGTTCTTTGGAGTGGAGGACAAATGTGGGAGGTGTGGCGGGAGCCCGGCAAACCACGCACATATGTTTTGGGCGTGCCCGGCACTGGAAGGGTATTGGAAGGGAGTGACGGGAGTGATTTCGCGGGTGGTGAAGGCCCGGGTCAAACCAGGCTGGGGGTTAGCTCTATTTGGAGTTGCGGAAGAGCCGGGAGTGCAGGAGGCGAAAGAGGCCGACGTTGTGGCCTTTGCGTCTCTAGTAGCCCGGCGCAGGATCCTACTCATGTGGAAGGAGGCGAAACCCCCCGGACTGGAGGCCTGGGTAAATGATATGGCGGGGTTCATTAAACTGGAACAGATAAAGTTTGCCCTGAGAGGATCGGCTCAAGGGTTCACCAGGCGGTGGCAGCCATTTCTCGACTACCTAGGGGAACGTTAGAGGGAAGACAGATGACCAGCAGCAGCAACCCAGGGGGGGGGGGGGGGGTTAGTTTAGTTTAGGTCAAAGATAAAGGGGTTTTGTTACTTGTGTATTGCTAAAAATTTCTGTATTGTTATTGTTGCGTTTGCTTTGTAAGAGGGGAAAAATTGTTGTTTGGGAAAAAAATTTCAATAAAACATATTAAAAAAAAAAAAGAAATGGGTGTTTATTATATAGCTGCAGTGAAGTCAGAGTGTGGGTGGAGCTGGGCTGTCTGTTTTTACTTTCGTTTTTGAGCTGGCAGCTAGTGTGTGTTTAGTTTAGTTTTCAGAGTTGGAGCTGCATCCAGCCAAACAAGGTGTAATATTGATCTCTCTCTGCATGAAAAGAATGTCTTCAGATCACTTGCTAATTTAAAAGTGATAACTGCTCTCAGGAGAGAATTTAAATCTGCTTTGTTAAAGAGGGTATTTGTCTTATGGATGTTACTAGGAAAGATTACGGGTTACTTATAGAGTACTGTATTCTTTGGGGGAAGTATTTGAGTTGATAGTTGCTAAGATGTTTACTGTGTGTTTATAAAATGTTAACTGGGTTCCTTCCGGGTGCGGCAATGCGGAGCTGAGCCGCACGATTCGGCAGCTCCCGCTACCACGGACTTTCGGACTCGCTAGAAGAGCCCCAACGGAATTTTTTCTGAAACTAACCCGTGGGGAAGGTAAGAGGGAGGTCCCCCTCCAACCTGTATGAAACGGACTCGAAGTGCAACGGCCACAAAAGTGGCATTGAAGCAACGGGAAAAACCGGGGGGAAAAGACAAAATGGCGGCGGCCAGAGACAAAGGTGAGCTGCAGGAGCTGGAGCAGCGGGAAGGACCGGGGAAGAAAGATAGAATGGCGGCGGCCAGAGACAAAGTGGAGATGCAGGAGTTTATTAGGCACTGCTTCGAGGAGCATCGCGAGGAGATGCGTAAGGAAATGCTGGCTCCTATGCTTTCGGCAATCGAAGGACTAGGGATCACCCAGAAGGCCCACGAGGTTCAGATCCAGGAGGTACAAAAAAATAGTTGGTCAGAACGAGGACGAGATCTCGGGCCTGGTGGCGAGAGTGGAGCAGAACGAGGCGCTACACAGGAGGTGGGCGGGAAGACTGGAAGACCTGGAGAACAGGTCGAGGAGAAAGAATCTGCGGATCCTGGGTCTCCCTGAAGGAGCGGAGGGGGCCGATACCGGGGCATACGCGAGGACGATGCTCGGGGCGATGATGGGCAAGGAGGCCCCTTCGAGGCCGCTGGAGTTGGACGGGGCACACCGGGTGCTGGCGAGGAGGCCCCGGGCAAATGAGCTGCCAAGAGCGATGGTGGTGAGGTTCCACCGGTTCACGGACAGAGAGTGGGTCCTGAAATGGGCCAAGAAGGAGCGGAGCAGTAAGTGGGACAATGCAGAGATCCGAATATACCCGGACTGGAGCACGGAGGTTGCAAAGCGGAGAGCGGGTTTCAACCGGGCCAAATCGGTGTTGCACCGGAAAGAAGTGAAATTCGGAATGCTGCAGCCGGCGTGACCGTGGGTCACATACAAGGGCCAACACGCCTGAAGAGGCGTGGACATTTATACAAACCAAAAAGTTGGACTCTAACTGAGGGTTTGTGAGGGTGGGGGGGATATTTGAGGTTTGATGTGTGATGGTTGTTGTATATAGGGGGTCAATTACACGCAGGAAATGTTACATGGGTTGGGGGAGAGACAAGGACGCGACAGGAGCTGCGCCAGAGGGGGCGGAGCGGGGTTTGGTTTTTCCCGCGCGCGGGAAGAAAGGTGGGAGGGGGAACTCCCACATGGGGAGGTCAATGGGATAGCGGGGGTAGCCGGGGTCAGGTGTCAGCTGACTTACGGGAGTGACATGGGGGGAGCAAAAAAGCTAGGCAGGGGTCTGGGGGGGGGGGGGGGGGGGGGGGGGGGGGTTGCTGCTGCACTGGCCGAAAGGGAATGGGATATAGAAGAGGTGGTCGGGACGGGGGTCCGGGGACTGGAGGGCGAGGGAGGCGTGGACACGGGACTGGCCCAGAAAAGGAGATGGCTAGTCGGCAGGGGGGGGGCGGGGGTGAGAGCCCCTTCAAACCGGCTGATAACGTGGAACGTGAGGGGGCTGAATGGGCCGGTGAAGAGGGCTCGAGTGTTCGCCCACTTAAAGGGACTGAAGGCGGACGTGGTCATGCTCCAAGAGACTCACCTGAAGGTGGCGGACCAGGTCAGGTTAAGAAAGGGATGGGTAGGACAGGTATTTGAGGCCAAGACTATTGAGGTGGACAATGGAGGGCGATATGTAATGGTGAACGGTAGGCTGCAGGGGACGTGGGTGGTGTTGGTAAACGTGTACGCCCTGAACTGGGATGATGCAGGATTCATGAAGCGCATGTTGGGGCGCATTCCGGACCTGGAGAAAGGAGGCCTGATAATGGGAGGGGACTTCAATACAGTGTTGGACCCAGCACTGGACCGCTCCAAATCAAGGACTGGAAAGAGGCCGGCGGCGGCCAAGGTACTTAGGAGGTTTATGGATCAGATGGGGGGAGTGGACTCATGGCGGTTTGCAAGGCCGCAGGCCAGGGAATTTTCTTTCTTTTCCCATGTACACAAAGCCTACTCCCGGATAGATTTTTTTGTTCTGGGCAGGGCGCTCATCCCGAGGGTGGAGGGGACGGAGTATTCGGTCATAGCCGTTTCGGACCATGCCCCGCACTGGGTGGAACTGGAGCTGTGAGAGGAGAAGGACCAACGCCCGCTGTGGCGGCTGGATGTGGGACTGCTGGCGGACGAGATGGTGTGTGGGAAGGTGAGGGGGTGTATCGAAAGGTACTTGGAGGCCAACGACAACAGGGAGGTGCGGGTAGGGGTGGTATGGGAGGCGTTGAAGGCGGTGGTCAGGGGAGAGCTAATCTCCATTAGGGGTCACAGAAGAAGACAGAGGGCATGGAAAGGGAGAGGTTAGTGGGGGAGATTTTGAGAGTGGACAGGAGATACGTAGAGGCCCCGGAGGAAAGTTTACTTGGGGAAAGACAGCGGCTCCAGACGGAGTTTGACCTGTTGACCACAGGGAAGGCGGAGACACAGTGGAGGAAAGCGCAGGGGGCGACCTATAAGTATGGGGAAAAAGGCTAGTCGGATGCTGGCACACCAGCTCCGTAAAAGGATTGCAGCGAGGGAAATAGGGGGAGTCAAAGATGGAAGGGGAGCCCCGGTTCGGAGTGCGACGAAAATAAACGACGTATTTAAGGCCTTCTATGAAGAGCTGTACAGATCCCAGTCCCCAACGGGGGAAGAGGGTATGAGACGATTCCTAGACCAGCTGAGATTCCCGAGGGTGGAGGAGCAAGAAGTGGCTGGTCTGGGGGGCACCAATCGGGTTCGAGGAGCTGAGCAAGGGTTTGGGGAGCATGCAGGCGGGGAAGGCCCCGGGGCCGGACGGGTTCCCGGTGGAGTTCTACAGGAAGTACGTAGACCTGTTGGCCCCGCTACTAGTGAGGACCTTTAATGAGGTGAGAGAGGTGGGGACCCTACCTCCGACAATGTCGGAAGCGACAATTTCTTTGATCCTAAAGCGGAACAAGGACCCACTGCAATGTGGATCGTACAGGCCGATCTCGCTCCTTAATGGGGATGCAAAGTTGCTGGCAAAAGTGCTGGCCAGGAGGATCATGATGGGACATGTTACCGCTCTCGCTGGCGGGTAGAGTGCAGTCGGTCAAAATGGTGGTCCTTCCGAGGTTTTTGTTTGTGTTTCAGTGCCTTCCCATCGTGATCACTAAGGCCTTTTTTAAGAGAGTAGGCAGGAGTATTATGGCGTTTGTGTGGGCAAATAAGACCCCGAGGGTAAGGAGTGGGTCCCTGGAACTCAGTAGGGACCGAGGAGGGTTGGCGCTGCCAAACCTGGGGAGCTACTACTGGGCAGCAAATGTGTTAATGATCCGCAAGTGGGTTATGGAGGGAGAGGGGGCGGCATGGAAGAGGATGGAGATGGCGTCCTGCAAAGGAACGAGTCTGGGGGAGTTGGTGACGGCACCTCTGCCGCTCTCGCCGACAAAGTATACCACGAGCCCGGTGGTGGCGGCAACGCTAAGGATCTGGGGCCAGTGGAGACGGCACAGGGGTGCAATGGGAGCATCGGTGTGGTCCCCGATCAGGGGTAATCATTGGTTTGTCCCGGGGAAGATGGACGGGGGGTTCCAGAGCTGGCATCGGGCGGGGATCAGAAGAATGGGGGACCTGTTCATTGACGGAACGTTTGCGAGCCTAGGGGCACTAGAGGAGAAGTTTGAGTTACCCCCGGGAAATGCCTTTAGATATATGCAGGTGAGGGCTTTTGTAAGGCGTCAGGTGAGGGAATTCCCGTTGCTCCCGGCACAAGAAATTCAAGACAGGGTGATCTCGGGCGCATGGGTCAGGGAGGGCAAGGTGTCGGAAATACACCAGGAGATGAAAGAAGAAGGGGAGGTGCTGGTAGAAGAGTTGAAGGGTAAATGGGAGGAGGAGCTGGGGGAGGAGATCGAGGAAGATCTGTGGGCGGATGCCCTAGGTAGGGTTAATTCCTCCTCCTAGTGTGCCAGGCTCAGCCTGATACAATTTAAGGTGGTTCACAGAGCTCACCTGACGGGGGCGAGGTTGAGCAGGTTCTTTGGGGTAGAGGACAGATGTGGAAGGTGCTCAGGGAGCCCGGCGAACCATGTCCATATGTTTTGGTCATGCCCGGCACTGGAGGGGTTCTGGAGAGGAGTGGCGGGAGCAATATCTCAGGTGGTGAAAGTCCGGGTCAAGCCAAGCTGGGGGGTAGCAATATTTGGAGTAGTGGACGAACCGGGAGTGCAGGAGGCAAAAGAGGCCGGTATCCTGGCCTTTGCGTCCCTAGTAGCCCGGCGAAGGATCTTGCTAATGTGGAAGGAGGCGAAGCCCCCCAGCGTGGAGGCCTGGATAAACGATATGGCTGGGTTCATAAAGTTCGAGAGGATTAAGTTCGCCCTGAGAGGGTCTGCGCAGGGGTTCTACAGGCGGTGGCAACCGTTCCTAGACTATCTCGCGGAGCGTTAGAGGAGGGTTGGTCAGCAGCAGCAGCAACCTGGGGGGGGGGGGGGGGGGGGGGGAGAATGTCCGGGGAGTTGGGGGGCGTGGATGAGCAAGAGATAATATGAAGAGTCGGGGAAACTGGCACGTACGGGAGAGAGCCAGTGCACAAAGCTAAGTAAATATATTATTTTGCCATGTATATATCTTGTTCCGCGCGATTTCTCGTTTTTTTTAATACGGGGGGGGGGTTATTGTTTGAAAGGGAGAACAGTGGTGTTAAAAACTTTAATAAATATATATATTTTTTTATAAAATGTTAACTGGATTCATAGAATAAACATTGTTTTGTTTTAAAAACACTTTAGATCTCTGTTGCATCACACCTGAGAGTGGGCCCTTGTGCTCCCCATATCCAAAATCTATTAAAAGTTGTGGGTCAGGTGAACTCCATGATACACTTTGGGGTTCTCTGAACCCTGGCCCGTAATAGGGATTAGATGGAAACAGGCTTATGTGGAGCATAAAACGGACAAAATCCAGCTGAATTCTGTAAATTCTATTTTGTTCCTAACCATTTTTAAAATATGCATCCCACTTCTCCATAATTACCCAAAACCTCTTAGTATCACAATTGTAACCACATACTCTTCTCTCTGCAGGTGGAAGAGGGGACTGTTCTAACACGAATTTGATTCAATTCAAAGCTAACCCTGTCAAGAGGGATTCAGATGCATTCTTAAAAAATAATGGGAAAACAAACTAGTCGAGGAGTTTCAAGAGCAGCTACAAGAGCAAAGGGACTAAGCAGGTTTCCCCACTTTCTCGGTCTTATAGCTTTGACAAAGGGTCATCTGGACTTGAAACGTTAACTCTGTTCTCTCTCTACAGATGCTGCCCGACCTGCTGAGATTTTCCAGTGTCTTCTCTTTGGTTTCAGATTCCAGCATCTGCAGTAATTTGCTTTTATCCAGGGACGAAGCAGGTTTCTAGCTCCTGAACCCTATCTTTGTTGGAAATGCACATAATATCTTCATCCTTGTAGTCAGATATTCTGCTCATCCGAACAAGGCAGGGAGAAAACAGAGGTTCAGTCAGCAACTACCCGTCTGAGAACCCAGTTCAATTAGGACAGAAACCTCCAAATTCTTCATAGAGTCTGTATTACAGAACTTTTAAACAACCAGGTTATCTCCTACTATTTCACCATTAGTCCATCAAAAAATTATTAGCATTACTTGAGCGATATTACTAATCATGCAGTGATTTCAACTGCTGAATCCTGCATTTCAGAAGGCAAAATAAACAATTTCATTTTTTCCTGTTCACAGGGCCGCATGGTGGTACAGTGGTTAGCAATGCTGCCTCACAGGTTCGATCCCAACCCTGCGTCACCGTCCGCGGGGAGTTTGCACAGTCTCCCCGTGTCTGCATGGGTCTCACCCCCACAGCCCATAGACGTGCAGCGTCTATGCTATGCCATGCTAAATTGACCCTTAATTGGAATTTAAAATTTTTAAAAATCCTGTTCATATCTTTTGCAAGTACCAGTTATGGTAAACGGTAGACATAAACAAAAGAGCACGGTGACAGTAGGTTGCAGTACTTTAGTCTACTATTTAGAGCACTGAAGTTTTGCTCGTCATTACCTAACATGCAGGTTTGTTCAATATGTAGTCTTGTACGGCATTTGAATTGGGCAATAAACATTAATTACAGCATATTGCTGTATATATACGCTGTGCTCCATTTTCTGAAAAGGCAAACATATAGTGCCTATACATTTTTGCTTTATATCATCAGTGCCTTTGACGTAAATATAACAGTTCATTGCACATAATGGGATTTCATGAAATTTTACATTCTAATCTTAACACAAGCTATGATGCTGACACCAATAGTAAATGCAGCCAAAATATCACCAGACCTACTCAAAATGATTTCTGTCTATATTAAAAGTCCACATTTATTAAACAATCTACTTAACTGCAAAAACCGGAATATCTTGTGGATATGCATACAACTATAACTGCAATTTAGCTTCAGAAAGCAATTGAAATCTGTTTACATGCAAGTGAAAACGTCATACAACATCTGCTCACGTTTCTCAAATTAAATCCAAACACCTTGAGCACAAGGGTAGGATAACTATTTTGAATGAGATGCAACGGGCACTTTATATTACTATCTCAAGAAACAGTAGGCCAAGAATTGTCTTTTAAACACCAAACTATTTTCATATACACCACAACCTTCTTTGGGATTGTTTAAGCAAGATTTTTAAAAACTCACACTTATGCATCTCTAATCCTACCTACAAATCCTGTTTGCCCAATTTCTCACCGAAAGCTGATTAATTCCAAAATTAATTTTACCCCCCACCAAAAAAACAGCAGTTCACGTCACCGAACACTGCACAGGGTGCAACATTGTACCGTCCCCACACAAAAACCCTTCGCTCACGCACACCACACGGCGTTTGCCGCCACAAAAAAAGATGCCCACTATGCAGACCACTCACAATACACTCCTGCACTTCCGTGCAAAAAAAAAACGTCGTGAAACTATCTTTGAATAGAAGCAAGACACAGTAAATAATTTCTAAAACGCAATGCATTCCAAATTGCAGTAACTGAAACAAAAGGTCACACAAGTAACTGACCCGACCTTATTTGGGTTTGTGAAGGCCGACATGAAATAATTACAACTCTCGAGCTGCTCATGAATCTCCTACCTTCGGATTCAAATTAAGAGTTTTAAAAGCATATGGTTTTTATGCTCATAATTTGCACCATGAAAATTTGATTGCATTAACTGGACGGCCGCGGTCCGGCCCAGATTCTCTAAACAGAGGTTTTTTTTTAGAAAAATTATCTATATTGTCTTACATTTAATTGTGGGTTGCAATTTATGCTGATTAAAAGAAATACCTTATTGCTTGCCCTGCACCTCCCACACTCCAGCGATCCCGGTGGAAATTCCCCGCTGCATGGCTGATCCCATTCCTCGTCCAGAAAGCTTTATGACCGACATTGGCCTCGGGCAGCAGGCTCCTTGCTCGGGCCCCGGCCACTCCTCACTATCTCCGGGTTCGGCCTCACTACTTCCTGTTACAAAGTACTCACAAACATCCGACAAAACCCCAACGGCAAAGGGGGAAATTAAAAGACTCGGCCAATCCGGCCAAAACCGACCCCTTCCCCCCCAAAAAAAGAAACCGAAAAAAACGAAAAGTGAAGAAGAACCAAAAACATCCACCGGAGCGACGGAAACGTCCTCACTTCCGTTCCGGGGAGAAACAGTGACCCCCAAACTCCAGTTCCACTTCCAGCTCAGGCAACGATTCGAACAAAACACGAATATTTATTTCTAAGCACACAAAAAAAACCCGCTGACCGGCTTAAGCGCTTCGTTTTACAATAAAACGTGCAGATACACACAGCCAGAATATTAATAGAATCAAACGTCGAGTTCCTACAAGAAATCCCAACCGTTTCGAACTGGAATTGGGAAGGTTCTCAGGCGCATCCTGAAATTATTTAAACACATCAAGCTCCACTTTCGAGGAAGATCTATTCTACTGGCTGCTTAACCAAACATGTAAAAAGAAAAAGTGACACAGAAACCTACTTATACATGCACTGAAAAGTGAAACTAAAAAAAGAACACATGTCGATGGACTGAAATGCCCGGGACACAAAAGCTTCTCGTACCAACGAAACAAAAGGACTGATTGGAAAGGGTAAATCTGTAACTCAACTGCAGGTCCCATTTCCAAAAGCAATTTTATATTCATTTCCAAAATTGAATGGAAATCTCCAGATGGAAGCAACAATAAATGCTCATACCAAATTATCATCTTGTTCTTAATGTAAACAAACTCCCCTCCATTTAATTTCTTTTTAATAAGCGACATTTTCGTATCCATCTCCTACCTGCGCTGCAAACCACAGAATTGTCAGAGCGCATGAGGCCATTCAGCCATCATGTCTGCACCAGCTCTAGCAATTCACTCAGTGCTATTCTCCTGTCTTCTCCCCATAACCCAGCACATTTGTCCATTTTAATGCTTCAGTTGAACCTGACTGCACCATACTCCCAAGCAGGCTGCATGAAGAAGTTTTTTCTCACACTGCTTTTGCTAACTATCTTAAATCTGTGCCCTCTCATTCTCGATCCTATCATGAGTGGGAATAGTCTCTCCCTATCTACTCTGTCCAGCCCCCTCATGATTTTGAATACCTTTATCAAATCTCCTCTCAGCCTATTTTTCTCCAAGGTAATAAATCCCAACTTCACCAATCTATCTTCTGAACTGAGGTTCCTCATCCTTGGAACCATTGTCATGAATCCTCTGTGCTCTTTCCAATGCCTGCTTCATTTCTTTCCAATAGCATGGCATGCAGAACCGGACACAATACTCCAGCCGAGGCCAAACTAGTATCTTATACAAGTTCAACATAACCTCCTTGCTCTTTTACTCTATGCCCCTATTAATAAAACCAAGGATACCGCTTGCTTTCCTTTTTAAAAAAAATTTGAGTACGCCCAATTTTTGTTTCTCCAATTTTAGGGACAATTTAGTGTGCCCAATCTACCTAACCTGCACATCTTTGGGTTGTGGGCAAACACGGGGAGAATGTCCACACAGACACGGTTGGCTTTCTCAACCTTCCCTGCCACCTTCAATAACGTACGCATGCATACACCCAGGTCACTCTGCTCCTGCACCCTCTTTAGAATTCAGCTTGGTATGGATCCTGCTCTGCCCAAGACCGCAGGAAACTACAAAAGGTCGTGAATGTAGCCCAATCCATCATGCAAACCAGCCTCCCATCCGTTGACTCCGTCTACAATTCCCGCTGCCTCGGAAAGGCAGCCAGCATAATTAAGGACCCCACGCACACTCTCTTCCACCTTTTTCCGTTAGGAAAAAGGTACAAAAGTTTGAGGTCACGTACCAACTGACTCAAGAACAGCTTCTTCCCTACTGCCATCAGACTTTTGAATGGACCTACCTCGTATTAAGTTGATCTTTTCTCTACACCCTAGCTATGACTGTAACATTATATTCTGCAGTCTCTCCTTCCTTCCCTATGTACGGTATGCATTGTTTGTACAGCATGCAAGAAACAACACTTTTCACTGTGACAATAATAAATCAAATCACTGTACCCTTTTATTTTATATTGTCTCTCCATGTTCTTCCTACCAAAATAAATAACTTCATATTTCTCCACGTTGAACTTTATCTGCCCATCTGTGTCTTTCTGAAGTTCTACACTATTGTCCTCACAATTCCCAAGCTTCTAAGTTTCGTATCATCCGCAATTTTGAAATTGTGATCTGTACACCAAGGTCTAAATCATTAATATATATTAGCAAAAGCAAGGGTCCCAACTCTAACCCATTCTCCAGCCCAAAAAAACATAATTAATGACTACTTTCTGTTTCCTGTTACTCAGTCAATTCCGTATCCATGTGCTACTGTCCCTTTTATTCCATGAGCTATAAGTTTTCCCAAAGTCTGTTATACAACACTGTAACATATGCCTTTTTGAAGTCCATGTACACAACATCAGCAGTATTATCCTCATCAACCCTCTTGTCACCTCTTCAAAAAGCTCCAGCAATTAAACAAGATTTTCCCTCAAGAAATCCATGCTGGCTTTCCTTAAATTAACCCATATTTGTCCATGTGAATAATAATTTGGTCCCAAATTATTATTTCTAGATGTTTCCCCACCACCAAAGTTAAACTGATTAGCCAGTAATTGCAGGGCTATCTTTATACCCTTTTTTGAACAGGGTGTAGCATTTGCAATTCCTTTTTTGCTTCCCTTATTTATTTTTTTAATTCCCCTCTGAACCTTATATATTCAGCCTGGGTCTCAATTGTATTGCAGCCCTCTGACACCACCCTTGAGTTTAAGGAAGAATGGAAAATTATGGCCAGTGCCTATGCAATTCCCACTCTCACTTCCCTCAGTATCCTTGGATGCCTCCAATCCCAAACCTTAACAACTTTAAATACAGACAACCTATCCAATACCTCCTGGTCACTCAATTTTAAACCCTTCTATGCTGAATTGCCTCCTCTTTCACCAAGGAAGAAGATGCCATGGCAGATCCAAAGTATGAATTTAATGCCCTCTGCAATCATCTTTTTCATCCCTAATTGGCCCCATCCATCCCTAGTTGGCACAATTCCTCCTTTTACCACCCTGTAACTATTTCTATGCCTCTACAAGTCTTCAGGATTCCATTTTATGTTGGCTGCCAGTCTCATTTCATTCTCTTATTTCTTTTTTAAATCCCCTCTGAACCTTGTATATTCAGCCTGGTTCTCAATTGTATTTTCTATCTGACATGTCATAACCACACATATTCTTTATCTTAATTTCTACCTTCATTCATGGGATGTGGGCTTCGCTGGCTAGGCTACTGGGTTACGGGGCTAGGGAGGAAGTGTGAGCTTACATAGGGTGTTCTTAGGGCGTCACGGTGACGCAGTGATTAGCACTGCTGCCTCATGGCGGAGGACCCGGGTTCGATCCCGGCTCTGGGTCACTGTCCGTGTGGAGTTTGCACATTCTCCCAGTGTTTGCGTAGGTTTCATCCCCACAACCCAAAGATGTGCAGGGTAGGTGGATTGGCCACGCTAAATTGCCCCTTAACTGGAAAAAAATAATTGGGTACTCAAAATTTAAGGTGCTCTTTCCAAGGGCCGGTGCAGACTTGATGGGCCAAATGGCTTCCTTCTGCACAGTAAATTCTATGAACTCTTATCCCTCTCTGCTCTATACACTACTACTATCCCAGTCTATGTTCGGATAATTATAACTACTGTCTAATTCATGCATTTCGCTATAATTTTGTTGCAAATTTATTCCTCTACATCCTTCCCACTAGTTGGTGGTCTGTAGACTAGAACTCGCAATTCTTTGTTCCTTAGCTCCAGCTAAATAGATTCGGTTTATGACCTCTCTGGAACATCCTCTCTCTCCAGAACTGCAATATTCTTGTTAATGAATATGGCATTCCGCATACCCCCTTTTCTTCCTCTCCTGAACACCTTGTATTTTGGAATATGTAACACCCAGTCCTGTCCTCTTTGAGCCAGGTCTGTTATAGCCACAACATATTTTCACGTGACCACCTCTGCCTGCAACTCACCAATCTTATTCACAACACCCCATGCAATCACATACATGCAGAGTAATCCTGTAATTTCTCCCTTACTCTGACTCCACCCATCTTATTAGTCCTTACTCTCGTGCTATCTGTAGCTATTTATCTCACCCAGTATTCTGTGTACCTTATTATTCCTCTCTAGATATTATCTCCTGGTTCACACTCCTGCCCAAGCTAGTTTACACCATTCCCCAAAGGTATGAGCAAAACACCCCACAAGGAACTCAGTCCCAGCTCTATATAGGTGCAACCTGTCTGGCCTGTACAGGTACCATCACCCCGGAGCCAGTCCCAATGCCCCAAGAATCTAAATCCCTCCCTCCAGCCACGCATTCATCTACTTTATCCTCCCATTTCACTTGCACATGGTACTGGGAGTAATTCAGCGGTTTCTGCTTTTGATGTCCTGCTTGCTAATTTCCTACCTCGCTCCCTAAATTCTGACTGTCCCTTTCTACCTATGTCACTGGTACCAATGTAGACCATGACTGCGGGCTGTTCATCTTTTCCCTCAGGATGTTTTGCAGCCATTTAGTGGCATCTTGACTCTGGCACCAGAGAGGTAACATACCATCCTGGATTCAGGACAGCAGCTACAGAAACACTTACTTATTCCCGTCAAATCAACTATTATTTCCTTTCCTGTCTCATTGTACCCCACGGACAGCTGAGACTCACCCGTGATACCATGGACTTGATTCTGGCTACACTTCCCAGACAAACAATTGCTCTCATCAGTATTCAGAACCAAATACTGGTTGGAGAATGGGATGTGCTCATGGGACTCCTGCAGTACTTGTCTGTTCCTTTTTGACGACCTGTTTCTCACCCATTCCCTCGCTCCTTGAATACTCTTAAGCTGTGGGGTGACCACATCTACAAACGTGCTATCCACAAAGTTCGCAACATCACAGATGAACCGCAGTGATGCCAACTGCTACTAACATGAGCTGCTGATGACACTTGCTGCACAAATGGTGATCCAGGCACTGAAAAATGTTCTGGAGTTCCCACATAGCACAGGATACACATTATGGAACTCAGAGCAGGCCTGCTATTTCTCTTATTAGTTAACCTTGTTACTACTAATGAACCTTACCAGTTGTAATAAACCTTACAACCAGCAATAAAGCTTAATAATACTTACAAATTCTACTGATACTTAACACACCTTACTAGTTCTAATAAACCTTACTCAAATATAAAAGACGACTTACCAGCTATTCGCTACTTATTATTAATTTTTAAACTGACAGTTATTCAGACTCAGCCCCTAAACAGCAAAGCTCACCAGTCTTTCCTGTGATGTTACACCTAAACTTTAGATTCCAACTTGAATTCTGAGCCCACAGACCATGTAATAGATATAGTCCCGCTCAGCCACTCTGAACTCTCACTTTCACCAGTTTTTAATCCCACGCAGTTTCTCTGAACTCCCACTTTCTCTTGCTGGTTTTTAGTGCTGCTCAGCCCCTCTACTTCCTGCTTTTAGGTACTTTAGTCTCGTACAAGCAGTGTCCACATCAATTAAATGTAAGGTGCTTCGTATCATATCTCATCACAAATAATTTAAAATAATTTCTGGTTAAATTCCAATAAATTTTGACAAGTAATTTGCAACCTCTGCATCCTGACTAAGCCAATTTTCCCACCCAATCTGATCATTCAACACTACTTCTGCCTCAGCACCTCTGCTTTTGTTAACTTCCGACTCAATTATTCCAATGCTCTCTGGCTGACCTCCCATCATTCACCCTCCCGCCCAAACTGAAGATTACAGAAAACTGTGCAACTCATATCCTACGTTGCGCCAAGTATTATTCACACATCACTCTGTGCTTGCCAACCCATATTGGCTCCCGGTATATGAAGGTCATGATTTTGAAATTCTCAACCACACGTTCAGAGATCTCCATGGTCTCATTTCTGTAACCTCATTCAGCCTTGCAATCTTCTGAGAACTCTGTGCACCCACTGCCTCCATCCCACTATTGGGGGGTGTGCTTTCGGCCAACTAGGCCCCAAGTTCTGAACTTACCTCCGTAAACGTCAGCCCCTCCACCACACCCTCTCGCTGCCTTGCTCAAGAGCCTCCTTAAAACCTACCTGTTGGTCGCCTGTACTAACATTTCCTTTTTCGGTCCCAGTTCGAATTTTGTAGTTTTAAATTCCCATGAAGCAAAGTTAAAGGCACTGTATAGTATAGTTTGTTTGAATTTTATACATTGAGTTTCCAGTGACATAATTTATTCATACTTCCCTATAAATTTAGAGTACCCAATTCATTTTTTACAATTAAGGGCAATTTAGCGTGTTCAATCCACCTACCCTGCACATCTTTGTGTTGTGGGGGCAAAACCCACGCAAACACGGGGAGAATGTGCAAACTCCACACGGACAGTGACCCAGAGCCGGGATCGAACCTGGGACCTCGGCGCCATGAGACTTCAATGCTAACCACTGCGCCACCGTGCTGCCCTTATTCGTACTTTCCCAATGTCGAAGTATAAAATTAATCTGGGACAGCTCTATGATCAGGGACACAATAAGAATGCAGCAAAAACAAAATAACGACTTGCAGTATACAGCGCTTTTCTCAGCCATCAGATGTGTCAAAGTGCCTTCTAGCCAATGAAGTATTTTGAAGTGAAGTCACTATTGTATTGCAGGAAATGTACCGTAGCTCATCACCATTCCTTTGCTAACTAGAATGAACATTGTGGAGTAAAAGCTTCATGGGGAGGGGGGAATGAAATAAGGAGAAAGGATCCCCTAAACTGTCACGTAAATTTGCATTTTATCACATTTTTATTATAAAATCTCATGAATACGAATGGGGTTTCAAAATGCTGCTAACCTGGAACTTCTTTTTACTGCAGTCTTAATGCTGTTCACAGTTTGACTGCCCAGCTGCTTCCTTTTCCTCAGTACTGTGGGTTTTCGTTGGGAAATTTCTTCAACTGCCAGCATAAAAATCCTCACTGTGGTCAGATCTTCCCTAGTTTAGATCTGCCTGCAACATCTGCAATTATTTTATTTGAATTGGAAACACTTACACTCATTCAGGTTATCCCACAAAGAATCCCAGCTAAAATTAAACTTTCCAATGGAATACAATCAACATAAACAATGTATCTGCAATATTGATAAGAAATAACAGCTATGAAAAGAATGGCAGTAACAGCCAATGTGATATGGGTGGAAATTAGTAATGGGGCAAAAAAGAACAACTGGCATTTGTTTCCAACCATAGGCTGGAAATGAACAAAGGTATTTTGAGAAGATGCTGGGGGAAACTGCAATGTGATATTCATGCCAGCATTTCAGTATTAGATCCCAAGTGGTCAGAACACAAACTGAAAGGGACGAATAAAAAGGACAGTTTTGTACAAGTAAACATAGATTTTACTTGTGGCAGCACGGTAGCACTGTGGATAGCACAATTGCTTCACAGCTCCAGGGTCCCAGGTTCGATTCCGGCTTGGGTCACTGTCTGTGCTGAGTCTGCACAGCCTCCCCGTGTGTGCGTGGGTTTCCTCCGGGTGCTCCGGTTTCCTCCCACAGTCCAAAGACGTGCAGGTTAGGTGGATTGGCCATGATAAATTGCCCTTAATGTTGGGTGGGGTTACTGGGTTATGGGGATAGGGTGGAGGTGTTGACCTTGGGTAGGGTGCTCTTTCCAAGAGCCGGTGCAGACTCGATGGGCCGAATGGCCTCCTTCTGCACTGTAAATTCTATGAAATTCAACGCAACACATGAAGAGAGAGAACTACGTAAGCTTTATTTGATTTCATCTTTAACAATGACCTTAGTGGGCAACACGGTGGTGCAGTGGTTAGCACTGTTGCCTCACGGCGCCGAGGTCCCAGGTTTGATCCCAACCCCCTGCCCGTGTGGACTTTGCACATTCTCCCCGTGTTTGCGTGGGTTTAGCCCCACAACCCAAAGATGCGCAGGGTAGGTGGATTGGCCACACTAAATTGCCCCTTAAATGGAAAATGAATTGGGTACTCTTGAATTTATTTCAAAAAACAATAACCCAGAGGGCAAGCATGGTGGCGCAGTGGTTAGCATTGGGACTACAGTGCTGAGGACCCGGGTTCGAATCCCGGCCCTGGGTCACTGGCCGTGTGGAGTTTGCACATTCTCCCAGTGTCTACGTGGGTCTCACCCCCACAACCCAATGATGTGCAGGGTAGGTGGAGTGGCCACGCTAAATTGCCCCTTAACTGGAAAAAAAATAATTGAGTACTCTTAAATTTATATTTTAAAAAACAATGACCTTTATATAGTACTTTTGTCTACAAGGGCCAGTTTAGCTCAGTTGGCTGGGCAGCTGGTTTGTGATGCAGAGTGAAGTCAACAGCGCGGGTTCAATTCCCCGTCCGGCTGAGGTTATTCATGAAGGCCCCGCCTTCACAACCTTGCCCCTCGTCTGAGGTGTGGTGATACTCAGGTTAAATCACCACCAATCAGCTCTCCCCCTCAAAGGGGAAAGCGGCCTATGGTCATCTGGGACTATGGTGACTTTATTATTTTATGTATAGTTCATCTAGATATCATAATTAAGAGCAAAAGCAGTGATGCAACACTTAAGAACATACCTTGGTACAAAATATGTACAATATATCCTCCTAAGACACCAACCACAAAGTAAATTTTGCCGCAGCATAACCACTTTCCTCAGCTGTCAAATAATGATCTTTTTAGGCTTCTTGGGCACATCAACCCAAAGTTTGACCAGGTCACTAACGGCATGGTTGGGTAATACCTTAATGCGGTGTCCTGATTTACTAGAAAAATGCCCTTTGGACCAGTTTACAGCCAGATATGGGACACGACATGCATCTGTAAGGGAGCCCAGACCTGACAAACAGTGATTCCTGGTACGGTGTGTATGATTTAAAATGTTTGTTATTTCTTTCTCAAGAGTTACAAAGCCAATGCACAGAGTGGGCAGGGAAAGATTAATTAATCTCCTTGCTTGCTCCAAAAACCAATTCAAACTGAATCCAATTCATGGTCCCTACAATAAGAGACATACTAGATCCAATCAGACAAGAACAGGCATTACACCCAATCTTACGCTTGATCGTAGCCAAAAGGTGTATACGATTGTTTAGAAATGGCAAGGCAGGGCTCAGTTACAATGCATGACAGTTGGATATCCAATCAACTCACTATTCAGATTCTCACATTACAGAATGGCTACCTGGGCAAGCTGATGGGAGGGAACTGTTGCACAATCGGGAGCATAGGGACAGAAAATAGTGAATAACGTTTTACATTTCTAGTCACTGCATTTCTCCTGATAGGAAAAAGGTTAGCACAACTATCTTTAATGATGTATGATATCAGCATTCCCAATTACTGCACAGCTACCAAGAAAAGCAATTTTAAAATTTTCTCAAGATATATATTTTTGAAGCCAAACTGCAGTCTGAAACTGCCACATTCTCGCAACAAAAGTGGGAGGGGGAGAAATGGAAGGGGCTGGGCAGAGAAAATTAGGGACAGTGGAGAGTTCCACACTGCTGCCTTACCTGTAAAATCCTTATTTTCTACCACCTCCCAAAAGTTCCATCTCGATAAGAGTATCCTACTTCCTTTCCTTCTGTACTGAATAACTCCTCACGGCCGTGATTTCAATATCAACTTGCCTTACCCACTCTCTTTTGATGGAGTGGTTTAATTTAGGGATGCAGGAGGTCAGAACCAGAGGACTGCAGAGATCGGAGGGTTGTACGGCTGGAGGGCGGTGCAGAGAGAAGGAAAGAGAGGCCATGCGAGGGATTTTGAAACAAGGTTGAGAATTTTAAAATAGCGGGGCTGACGAGCCATGGGCTAATAAGTGAATGAGACAGTGAGAGTTTTGTGAAGGTTAGACTAGAGCTAATGAAAACATGGTTGAGGATTTCAGCAGCTGATAAGCTGAAGCAGCGATGGAAACAGAACAGAGAATGAATTTCCAAATTATACCAGGGTTTTAGACATGTTTTTTCTGATGTAGCCTAAACAGCAGCCTTAAAACTGCCACTTTAGCAGCTAAAATGTAAGACTGCTACAGACCTGATACCCTAAATATATTTAGAGTTTATGCAGATTTGGAACATCACAACATGCAAATTTCTGCTGCACTTGCTCAGCCCATATTTCATATTCATACAACAGGAAATCACAACAGAACATGGAAGTAATGCACCAATTGAAAGCAGCTGTGAATACATCCAATGAAAAACGACCTTGAAATTACAATGAAATTGCAATGAGTCAAAATCGGATGACACAACATTACAGTTGTTGTCAATGCCGTTGACCAATTGCAGAACAGATCCCATTGAACAATGTCACTGATAAGCCAAAATTCTGCATAGCCAATCTTATCTAAGCCCGTCACATGATCGTGCTGACCAAATCGAGCAGTGTTAGACCACACAAGAGCTCAAAATCATGCAGCGTTGGGGAAGCCATCATTTGACATTGAGATCTCCCTGTGAAAGGATGTGCAAAGCCTTGAGAGTATGGGTACACCTGCAAAAAAGTTTAAAGTGTTGTCGATTGGAGGGAAGGTGAAGCTGATACAGCAAGTGAAAACCCGTGGCGTGAAGTGGAAAGTGAACATTGCAAAGAAGTGGGAGATTCCACCATCAGGTTTGTCCACCATTATAAAATACACGGCAAACTTCTTGTAACCATTCGACAATCAGGCATTCTCTCCAGCAAGGAAGAGCATGAGAACAGCTGCCTATCCCAACATTGAAGAAGCCCTGCTAACGTTCAAGGCAGCCTGAGCAGTGAACCTGCAGCATTTTTAAGGTGCAGATCATGAAAGTGGGCAGGAAATTACAGATTACTGCCCCATGCACTCCAATAATCGCTGGTCTTAAGAGCATCAAACTGATGTTCTTACCTTGCAACTCCACGGCCAAGCTCCAGCCAATGGAGGATAGGAACCTGAAAACCCACAACTGATGGCAGTGATTTCTCAGGTAATCAAGTCATCGGCAAGGAGTACAATCCAATTGTTCAAGATGCCATATTCATGATGAAGGAGGCATGGAAGATGGTGACAGAAACCATAATTGTTAACTGCTTCCACCAAGCTGGGTTCCAGCAGGTTACGACTGCACAAAACTTTGAAATCTAGGAGTAGTGAGGCCAACCAGCCCAATAACGAGACTCCAGCAGCGACACCCGTGGAAACTTGTACTGAGGTGGATGATGCAGTGTGCTGCACAACAGAACTGTCAGATGCAGTACATCTACAACCCAGGAGGCCAATGATATGATCCTGAAGAGTCCAATGAATGCCCGCCTGCTTACCCAGCTGTTTCCCCAGCCAATGCCAAAAAGACCGTAGATACTCTGGGATTTCACACTACAGCACAAAAACACCGGAAACATGTTTGTTTGACTGCATTGACGACATGGTGAACTATATCACACACACGTCTGAAGAGATCACGCTAAGCAGAAAAGGACTACAGAGATTTTTTTCAAAGCTAGCTCCTAACATTTTCAATGCAGAGATCCAACCTTTTACTAGGTCAGGTCATTGTGAGGTATGAATAAATTGAATAAAGGCTGCTTCACACATTTACTGCTTTACTGTGCTTTCATTTGGCATGAGAGTCTTTTTTTTGACATAGGCCATGCTTTTAGGCATATCAGGTTACATAGAGACATGCTCATGTGGGAATGGAGCCTCCTCAGCCATCACAAAGTTCTGTTTAGCACAAATATGTGGGCAGATCCCCTTGGATTCGACTCATCAGGATTTTACTACAACACTGAGCTAGCAATAAAAGCTATCAAAAGAGCAGGCAAACCATCAGCATTTATCAAAATTCTTTCAACCAACACAGTAAACATTTCACAGTCAAGAAATTAACACTGAAATACAATTTGTAATATCCAAAACACATCTCTCATCTGCCTAGCTTCCTGTTGTCATATTTTTAGTGTGCATTTTCTTCTAAATAAATTTAGAGTACTCAATCATTTTCCCAATTCAGGGGCAATTTAGTGTGGCCAATCATCCAACATCTTTGGGTTGTGGGGGTGAGACCCACGCAGACACGGGGAGAATGTGCAAACTCCACACGAAAAGTGACCCAGAGCCGGGATCGAACCTGGGACCTCGGCGCCGTGAGGCAGCAGTGCTAACCACTGCTCCACCACGCCGCCCCTAGTGTGCATTTTGTGTCAACTTTTTTTAGCATTATAACCTTTCAGTCCCGTATTTGTCAGAGTTTGTGTGTAAAATCATCACTGATTGCATAATTTGGTATTGGATTCCCATCAAACAAAAATGTTTTTTGTAAATATATTTATTTTGCCATTTTGGAATTAAAATGGCATCATTTAACCCTGGTGTTTGTGGGACTTTGCAGAGCACAAATTGCTTAACTGGCTGAGAAATATTTTGGGATATCCTAACATTAAAAAAACTCAAGTTCTTTCTTTCTAGCTAAATGCCAGTGGAACAAGAGGAGGGGATGGAGCAGGGTTTAAGCAGGTAGTTTAAAGGAATCAGGGTATGGGTAGCAATGGAAGCGAGGGGTTGATAGGAATTGGAACGGTAGTAAGAAGAGGAAGGAGTAGCAGATGTGTTATGTTGGTAGCAAGGTGGGGTAAGTGATTGGTGGAATGGAGGGCAGGGAAGAGAACCAGTGATGTGGGAATGGGATGGAAACTGCTGACTGACACTTTTAATTTCCTTTACAAATGCAGTATGCAGACATTGCTGACTCCTTTCCCTGCCACACAAACCAAAAGATAAAGACAGAAGAAGATAAAGAGGACTGAAAAAAAAGATAATTATGGGACAGAAAATAAAAAGTAATACCAAAAGATCAGACGTGTCATATGTGGTCATATTCCATGACTGATGGTGCATATGACTCTGTCATTCTGCTGATTTGATTTAAAAAAAATAATAGCATAATAAATAGTTGTGGATGCTCCATCATTGAATATGTTCAAGTCTCTCAGATATACTTTCCTGAAGGATTGTCTAGTAGCTGCAAAGCTTAGTGGCAAATGTTACACCCTTGTTCAAAAAATGGTGTATGGATAGCCCCAGTAATTACAGGCCAGTCTGTAATTTAAATTCAGATTCAGAACAATTATTCGCAGGGTGGCACAATGGCTAGTGCTGCTGCCTCAAGGCGCTGGGGACCCGGTTTCAATCCCGGCCTTGAGTCACTGCCCACGTGGAGTTTGCACATTCTCCCAGTGTCTGCGTGGGTCTCACGTCCACAACCCAAAACGTTGTGCAGGGTCGGTGGATTGGCCATGCTAAATTGCCCCTTAACTGAAAAAAAAAATTGGATACACTAAATTTTTTTTCAAAACTTATTCGGGATAGAATTAGTAGTTACATGGAAAAACGTGTATTGATTAGGAAGAGCTAGTGTGGATTTCTAAACGGGCAATCGCGTTTAGCTAACTTGCTGGAGTCTTTTGAAGAGGTAACAGTGAGGGTTGATGAGGGTATTGCTATTGATGTGGTAAACATGGACTTTCAGAAGGTATTCAATACAGTGTTACACAAGACTTATGAGAAAGATCGTAGCTCATGGTATAAAAAGGAACAGTAGCAATGTGAATACAAAATTGGCTGAATAATAGGAAGCAGAGAGTAATATTCAATGGATATTTTTTGGGCTGGAGGGAGGTTTGTCATGGAGTTCCCCAGAGGTCAATATCGGGACCCTTGCTTTTCCTAATGTATACTAATGATCTAGAACTTGGTGTGCAGAGGACAATTTCAAAGTTTGTGAATGACTCAAAGCTTGGAAGTAATGTAAACTGTGAAAAGGACAATGTAGACAAGTTGGTGGAATGGGCAAATAAGTGGCAGATGAAGTTCAATGCAGAGAAAAGTGAGGCAATGCATTTTGGTAGGAAGAGCATGGAAAGAATACAAAATAAGGGGTAAAATTTATAAAGGAGTGCAGGAACAGTGGGTCTTGGGTGTATACGTGTATAGATCATGGAAGGTGGCAGGATAGGAGGAGAGAGCAATTAATAAAGCATATAGTATTCTGGCTTTTATTATTAGGGGCATAGAGTGCAAGAGCAAGGAGGGCATTCTAAACTTATACAAGTCACTAGTTAGACCTTAAATGAGAAACTTCAGTTGTGACGATCGATTGGAGAGTTGGGAATGTTCTCTTTGAAGAGAAGAAAGCAAAGAGGAGATTTGATAGAGATGGTCAAATCATGAGAGGGCTGAACACGGTAGAGGAGAAAGTGTTCCTGCTCATAAAAGGATCAAGATTTAAAGTGATTGCAAAAGAAGCTAATGTGACGTGAGAGAAAAATGTTTCCACACAGCGAGTGGTTATGGTCTGGAATGTACTGCCTGGAAGTTTGTTGGAGGCAGGTTCAAACGAGGTATTCAAGGGGGCATTATTTGAATAGAAACAATGTGCAGGGATGTGGAGAAAAGGCAGGGGAATGGCACTAAGTCTTGATGCCCGTTTGGCGAGCTGGACCAAATGGCCTCCCTTTTGTGCTGTAACAATTCTGTGATTGCTCACATTTAAAGGGTCTAGGTGTTCACAAACTCTGATGGTATGAGGATCCCTCAGCGTGTGTCACACATTACAAAAAGAGTCTACTTTTGCACAAAGGGTTTTTTTAAATTTCCAATTAAAGGGGAAATTTAGCGTGGCCAATCCACCTTTCTTGCACATCTTTTGTGTTGTGGAAATGAGACCCACGCAGACGAGGGGAGAATGTGCAAACTCCACACGGAGAGAATGACTCAGGGCCAGGGATCGAAACCAGGTCCTCGGTGCCGTGAGGCAGCAGTGCTAACCAGTGCGCCACCATGCCGCCCCTCAAAAATAGACTTTCAAACCTTGTGCCATTTGTTGCTCTGCAATACAGCCAACAAAGGAAAATTTCACCCCGGTTTTCACATTTACAATGTCACTATCCAGCAGGTTGTTGAGGCTGCTATGACCCAGATTTGTCTCTCCACCCCCAAATCCATTAGAATATATTTAATTAGTATATATCATTAAAAAATCAAATATGAATTGTTGGTCACACATTTGCAAATTTCAGCTAAGGAACTGATAGAAATCAGATTTTCTGGTTAGCTATAGATGAGGTAGATAAGGGGTTTTAAATAAGAAATCATTGGGAGTAATTGACTAAATCATATTAACCATGAGAGTAAGAGAAGCTGACTAACTGGGAATTAATCAGATAAGACTTAAAATGTTCATATTTTGCAAGTTGTGTAAACTGCTAGAGACTCCAAGGTCAAACATCAGAAAGACCCTTTGTGTTAAAGAACTGGGCTGAGGTCCCAGTTCCGTTTCCATGGTAACGACCAGTCGGTCCATGGTGATAAGTCCTGGTGGGAAATGTGTTTCACTCAGACAATGTTATGGAAGATTACCCCAAATCATTTATCGCTTAAATTGAGACAGACAGACAGTTTGGTCGAATTGAGCGAATTATAAATTAGTTAAAGCCAATCACAGTTGTAAAGAGGACAAACCTTTTGTCGGGATGAGAAAACTCATTCCGGAATCACTAACCTATTTTCTGAGACGTATTCTGCTTGCTTTGCAAAATCGCCATTTTCTTTTGTTTTAAATCACTGTCGTTTTTGTATGTGCATCTTGATTTGAAGAAATTACCAAGAAATATAATTGTATTTTGAATTCAACTACTGTATTTGCTAAAGACAATCGATCGGACTAGCTTGCTGCAGGGCTAGTTGGGGCTTTCTAAAATTTTGTACTGAAATGGAGTTTGCCAGTAGACTCTAAAAAGCTGACAAATAAAGTTTCAAATGACTTTGCCAAAAAGTACAGTCTGGAATCTCTGGTATTTGGGAACTAAGAAGGGATAATGCATATCCAGGGTTCCAAATAGACACAAGAGATCCATCAGGAATGTAACAAAATGGAGAGATGTGGGAATAGAACATAGAACAGTACAGCACAGTACAGGCCCTTCTATGAACAATCAAAAATTGCCAATCAGCAAAAAAGTGCAAAAGGAACCAAGTAAGTCACTCAAAATACTCTAAAAACTATTTTTTCATCATCTCACTTCACTCAGTCGTGAATGTAATAATGGAAATAAGGTTTATAACATGATAAAGCATTTAATAATAAATTTTACATTTGTTTTACATACCTGCATGTGCTGCATGTAGTTGGAATATATCAAGGTTTTCCAGCAAAAGCCTGTCTCTCATGCAAAAAACCCAAGCCTCGTGTTCAGGGGGCTTAGGAGAGCAGTTTAATGAAGAGGTTCAACAAAGTAACAGAATATGGGCTGGATTCTTCTGCCCCGTCTACCGCAAGATCACCACGGGCGAGACGAGGACAATGGAAAAGTCCGTTGACCTCGGGCGGGATTCTCCGGTCATCGGGCAGTCGTGGCCAGAGAATCCCGCCCAGAATATAACTCTGAAAATTCATTGGTATCACTGGCTGAAAGCTACTTGTTCATAGTTCTCAGGACGCACTTCTTTTCCGTTTGATGACCAACAAACACCGCATTTCGGAGTGAGGATAGATAACACCAGTTCTTTAATAGAATTGACTGCAAGTCCAACAATTTACATTTCATACCAAAACATTTTGTTCATAAGCCCTGCCCACTAACCAGTAATGAAAATGGTCTGAGGAATGACAGTCAATAATCTGCAGTATAAAACCTATGAAGGTAACTGAAACTTCTGCATCTACATCTGATTTACCACCAGTAACGGACAGGAGAAATGAAGCAATTAGCTGCATTTCAGAGGCTATTTATAAGTGCAATTACAGCAGGTTACATACAGAGCTTAATTTGTGCAAGATGGAATACGAGGAGAACAAAATAATTTTTTATATTTGCCAACAATACTTTTGCGTGGCCAATCAAAGAGCACTTACTTTGTCTTGAGTACATGGTTTTTCAAATCCTTTGGTGTCTGTACACCTCCCTCCTGAAGCAACAAAACCTGACTGGTGATCAAAGCAACTGGAGATCTGCTAGTCAATAATTACATTGCCACACATCGTCATCAAGACCATTATGCTGATTGTATTGGATGATGTTTGAATATCAGGTTATGGATATGCTGCACATTTTCAAAAGTGGGAGCAAAACGAACCCATTCTTCTAACTGAAAACCCAAACAAGAATTATGTGTCATTTTTAGGCAGGAGAGCAAGTTCTTTAGGTATGCTGATGACAGCAGTTCCATCAAGCACATTTCTCTTTGCTCCAACAGTTACTTCTGTGCTGTTGATTTGCTTGTCTGACAAGTCAAATTATTTTCAGCTGAACTTGGGGAAGACCAAAGCCATTGTTGCACCTGCCAGAATCTATGTTCCATTGCCATTGATGCAAACACCCCATCACGTGCCACGTGCAATATTGTCATTTGTCTAATCCTGGTCTGAGTTTCATACATTGCATGTTCTCCATTAAACAAGTTTACTTTAGTTTCCTCTTCCCTACATTGCACACCTCTATTCCTACAAACAAATTTTCTATACTCGTCACCTCCAAAATCGATACTCCAATGCTATTATTAATGGTCTTGCATAATCCTCACTCCACAAACTCCAGCTTGTGCAAAACGCAACCACACCACTTCTGTCTCACATCAAATTCCACTCGCCCATCTTTGTTGATCAATAATAGCTCTCTATTCCCGCAAAACATGTACATTAGCAGCCTTGTCGTCACAGCTATCCACAGCATTGGGCCTTTAAACCTTAAGAACTCCGCCCTACAATCCAACCTCCCGTGCCCTTCTTCAGTCCACCATGAGTTGCAGAGTTTTCAGTTGCCACTGTTCTGCTCTCTGGTAAGTCCCTCAGTAAATCTCTACGTGCCTACTCATGGATCAACATTTATAGCCTCTCATAGCCACATTTAAGTTAGTTTGCAAAAATTTGATTTAAGGTTTCCATCTAGTGTCCATCTGAGTACAGCCATCTCCAAGAACTGGATCTCTTCCTAACCCTGCCCCATTTTGTTCCATCACACCCTTCCCATTATCCCAACTCATCCACCACAACCACATCAATTACATCATTTCTTACCACTTATCCAGGCTCAAATCCATTCTTAGATAGACTCATGACTTCACGGTGTTCTGATCGACTCATTCACGGTCATATCATCTGCATGTCTTCCAGAACATCAAGTAAAACTGTTTCATCCCCACAATCCGGCACACATCCCATACAGGTCACACGCAGAATTTGATTCCTTCAACCTAGATCCCCCTCCAATCACACTGTCCCCACTGCCGAAGGTTCTTCACATCCATTCTTACATCTCTCTGCACAACATCCATTTCCTTGCTAATAAGGCCCTTCTCATCCACAAAGTATCCTGCAGGCTCCATTAATGTGCTCGGCTTGACGAAAACCCTACTCCACCAGTGATAACTCTTTTCCACACACACTGAGACTGCTCCAACCAGCCGCACATTCCATAATGCTCACCATCATGGCAGTGTCATTAGCAATGCCTGCTCCTCAGATTACACCTCCTCTGGCATTCTAGTATATACAATGCATCAGCTAATACAGGGCTTTTCAAACTCAGGGTCGCGACCCGCAAGTGGGTCGCGGAGCGATCGGTTGTGGCGTTCCCGCTCGCAGGAAGAACCAAAGGCATTTGAAGACTAAGCACGGAGAGTTCGAGGACAAATCTATTTTCAAGGCATGCTGCAAGAACTTATCGTCAGCTGAAGTGCTTAGCAGAAATGTAACATTAATAACTAAGCCAGAGAGATCGTGAAGACCAAACAGGCCCACCTGCCGCATTAAAAGTCAGCAATAATGGTGTGTCAGAAGGTCGGCCAGCATGGGTCGCGAACGCCAGCCGGCATGGGTCCGAAGGTCCGCCGGTTGGTAAAGGTGGGTCCCGGGGGAACAAGTTTGAAAAACAAAGCTAATATGTTAAACAGCAGCCTTGGCTGTACTTGATGTCTTGGTTCCTCCCAGATGTCTCAGCCTCCTATTCCACTGCTTCTCCAGTACAGCACTGACCTTCATGACCCCAAATCCGAAGAATACAGACCCAACTTCGCTGGCCCACTCCTGCAACATTCTCCATGTCAATGGCCCAGCACTTCCTGATCCTGGTATACTATACGTTCCCTTCTCACTCCTACTCTAATATCAGTTTAAAACATTTTTTTTAAACTGCTTCCTCTGGAACCCGTTCTGTTTTGCCTCTCTCTCCGTCCCCAAATTTAAAAGCTTCCTGGAAACCTACCTTGTCAACCGCTTCCCCTACTCTCTTCTCTACTCAGGCCCAACTTTCTGCACGAAAGCCCCATGAGACACACATAGAAACACATATAGAAAATAGGAGTAGGCCATTCGGCCCTTCAAGCATGCTCCACCATTCACTTTGATCAAGGCTGATCATCAAGTTCGATACTCTGACCCCACCTTCTTTCCACCTAACTTTGTATCATCTGCAAATTTGGAGATAATACATTTCATTCCCTCGTCCAAATCATTAATATACAATGTCTCAGTTGGGGTCTTAGCACAGAAACATTTTCTATATTTTCTTTTTTGAGAGGTTATTTGGCGTCTTCCACTCTGTTAAAGGAACTATAGAAGTGCAAATATACGGTTGTTGCAAGGTTTGTTAATCTGTTTTAGCAAAGTGCACCTTCAAATGACTTCCATCTGATCCAACCTTCTCTCTGTCTTCTCAAATCAGAGTCAGCCTCCAGCATTAATGCTAGAGAAAGAGTCGAGGAGATGGTGAGATTCCCCATTTCTTTGACTGACAGCAGTGATCTCCTCTGACCATTAATTTAACTCAGCACTCATTTCAAAAAATGCAACTTGGAAAGGAGAAGCTTGGTGGTGGGGATAGGAAAAAATAGAAGGAACAGTTTCTTTATTCCAAACAATAGTAATATGTTTTTAATAGCTACCACTACTAAAAGAAAGACTTGTGTTATACAGTTCCTTATCTCCAAGCATCTACAAACAGGATTTCACACAATGAATTGATTTGAAATACAATGACATACGTCGGCAAATGTTCCAATTATTTTGCATTCAGCAAGATCCGAAAAATAATGAGAGGAACTAGTTAATCCATTTTTGGTTGAGGGAGGAACATTGCCATAAGATCTTAAACCATTGAAATGGGTAGATGGGTCGACCAACCCTCTGAAAGAGCACCCTAACTAGGTCCACTCCCCCACCCTATTCCTGTAACCCCATAACCCCACCTAACCTTTGGACACTAGGAGCAATTTAGACAGTGGGAAGAAACTGGAGCACCCGGAGGAAACCCACACAGACTGTGGAAAGATTTGAAAATGGGGGGAAAAGATAAAGTAGTTTTGATTGGTAACAATTTGGTCAGTGAAGTGCACAAGGACAGTCGGACGTTTTGGAAGATGGCACAGGTTGAAGAGCTCTGGTTTTGCTGAAACTTGTGCAGGGTGAAGAGAGCAATACAGAAATCAATGTTCCAGTGTGCAAAAGATGTACATGATGATTGCAGCAGCAGAGAAGCTGATACAGGAAAGCAATTAGACAAATATCTTAAGAGGTGAAAGAATCATCTTGCTCACTGACTGGATTTTCAGTTAAAACCCCAGCAGAGAACTGTAAAAGACAATAGTGGTGCATGTCCATAGGTTCTGCTGGCAAAAGCAGCCAAGGAAGTTCATGGTAGACAGTACCAGATGCACACTTGTGCTGCCGACAGTCAAATATGATTTCAGTTTTGTTGCCAAATCGCACCGGAGATGCCAATAATGTTGCTCTTTTTAACTGGATACTGATATGACAGTTATTAATGATGATATTGCTTTTCAGAGTCGCCAGATATCAAATGATACCACCACAAGGTTTTACCGGATATCGATCAAAGACCCAACAACCAGTTACTTAGTTCAAGTTCAATGATAGTTTATTTACACACAAGAATTACTTCGACATGCAACATTAAACACAACAAGCTAAATTACACCTAACACTACAACAACCTGTACTTAACTTCAGGCACCCGGCTTTATGCAGAGGAACAAGGCCTTTGTTCAGATCTTGTGTGGCTGGGTCTGGAAAAGTGACTTTGTTTCTGCTGGGCTCATCCGTCTGGTAGCGATCGTTGGTTTTGAACTTGTCTTCTGGTTGTGATGCTGCACTTGGTTTTAGGCGTAGGTCGGGGCCAAGAGAGACCGAGCGCCGGTGCCAAGAGAGACTGAACACATGTCTCTCTTTATCCTTCTGGGGTTTTGCACTCTTTTGGGCGGTCCTTAGCTTTGGACCCAATAAGTCGGCAGGTTTCGAGTACTGCCTTCGATTTTGGCCAATAAAGGGGCGGGGGTCTTGATGGCGGGGCATGTCCTGAGCGGTCATTGGCCTTGGCTTTTTGGGCTCCCTGAGCAAAGGGAGTGGTGCCGATGAGTCTGTTTCTGTATCTGTTACCAGAGTACAGGCCTTTTGTTCTGGGGAAATGGTCCATTAGAATGCAAAGTAGCTGGGGGTTTCGTCAGCATCTAGTTATCGGAGTTGCCAATATACATCAGCTCTGAGCGTCTGAGTCCTGGGTTGACGATATTTCTTATGGTTCTTTGCAGGTGGCCATATTTCCCGGGATCCTTTGAAAGTGGCCATCCCAGATGGCTACAGTTTTGCCAACTGATTGTTTCCACGTATCTAGAACTCCAAAGATCCATTCCCTTCAAGTAATGGACAGATGCCAAATATTTTCAAACAAAGCCATTTTCAAACAGTCCATTATTTAAGAAATGTGAGAGAAACCAGAAGATGACAGATATATTAGTCTACTGTGTGTTGTGAGAAAGTTACAGGAATCTGTCATCAGGGGCAGAGTGGCTGCACACTTGGACAAATATGAACTGAGTAGAGAGTCAGCATAGATTTGTAAGTGGCAAGTCATGTCTAATTAACCTAGCAGAATTATTGGAGGATGTCACTAATGTGGTAGGTAACAGACTGTCCATGAATGCTATTTATATGGACTTCCAGAAAGCATTCAATAAAATTCCACACAATGGACAGTTAGCAAAATAAAAAGGGATGGAAATTGGAGACACTATTCGTATGGGTCAGAAATTGGTTCAGAGGAAGGGACCAGAGGAGGGATAATGGGTATTCATTTAAATTGCTAGGGAGTGACTAGTAGTGTCGTCAGGAATCTATGCTGGGGCCTCAGCTTTTCTCTATATTTATCAATGCCTTAAATTATGTAAGAAATATGTCCAAGTTTGCTGATGGCGCTAAATTAGGTTGCATAGTAATTGGTATAGATGGGAGCAGAAAATTGCAAACGGATATTGATAGATGAAATAAATGGGCAAACTGTAGCAGATTAGGTTTAGTGTGGACAAGTGTGACGTCATCCAACTTGGCCAAAGGCTCAAAATATTTTCTAAATGGAGAGAAACTAGGAACTGTGATGGAGCAGACAGATTTAGGGGTCCATGTGCAGAAGTTGCTAAAAACAGGTGGACGGTACAAAAAGATTTTAGAAAAGGCTATTGGAATGTTAGCATTTATCTCAAGAACGAGAAGCTATGTGACAGTGGTCACAGGCAGCACACAAGCACATGTGGCTAGCACTGTGCCTTCACAGCGCTAGGGTCCCAGGTTCGATTCCCAGCTGGGTCACGGTCTGTGCGGAGTCTGCACGTTCTCCCCGTGTGTGCGTGGGTTTCCTCCGGGTGCTCCGGTTTCCTCCCACAGTCCAAAGACGTACAGGTTAGGTGGTTTGGCCATGCTAAATTGCCCTTAGTGTCCAAAAAGGTTAGGACGGGTTACGGGGTTAGGGTGGAAGTGAGGGCTTAAGTGGGTCGGTGCCGACTTGATTGGCCAAATGGCCTCCTTCTGCACTGTATGTTCTATGTTGTAGAGCAGTAATAAGACATAATCTGGAGTACTGTGTCCAGTTCTGGGCACCACACTTCAAAAGGATATGCTGACCTTGGAGCCATGAATCACATACTTACCTGAAGAGGCTAAAAAGGTTAAATGTATGAGGAGAGGTTGCAGAGACTAGGCTTGTATTCCCTTGAGTAGAGAAGATTAGGAAATGATTTAACTGAGGTGTTTAAATGATTTGATAGTGTTGATAGAGGAAATAGTTTCTTTCTGGCAGAGGAGTCCAGAACAAAAGACAACCTTAAAATTGGAGCTGGGCCATTCAAAGGACATCAGCAAACACTTCTTACAGAAAAGGTAGTGGAAATCTGGAACTTTCTTTCCCTTCGTCTTTCTCTCCTCCCCATCTTTCCTAAAAGTGGCTGAGGCTGGGTCAATTGAAAATTTCAAAACTAACTGATAAGATTTTTGTTATGCAAGTGGATTAAGGGTTATACTAACTTGTTTGTAATAGAAGTCTCAAGTCCATTACAGCTCATTCACTTTTAATTGTTGCAACTGAATTGTTGCGAAATCTTGCAACTCCTCTCAACGCTAGTCTCATCTTCCAAATTGGAAGTGGCTAAGATACAGATCCGTTTTGATCTAACTGAATGGGGGAACGGCTCAAGGATCTGAATGGCCTAATCCATCTAACTGAATGGGGGAACGGCTCAAGGATCTGAATGGCCTAATCCTATCTCTATATTCCTAATTTAAATTATTTATTTGTTGCATAGTTTTCAATTATAAAACCTCATGTGCTCTTTCATTGAGGCTGTTCAAATCAAATTACGAAGTAATTCAAACTTTAAGCAAAGAAATTGACATTACAGAAACTGTCTGCATTATTATTCAAAAGCTCATGCAACAGGTCTTTGTAATATTTAAGATAGCTTTCACTGATTGATAAATCATTCCCCACCCAATGCACTGCTTGTACAATGTCATCTAAAACAAGACCTGAAGTTGAAAAAAAACCTACTGCAAGTCTAGAGAAAAGAAAAAGCACATGGCTGAACAGAATCTTTTTCTGAAACATGGTTCTATCTTCTCAGAAAGCTTTCGCAATTTAATAAAGTGTGGCTTTGCAGGATGTTTTTTCATCTCCGGGATGTGGGCACGGATCCACCCCAAGAATATTATCTGCTGGTTTTAATGGGCCCATCTAAAATCGTTTTAGAAAGTTTTAGCCCAATTCCTAGTCGGTATAGATTGCACAAACAGATATGTTACTTGGAGATGCTACAAACGGGAATAAAAATTTCATACTGATAATTGTAGAGGGGGTTCTTTCCAAGTTTGAGTCAAAGGAAGTTATATTCAGCAAATTATACATGCAATAAATTAACTCTGATTGCCTAATGCTAGCACCAGGCATCCAAAGTCGAAAGTATTTTAGAACATGATTTGCCTCCTCAAACAAAAAGTTAGCAAAACATACTGGCATCCCTGACGGCTCACCAATTTTCATAAGTATCCAAAAGCAGACACCAGGAAGGTCCCAGATTCAATCCCAGTCAATGCTAAGCTATCTGATTTCAGACTTCAGTGACAATCTCTGGCTTGGAAAGAGGAAAATGGGGCACGGTTTCCATTCCTAATTGCCATCACTGGCCCTGCTAGAAGTGTGCATCTATGAACATCCGCAAAGGACAAGATCAGACTTATCCCTGATACTACCAACATGCCAACACTCACCATCAAGGCTCATGCAAAACGAGAAGGGCCACTAGTTTATGCTGTCTGATCAAGTTAAATTCTGTTTTTACTAACTGTGATGCCGGGAAATGTTTTGGAATCACATTCCAAGATTTTGCCCACTGACCATTGGCTTATGTCACTGGAAAGATCAAATTCCCATTTTCATTCCATGGGAGTAAAGCATTTTCTGGATTTTTACCAGTTTGTTGGGGTCAGATTCTGTTATTCTGTCCATTTTTCTGTGAAGCGACATCCATGGAATCGCACCTTAGTTAGGAACCAATGCCTTCAGGAGAGGAGAGGAGAAAGTTAGCAAATTAGAAAAATAACAGTCCTTCAGGCTTCAGACAAGGTTCCCCATCCTATTAAGAGCCAGGAGAGGGCAGGATTGGGCTTCACTATAATTCCCTCCACAAATTGCCGAACAATATTGATCATCTAGGCTCACACGTGAAGGATGCATATTTGGGGGACATACCAGAGGGCTGCTGTACTCCATTTGTTTGAGATAGCCATAAAAGTAAAAATTTAACTTTTGATCTTTCAGAAATCCACACTGTTTCTGAGATCAGTTTCAACAGGGCTGCCTCAAGATATTTGATGGGTGAATAGTCATTAAGCTCGCTTTCCTCCACCTTAATCAAAATATATCTGGGCTGGGGCAGCATGGTGGCACAGTGGGTTAGCACTGCGGTCTCACGGCACCGAGGTCCCAGGTTCGATCCCGGCTCTGGGTCACTGTCCGTGTGGAGTTTGCACATTCTCCCCGTGTTTGCGTGGGTCTCACCCCCACAACCCAAAGATGTGCAGCGTAGGTGGATTGGCCACGCTAAATTGCCCCTTATTTGGAAAAAAATGAATTGGGTATTCTAAATTTATAGAAAATATATATATATATATATATATATATATATATATCTGGGCATTGAAATTGAGAATTCTTGAGGCTGCTTGCAAAGTCCCAATTTCATCAGTTCAATGATAGTACTAGTCTCCAAAAGGTGTGTGTACAGTCCTAGGTCATTACCAAACTACTTGCATTGATTCAAATAGCTCTCTGCCTCACTGAAAATACTAAACACTCTGGTTAAATTCACCTTTGAGCAGCCTAAAAGAGGAAACTGCTTTTCAACTATTTTCCCTTACCACCAATACACAAAATACAATTGAGGCAGAGGACTGCAATATTTCAGTCAACCCTGACAAAAAACTATGGGACAAAGTCCCACAACAAACTCCCAATATGAAGCCCTCATCCAGGTAGTCACATTTATCCCAACACAAAGGTTTCAATCACATACTGTTGTAACTTATTCATCCCCCCAACATTTATTTAATCAACCTTCAGATCATTGAACAGCAGAAAGATGCAATTTCAGAACACTGCCATTTCACAAAGTGCAAGATATACAAGTTATTGCAGCCTTTCGCAATAGCAACATAACAAACATAATAATCTGCCTCCAAGATTGACAAAATGTCCAAATCCATTCTGTCAATGTATGTTGGCATTTAAATACTGCACGCGAGACTTTTGGGCCACAAAAGTGCACCAAGAAAGCTCAGGGACAGCCACAAATGAAATTTAAATCAATTTTTCCATTAATTTACAAGTTACTGATACGAAAGGTGCTTGGTGGTCTGATTTTGGTCTTCTCCATCATTGAAACAGTGTTGAGGATAGTCTTTTCATAATCTCAATGCCCACCGAATTGAATAGGACAAAATCAGTGATTAAGAAATAGAAGAGCAAATAGGATCAAGTTGCTGGAGTTTCAAGGGCCAGATTGCAGGAACATTTGTTTCATCGGGCACGACTCAGTCACACCTGTCCGATGCAGTTAGTCCTTACAGCTTAACCCTCATCGGCTGCTTTCCCTTTAATCATTTACTAATCCAGATTACCCTCCATGTACAATTAGCCTTTCAACAGAGTTAAAACATGAAAACTGGCCACTCAATTGAGGTATCAGAGATTGAGAAAAAAGGTTCCGTCTTGTGGCAGCTCGGGATGGACAAAAAAAAAATGTAGCTTTGCAATGAAATGAAATGAAAATCGTTTATTGTCACAAGTAGGCTTCAAATGAAGTTACTGTGAAAAGCCCCTAGTCGCCACATTCCGGCGCCTGTTCGGGAAGGCTGGTACGGGAATTGAACAGTGCTGCTGGCCTGCTTTAAAAGCCAGCGATTTAGCCCTGTGTTAAACCAACACCTGATAATCACTTGTCACAGTAGGCTTCAATGAAGTTACTGTGAAAAGCCCCTAGTCGCCACATTCCGGCACCTGTTCAGGGAGCCTGGAACAGGAATTGAACCCGCGCTGCTGGTCCTGTTTGCATTACAAGCCAGCTGTCTTAGCCCACTGTGCTTAACCAGCCCATGGTCACCCATGAGAAATGGTCACCCATTTCTCAAGTGAATTTCTTTTTCTTTTTAAAAAGTTTTGAAAATTGGTACCAGAAGCAAAGGCAAGCAGGATCCTTTGTTTTGTATCTAACACGAGAGATAGATGATGCTAAACTTATACAAGACTTGGTTGTGTTCCATTACAGGAAAAATACAAAAGCAATGGAAAAGATACAGATTCATTGGGATGAGATAAGAATGATGGATCACAATTCTGAAAAAGAAAATTCAGAAAAAGGGTTAGATTGCTTTCACTGGTTGGGGACAGAAGTAGTGATGAGGCAAAAAAAAAAAGATAACACAAATTTATGAAAGCAAAAATAATTAAATGGGACATTTGAAAGTACTTGTTTTGGCACAGGGTAGTTGAGAGTGTGGTATTATCTGCCATTGGATACAAGTTTGAAAAAGAGAAATATAAATTGAAAAAAAGTATGGGGCAAGCAGGAGAATGGAATTGGGCACAGTGGTTCTTATTTAGAAAAACACTAGAATTGGCTTAATGGGTCAAATGAGCTGTTTTGGTACTGCAATGTTTATGATTCTAGGTGGTGTACAATGTCGATATCTTGTTCAACCATGGTGCTCTGCTTTTAACTCCAAATCGGCTCCATCACAAGGACTGTATTCTTTAACCTCAATGCCAGTGTCTCTCTCTCTCCCCACCACTGATTCAATTGCTGATATAATACACTTGTCGAAGCTTTTTGTCTTGCACTCTTCAGGACAATCACAAGAATACCAATGTCAGGGGAAATAACAACTTTCTACTGTATGAGAAGTGCGCGCTGATTGGTTGGTCAGTGGACTCTAGATTGTCATAGATAATGCACCAGTTGATGGTGACTGACAGTTAACTGTCAAGCATTGTTTGAAAATTTAAACCAGGCAGCTGAATAGGCAACACTTATTTTGTTTAGCTGAGACAGGCACAATGTGTGTACATGTTAATTTTGTCTGCAAAGAACAGGGCCCAGTGTATTATATGTAGCTTCCAGTACACGCAAATGTGCCACATTTCGAGCCAGAGTGACAATCTTAAATTGGTTGTCAGCATAATTTGGAGCACATTGAGGATTATTAAGCAAATGTTGTCCAATCACAGAATCACATCTAATGTTGGACACGGTGTTTTGAGTTTTGCAAGCATGGGCTAGTTGGGTATGGTCTATACCGTGCCCATTGCAAACAACTAAAGGGACGTGCTGTTTGATACGATCCTTCAATCTTTGGGACATACAACCTACATACACCTAGCACCACACTGGCACTGAAATTCATAGACCACATTACTCCTCACTTGTATGATAGGCAGAACATCTGTTTGGCTTGACAGCTGCATCTTGTTAGTGGTGAGTACCATGGGTGTTGCTACTGCATGATAGCAACATGAAAAAGCAAGCTTCACCTGTTGCCCAAATTTTTGAGATCCCTTGCCAGAGTAATTGGAGTTCGACTGAGCGCTTTTCAGGGCCGAAAGTGGAACATTGGTGAATAGGCTAGCACAATAGGTTTCCATGCTATAAGGTTGGCTTTTTCGGCAAACCTGTAGATAGAGTCCAAGCCATTTGCTCAACATGAAGCTGTGATGCTGAAATAGGGCGCACAAAAGATATCCTGCGGGATAATCGCTTGATCAGATCATTGTGTGTTGCACCTCGCACAAACTTATGAACGGGCCCAATGCCATCACTTTCAGCACTGAAAAAGTGTCAAGTCTACCTCAGATTACCCTGGATGGGCAAGATATCTCAAAGATGTGAGCAACAAAGAACAAAGAAAAATACAGCTCGGCAACAGGCCCTTCGGCCCTCCAAGCCTGCGCCGATCACATGACCTATCTAGACCAACCGCCTGTATCCTTCTATACCCAGTCTGTTCATGTGCCTATCCAGCTAAGTCTTAAAGGTCACCAACGTGTCTGCCTCAACCACCTCACTTGGCAGTGCATTCCAGGCCACCACCACCCTCTGTGTAAAAAAACATCCCTCGCACATCTCCACTGAACCTTTCCCCCCTCACCTTGAACTTGTGCCCACTTGTAATTGTCATTTCCGCCCTGGGGAAAAGCCTCCAACTGTTCACCCTATCTATACCCCTAATAATTATTTTCTCCCGTTTTTTTATAAATTTAGAGTACCCATTTTTTTTTCCAATTAAGGAGCAATTTAGCATGGCCAACCCACCTAGCTTGGATATCTTTTGGGTTGTGGGGGTGAGACCCACACAGTCATGGGGAGAATGTGCAAACGGGCAGCATGGTGGCACAGTGGGTTAGCCCTGCTGGCTCATGGCGCCGAGGTCCTGGGTACGATCCTGGCCCTGGGTCACTGTCCGTGTGGAATTTGCACATTCTCCCAGTGTTTGCGTGGGTTCCGCCCCCACAACCCAAAGACATACAGGCTAGGTGGATTGGCCATGCTAAATTGCCCCTTAATTGGGAAAAAATTAATTGGGTTCTCTAAATTTATTTAAAAAAGAGAATGTGCAAACGCCACACGGACAGTGACCCAGGGCCAGGATCGAACCTGGGACCTCGGTGCCGTGAGGTAGCAGTACTATCCACTGTGCCGTGCTGCCCACACCCCTAATAATCTTGTAAACTTCTATCAGGTCGCCCCTCAGCCTCCGTCTGTCTAGGGAAACAATCCCAGTTTATTCAATCTCTCCTCAATAGCTAATACCCTCCCTACCAGGCAACATCCTGGTCAACCTTTTCTGTACTCTCTCCAAAGCCTCCACGTCCTTCTGGTAGTACGGTGACCAGAATTGGACACAGTATTCCAAATGTGGCCTAACCAACGTTCTATATAACTGTAACATAATCTTCGCGCTTTTATACTCGACACCCCGACCTATGAAGGCAAGCATGCCATATGCTTACTTTACCACCATTTCCACCCGTGCTGCCACTTTTAAGGATCTGTGGACCTGCATGCCCAGATATCTCCGAGTCTCGATGCTCCTGATGGTTCTGCCATGTATTTTATAGTTCCTACCTATCTGCATCACCTCGCATTTGTCCAGGTTAAATTCCATCTGCCATTTCTCTGTCCAATTTTGCAGCCCATCTATATCCTGTTGTATTCTATGACAATCTTCATCACTATCCGCAACTCCTGCAATCTTACTGTCATCCACAAACTTGCTAATCAGACCCACTACGTTTTCTTCCAAGTCATTTATATATATTACAAAGAGCAGGCGTCCCAGTACTGATCCCTGCGGAACACCACTAGTTACAGACCTCCATTTGGAAAAACACCCTTCCACTGCTATCCTCTGTCTTCTATGGCCAAGCCAGTTCTGGATCCATCCAGCTAGTTCACCCCTGACCTCATGTGATCTAATCTTTTGCACCAGCCTGCCAGGAGGGACTATCCACTGTGCCGTGCTGCCCACACCCCTAATAATCTTGTAAACTTCTATCAGGTCGCCCCTCAGCCTCCGTCTGTCTAAAGTGCTCTTGATAAAGTGCTTTACTAAAGTCCACGTAGACAACATCCACAGCCCTTCCTCGTTAATCATTTTTGTCACCTCCTCAAACAATTCAATGAAATTAGTGAGACATGACCTCCCTCAGATAAACCCATGCTGTCTGTCGCTAATAAGACCATTCACTTCCAAATGTGCATAGGTGCATAAGAATCTTTTCCAACAATTTCACTATCACTGACGTCAAGTTCACTGGCCTATAATTACCCGGATTATCCTTGCAACCCTTCTTACATTTTTTTAAATATAAATTTAGAGCACCTAATTATTTTTTTTCCCCAATTAAGGGGCAATTTAGCATGGCCAATCCACCTAACCTGCACATCTTTGGGTTATGGGGGTGAAACCCATGCAGACACTGGAAGAATGTGCAAACTCCACACGGACAGTGACCTAGGGCCAGGATTCGAACCCGGGTCCTCAGCACCGCAGTCCCAGAACCCTTCTTAAATAACAGTACAACATTGGCTATCCTCCAATGCTCCAATCTCATCTATGGCCAATGAGGACACAAAGATTTCTGTCAGAGGCCCAGCAATTTCATCTCGTCTCCCTCAGTAATCTGGGATAGATGCCATCTGGCGCTGGGTGTTTTTGTCTACCGTAGTACTTTTTAACATGCCTAAGACTTCCTACCTCATAATAACGACCTGTTCTAAAGTGTTTACACATCCCTCTGAGACATCACCAATCAACGTGTCCCTGTCCTTTGTGAATACCAATGCAAAATACTCATTAAGGACCTCATCTACTTCCTCTGGTTCTACAAATAATTTCCCTCCTTTGTCCTGGAGTGGATCTACTCTTTCTCTAGCTACCCTTTTGTTCCTAATATACGTATAAAATGCCTTGGGATTCTCCTTAATCCTGTCTGCCAAGGACATTTTGCGACCCCTTTTTGCCCTCCTAACTCCCTGCTCTTTCAAGCTGTTACTATGCAGTAGCATCAAGAGTGATATTCGCCATTAACAGGATGCTGAGCTTCGCAAGGTAGTGCCCTAGGCCCATCCATCTTCAGCTGTTTCATCAATGACCTTCCTTCTATTGCAAGGTCAGTTCACGGACGATTGCATAAAGTTCAGCACCATTTGCGATTCCTCAGACACTGAAGCAGTCCATAACCTAATACAGTAAGACCTGGACAATCTCCAAGCTTGGGCTGACAAGTAGCAAGTAATGTTTGTGGCACACAAGTGCCAGGCAATGACGATCTCCAACGAGAGAATCCAACCATCGACCCCTGACAGACAATGGCATAGCTATCGCTGAATCCCCCACTAAACATTTTGGGGGTTACCATTGACCAGAAACTGAACTGGACTAGCCACATAAATACTGTGGCTACAAGAGCAGGTCAGAGGCTGGGAATCCTGCAGCGAGTAATTCACCTCCTGACTCCAAAACCTTTCCACGGTCTTCAAAGCACATGTCAGGGGTGTGATGGAATACTCTACACTTGCCTAGATGAGTGTAGCTCCAATAACACTCGAGAAGCTCGACACCATCCAGGACAAAGCACGCCGCTTAATTGGCACCCCTTCCACAAACACTCACCCCCTCCACTACTGACGAACAGCGGCAGCCGTGTGTACCATCTACAAGGCAGCACCTTCCAAACCCATGATCGCTATCATCTGGAAGGACAAGGCAGCAGACACCTGTGCACACCACCACCTGGAGGTTCCCCTTCTTCACTCACCATCCTAATTTCAAAAGATGTCGCAATTTCTTCACCGTCACTGGGTCAGAATCCTGGAACTCCCTCTCTAACAGTACTGTGGGTGTACCTACATCACAGGGACTGCAGCGGCTCAAGAAATCTGCCTATCAGCAACACCCACATCCCCTAAATTAATTTTGAAAAAGTCAAAAAGGCCTTCTGCCTGTCACACAAATTAGTAATGTGGTATATGTGCCAGTGTGATGCTGGGTACATAGGCCATACGTCCCAAAGACTTGCGGATCGCATCAAACAACATGTCCTTTTCGCTGTTCATAATGGGCAAAGTACACCATACCCAACCAGCCCGTGCTTTCAAAACTCAACAACACAATGTCATTGGATGTGATTCTGCAATGGAGTATGATTTAGCAAATGCTGTCCAACGTGCTAAAATTTACGTTGACAACAAAAGTGGGACTGACAGCCAGGCCTGCAGATGTGGCACATCTGCATGCAACCGAAGCGACATATATTAATACACAAAGCCCTATTCTTTGCAGACAAAGAACCTGTACACCATTGTGCCTGTTTCAGCTAAAAAAATAAGTCATGGCCATCCACTGGTTCATTCCTCAGGGCAATGCCTCGACTAAGCTGCCTGGTTTAAATTTTCAAACAATGCTTGGCAGTTAACAGACAGTCACCATTAACTGGTGCATTCTCCATGGCAATGCCTCTACCAGCAAAGAGTCCACTTGTCAACCGATCAGCAGCGTTTTCCCATACAGTGTAAAGTTGTTGTTTTCCCTGACATTCTTGCAATTGTCCTGATGAGTGCAAGACAGAAAGCTTCGGTAAAATGTCTTTGTTCAGCAATACTCAAATTCTGTACTTCCAAACCACTGATTAAATCCAAATCCACATCTTTGTCACCTTGAGAATCAATTTCCCTCTGGTCTCCACACCTTCACAAACTTTACCAAATCCACATCATCTCCTGAACCAAGATTTACACATTCATCACATAAATCCATGCAAAGTTCCACTAGCTGTGTGCTACCAAACCAATTGCGGCTTGCTATCCACTCCAGAAGAGGCCAATTTACAGACATAACACTGACCATCTGCAATTCTTTCCCAAACTTGCCACTGAAACCTTTCTCCCCACCTTGTGCAGCTCCCAAAGATTCACCTTTACATAATATTTTCAATGCCCTATTCCCACTCAATGTCCACCCTCTACCTTTCAAATGTAGACTATTTTTAAAGTGAGCACAACGAGCAACAGCACATGGTAAACAATTCACTTGGAATAATAATATAATAATCGCTTATTGTCACAAGTAGGCTTCAATGAAGTTACTGTGAAATTGCCACATTCCGGCGCCTGTTCGGGAGGCTGGTTCGGGAATACACATTTGGGGTGGCACAGTGGTTAGCACTGTTGCCTCACAGCGCGAGGGACCGGGTTCAATTCTGGCCTTGTGTGACTGTCTGTGTGGAGTTTGCAGGTTCACCCCATGTCTGCGTGGGTTTCCTTCGGTTGCTCCCATTTCCTCCCACAGTCCAAAGATGTACAGGTTAGGTGGACTGGCCATGCTAAAATTGCCCTTTAGTGTCCAGGTTAGGTGGGGTGACTGGGTTACGGGGATAGGGTGTGGGAGAGGGGGTAGTTAGGGTGTTTTTCAGAGGGTCGGTGCAGACTTGATGGGCCCAATAGTCTCTTCCTGCACTGTAGTGATTCTATCGGTAATACCTGTAGAGAACAGCCAATACAAATAAACTGCACTAAATAGACTCTGAAGATTAGAAGGCCATGCACATCTCATCATGGACAGATACTGAATTAATATGTCCATCTTAGACCAGGCTCAGTGCAAATTAATATTAAACCAATCAGTTTATTCTCCTGTGGTGCATAATACAGTGCCTCTAGCTAAAGATTAATAAACTGGTTAAAGAGCTACTTTCTCAATAATTTAGCATGTTTGTCTATCCAATGAGTAAGTGGGCTAGATTGAGCAGTCGGTTAGCTCAGTTGGCTGGACGGCTAGTTCATGATGCAGAGCGACACCAACGGCTTTAATTCCCATACTGGCTGAAGTTATCCACGAAGGCCCCACCTTCTCAACCTTGCCTCTCCCCTGAGGTGTGGCGACCCTCAGGTTAAATCACCACCAGTGGAGAGCAACCTATGGCTCTCAGGTACAATGAGAATTTCCAGTTTCATGCAGGGGCAAGCAGGATCTTAAGGAATCACCCGCCAGCAAGTCACACTTTCAAGAGAGCAGTAAAAGGCAAATTCTCTGGAACATTCACAAACAGCATCCCCAGTACATTTATCATCTCTTGTTTTTCTCCTGAAGAAACTTATAACTGAAAGTTTGTGTCGGTAGGCTCGCAGTGGCAATTCCCTTATTTGCTCCTTAAATGGGTTCCAGCCGAGACGAGCGATTAACGGTTGACTATATACCATATGTACTCTCATCCGGGAGATGATGCACAAATTTAACATCAATTTATCTTATGGCAGGTCTATACTGCCTCTTGACCTAAATAATATAACCTTTCTTGCCAGTGCTTCTAACAGTTTGTTAAGAATGAAATCATGATCTGCGCCCATAAAATGTTGGTTAGCCACCCTTGTTGTAGACAGATGCAGATCAGGTTGTTTGATTTATATAGGACTCGCTATAAACCAAGAGATCAGGCAAAATTAGGTATTTACATATCATTAAGTTCGGTCATCTGCCAAACTTGTTCGCTTTGATGGATCTCATGATGTCACAAGATCCATTAATTATTTTTGTGAGAGAGCAGCACGGTGGTGCAGTGGGTTAGCCCTGCTGCCTCATGGCGTCAAGGTCCCAGGTTCGATCCCTGTTCTGGGTCACTGTCCGTGTGGAGTTTGCACATTTTCCCTGCGTTTGCGTGGGTTTCACCAGCACAACCCAAAGATGTGCAGGGTAGGTGAATTGAACATGCTAAATTGCCCCTTAATTGGAAAAAAATGAATTGAGTACACTAAATTTATAAAAAAAGAAAAATATTTTTGGGAAGACAAGTTCTTTTTCCTTTTCCAATTTTTTATTCCAATTAAGGGGCAATTTAGCGCGGCCAATCCACCTAACACCATAATCTTTGGGTTGTAGGGGTGCAACCACTGCACCACCGTGTCGCCCTGGGATATCCAGATCAAATTATGGCTATGTACTAAATTCAGGAAACTACACCTTTTGCACTACATGGAAGTTTCACAAATCAGGAAGAAAAATAAAAAGGCCACCACCGTTCCCTGATGCTTGTAATGGCTTTGTTAATTGGCTGCTGCTTCAGCTCTAAATTTAAACAGGTATTGTGAACAAACATGTAAAATCTACACATCCACTCAGTTGCTACAAACAATTTTTTCCTTCACCCTTAAAGGAGTAAGTGATCAAAAGCATTTCCTTTGACCCCATCTTTAAATCATCTCCCCACATCTCCTAAATGTAGCTCCTCAGACTCGAAGGATATCGGCCTCCTGAACCTAACCATTGGTCAGCTATTTCAAATGTTTCCCTCTCCTCAGATATTGTTCCCCTCTCTTTTAAGCCCATCATCATCACACACCCTGCAAAAATCATCTCTCCACCCATCTCTCCTTGCAAACTACCATTGCATCACCAATCTCCCATTCCTATCCCAAGTCCTTGAAAGTGTTGTCACTTCCAAAATCAATGTCCAACTCCATTTTTATAATAATAATCTTTATTAATGTCACACGTAGGCTTACATTAACACTGCAATGAAGTTACGATGAAAATCCCCTAGTCGCCACACTCTAGCACCTGTTCGGGTACACTGAGGGAGAATTCAGAATGTCCAATTCACCCAACAGCGCGTCTTTCGGGACTTGAGAGGAAACCGGAGCACCCGGAGGAAACCCACGCAGACACGGGGAGAACGTGCAGACTCCACACAGACAGTGACCCAAGCCGGGAATCGAACCTGGGTCCCTGGAGCTGTGAAGCAGCAGTGCTAACCACTGTGCTACCATGCACCCCTTGATATCTCCGCTTGTTCTTCCATAATAGTCTTAATCAGTTACAAATGAACTTATTCTAGGACTGTGAACATGCCGGTGGTACATTATCCTTCCTCCTGTTCTCTTGACCGCTGCAGCCTTTGATATGGTCACCACACTATCCTCCTCCAACACCTCTGGTTTGTCCTAGTCAGTGTTTGCACTTTTAACTATGCAATGCTAGCCAAGTATCTCCAGCAATTGCTTCTTATCCCACTCCCAAAGTTATGTCTGGATTCCTCCAAGGATCTATCCATGACACTGTCTATATGCTGGCCCTTGGCAACATCATCCAAGGAGATGAAAAGTAATCTCCTCTCCTCTTTCAAGAACCTCCATAAAATCCAACTTGATCAAACTTTGTCACCCCTCTTCATCTCTTCCTTTAGCTCGCTGTAGAATTTTATCTGATTATGCTTCTGTAAAGCACCTTGGAATGCTTTAAAGGTGCTACATAAATGTAAATTTTAAGTTTTTGGGAAACTGATGTTGGCAGGCTATTTAACTGTTCATCACAAACAAGCCCAATCTTGTTCTTACCAGACACTTAAGTATACTCAAGCACACTTAGTAGACACGCAGGGACTGGTTTAGCACAATGGGCTAAACAGCTGGCTTGTAATGCAAAACAAAGCCAGCAGCGCAGGTTCAATACCCGTACCGGCCTCCCCGAACAGGCGCCGGAATGTGGCGACTAGGGGCTTTTCACAGTAACTTCATTGAAGCCTACTTGTGACAATAAGCGATGATTATTATTAAATATACAAACGCAGTGCTTTTCCAGAGGATCAGCCACGGCTAATTATTCCTCCTTCAGTTCGCAGGCCGATTGTAACACCTCAAATTGCTTGCCCAGCTGAGACCGAGGCACTGACCAGGAATTGAGCAACAGATCTTGTCAGTAGAGCTTAGAACCACATTAGGCACTGTCTCCAAGTTAGAAAATCTAAAGATTCAGTACATTAATCATAAAATACTTCCGCCCACCTATGGATCAAAACCGGAGGAATATTTCCCAGCTTAGTTCTTTTCTTTTATTTCCCCACAATATAGGCATCAACTTTTTAAATCTTCCCAATACACCAGGAATCATAATATTGCTTCGTGGTTGCCAGAATTTGTAATTAAGAGAGTGACTGAACACTTGGGACAAATGTAAACCGATCAGAAGGTTTAACTAACAGTTAAATTTTTTGAGCTGGTTACTAAAATGATAGATGAGAAAGTGTTGATGAATGTTATTTATAAGGACTTCCAGAAGTCTGATAAGGGTCCAAAGGACTGACAGCAAAAATTATAGGGCAGGACATGGAATTGGAGGCAAGCTATGGAGATGGGTAGGGAATTGGTTAGGAAGCAAGAGAGAAGAGAATAATGCAGGTCTACTCCAATTAACATAGAAGTAAGCAATTCAGCCTGCTGAGCCTGCTCCACCATTCAATCAGATCATGGCTGATCTCTTACTAGTCTCAAAGCCACATCCCCACCTGTTCCCCATATCACTTTAAACCGTTTTTTAAAATCAGAAACATGGTGTGACATTGGTGTCTCCCAGGGAACTATAGTGGGCAGCACGGTAGCACAGTGGATAGCATTGTGGCTTCACAGCGCCAGGGTCCCAGGTTCGATTCCCCGCTGGGTCACTGTCTATGCGGAGTCTGCACATCCTCCCCGTGTCTGCGTGGGTTTCCTCCGGGTGCTCCGGTTTCCTCCCACAGTCCAAAGACGTGCAGGTTAGGTGGAATGGACATGCTAAATTGCCCTTAGTGTCCAAAAAGGTTAGGAGGGATTATTGGGTTACGGGGATAGGGTGGAAGTGAGGGTTTAAGTGGGTCGGTGCAGACACGATGGGCCGAATGGCCTCCTTCTGCACTGTATGTATGTTATACCAGGGATTCAGGTTTTCACTATATTTCTCAATTTGTTGATGATACCAAGTTGGGTGGCAGAGTAAGCAGTGTTGATGGAAGCATAAGGTTGCAAAGGGGCATGCACTAAAATCTCCTCTAACATAACAGACATTTACTTTATAAAAAAAAAAATTGAGAGTACCGAATTCATTTTTTCCAATTAAGGGGCAATTTAGAGTGGCCAATCCACCTACCCTGCACATCTTTGGGTTGTGGGGGTGAAACCCACGCAGACACGGGGAGAATGTGCAAACTCCACACGGACAGTGACCCGGGGCAGGGATGGAACCTGGGACCTCGGTGCCGTGAGGCAGCAGTGTTAACCCCTGTGCAACCGTGCTGCCCCTAACAGACATTTACTTAATACTTTATTGGAGCACACCAGTGCTTTCAGAAGAGAAGGGAGGTGAGGGGAAAGAGAAGTGGAAAGGGCACCTCAATTAAGACAATTACTCGGTCATTCTTTTTGGCACAACTGTTTAATAACAGTTACTGCTCAGAAATAAACCACAATAATACATTCTTCTGTGCATTAACACCCACATTCGTAATGCTAGATTTTAAAAATAAAACCGCACAACCAACAGGAATTAATTTCCCAACCTGAATTTTCCAAAACCAGACCTACTAACTTTTGGCGCAGCCTCCAAAGGAAGGTATCTAGGTATTTTTAGAGACCCTTCAAGAGTGGGTCCTTGCACAAAACTATAAAAGGAAAAAAACAATGCTGATAAATGTCTGTGAAGATTGCACCACAGTTATTGTAAAAACGTTGGGGCCCTTCCAGAAACAATACTGCGTGCACGTAATTTGTCTGTGATTTTATTTTTTTAAAAGCCTGTTTTTTAAAAATCCTTTCCACCAGTTGTGCCATATCCCCCGATACCCTTCCCTACAAACTCAAACTTCAATTGACCCAGCATTCACAGCCTTTTGGGAAGTGAGTGCCAGATTTCAAATGTACTTTGTTTGAAAAAATTGCTTCCCAATTTCACTCCTGAATGGTCTCACTCTAACTTTAAGATTGCACCCACTTGTTCTGGATTTCCCCTATGAGTGGAAATAGCTTCTCCATGTCCACGAAACTGAATTGTATAATTTTAAATACCATTATTAGATTTCCTCAAACTCAAGTGATTAAAAGCCGAGTTCATGCAGTAAAGGAAGAAACTGTGGAAAATATTTCAGTTATGTACACAATGATTTGTGTACATAGACACCTAAATCTCGATGCTCCAGCACAGTGCCGCGTTTCTCACCATTTAGAAAATACACTGATTTATCTTTCTTGAATCCAACACATGCTCACGTTGCACTCTATTTGCCATAGTTTATACCCTCAACAGTTACAGGCACAGCCATCAATGATGGAGTGGTGGGAGGAATGGAATGGTGGATTATCGAAGGCCAGAGTTGGAGGAATGCAGAGTTCTTGGAAGGATGTCGGGCTGGAGCAGGTGACAAATAAAAGGAAGCAAGGCCATTAAAGGATATCAACATGGAGGATCAGAATTGGAAACATTTGAGCACCTGGCGTCTCTCTAGCCTGTACAGGTCAGTCATTCAATGCCTGTAGCAACTGAGCCAAAAGGAGCTTATCAAGATTATTTTCATTCTGCTGTCCATTACCATTGGTGATAGCCTCAAGTTAGTCACTAACATAACTTAAGATCCAAATTGCAAAACTTTGACAATAATAATGCCTCTAATATTTTAAAATTACATCCTACATGTTATAGGTAGCACTCAACCAATGAAAGATTCCCATGCATGACTGTATAGTTAGGTGAGCCATATAAATCAGGAACATTCCAGATTTAAAACCTAGTTTCTGATTAACTCGAAGCAGATAATTTGGTACTACAATTAGCCTCAGCACAAATTGATGGAGAAAAGAAAAACCACAGTGTTCTTGCTCAAGATTAAGGTTTTTCAAAGTGCGGGTCGCAACCAGTGGGTGGGTCAAAGGTGGGTGTCAGGAGGATCGTGGAGCAAATCGGTTGCCCCGTTCCCGCCTTGGTCCCGAACACGGGAGAAGCACCCAACAGCCACTACAGCGTGGAGTCTTTCAGCCAGAGGCGGCAGCAGTCACGCACCCTTCTGGCAGCAAATCATGGAGGCCAGCTTCTTCCTTTTTTAGCTGCTGGCATGAGGACGGTGAAGATGGATCATTTTCTTACAAGTAAAAGATGGCCAGAGACACAAGTAGGCAGTGTACCTACTGGCCAGGATTTCACAACAGGATTTTGGGCAGCACGGTAGCACAAGTGGATAGCACTGTGGCTTCACAGCACCAGGGTCCCAGGTTCGATTCCCCGCTGGGTCACTGTCTGTGTGGAGTTTGCACATTCTCCCAGTGTCTGCGTGGATTTCCTCCGGGTGCTCCAGTTTCCTCCCACAGTTCAAAGTCGTGCAGGTTAGGTGGATTGGCCATGATAAATTGCCCTTAGTGGCCAAAAAGGTTAGGAGGGGCTATTGGTTTACGGGGATAGGGTGGAAGTGAGGTCGGTGCAGGCTCGATGGGCCAAATGGCCTCCTTCTGCACTGTATGTTTTATGTTCTAACTGAATCGGATGAGAGAGCTGCTCAGAAGAGTCCACGGCAGGACAGAGCAGTGCTAGTATGAGCTCTGTACAGAGCTTCAGGGAATCTGGTTAACAGCCTATAAAGAAGATACTTAACTCGGGAACAAAGCAGTATAAAGATGATTTCTTTAGTTATGGTTTTGTCAATTGTGCCTATGCAAATAAGGATGCAAAGCCCATGTGTGCTATTTTCAGGGAAGTACCTGCAAATGGGAGAAGTTTCAGATTTTGAAAGAAGTGGTGAGTGAAAAATTCCTTTCGAGGTTGAGACCCCAGAATCAGTTATTAACTTACAGCTGACTCCAAATTAAAAGACTACGCTGCTGTAGCTGACCTGTGATACCACATTAAGACACGTCAAAAGCCCATGAGACGGTCAGCATTCTGGAGTAGTATCTCCCAGAAGTATCCAGTGCTGAGTTAAAGATGCATTTAAATGAAGACGGCACAAAGGAACTGGCTGAGGTCTGCACCCGATATGTGCATTGTCCTCTCCTCCTTTGAACCTGATTCAAGTGAGATAGTAAAAACCAACTAGGTTCCTCTTTTGCATTAAAAGGATAAGCAAAATTGGCGTATGACGTCAGGTGGTTGGCAAAAGAGGGTCCCGGGGAAAAAAAGTTTGAAAAACACTCCTCCAGATTCGCAATGCAGTAACCGTTACAGGAAATCCACGTGAGCGCATTGGACGAGAAAAAATCTTTGTTCAATTATGATGCCTTAATCATAGAATAGCTCACGAACACTCAAGTCAAGATGGTTACATGAATTAACGTCTTGGTTGAGGTAGCAGAGGATAATCAGCACCCATGGCATATCTTGACAAGAAAGCAATAACTTGAGGGGAAAAAGGAGAACGGTGGGCAAAGAAAACTTGCAATAAAATTTGAAAGAAGCAACGAAAGACAGAAGAGACTCAGTGGGTAGATGTAACAGGTGTTGCAGTACGGAGTGATCTAGACCAGAAAGGATTCTTTGGGTCCCTGGCCAGTGATCATCAACCATGACAGCACAAGTAACACAACAATTGAGCTTTTTTTGCCCCTGGATAAGAATATTTGCTAACCAGTGATGAGTCTGTGGTTGTTAGACGAGGCCAGGATTGGGTAATGTCCAGGCGCAAGTAAAGAGCTATCACTTCGTCAAGACAACAAGGGGACTGTTGTCTTTGATGGAACCATATCCTAGCACAACTTATTTTGGAAAGGAGAGACCCTTCTGGGAGGGGGTGGGGGTGCAGGACTCAAAATGCTCCTACAGCAACACGTATATACTTACAATTCATTAAATGTTTATGACGCAAAAAAAAGTCTAGTTCTCAGGCTCTAAGACTTGTCCCACTAGATTAATGAAAATCCTTTAACATTGGTACTTGTTTAGTATGAACTGCAGGAGACTGACATCCATGCACCAGCTCTTTTATCCACACAATATCATAGACCAATGAAAATGCAGGTCTATGATTCTGCCTTTGCGATAAGAAAGTTTGTTGCAAGGATGCAAATACAGGGAGCCAGTATAGACATTTACTCCCCTGAGATCTGTAACTACCAAGCGCCAATATTAAAGGACCTAAACAATATCTGGCTGTGAATTACTAGACTACGATTCAGTTAATAAAGCCTAAAAGTACAGCTCAAAATTGCTTACGGATAGCAGCAGAATTTCTCTTCACCAGGCTGAACAGCTTTTAACGGAGTGCCATTCATTATCTACACACAATTAAGCAATATTGAAAATACATTTTGTATTTTTCTTACCATTATGCAGCAGGCACTTAGTGCTGGTAACACAACAGAAATTCAATTTTAAAGTATAGGGCAGTAGATGACAGGTAGTGCTCTACTACAAGATGGGGGAGGCTGGCGGGTTCAGAAACTAATTCAGTTATTAAGCTATTGCATTTAACTCATAGATAACACAACCCATTTCAATAACACGGAATCCACAATAATGGGATTTAACAATCATATTTTTGTACATCATTTTTCTGGAAGCTTATTTTTCAAAGCATTTTCAATTAGTAAAGTGCTTTAACTTAATGGTGCCACTAGCCATTTTTTTCAAACCAATGTACATAGATAGATTGTATCAAAATGCTGGCCTTCAACAAAATCAGAATTTCTCAGACGCAAGTGCTTTCACGTTATTGACTTGAATGCCCCACAAGCCTAAGTAAATGAATGTAAAATGGTCTCTTCCATTAATTTTTTTTTAAGCGGTTAGGAATGGGCCCAAAAATCCAAGCATACAATAAAAGTTTGAAAAATCTCACGGGAATTCACTTTGTTTTAAGACTGTGAAATGAGGGGATTTTCTATATAAACTGGGGGGGGGGGGGGGGGGGCGTGATTATGTCGGTCAGGGAATGGGGTTGTACATGTTTTAATTAAATTGAGCCCGTTAGTGATTTAATAAACCCAGTCCTTTTATTCAAATACAGTTCCTAGTTTTCGCCCAAAATGAATATATTGATCCTCTGGGCTATTTGATTGCCGTGTGAAATGAAATGTGTAAAATCAAACAGTTTAAATCGACATCTTTCATGATTATCCGAATGGATTCAATTACAGTATTCAAGTGAACCTTTTGTTCGTTCTCCAGTTGTGAACCACGTAGCGCCTCTCTCTAAAATCAGGGCCAAGAAAGACACACCCCCCACCCCCACTTCCGACTTGCAAACAAAATACTCACAACTGCAAACTTTCAGCACTTTTCCAAATCACAACCGATCCACCAGTCAACTTTATCATCCTCCCCTCCAACGGAAAGTCGTCCCAAAGCAACTCAAATGTTCTCCCCAAAAAAACCCTACGGCGTGGCAGGGAATTATTTAAATTAAATATGAGGCACAGAGCGTCAGAATTTAAGTGTCACCGTTTTCCACTTCCCAAAACCTGATCGTGCTGCGCCAAAAAAAAAAAAAATGGCAAACCTTTTTATTTTAAAGATAATTATAATAATAAAATTACAAGTCAGGAACTCAGGCGTTCGATTCAAATTCACTTCCCAAAATCTAGTCTCCTCACCAGGTATTTTGCAAAAGCGATGAATGCTGGATGGCAGCTTTTTTGTTTTAAATGCCACGACTATTAAATACTGTTGTAGATTTGTCCACGAAGTTTTTTTGTTTTAAATGCCACGACTTCTAAGCATTAAATGCTGTTGTAGATGTGTCCACGAAGGTTCGGAAATGTGGTTGAAAATGTCTCCAAGAAAGCAATAAACCCTGGGAGAATGGATCCAAATGTTGCCCCCACATTTTTAAGAGATTGTGGTGCGACTGGATTTTTAATCTTTCTTTAAGAAAAAAAAACCCTGTCCCATTGAAACCCACAGAACGATGCACAAGAGCAGAGGGAAATAAAACGGACAAATGTTCCCAGCCAGGATTTAAACGGTGCAGCTCGACGTTTTAAAGTGCATTCAAATCCACAATTTCCCCCGAAATGATTTACAGGAGGGACTCAATCCTCGGAGCTAAACTCACCTCTAAAAAAGGATTACAATTTTTCGAAAGGCAAATTGCACCCCCAGAACGGTCCAGCGGCTTTTCAAACATGTCTGCTTCGACAGCTAACTCCTGGGGATGGGGGGTTTAGAACATTTTAAATTAACCGATTCCTTGAGAGCGCCCGAACAACAGGCTCCCCAACCGGCTGCAAAGCCGAACAGGAAGACAAAAAATGATTTATTTGCACACATCTCAAATCCATCGAAAGCTTCCCCTCCCCCCCCCAAAAAAACACCTCTATCCCGGCACTTTTATTTCATCCTCAATAACACTAATAACCCCCACCTTTCCATTCACTTCCTTCTTGGCAACGTTTTATGAAGAAGAAAAAAATAGATTTCTTTTTAAAAACACAAGCGTCCAGTTAACTGTATATTCACTCACTTTCACTCACTCCATCCTGGCTCGCTCCACTTTAATATTCGGTGAGTTTATTGGGAATTCACTTGCTTTTTTTTTCTGAGGAGTTTTTTTTTTTGGGTGTGTGGGGGGGGTTAATTTCTAATGTAATTTTAATTTAAAAAAAATAATCTATAAAATCCCTGTCGGGAAACAGAAATACTTGAAGCGAACGGCCATCTTGGAAAGCCTGAGAAAGGAAAATAATCCCGCGCACTCGACTGCCGCCCTCTTCCGGGGTTTGATCCCAACACGCAAATGTTGATCACCTTTGGCTATTTTGTTCATGTCCTATTTTTTTTTTTTTTAAAGGTTGGTTTGAGGGTATTTTTTAAAATCCCCCCCACCCTCCCAAAATAAATAAGTATGGGCTGGGCGGAAGGATATTATTATGGGGCGGTGAGCAGGCTGAGCGGTTCGACCTGTAGTCATCCGCAGAGTTTCAAATCTCCCGTTTGAAGCGGATTTTCGAGCACAGCAAACCTAGACTTTGAGGGTTACTTGTAGAGAGGCGGAGGAAGAAATGGTTGTTTAGATTTTAAAAGGGTTTAAAACATGCACCCCCCCCAAAAAAAAAAACTGTGGAATGTGCTGGACGATTGTGGGCAGCACGGTAGTACAAGTGGATAGCACTGTGGCTTCACAGCGCCAGGGTCCCAGGTTCGATTCCCCGCTGGGTCACTGTCTGTGCGGAGTCTGCACGTTCTCCCCGTGTCTGCGTGGGTTTTCTCCGGGTGCTCCGGTTTCCTCCCACAGTCCAAAGACGTGCAGGTTAGGTGGATTGGCCATGCTAAAAATTGCCCGTAGTGTCCATAAGGGTTGGGAGGGGTTATTGGGTTGCGGGGATAGGGTGGAAGTGAGGGATTAATGTGGGTCGGTGCAGACTCGATGGGCCGAATGGCCTCCTTCTGCATTGTATGTTCTATGTAATCTATGTAATTTGCATGCTTTGCTATCAGACTGTAATCTGATGTTTGCTTGCATCATCAACATGGGGTGAAATAGTAGGTGTATTTGTGATTAGAAAATGTGTAAATACAGGGTACCAATCCACTTAATCATAAGAAACTGGCCTTATTCACCCCATCCCCCTCCTCTTGGCTCTCCTGAGGTGTGTACTCTGATACAGTTCCACAAGTGCCAACCTTCTGCACTTTGCCCAGACAGTTAATCTTGTTGGCTATAATTTTACAACATGCATGGTGTAAGAGGCTAGTAATAATCTTTATTATTGTCACAAATAGGCTTACATTAACACAGCAGTGAATTAACTTTGAAAATCCCCTAGTCATCACATTCTGGCACCTGATCGGGTAAATCGAGGGAGAATTCAATGTCCAATTCACCTAACCTGCACGTCTTTCGGGACTTGTGGGAGGAAACCGGAGCACCCGGAGGAAACCCACACAGACACGGGGAGAACGTGCAGCCTCTGCACAGACAGTGACCCAAGCTGGGATTCGAACCTGGGACCCTGGAGCTGCAAAGCGACAGGGCTAATCACTGTGCTACCATGCCGCCCATAACTCTCCCTCCCCATAAATAGTTGCCCACTTCCCTTTTAACAGAGCTGTATCATCAATTCCTCTGCCACTTATTTATGGTGGGTATGCCATTACCTAATGGTCTGCACTGTGAAATATTTGTGTTGTACTTTCCCTCTGTTCTCATGACCTTACATTTATGTCACCCCATTATAGATGCATCAAAGGGGGAAATCAGATCACAAGTTGTGTTCTGTACCTTTGAGTAAGAGGCCCAGCTTTTCTCCTCACCTAAAGCCTCTCGGATCTGATTTTAGTAAATCTTTCCATGACTTTGCATCCTTTCTGAAGTGGGGTCCTGAACCTGGACATGATATTCTAATTGTAGCATAGCTCTCCACAGTTTCCAACAATAGCACAAGATACTGACCACAAAACAGGAACCCTAGCTATATTTTTCCTGTTTCCCAGGTTGGGGACAATATTAGGAGTACAAACCAACCCAGTCATTTTCCTAGTGCCCAGTTTTGTTAAGACGGGCAGATGCAGAAAACAATTACCATATTTAAGAGTCTCCAACCCATACTACATCAATCAAGTTCATTTGATTATATTAAAGTAGGTACATGCTCTCCATAAGTGAGCAGATTAATTGCCCAGTGTATCGGTACCAGTTTGAACTCTCATCCTGGAGTTATCTAGCTCAATTACTCAGACTCTCATACCTGGGAATCCAAAAAACTTGCGTATAAGCAGATTCGTACTGCTTGCTTAGGTGAGGACAGTCACTTGCATGACTGTTTGGAGGAAGAATTGTAGTCTAATGATAATTCTGTGTATTTCATTTCCACCACTCTCTCAATCAGCCTAGAATCAACTCCCATCTCTGAGAATTAGACAGCAGATACAAGAAGCTCATAGACAGCACCAAAGAATTTGAGAATGTATTGCTGCCATTTTCCTAACCACAGGATGAACACACCCCATCCCATTGAATGTTGGTTCTACCAGATGGAGGTGTGTAACATCATTTGATGTTTGCCGCCTTGCAACCCAATCATGGTAAGCACCAAACCTTGGTTACACACACACTTTCCTACCTGGCCTCCAGGAAATACCTATCCCAAGTCAGAGGACTTCCTCATGAGGTATCTGCCAAATCAGGATGGTGGAAGGTCAGATGCAGGACAAATCATGACATGTAGTCATCTCTATGTCAATGTATAGTGCTATAGACCAGGCTTCCTATTATGAATTGCTTAAAACCAGGTCCTCATATGATTTAGCACAGATGTGCCTGCCATGGGGCAGACTTCCTCACTCCCAAGATATTCAGCAACAGATTGGTAGAAGCTGGAACAATCCCTCTGTACAACCGTTTGTCCTTTTGGCCACAAATCCTGGATCTTGGCACATGAACTAGAGGAAGCCCTTCTGCGATGTGGAATAGTTCCGGCCCATGAAGGAGCACAATTTGGCCAAACAGCTTGAGCTGTGTTTTACATTATCATACTGAGGGGCGGCATGATGGCACAGTGGTTAGCACTGCTGCCTCATGGCACTGAGGACCCAGTTTTGATCCCGGGTCACTGTCCGTGTGGCGTTTGCACATTCTCTGTGTGTCTGTGTGGGTCTCACCCCCACAACCCAAAGATGTGCAGGTTAGGTGGACTGGCCACGCTAAATTGCCCCTTAATTGGAAAAAAATAATTGGATACTTTAAATTTTAAAAAAACATCATACTGCTGTGCTGATGTTGTTATAAAGTACCACTCCAGATTTGATCCATTTTGTTACTGGTCAGCCCTCAACAATGGCAGACACAAAACTTTTTTAAAGTTTTAGGATGGTACAGAAAGATCAATTTGTTCCGGGAGTGGTAATAAGAAATAGGGCTTGGTTAGTTTTTACACAAACTTTAAATATTGCTTTATTTTCTTTTTTAAAAAATGTTAAATTAAAGTTTTCACAAAATATTAACAACAGAACGTAAAAGGAACCCAATAGAATTAAATACAAAACAAAACAAAACAACCCAGTGCCCCCCCTCCCCCCTATACATAAATAATAAATTAACACCCGCCAAAACACATAGCAAACATATAGACCCCCTCAGATCCCCCAGTATAGACAAACAAAAATAAATTAAAATAAAATTAAATAAATAAAATAGAACCCCCCCCCCCCCCCCCCCCCCCCGGGTTGCTGCTGCTGCTGACCATTGTCTACCGTTCTGCCAGAAAGTCTAAGAACGGTTGCCACCGCCTGAAGAACCCTTGCACCGATCCCCTCAAGGCAAATTTCACCCTCTCCAATTTAATAAACCCCGCCATATCGTTGATCCGGGATTCCATGCTTGGGGGCCTCGCATCCTTCCACTGAAGAAGAATCCTTCGCCGGGCTACCAGGGACACAAATGCCAGAATACCGGCCTCTTTCGCCTCCTGCACTCCCGGCTCCTCTGCCACCCCAAATATTGCGAGCCCCCAGCCCGGTTTGACCCTGGACCCTACCACCATAGATCATAGATCATAGAATTTACAGTGCAGAAGGAGGCCATTCGGCCCATCGAGTCTGCACCGGCTCTTGGAAAGAGCACCTTACCCAAGGTCAACATCTCCACCCCATCCCCATAACCCAACCCAACACTAAAGGCAATTTTGGACACTAAGGGCAATTTAGCATGGCCAATCCACCTAACCTGCACATCTTTGGACTGTGGGAGGAAACCGGAGCACCCGGAGGAAACCCACGCACACACGGGGAGGATGTGCAGACTCCGCACAGACAGTGACCCAGCGGGGAATCGAACCTCGGACCCTGGAGCTGTGAAGCAATTGTGCTATCCACAATGCTACCGTGCTGCCTATAATCCTGTGTATTAATTTAAAGTGATTGTGCTATCTGATCCTCGAAGCATGCCGAACCAAATTTCTGTCAACTGCAGTAAAATAACTGAGAGGGTCATTTCCATGATGAGATCTCAAGGTTCTTCTAACTTACCATCAATTCAAATCCAGAATACTCCTCCTGTATCCAATGAACTTTTGCTGAATTTTTTTTGTGTAGCTTCGGATAATATTCTGAGCCTCACATCTCACATTCAGACAGAGGATCTCATGGTCAGATCACAACCTAAACTTCCGGGGCTGTTTTATTAATCGGGGTTACGGTTAATTTCCCACCTACAACTTCTCCTGACTAGAGCACACATCAGCAATGCAGGCACAGAGCCAATGAGCAAAAAATCAACATGGTGGCACTATTGTTGAGGGGATCTTATTGAAACTTACAGGTTACTGCGAGGCCTGGATAGAGTGGACGTGGAGAGGATGTTTCCACTTGTAGGAAAAACGAGAAGCAGAGGACACCATCTCAGACTGAAGGGACAATCCTTTAAAACAGAGATGAGGAGGAATTTCTTCAGCCAGAGGGTGGTGAATCTGTGGAACTCTTTGCCGCAGAAGGAGGCCAAATCACTCAGTGTCTTTAAGGCAGAGATAGATAGGTTTTTGATCAATAAGGGGATCAGGGGTTATGGGGAGAAGGCAGGAGAATGGGGATGAGAAAAATATCAGCCATGATTGAATGGCGGAGCAGATTTACATAGAACATAGAACATAGAACATAGAACAATACAGCGCAGGACAGGCCCTTCGGCCCACGATGTTGCACCGAAACAAAAGCCATCTAACCTACACTATGCCATTATCATCCATATGTTTATCCAATAAACTTTTAAATGCCCTCAATGTTGGCGAGTTCACTACTGTAGCAGGCAGGGCATTCCACGGCCTCACCACTCTTTGCGTAAAGAACCTACCTCTGACCTCTGTCCTATATCTATTACCCCTCAGTTTAAAGTTATGTCCCCTCGTGTCAGCCATTTCCATCCGCGGGAGAAGGCTCTCACTGTCCACCCTATCCAACCCCCTGATCATTTTGTATGCCTCTATTAAGTCTCCTCTTAACCTTCTTCTCTCCAACGAAAACAACCTCAAGTCCATCAGCCTTTCCTCATAAGATTTTCCCTCCATACCAGGCAACATCCTGGTAAATCTCCTCTGCACCCGCTCCAAAGCCTCCACGTCCTTCCTATAATGCGGTGACCAGAATTGTACGCAATACTCCAAATGCGGCCGTACCAGAGTTCTGTACAGCTGCAACATGACCTCCCGACTCCGGAACTCAATCCCTCTACCAATAAAGGCCAACACTCCATAGGCCTTCTTCACAACCCTATCAACCTGGGTGGCAACTTTAAGGGATCTATGTACATGGACACCTAGATCCCTCTGCTCATCCACACTTTCAAGAACTTTACCATTAGCCAAATATTCCGCATTCCTGTTATTCCTTCCAAAGTGAATCACCTCACACTTCTCTACATTAAACTCCATTTGCCACCTCTCAGCCCAGCTCTGCAGCTTATCTATATCCCTCTGTAACCTGCTACATCCTTCCACACTATCGACAACACCACCGACTTTAGTATCGTCTGCAAATTTACTCACCCACCCTTCTGCGCCTTCCTCTAGGTCATTGATAAAAATGACAAACAGCAACGGCCCCAGAACAGATCCTTGTGGTACTCCACTTGTGACTGTACTCCATTCTGAACATTTCCCATCAACCACCACCCTCTGTCTTCTTTCAGCTAGCCAATTTCTGATCCACATCTCTAAATCACCCTCAATCCCCAGCCTCCGTATTTTTTGCAATAGCCTACCGTGGGGAACCTTATCAAACGCTTTGCTGAAATCCATATACACCACATCAACTGCTCTACCCTCGTCTACCTGTTCAGTCACCTTCTCAAAGAACTCGATAAGGTTTGTGAGGCATGACCTACCCTTCACAAAGCCATGCTGACTATCCCTGATCATATTATTCCTATCTAGATGATTATAAATCTTGTCTCTTATAATCCCCTCCAAGACTTTACCCACTACAGACGTGAGGCTCACCGGTCTATAGTTGCCGGGGTTGTCTCTGCTCCCCTTTTTGAACAAAGGGACCACATTTGCTGTCCTCCAGTCCTCTGGCACTATTCCTGTAGCCAATGATGACATAAAAATCAAAGCCAAAGGTCCAGCAATCTCTTCCCTGGCCTCCCATAGAATCCTAGGATAAATTCCATCAGGTCCCGGGGACTTATCTATTTTCAGCCTGTCCAGAATTGCCAACACCTCTTCCCTACGTACCTCAATGCCATCTATTCTATTAGCCTGGGGCTCAGCATTCTCCTCCACAACATTATCTTTTTCCTGAGTGAATACTGACGAAAAATATTCATTTAGTATCTCGCCTATCTCTTCAGACTCCACACACAATTTCCCATCCCTGTCCTTGACTGGTCCTACTCTTTCCCTAGTCATTCGCTTATTCCTGACATACCTATAGAAAGCTTTTGGGTTTTCCTTGATCCTTCCTGCCAAATACTTCTCATGTCCCCTCCTTGCTCGTCTTAGCTCTCTCTTTAGATCCTTCCTCGCTACCTTGTAACTATCCATCGCCCCAACCGAAACTTCACACTTCATCTTCACATAGGCCTCCTTCTTCCTCTTAACAAGAGATTCCACTTCCTTGGTAAACCACGGTTCCCTCGCTCGACGCCTTCCTCCCTGTCTGACCGGTACATACTTATCAAGAACACGCAGTAGCTGATCCTTGAACAAGCCCCACTTATCCAGTGTGCCCAACACTTGCAGCCTACTTCTCCACCTTATCCCCCCCAAGTCACGTCTAATGGCATCATAATTGCCCTTCCCCCATCTAGAACTCTTGTCCTGCGGTGTATACTTATCCCTTTCCATCATTAACGTAAACGTCACCGAATTGTGGTCACTGTCCCCAAAGTGCTCTCCTACCTCCAAATCCAACACCTGGCCTGGTTCATTACCCAAAACCAAATCCAACGTGGCCTCGCCTCTTGTTGGCCTGTCAACATATTGTTTCAGGAAACCCTCCTGCACACACTGTACAAAAAACGACCCATCTATTGTACTCGAACTATATCTTTTCCAGTCAATATTTGGAAAGTTAAAGTCTCCCATAATAACTACCCTGTTACTTTCGCTCATATCCAGAATCATCTTCGCCATCCTTTCCTCTACATCCCTAGAACTATTAGGAGGCCTATAAAAAACTCCCAACAGGGTGACCTCTCCTTTCCTGTTTCTAACTTCAGCCCATACTACCTCGGAAGAAGAGTCCCCATCTAGCATCCTCTCCGCCACCGTAATACTGCTCTTGACTAGCAGCGCCACACCTCCCCCTCTTTTGCCTCCTTCTCTGAGCTTACTAAAACACCTAAACCCCGGAACCATTCCTGTCCCTGCTCTATCCATGTCTCCGAAATGGCCACAACATCGAAGTCCCAGGTACCAACCCACGCTGCCAGTTCCCCTACCTTGTTTCGTATACTCCTGGCATTGAAGTAGACACACTTCAAACCACCTACCTGAACACTGGCCCCCTCCTGCGACGTCAAATCTGTGCTCCTGACCTCTATACTCTCATTCTCCCTTACCCTAAAACTACAATCCAGGTTCCCATGCCCCTGCTGCATTAGTTTAAACCCCCCCAAAGAGCACTAACAAATCTCCCCCCCAGGATATTTGTGCCCCTCAGGTTCAGATGTAGACCATCCTGTCTGTAGAGGTCCCACCTTCCCCAGAAAGAGCCCCAGTTATCCAAAAATCTGAATCCCTCCCGCCTGCACCATCCCTGTAGCCACGTGTTTAAATGCTCTCTCTCCCTATTCCTCATCTCACTATCACGTGGCACGGGCAACAACCCAGAGATAACAACTCTGTTTGTTCTAGTTCTGAGCTTCCATCCTAGCTCCCTGAAAGCCTGCCTGACATCCTTGTCCCCTTTCCTACCTATGTCGTTGGTGCCAATGTGGACCACGACTTGGGGCTGCTCCCCCTCCCCACTAAGGACCCGGAAAACACGATCCGAGACATCACGTACCCTTGCACCTGGGAGGCAACATACCAAACGTGAGTCTCTCACGCTCCCACAAAATCTCCTATCTGTGCCCCTGACTATAGAGTCCCCAATTACTAATGCTCTGCTCCTCTCCCCCCTTCCCTTCTGAGCAACAGGGACAGACTCCGTGCCAGAGGCCCGTACCCCATGGCTTACCCCTGGTAAGTCGTCCCCCCCACAAGTATCCAAAGCGGTATACTTGTTTCTCAGGGGAACGACCGCAGGGGATCCCTGCACTGACTGTTTTTTCCCAGTCCCTCTTACAGTTACCCACCTATCTCCAATCTTTGGTGTAACTAATTCCCTGAAGCTGCTATCTATGACCCCTTCTGCCTCCCGAATGATCCGAAGTTCTTCCAACTCCAGCTCCAGTTCCCTAACTCGGTCTTGGAGGAGCTGGAGATGGCAGCACTTCCTGCAGGTAAAATCAGCAGGGACACTAACTGCATCCCTCACCTCAAACATCCTGCAGGATCACACAAATCACACCCTCGACACTGTCCTCGCTACGCCCTTCCAAAATTCCTCCAGCACTGGGCATGCCCAGAACATATGGGTGTGATTTGCTGGGCTCCCTGAGCACCTAACACACCTGTCCTCACCCCCAAAGAACCGGCTCATCCTTGTCCCGGTTATGTGTGCCCTATGCAGCATCTTAAACTGTATGAGGCTGAGCCTCGTGCATGAAGAGGAAGAGTTCACCCTCCCTAGGGCATCTGCCCACGTCCCGTCCTCTATCTCCTCTCCCAACTCCTCCTCCCACTTACCTTTCAACTCCACCACCGAGGCCTCCTCATCCTCCTCCATCACCTGGTATGTTGCCGTGATCCTCCCCCCTCCAACCCCCCCCCCCCCCCCCCCCCCCCCCCGAGAGCACCCTGTCTGTACCATGCGTGGCGGCAGCAGCGGGAATTCCACCACTGGCCGCCTGGCAAACGCCCTTACCTGTAGATACCTAAAGGTGTTCCCCGGGGGGAGCCCATACTTCTCCTCCAGCTCACCCAGGCTCGCGAACTTCCCATCCACAAACAGGTCCCCCAATCTTCTTATCCCTGACCTGTACCACCCTGAAAACCCTCCATCTATTCTCCCTGGGACAAACCAGTGGTTCCCCCATATCGGGGTCCACATCGGGTGCCACTTCCCCCTTGTGCCGCCTCCATTGCCCCCAAATTTTGAGGGCAGCCGCCACCACCAGGCTCGTAGTATACCTCATTGGAGGGAGCGGCAGCGGCGCCGTTGCCAGCGGCTCCAGACTTGTACCCTCACAAGACGCAGTCTCCAGCATCTTCCATGCAGCCCTCTCCCCCTCCATCACCCACTTGCGCACCATCGCCGCATTGGCGGCCCAGTAGTACCCGCAGAGGTTGGGCAGCGCCAGCCCCCCCCCCCCCCCCCCCCCCATCCCTACTCCGCTCCAGGAACACCCTTCTCACCCTCGGAGTCCCTCGCGCCCACACAAACCCTGTTATGCTCCTGTTGACCCGCCTAAAGAAGGCCTTCGGGATAAGAATGCGGAGGCACTGGAACAGGAACAAAAACCTTGGGAGCACCGTCATCTTGACTGACTGCACCCAACCCACCAGGGACAGCGGCAGCACGTCCCACCTCTTGATCTCCTCCTCCATTTGCTCCACCAGCCTCGTGAAATTAAGTCTATGCAGGGCCCCCCAGCTCCTGGCCACCTGGACCCCCAAATACCGGAAGCTCCTCTCCGACCTTTTTAGTGGGAGCTCGCCAATCCCCCTCTCTTGGTCCCCTGGGTGAACCACAAACAACTCGCTCTTCCCCATGTCGAGCTTGTACCCTGAGAAATCCCCGAACTCCCCGAGGATCCTCATTACCCTGGCATTCCCCCCCAACGGGTCCACCACATATAGCAAGTCGTCCACATAGGGTGTCGCACTATGCTCCTCCCCACCCCGCACCAGCCCCCTCCAGTTCCTCGACTCCCTCAGTGCCATAGCCAGGGGTTCAACCGCCAGCGCGAAGAGTAGGGGGGACAGGGGACACCCCTGCCTCGTTCCTCGGTGCAACCGAAAGTACTTTGACCTCCTCCTGTTTGTGGCCACACTCGCCATCGGGACCTCATACAGCAGCCTAACCCACCTGACAAACCCCTCCCCAAACCCGAACCTCTTCAGCACCTCCCACAGGTACCCCCGCTCTACCCTATCGAAGGCTTTCTCAGCGTCCATCGCCGCCACTATCTCGGCCTCCCCCTCCCTCGCCGGCATCATGATAACGTTCAAAAGCCTCCGCACATTCGCGTTCAACTGCCTCCCCTTCACGAACCCAGCCTGGTCTTCGTGGGTGACCTGCGGCACACAATCCTCAATCCTCGTGGCTAAGACCTTCGCCAGCACCTTGGCATCTACGTTTAGCAACGAAATCGCCTGTAAGACCCACACTGCAGGGGATCCTTGTCCCGCTTCAGGATCAAGGAGATCAGTGCCTGGGACATCGTCAGGGGCAACGCCCCCCCCCAATTGAAGGTCCTAACCAGCAAAGGGCCCAGCAGGTCCACATATTTTTTGTAAAATTCGACCGGGAAACCGTCCAGCCCCGGTGCCTTCCCCGCCTGCATGCTCCCTATCCCTATGGCCAGCTCCTCCAGCCCAATCGGGGCCCCCAATCCCGCCACCAGTCCCTCATCCACCTTCGGGAACGTCAGTTGGTCCAGAAAGCGCCCATCCCTCCCTCCTCCAGTGGGGGCTCGGACCGATACAGTTCCTCATAAAAGTCCCTGAAGACCCCATTGATGCCAACCCCACTCCGCACCACACTCCCTCCCTTGTCCTTAACTCCCCCGATCTCCCGAGCTGCGTCCCGCTTCCGAAGCTGATGCGCCAGCATCCGACTTGCCTTTTCCCCATATTCATAAATCGCCCCCTGGGCCTTCCTCCACTGCGCCTCCGCCTTCCTGGTGGTCAACAGGTCGAATTCGGCCTGGAGGCTACGCCTCTCCCTCAACAGTCCCTCCTCCGGCACCTCCTGTCTACCCTCACCATCTCCCCCACCAGCCTCTCCCTCTGCTCTCTCCTCTCCTTGTGGGCCCTAATGGCGATCAGCTCTCCCCTAACCACCACCTTCAGCACCTCCCAGACCATCCCCACTCAGACATCCCCATTATCGTTGGCCTCCAGGTATCTCTCTGTGCTCCTTCGGACCCACTCGCTCACCTCCTCGTCCGCCAACAGCCCCACCTCCAAGTGCCACAACGGGCGCTGGTCTCTCTCCTCTCCCAGCTCTAAGTCTACCCAATGCGGGGCGTGATCCGAAATGGCGGGGCGTGATCCGAAATGGCTATCGCCGAGTACTCAGTATCCTCTACTCTCGCAATAAGCGCCCTGCTCATAACAAAAAAGTCAATCTGTGAATAGGCCTTATGAACGTGCGAGAAGAATGAAAATTCCCTAGCCCCCGGCCTTGCAAATCTCCAAGGGTCCACCCCTCCCATCTGGTCCATAAACCCCCTCAGCACGTTAGCCGCCGCCGGCTTCCTACCCGTCCTAGACCTGGAGCGATCCAGTGCCGGATAGAACACCGTGTTAAAGTCCTCCCCCATTATCAGGCCCCTCACTTCAAAGTCCGGGATCCGACCCAACATACGCCGCATAAAACCCGCATCGTCCCAGTTCGGGGCATACACATTGACCAGCACCACCCTCTCCCCTTGCAGCTTACCACTTACCATTACATATCTGCCGCCATTGTCTGTCACAGTGCTCGACGCCTCGAACGACACCCTCTTTCCCACCAAGATCGCCACCCCCCCGATTTTTGGCATCCAGCCCCAAATGAAACAGCTGGCCTACCCACCCCTTCCTCAATCTTACCTGGTCTGCCACCTTCAGGTGTGTCTCCTGGAGCATGACCACATCCGCCTTCAGCCCCTTCAGGTGCACGAACACCCGGGCCCGCTTGACCGGCCCGTTCAGTCCCCTTACATTCCAGGTTATCAGCTGGATCAGGTGGATACCCGCCCCCCTCCCCCGCCGACTAGCCATAACCCCTCCTCGGCCAGCCACGCGCCCGGCCCGTTCCCCACAGTGGCAGACCCCCGTCCCAACCCCCTCTACTCGCTCCAGCTCCCCCTTGACCATACCAGCAGCAACCCGGTTCCCCCCCCACTCCCTAGCTAGGACCCCTCCTAGCTGCATTGCTCCCCCCCCCATTGCACTCCCGCAAGTCAGCTGACTCCTGCTGACCCCGGCCGCTCCTTCGACTCCTCCCATTGTGGGACTTCCCCTCCTTCGACTCCTCCCATTGTGGGACTTCCCCTCCCCCTCCCCCTCCATTACCCACCAGCAGGCTCTCCGCTTTCCCCTTCCATCCCAAGCGCGGGGGAAAAAAAACGCGCTTCCCCGCCCCGCCAGCCTTCAGCGCGTGAAAAAGCCCGCGCTTTCCACCTGCCCAGCCCCGCTTCCTCTGTCGCAGCTGCTTTTACTGGCCCAGTCCCCTCACCCCCGACTCGGGCCTCACCCCCGACTCGGGCCTCACCCCCGACTCGGGCCTCACCCCCGACTCGGGCCTCACCCCCGACTCGGGCCTCACCCCCGACTCGGGCCTCACCCCCAACTCGGGCCTCACCCTCCCCCTCCCCCCTCCCCCCTACCGGCCATCCACCCCCTACTCCATTTACTTGCCCCCCTCCAAGAGCCCACCCGACAAACCCGACCGAAACAGTGCCCAACTCACCCTAACCATCCACACCAAACCAAAACTAAACAAGAACAAAGAACCCCCCCCTCAAAATGTAACACAACAACAACAATCCTCGACCATCCCCACGCTCGACCCCCCCATCCCGACCCTCAGTTTGTGTCCAGCTTCTCGGCCTGAACAAAGGCCCACGCCTCCTCCGGGGACTCAAAATAATGGTGCCGGTCCTTGTAGGTGACCAGCTGCAGCATGCCAAACTTCACCCCCTTCCTGTGCAGCACCGCCTTCGCCCGGTTGTACCCGGCCCTCTTCTTCGCCACCTCCGCACTCCTGTCCTGATATACTCAAACCTCCGCATTCTCCCACCTGCTGCTCCTCTCTTTCTTGGCCCACCTGAGTACGCACTCCCGATCAGCGAACCGATGAAACCGCACCAACACCGCCCGCGGCAGCTCGTTAGCCTTGGGCCTCCTCGCCAGCACTCTATGGGCCCCTTGCAGCTCCAGGGGCCCCTGGAAGGACCCCGCTCCCATCAGCGAGTTTAACATGGTGACCACATAGGCCCCCACGTCTGACCCCTCCAGCCCTTCCGGGACGCCCAGGATCCGCAGATTCTTCCGCCTCGACCGATTCTCCATCTCCTCGAACCGTCCCTGCCATTTCTTGTGGAGCGCCTCGTGCACCTCCACCTTTACCGCTAGGCCCAAGATCTCATCCTCTTTATCTGAGATCTTTTGTCGGACCTCGCGTATTGCCACCCCCTGGGCCGTCTGGGTCTCCGGCAGCGTATCAATAGAAGCCTACATCGACTCCAGCAGGTCCGCTTTGATCTCCCTGAAGCAGCGCTGGATAACCTCCTGCTGCTCCTGCGCCCACTGCATCCACGCTGCCTGGTCCCCCACCCGCCGCCATCTTGCTCTTCTTCCCTCGCACTTTCTTTGGCTTCACCACCACTTTTTTTAAGTCGCCCCGCTCCTGGTCCAAGCCATACACTGTCGGGGAAATGTTGTAGTCTTCTTCCCACACCGGGGAATGTCGAAAGAATGCCGTTGGGGGCCCTGAAAAGAGCCCAAAAGTCCATTCCAAGCGGGAGCTGCCGAACTTGCAACTTAGCTCTGCATAGCCGCAACCGGAAGTCCCCGCTTTATTTTCTTTTAATAAACTCTTAAAACTTCAACTCTACCAATAACAAATAACATCACTAAATAACATGACAGGAGCAGCTTCCTTCATGACCTATCTGGGTGACCTCCACAGCCTTCTGCTGTAATTATTCAAAAAAAAAAAATTCTCTCGCTATAAGCTCCAAACAAAGGTGCTCCCGAGGTGGCTAGACTTGAATCCCTTACGCTCTTGGCTGATGATATATGAAATTATCGTCCATTGACGGACAAGTACATCATCAGACTCTGGGATGGGATGTCGGCTTGTCAAACCAGGTTGTCCTGAATGACAATTGATTTTGAGTGGATCATCCTGTGTATTCGCACTAAAAGTCAATGGGGCAAGGTAATTCAGGCTGTTGGTGTATCCCTCCAAGTATGCCGCTGGCAATCTTTTCATCTGTTTAACCCCCAAATTGCCTGCTAAATATTGGACCCCATTTCTGGACCCAAGTTCCGAATATCTCCCTCTCATGACAATTTGCTACGCCCAGCCATGGCAGAAAGACCCGGCTTAAAAAGGAATTCTCAACCACAAGCCTTTCTGAATCAGTCAAAGACCCAGAGGCATGAATAATCTCAATGCCACATGACAGCAGCTTTGTACACTAAAAGCTTAAACTAGATTGGAACTTTCATTGAAGGAATACAAAACTTCCCTTCATTCGTTCAACATAACCCTGAAAGACTACATCCTGGCCAATTGCACTGCAACCCAGAGTAGTTACCTGCAAACGTATCAGTGAATTGTGGAGTTGTTACCCTCTAACGAGAAACTCCCGAGTTCTACATTTAGTCAAATACAAATTTAGTGGCCGTCAATCCTCTTTTTGAAGTACTAAAACTTAAATTTTCCGTTTTCCTTTTTGCATCAATACATGTCTTGACTCACGGCACCGAGGTCCCAGGTTCGATCCCGACTCTGGGTCACTGTCCGTGTGGAGTTTGCACATTCTCCCCGTGTTTGCGTGGGTTTCACCCCCACAACCCAAAGATGTGCAGGGTAGGTAGATTGGCCGCGCTAAATTGCCCCTTAATTGGAAAAAATGAATTGGGTACTCGAATTTTTTTATTTTTTTTAAATATATAAATAAATGTCTTGACTTGCAGCAGTATTGTTTGACCAATAAAACTAACTAGTGGGAAGATAAACACTCCTTTATATAATTTTAAATGGTCCAAATCATAAAATTCTAGAACTTCAAATGTAAATAATGAATAACCCGCAGTTCGCCCAATTATAGTATTTATGTGTGACAAAACCAAATAAAGATGTTGCCCTGGTGAATCATTTTATTGGTGTTATCATGACAATACTAACATTTTCATAGTATGAGCAGGTTTAGGAACATGCGATTTGTACTGCACACTTCTAGCCTCCACTTATGATCCTGGTTCCTGACTCATGGAGCCAGATTTCAGAAAAAGGGGGTGGCAAAAAATTGCAGTGAAAATATAAATTTGCATGGCTATTCACGACCAATAGATCACCAGCTTTATAGTGTCATCAATTTCAGGAGACCCACATGATCTAACTTTACCTGGGCTCCAAAAAAGAGCCAGTTCGAGGCAGTTGAAAAACAAGCAACTCCTTTATATTGCCCTCTAATGGACACACCACAATCTCCAACAACAAGTTAAAATGGAGAATTATAAAGGGGGCACTTCTTAGCTCTCTAGCGTCAATATAAAACATTTGGTAAATACATAGTCACTTTCATGAGGTCGCTGTACATGGTAGTATTACACAAACATATTTCAAAAATTAACTCGACATGCAATTCACTTAATGCAAAATACACGTTCTCCATCACGACAATGCAGATGATGCCCCAGCCATTTTCTTTGTAAATATAAACATTTCCACATATATTTCATCCTTCCAACAGACTGCACAAAGTACTAGGCACTGCTTTTATGTTAAGTGACTCTTGGAATAGTATTGCCCATCTCCAGTCCAGGGTCTAAGCCTAAATTCTTTGGGCCTAAGTTCTTCGATGGGAAATAGTATCTGCTCCATGTTAGGAAAACTCAGCCGTTTCATTTAGCAAATCACAGATGGTGATGGTTCTCTGCACATAGCTGGCTGACCCCTTCCCCTTCCAAAAATAAGCCATCTTGGTTACATCTTACACCCCCCACACCCACCTCTCTGAAGGCACTTCCTCACATTAGGAAAGGCTTGCGCAGTGGAGGCCGGTTTGCTCAGTTTGCTGGGCGGCTGGTTCGTGATATGGAGCAAAGCCAGCACTGTGGGTTCAATTCCCGCACCGAAGTTATTCACGAAGGTCCCGTCTGCTCAACCTTGCTCCTCACCAGAGGGTAGTGACGCTCAGGTTAAACCATCACCAGTCAGCTCTCAAAAGGATAGAGCAACCTATGGTCCTCTGGGACTGTGGCAACATTACATTTTTGTTTCCACATGCACCAGCAGCCTCCCGACATCTCACCAAAACAGCTATTTATCATGCATGAACGAAGCACTATCCTGTCCTCAGCTGCCATTAATGCATCCACAATTTCCAGCAGGTGTCACTTGATAGCAATCTGGGGTTGCTGGCTGATTTTTTTCCTCTAGCCCAAATATGCCTGCACCAAATTGTACTATTTCCACACTTGCCTTGGATGAGGAGATTAGCCAACAGAGACCAGGCATGGAATGCGGGACCTGACTGGTCTGGATATTTCAGAGTCAAGGCAGTAACTACTACCCAACTGAGGGGCAAGTGTGTTGTGGTTTTCTTTTTCTCACAAAATAACCGGAGGAGTCTCAGGTACAGAACAATCGCTTATTGACCAACGTGTTGGGAGAACCCAGCTTCAGAGGTAGGCCCCCAGAGCTGACTCTGCCGGTGTAAAGAATCAGGTGATATTTATACAGATTGTGGTTACGCAAGTTACTTGTGGTTACATAGGTAAGAATATGGTTTACATTGGATCATGTCTGTTTTAAATTTTACATTAATCAAGTTACGTATGTGCACCCAGACAGAGAGAGCGTTATCTACCCTTCCCTTCCACGGGTTCCTCCCCAACCTCCCTACTTGGTGCCAGATCCAATAGATGTGTCTGGTCCTTGGGTCGAGTTAGAAAAACATGTTTGTTAATCTTTATGCTGACTGCTGTAGATTGTGTCTCAAGAACGCACGGTTTCATGTCACTGAAATCTGTTTAACTGGAACATGTTGCTTGACCCGTATGCTAACTGCTGGAGAGTGCCATGTCAGCTTTTAGCTGATATCTTTATGAAATATGCTTTAGTATACTGCACTACACTAGTATACTGCACTACACAGATTCAAAATCCCTTAAGTTCTAATTGTCTCAATAGATCGTCAATAAATCCTAATAATCGGTCTTCCCACAACAGGGAGAAACTACTCTTCCTTTAATTTTGAAGGTATCAGGTTTGAATCTGGAATACAAAGCTAGTGACGGTGACTAAGACGCCCATCATCAATGGTTGTAAAAGCCCATCTGGTTCACTAATGTTCTTTAGAGAAGGAAATCTACCGTCCTTGCCTGGTCTGGCCTACATGTATCTCCAGACCCAAAGCAACGTGGTTGATTCTTTCTTGGTTCTTGGAAATGACCTAGCAAGCCGTGAAGTTCAATGGCCTTGCCAGCAACACCCACATCCCATGAAAGAATAAGGAAAAAAAATGGTAGCAGGATGGGAGGATGTAGGCTTATGGCTGCAGTTTCTTCAACAAATGACAACAATCCCAGTGTGGTCAGTTGCTTACAAGGGAATAAGCAGGGATAGGAGGAAGCGGGCACAGAGATAAAGAAATGCAAGCAGTGCTCTTTAATTCGCATGCAGTAGAGAAAGTTATTCAGTCCCCTCTATTAAACTGCAAGCCATTTGTTCTGCCACCCCTATTGGCCAGAAATTGTGAAGACACTATTCAAATTGCTTTCACACATATTTATGCTTGAAGACAATGCAAATTGCTCAAATTGGATCTGATCACCAGGTATGCTGCAGTAGCTATTTTCTGTTAATTTTCATGGCTGCTAAATTCAGCTACAGCTTTTAACTAGTCAGAGAGTGTCGTGTTGGGTGTTCCGCTATACAGACGAACCAACACGGTTGCAGATGGTACAACTCTGTTTTATTACTCTTGATAACAACATCTGTAAACTTATGACTGTGGTTCGTTCTTTACCCTTTAACCTGTGGACCCAGCCCTAACACGATCCTAGAGAGGCACTCAGCACATGGTGCATGTCTGAGTGGCTTGCTGTGAGCTCTGTGCTCTGAGCCGTCTCCTGCTGGAATGAGCGGGAACTGTGGTGTTCTCCGTTTTATGGTGCGTGTGCTCTTGCTTGTGATTGGCGGTGTTGTTGCGTGTGTTGATTGGTCCGTTGATCTGTCCATCAGTATGTGTGTGTGTTTGCACCATGATGTTTATCTGAATATCATGACAGAGAACAATTCCACTGCAGATGTCAACTCAAAAGGATGAAACTATCAACTTTATGTATATTTGTCAGTACAAGGGGAGATGTGGTACAAGTTAACTTAAATTAGGTAAAAATGTCTTAATAAATTGCAACAAGTTGGGGTTTGGGGCAGCACGGTGGCGCAGTGGTTAGCACTGCAGTCTCACAGCGCTGAGGTCCCAGGTTCGATCGGGGCTCTGGGTCACTGGCCGTGTGGAGTTTGTACATTCTCCCAGTGTTTGCGTGGTTTCGCCCCCACAACCCAAAAGATGTGCAGGGTAGGTGGATTGAACACGCTAAATTGCCCCTTAATTGGAAAAAATGAATTGGGTACTCTAAATTTTTTATTTTAAAGTTGGGGTTTGGGCTTCTTTTTTTTTTTTATAAATTAAGAGTACCCAATTCATTTTTTTCAATTAAGGGGCAATTTAGCGTGTTCAATCCACCTACCCTGCACATCTTTGGGTTGTGGGGGCGAAACCCACGCAGACACGGAGAATGTACAAACTCCACATGGACAGTGACCCAGAGCCGGGATCGAACCTGGGACCTCGGCGCCGTGAGGCAGCAATGCTAACCCGGGGTTTGGGCTTTTTGACCATCACAAGACAATTACCTATTTTTCCTGGTCAAAAGATGACAGGAGTAAATAAGATTAAAAACAAATCAATAAAGTTCTGAATTATAAAGTTGAGCAATATTTCAAGCCTCGTTCGTTTGACCATGTCAAGTTTAATTGGGAACGAATACCTTTGCCAATCATCTTACAAAGCTGTTTCAATGGCACAACAGGTTTATTCAGTGAATAGGAAAGTCAGAAAAAATAAATACCTTTCCCTTTGGGGTGGGTGAGGGTGAAGAAAAGGAGGGGAAAAGGAGGGATGGGGGAGGAGAAACAACGTAAGCGGCATTTTTTGCTTTAGACAACTATGCTGCAATCCCTGTTGGAAGCGTCCATCTGGATGCCAGATGAGGGCACAATTTGGATCAGCTGCGATGCACCCAGTGTCCAAATGCCACAATCAGAACAGCTTTCTGACACTGACCATCACACATTGGTTTCAGCTGGCCATTTGGCCACAGTAATGGAGATTGCTCAAATTGGCAAAACACTCCAGGAATGTGTTGGGACCTTGTTATCCCAATGCATATATGATTTGGGCACAATATTTACTAACATCACCAAATTAGTGAGACAAAGCAAAATGCACGTCACGGGCAGGTTGGGGGGAATGGGGGCCTATACAATGCAGAGTAAATTTACTCTTTGAAAAAGAACAGAGAATGGAAATATAACCCAAATGGTAAAATTCTCAGTGAACGGGAAAGAGCTCACATTTATAGAATGCCTTTCACTGCCTGAAGCACTTTACAGCGAATTAAGTACATTGCAGTGTAGTCACAGTTTTAATGTAGGAAACACAGTAGCCAAGTAGCACACAGTAAGATCCCACAAACTGCTGCTGCTTGTAGCTGATCCTACCAGATCATCCGCTTCACGATATGCCATGCTCATCTGTCTTGCACCAACCTCTCACATCCACTGTAGCTTGGCTGTGACAACTCATTGATGTCCATCATCCAAATACAGCTCTTTTGCTGCCCCTCATTTTGTCCTCTTGAAGAGATCTCTGTAGCTTTTCAGCTCTGATCAAATGGCCAATCAAATACTTCGCTTTTCTGGATGTCCCTTGTTCTGAGCAGATGAGAAAGGGTGAACTGGCTCCCCTCCCGATTCAACTTCCTCGGTTGGTCACAACAAAGGTTTACGTTTCTTTTTCAGGAGGATATTCCTTTTCCAAATCAGAATGTATTTAACTGTTTCAGCTGTGAGCAACAAGGAGCCAACTAAACAAGGTTTTCGGAGTCAAAGAGCAAGCAATTTTAACAACCACTGAACCAGAGAAAAATAAAATGGGACGTCAAACATTTGTCCCTCATGCAGTCATTAGGACACACACATCAGAAATAAGGGGAGACACAGACCAATAAAACAAGGTTAAAAAAAAGTTACGATACCTTTGATTGTCCTCAAGGCATAGATTTTAAATATTGTGGCTGATTTGGTTAGCTAGTTTCTTGGATGCAGTCAGATGTAGATGTTGCAATTATTACAAGATCGGAGTTTGCTGGTGGTTTTCTGGTAGAGTTGGCTTCTCAAACCAGGCAACATTCTTATTTCAATTATGGCACTGTGGACCCAGGTTTGATCCCGGGTCAGTGTCTGTGTAGAGTTTGCACATTCTCCCAATGTCTAAGATGTGCTGGTTAGGTAGATTGGCCACACTAAAATTGCCCCTTAATTGGAAAAAAAATAATTGGGTACTCAATTTATATATTTTTTTAAAACATTCTTATTCCACGAGGGAGCAGCCCTCAGCTCGTTTCCACTGCTGAAGACTTTCTGGACATCACCTGCATTCCTTGCAATCTCGCCTTGAAATACTTCACCCATTGTTCATTTCCAAGAGGTTTTGGGTGTGTCTGTCTGCATCAGCCATTGTTTCAATATCCAGTACTTTTGTTGTCTCGTTAGACAGTTACGGGATTTTATGGGTGCCTGGATTATAGAAAGTGTCTCCCCACTGTCTTATGTGTGATTTGTTGGTTTCTCACCTTGGACTGTGGCCTTGCATTAAGTAGTTTGCTCTCAGATCAAATTGCAAAATGTCCAGCCAGTTGAAAAATCATATTTTCAACAAAAAAAAAAAAAAAAAAAAAAAAAAAAAGAGAATGGCCTTGTAACACACTTTCCAAGAGTTCTTTTGGTTGTTGCAATCTCAAGCACCTCTTAATTGGTCTTATAGTCTGGAATATGGAATTTTTAGCATAAGTCTTAGCATCCACATTTCAAATGCCTCACCTTTCTTTCACAAATCTTTATTTATTGTCCAGATTCCGGAGGCATGCAGCAAGTGGATAAATGCGTTTTTTCCCTGGAGTTTTCTTGTTTACACATCCTTCGTCTAGGCAGCACGGTGGTGCAGTGGTTAGCACGGCTGCCTCACAGCGCCGAGCACCCGGGTTAAATCCTGGCCCCAGGTCACTGTCCGTGTGGAGTTTGCACATTCTCCCCATGTCTGCGTGCAGGCTAGGTAAATTGGCCACGCTAAATTGCCCCTTAATTGGAAAAAAAAAGCATTGGGTACTGTAAATTTATAGAAAAACACATCCTTCGTCTTCACAAAGTTACTTTTGGCTCTCTCTACCCTTCTCATTTCAGCATCACATCGGCCATCTTCTGTTATCATTTGTTTTAATGACACAAACATATCTACTTGTCCAGCGTGAGACTATCCACTTCAATCTTCACTCTAGTTTCTTCCAATGTATTCCTCTAACATTGTTTTTGTCTTTTTGGTGTTCACACTCTGTACTTGATCAACGATATTTTGTGGAACCTCTTCGGATTCTTGAAGTAGCACTGTGGCATAACAAAGTTTGTTATGTTCTTGCCTCCAATTTTTACCCCTCTAAATATTGTTGGTTACAGATTGAATAACTTTAGCAGCAATACACAGCCTTGTTGAACTCCTCTTTCCACTTGAAACACGTCAGATTGTCCATCTTAGAGTCTGATGCTTGCTATTTGGTTTGAATATAGGCTCTGGATAAATCTCTGCTTTACTGTCAATGTCCCATTTCAGCAGCACGTCTTTTAGGTTTCGATACAAACATGATGGAATGCTTTTTCATAGTCTATTTCTGGATATCGATCAAAGATTATGCTTGGGTTAAATATTCCCTCTCTTTGTTTCTGAATCCAGACTGCGTTTCACCAATTTCTGCTCCAAATATATATATTTTTTCTATTATGATTTTCAAGATCAGTTTAATGAAATGATTCATTAAGTTTATAGTTCTAAACTGATTGCACTCCATTGATTCATGTTTCTTAGGTGAGTTAACAAATAATGAATATCTCAAGTCACTTGGAATTGATCACACATTTCTTGTTATCACTTCCAATTTGTTTCTTCCATGGGCTTTCAACGGTTCTGCTGTCACTCCATCTATGACTGGATCTTTCCTGTGCTCAATTTCAAAGCATTCATTACCTCAGTGATGTCGTAATGTTTCATACAATATTTGCCTTTATACCTTGGAGGACTCCCTCGATTTGGATCATCATAGAATTCTGACCAACGATTTGCTACTGCATCCCTTTCAAACAATATTTTATCACCTTTGTCTCGAATGCACCCTTTCTTTCCAGCCGTCAAAGATCTAATTTACTGGTGCGTAACTCTCATTTTGTGATCTCTTTCCAGCTCTAATGCTTCATCATATCTTCTTATACCATTTCTCTTCAGCATGCATTCTTTATTTTCTTTTCAGTTACCATCAGGGTAGATAGAAATATAGAAATAGCAGCAGTAGGCCATTCGGCCCTTCGAGCCTGCACCACCATTCAATATCATGGCTGATCACGCAAATTCAGTATCCCACTCCCGCTCTCTCTCCGTACTCCTTGATCCTCTTAGCCGCAAGGGCCACATCCAGCTCCCTCTTGAATATATCCAACCAACTGGCCCCAACAGCTTTGTGGTAGAGAATTCCACAAGTCGACAACTCTCCGAAAGACGTTCTTCCTCATCTCAGTCCTGAATGGCTTACCCCTTATTCTTAGGCTGTGACCCCTAGTTCTCAACGTCCCCAACATCGGGTACATTCTTCCCACATCTAACCTGTTCAGTCCCATCAGGATTTTATACGTTTCTATGAGATCCCCTCTCATTCTAAACTCCAGTGAGTACAAGCCTAATCGATCCAGTCTTTCTTCATATACCAGTTCTGCCAGCCCGTGAATTAGTCTGGTGAACCAAGAATGTCCTTCCTCAAGCTAGGAAACCAAAACTGCATACAATACTCAAGGTGTGGCCTCACCAAGGCCCTGTATAACTGCAGCAAGACATCCCTACTCCTCTCGCTCTGAAGGCCAGAATGCCATTACCTTTCCTCACCGCCTGCTGTACCTGCATGCCAACCTACAGCGACTGTTCCACCATGACAACCAGGTCTCGTTGCACTTCTCCTTTTCCTAAACTGCCACCATTCAAATAATAATCTGTGGTGTAGCGGTAATGTCGCAGGACTAGTAATCCAGAGGCCCAGGCCAATGCTCAGAGGCCATGGGTTCAAATCTCACTGAATAATGGAGCAGGCTCGGTGGGCAAAATGGCCGACTCCTGCTCTTATGTTCCTCACCATGGCAGCAATTTAAACTCAAATAAATAAATCTGTAATTGAAAGCTAGCCTCAATCATGGTCACCATGAAAGTTATCGAGTAAAAACCGATCTGTTCACTAATGTTATTTAGGGAAGAAAACCTGCTGTCCTTACCTGGTCTGGCCTACATGTGACTCCAGACCAACCGCAATGTGGTCAACTTAGAAATGGCCTAACAAGGCATTGAGTTAAAGGCCATTAGGGATGGGCAACAAATGCTGGCCTTGGAGCAAGAAATGGAAGAGGAGACACTGATTCAATTTAATAAAATGAAATTAGTGTGTTTCTTTTCTTTCCTCATTCGATCATCATTGTTTAGTATCTCATCAGTCATTCACTCCTGGTCTCTTTTTCTTTGCCGTTTTGGTAATAATTCCCGTGCAGCATGCTGTATACACTTTCATTTCTTCCCCCCCCCATCCCCATTTGCTTTCTATTTCTGATTCCGAGACCTCTGCATATTCCGTTTCCACCGTCCCGAGATATTCATACTTGCTTTTATTTTTCAGAATGAATGCCTCCCTGAGGTTCTCATCCTTCAACACATGAAGGTTTAAACATTTTCAGTTTCATCTTGATTTTTGTCACGAGACAATGAACTGAATTTATATTCATGCCTGGATATGTATAAATGTTTATCCTGTTATTTATACTGTTTCTAAAACATTGCTTCAACCATTGTATAATCTGTTTGATTTATATACACTTCTCCAAGAGTACAGTCTTCTCTTCAGTTATTTAAAAATGCGTTTGCCACCATTGGGTCATTTTCTTAAAATTGTATCAGTCTCCCTCCTCTTTCATTTCTTGCTCCAAGGCCATATTGACTGCTGTAGCTTCCTGGGTTGGCCACTTCCCGACTTAAAATGGAGATCCACAAAGGCTGCAGGGAAATTCAGCCAACACAGGCAAAAACCAGCAAGTGCAGAAATCCTGTGTATTAGAACTTGCAAAAGCTCTAATATAACCAGCACTGAAACCAGCAGCCATCTGCATATTAATGAGCGATCCCCAGGCACAATTGATACACTTAAGGTGAATAAGGCCAAGCCAGACTCCTCGGCGCCGGCAGGAGCCAAGACAAAGGAAGGCCAACGGACACTCCGGGACCGCCCAGCGATCAGGGAACAACTCCAGTATTGGGGAAATCAATCCAAGTGATCGAAACGCAGTCCAATCACTTGGAACCAGGTACGGGGTCCACCCCAAACGGCGGGAAGCCCCTGGGGACTATAAAATAGAGTCCCCAAGTTCAAATCGTCCTTCTTGGCAGGGTCACTCAGCAACTCGAATCAACCCTTGAGAGTGAACTGTCCAAGCTGCCGCATCAACCAAGTCAGTCTCCAATCACTGCACGCTACGAGATAGGTGCTCCTAGCTACCAGTCCATACCAGCTTTTGAATCCTGCAGATTCAGACCGAACGAAAGGCCATTTGTTCCCCTGACCTGGTGGGCCAATTCCGAAGCTAAGTATAGGCCTTTTAGTGATAGAGAATAGTCTAGAAAGTAGAGTTTATGCAGGAGTAGTGATTTACTGTGTATAATAAATGTGTTTTGATTTGAATCTTACTAATTGGTGTGTTGAGTTATTGATCAGTACTTGAACTTGAACCTCGTGGCGGTATCATAAAGATACCTGGCGACTCTATAGCAAAGGTTATAGAAACAGAGCAAATTCAGTAAAGACCCAACGGGCAACGAATTAAGAGCCAACCAAAGTTAGCAACACTGCCATGTGTTCCCGATGTTCTTTCACTGACTTTAGCGTTGTGAGCCGCCCACTTTAATTATCAGTTGATCATAACACTTTCAGGATGTTACCATAAAATGCCTCAATTTCCTGCTCACTGTGACCTTGTGTTGGGCCATAAACTTGTATGGCAACCAGATCAAAAGGCTTTCCTTCGATCTTATGATCTCTCTTTCAGAGCCGAAGCTGGTGAGCCCCTCGCTTGCACAACTGCCCAGTTGAGATCCTGGGGTATGGCCGCTGTTGTGCACAATTAGCTACTTATAAGAGTCATAAGTGAGAGCTGGAGAGCTGTTGGACACCAATTTCCCCTTCCCACACCCCTTTTGACATGGGTATGTGGCTTGGCATTGGATCAAGAATACTAGCCCTCACAAACTTCTTCCAGATGTCCCTTCTCACAAACAGCAATGAGATAAATTATTGGATGATGTGTTGTTAGTTGAGTGATAAATCGTTGTCAAGGACACCACGAGAACGTGAATAGTGCCATGAGATCTTCTACATTCACCCAAGTAGTTATGTGATATGGTACGAATTAAGTAATGGCATGATGGGAAAACTGGTCAATGGGAAGACTGGTCAAAATGTTTGATACAAATGTAAGAAAGGCTGAACTACTCATTCCAGCTCTCCAGGCCCATGTAAAGAATGCTCACAGTTCACCAGATCCCTGTAAGAAATGCTGCCCTAACCATTTCAGACTGTAACTTGTCCAGTCTTTGGAGTGGGAATTGAGCCCATGACTTTCTGACTCAGAGGCTAATACCTATGCATAAATATGGGGTACCCACTTCCCATTATAGAAAAAAGTGTTGACGGCCTGCAAAAGCTCCAATATAAATTGGATTATACCAGGGCTGAAAGGCTAGTTCTGTTAAGAGACTGGCAGGAAGTAGGAAGAAGAACTAGGACTGGAGAATATTGCACATCTTCACCAAATACTGCGCCTTGACCATTATATACAAATCCAAACAGTCAACAAAACCCAACACCCCCCAGCACCAGACACCTGTCAATTAGTCTGCTGACAGCACAGTGGCGCAGTGGTTAGCATTGCTGCCTCACAGCGCTAGGTCCCAGGTTCGATCCCGGCCCTGGGTCACTGTCCGTGTGGAGTTTGCACATTCTCCCAGTGTCTGTGTGGGTCTCACCCCCACATTCCAAAGATGTGCAGGGTAGGTGGATTGGCCACGCTAAATTGCCCCTTCATTGGAAAAAATGAATTGGGTACTCAAAATGTAAAAACACATTAGTCTGCTGACACAATCGGAACTCTCCTGAAAAGGTAGTTACTTCAGCGAGGCATGGGAATGCTGGTAGTAACCATAAAGTAGACAGCAAAGGAAAAAAAACAATTAGATAGTGTCCCAATGTCACCAAGCCAAGAAACATGCATATTTTACTGTATTATCACATCTCTTGTAATAAAAACCAAGCAATTATTGCAGTCTCAGTGCAACATTTAAAGCAAGAAGTTGTCAAGTCTAAAATATTGTGTGTGTAAAATAAAATGTATGCGGAACATGTGTTCTGCACACATGAGTGCGGCCTCAACCGGGACCTGGGATTCATGTTGCATTACATTCATCCCCCACCATCTGGCCTGCAAAATCCTACCAACTGTCCTGGCTTGAGACAATTCACACCTCTTTAACCTGGGGTTACCCCATCTCTGGATCTGTAAAGATTTAATCACCTGCTAATGCTCGCATTCCTAGCATTGTTTGGCATCTTTGAATCTGTCTATATATGTGTTTCTGGAACAGACCTCTTCATTCACCTGAGGAAGGAGCAGCGCTCCGAAAGCTAGTGACATCGAAACAAACCTGTTGGACTTTAACCTGGTGTTGTAAGACTTCGTACTGTGCTCACCCCAGTCCAACGCCGGCATCGCCACATCATAAAATATTTAAGTCAGCTATGCAATTTTCTCTACCCCTAACTCCCAGTTTTGCTCGCTTCCCGAAAGGCATGAATGCAATGTTGGGGCTCCCTGAGCACCATTCAGTAAATCAAAATAGTCATCATTCAGATCTCCTCAAATAGGAGTGTTAGCAACTTATTTCAACAGGCATTACGACCACATGCCAACTTCAACTGATATTCACACACACCAACTGTAGCCATCCTTACTTGTACCTTCATGGAACCTATGGTTCAGCTACTCACTACATAAACCTGTTGAGCCATAGGATGAGTTCCATCTCATCGCTTTGATGTGGAGCAGGTAGTAGCAGAAGTTCACTACTTTAGATTCCAACAATTGGAGTAGTTTATCCAACAATGCATGTTTGGTTATCCAAACACTACGCTTATTCTATCAGAATCTGTACATAAACCTTCGGTCTCAAAATAACCTTTTTCTTGCACTTTGATCAAATTCATTTGGCTAAGTTTTGAAATACATAATAGAATATACACATTGGAAGAGGGATGAGGAACAAGTAATTAATACAATGTATGAACAGTCACTTCTCAGTTCATCAGCCACAGGTTCTCGTTTCTCTTTCCCAACACCTTCAAAATAAAAGCCATGGAGGAATATGCTTTGAAATATATATATATATATATATATATATATATTTATTATGAGAACAGAATCTCAGGAGGCGGCCATTCAGCCTCTTACTTGCACTTGCTTTCTGTAGGGGCAATTCACCTAGTGTCACTCCCATGCTTTATCCCCATAACCCTGCATAATCCCCCTTTTCAGATTACAATCCAATTCCTTCTTGAATGAGAGGCACGGTAGCACAGTGGTTAGCACTGTTGCTTCACAGCTCCAGGGTTCCAGGTTTGATTCCCGGTTTGGGTCATGTCATAATATGCACTCACACACATCATGAAGTAAAGACAGGCAGTGATAGACACCCAGGTTAGCCAATCAACACACAGGACAGAACACAACCAATCACTAGACAGAACACTAGAGGGGGGGCTTCCTACTATAAAACACACGAGGCATCAGCACTCCACCTCTTTCCACTGGTAACAACTGTAGTGACAGTCAGGGTGTGTATATATTAGTTAGCACCTTCTACACGTGGCTCAGGGCTAGCCTGGTCGAATTTGTTAGAGTTAGCATACTTGGAGTAGTAGAGTGTCAACCCACAGCAAGCTGTGTGCCTAGTTACAGAAGTTCAATAAATCGTATTGAACCAACGTCTAAGTTTGGTGTCTGCTATACAGTCTTACTGCATCCAGTTGCAGTCCTTGTTACCCCAGGGTGAATAACACGACATGATACCAAGAGTAGCTACTTCATCAAAGTAATTTACCTTGAAGAATTCAGTGACGACCAGCAAGTGCCTTCAAGCGGCATGGAGAAGATCCAGGCCCCTCCAGAGCTACGGATCTCCGGACATCTCGGCACCAACTGGCAGGTCTTCAAGCAGAAGTTCAGTCTCTACATTGAGGCCTCGGGCCTCGACGATGCGCCCGATGCTGCTCCTATCGATTTTGGGGGACCAAGCCATCCAAATCTTCAACTCACTCACTTTTGCCGACGGCGAGTGCAAGACCATGTTCGAGACCGTTCTAGTCAAATTCGACAGTCACTGTGAAGTCGAAACGAACAAGAGCTTTGAGCGCTATGTCTTCCAGCAACGCCTTCAGGGCAAGGATGAGCCCTTCTTGAGTACTGTATTTAGCTTTCACGTTAATAGTAGAAATCCAGTACTAGGAAAAATATAGTTAACAGTAACTTTAAAAGAAAATTTTTTTTTAAACTTTAATTTACTAATTAATTGACGCAATGTCAGTTAGAGGGGTGCAGTGCTCGGACTGTGAGGTGTGGCAGGTCCGAGAGGCTTCCAGCGTCCCGGATGGCTTAGTCTGCAGAAAGTGCACCCAACTGGAGCTCCTCACAGACCGCATGGTTCAGTTGGAGCAGCAGTTGGATGCACTTAGGAGCATGCAGGTGGCGGAAAGCGTCATATAAATGTGGTCACACCCAAGGTGCAGGCAGAGTAATGGGTGACCACCAGAAAGGGCAGGCAGTCAGTGCAGGAATCCCCGGTGGTTGACCCCTCTCGGACAGGTATCCCCCTTTGGATACGGTCGGGGGGATAGCCTATCAGGGGAAAACAGCAGCAGCCAGAGCAGTGGCACCACGGCTGGCTCTGATGTTCAGAAGGGAGGGTCAAAGCGCAGAAGAGTAATAGTAATAGGGGACTCTATAGTCAGGGGCACAGATAGGCGCTTCTGTGGACGTGAAAGAGACTTCAGGATGGTATGTTGCCTCCCTGGTGCCAGGGTCCAGGATGTCTCCGAACGGGTAGAGGGCATCCTGAAGGGGGAGGGCAAACAGGCAGAGGTCGTTGTACATATTGGTACTAACGACAAAGGCAGGAAGGGGCATGAGGTCCTGCAGCAGGAGTTCAGGGAGCTAGGCAGAAAGTTAAAAGACAGGACCTCGAGGGTTGTAATCTCGGGATTACTCCCTGTGCCACGTGCCAGTGAGGCTAGAAATAGGAAGATAGAGCAGCTAAACAGCTGGTGTAGGAGGGAGGGTTTCCGTTATCTGGACCACTAGGAGCTCTTCCGGGGCAGGTGTGACCTATACAAGGACGGGTTGCATCTAAACTGGAGAGGCATAAATATCCTGGCCGCGAGGTTTGCTAGTGTCACACGGGAGGGTTTAAACTAGTATGGAGGGGGGTGGGCACGGGAGCAATAGGTCAGAAGGTGAGAGCATTGAGGCTGAGCAGACAGGGAGAAGTTTCTGAACACAGCGGGTCTGGTGGCCTGAAGTGCATATGTTTTAATGCAAGAAGTATTACGGGTAAGGCAGATGAACTTAGAGCTTGGATTAGTACTTGGAACTATGATGTTGTTGCCATTACAGAGACCTGGTTGCGGGAAGGGCAGGATTGGCAGCTAAACGTTCCAGGATTTAGATGTTTCAGGCGGGATAGAGGGGGATGTAAAAGGGGAGGCGGAGTTGCGCTACTTGTTCGGGAGAATATCACAGCTGTACTACGGCAGGACACCTGAGGGTAGTGAGGCTATATGGGTAGAGATCAGGAAAACGAAGGGTGCAGTCATAATGTTGGGGGTTTACTACAGGCCTCCCAACAGCCAGCAGGAGATAGAGGAGCAGATAGGTAGACAGATTTTGGAAAAAAGTAAAAACAACAGGGTTGTGGTGATGGTAGACTTCAACTTCCTCAATATTGACTGGGACTCACTTAGTGCCAGGTGCTTAGACGGGGCAGAGTTTGTAAGGAGCATCCAGGAGGGCTTCTTAAAACAATATGTCGACAGTCCAACTAGGGAAGGGGCTGTACTGGACCTGGTATTGGGGAATGAGCCCGGTCAGGTGGTAGAAGTTTCAGTAGGGGAGCATTTCGGGAACAGTGACCACAATTCAGTAAGTTTTAAAGTGCTGGTGGACAAGGATAAGAGTGGTCCTCGGGTGAATGTGCTAAATTGGGGGAAGGCTAATTATAACAATATTAGGCAGGAACTGAAGAACATAGATTGGGGGCGGATGTTTGAGGGTAAATCAACATCTGACATGTGGGAGGCTTTCAAATGTCAGTTGAAAGGAATTCAGGACCGGCATGTTCCTGTGAGGAAGAAGGATAAATACGTCAATTTTCGAGAATCTTGGATAATGAGAGATATTGTAGGCCTAGTCAAAAAGAAAAAGGAGGCATTTGTCAGGGCTAAAAGGCTGGGAACAGATGAAGCCTGTGTGGAATATAAGGAAAGTAGGAAGGAACTTAAGCAAGGAGTCAGGAGGGCTAGAAGGAGTCATGAAAAGTCATTGGCAAATAGGGTTAAGGAAAATCCCAAGGCTTTTTACACGTACATAAAAAGCAAGAGGGTAGCCAGGGAAAGGGTTGGCCCACTGAAGGATAGGCAAGGGAATCTATGTGCGGAGCCAGAGGAAATGGGCGAGGTACTAAATGAATACTTTGCATCAGTATTCACCAAAGAGAAGGAATTGGTAGATGTTGAGTCTGGAGAAAGGCGTGTAGATAGCCAGGGAACTACAGGCCGGTGAGCCTTACATCAGTGGTAGGGAAATTACTGCAGAGAATTCTTCGAGACAGGATCTACTCCCATTTGGAAGCAAATGGACGTATTAGTGAGAGGCAGCATGGTTTTGTGAAGGGTAGGTCGTGTCTCACTAACTTGATAGAGTTTTTCGAAGAGGTCACAAAGATGATTGATGCATGTAAGCCAGTGGATGTTGTCTATACGGACTTCAGTAAGGCCTTTGACAAGGTCCCTCATGGTAGACTAGTACAAAAGGTGAAGTCACACAGGATCAGGGGTGAGCTGGCAAGGTGGATACACAACTGGCTAGGCCATAGAAGGCAGAGAGTAGCAATGGAAGGATGCTTTTCTAATTGGAGGGCTGTGACTAGTGGGATCAGTGCTGGGACCCTTGCTGTTTGTAGTATATATAAATGATTTGGAGGAAGATGTAACTGGTCTGATTAGTAAGTTTGCAGACGACACAAAGGTTGGTGGAATTGCGGATAGCGATGAGGACTGTCGGAGGATACAGCAGGATTTAGATTGTTTGGAGACTTGGGCGGAGAGATGGCAGATGGAGTTTAATCTGGACAAATTTGAGGTAATGCATTTTGGAAGGTCTAATGCAGGTAGGGAATATACAGTGAATGGTAGAACCCTCAAGAGTATTGAAAGTCAGGAAGATCTAGGTGTACAGGTCCACAGGTCACTGAAAGGGGCACAGGTGGAGAAGGTAGTCAAGAAGGCATACGGCATGCTTGCCTTCATTGGCCGGGGCATTGAGTATAAGAATTGGCAAGTCATGTTGCAGCTGTATAGAACCTTAGTTAGGCCACACTTGGAGTATAGTGTTCAATTCTGGTCGCCCCACTACCAGAAGGATGTGGAGGCTTTAGAGAGGGTGCAGAAGAAATTTACCAGAATGTTGCCTGGTATGGCGGGCATTAGCTATGAGGAGCGGTTGAATAAACTCGGTTTGTTCTCACTGGAACGACGGAGGTTGAGGGGCGACCTGATAGAGGTCTACAAAATTATGAGGGGCATAGACAGAGTGGATAGTCAATTACTAGGGGGCATAGGGTTAAGGTGCGAGGGGCAAGGTTTAGAGTAGATGTACGAGGCAAGTTTTTTTTTTTTTTAAAAAGAGGGTAGTGGGTGCCTGGAATTCGCTACCGGAGGAGGTGGTGGAAGCAGGGACGATAGTGACATTTAAGGGGCATCTTGACAAATACATGAATAGGATGGGAATAGAAGGATACGGACCCAGGAAGTGTAGAAGATTTTAGTTTAGACGGGCAGCATGGTCGGCACGGGCTTGGAGGGCCGAAGGGCCTGTTCCTGTGCTGTACTTTTCTTTGTTCTTTGTTTCCAATCCTTTCTAACACATCTCTGCATATTAGTGCAATCCTGCAACTATGGTGACACCGCTGATTCCCTCATCAGGAATCAGATCGTGTTTGGGGTCCACTCCGACGCCCTGCGGGAGCAGCTCCTAAAAATAAAAGACGTGACCCTGCCTGTCGCTATCGAGACGTGTAAAGTGCATGAACAGGCGAAAAGTCGTTATTCCTGCCTTAAATCGGCAGAACAGGACCAACTTGCCTCCCACGAGGCAGAGTGTGTACAGGCCATCGCCCGGATGCGGCGCCTTAGCATCGATGAAGGCGGCCATTTCGCGTGCTTTTCCCGGAGATCCCAGTTCCAACGCAAACTCGTTAGATGTGTGCATCACGGGCTGCTGGATTCTGATCCTGGTAGCACCACGGATCCAGAGGACATCTGCGTGGAGTCCCCATATCGTGTGGGCATCATTACTACATGTGAACATGCCTCTTCAAATTCAGCAACACGTCCATCTATCCTCAATGTGGATTCTGCGGACGAATGGCGTGCTGTCGTACACGTTAACCAATGCAGCATCCGGTTCAAGCTGGACACTGGTGCTTCAGCCAATCTCATCTCTCAAGCTGATTTTGATCGCATCAAAAGGCGACCAAAAATTCTTCCGCCAGCCTGCCAGCTCCTTGATTATAATGGCAATGCCTTTACTGCATTAGGGTTTTGTCACCTGCATGTCTCCAACAAGACCATCGATGCCACACTGCGATTCAAAATCGACAAGCCCGACAGGCTTTCCTGCTTGGTGCCCATGCAGGCAAGCTACTCAATCTTGTGCAGCACATCCATGCCATGTCCTCTGCCAATGTGAATCTTCAGGCTGACATTGATGAAGTCCTGTCACAATACCCGGATGTGTTCAGTGGGATGGATACACTGCCGTACCGCTACAAAATCTTACTCAGGCCTGATGCCACGCCTGTGATCCATGCACCACGCCAGGTGCCGGCTCCTCTGATGGAACGTTTAAAAGGCGCAGCTGCAGGAACTCCAAGACCAGGGTACGATATCTAAAGTGACGGAACCAACTGCCTGGGTCAGCTCGATGGTGTGTGTGAAGAAGCCCTCAGGAGAGTTGCGCATATGTATAGAGACTGACCACAGACCCCTAGTCCATATCATTCATAAAGGACTTGAATGACATAACGCCCAGGCTTCAGTGCATTCTCCTTCGTCTCCGCATGTATGATTTAGAGTTGGTTTACACAGCGGGCAAGGAGCTAATCATCGCGGACGCCCTGTCGCGCGCCATCACCTCGCCCTGTGAACCGATCGACTTCACCCGCCAAATTGAGACACAGGTGCAACTGTGTGCCAGCAACCTCCCGGCCTCAGACGAAAGAGTGGTCAACATTAAAGAGACGAGACTGCCAAGGACCCCCTTCTGCAATGGGTCATGCATCACCTTGCAAATGGTTGGCAGAAAGGGCAATGCCCCCAGTTCTTTAATGTCAAGGGCAACCTAACAGTTGTCGAGGGGATCCTCCTCAAGCTAGATCGTATAGTTATTCCTCGCAGCCTCCAGAGCTTAGTGCTCAAACAGATCTACGAGGGACACCTCGGTGTCGAGAAATGCAGCCGCAGGGCCTGGCAGGCTGTTTATTAGCCTGGAATCAACCAGGACATATCTAACATGGTCCTCAATTGTGCGACTTGCCAGCGTTTCCAGGCTGCTCAGCCCAAAGAAACACTCCAGCAACTCGAGATCGTGACCTCTCAGTGGTCTAAGGTGGGAATTGACCTTTTTCAGGCCAATGGGCGCGACTATGTGCTCATTATCGATTACTTTTCGAACTACCCGGAAGTGGTGAAACTGTCCAACCTCACATCAAGGACAGTCATCAAGGCCTGCAAGGAGACAATTGCCAGGCATGGTATTCCACTCACTGTCATGAGCGACAACGGTCCCTGTTTCCACAGCCAAGAGTGGTCCAACTTCGCAAAGCTGTATCAGTTCAAGCACATTACCTCGAGCCCGCATTACCCGCAATCTAACGGGAAGGTCGAGAAAGGGGTCCATATCGTGAAGCAAATACTCTGCAAGGCTGGGACTCAGCTTCTGACTTCAACCTTGCGCTCCTGGCATACAGGACAACCCCTCTGTCCACCAGTATGTCTCCAGCGCAACTCCTTATGACCTGTGGACGTGTGTTCTGGCCATTCATTTACCTGACCTGGATCACCTCCCAATGCTGCAAAAGGTGCAACTCAGAAGCCGGCAAAAGCTGACATACGATGCTCATGCTACTGATTTGCCTGTGCTCTCTCCGGAAGATGCGGTTCACATCAAGTTGCCTGGTGGAGGCTGGTCAGCTCCAGCTGTTGTTGTTCGACAGGCTGCTCCCAGGTTGTTTGTGGTTCGCATGGCTGATAGATCCATTGTCAGGGCCAACAGAAGGGCACGACGCAAACTTGTCTGCCCACCACCGAATCTCACTTTTCCAGCTGCCGCTATGCCTTCTCCGGACGCCAAGCTCCGCGAGGCCACCACTCTGGCTGCTACCCCGCCTGTCAAGGCGCCGTCGTCCCCACCTCTACCTCTCCGGCAATCGACAGGGATCTGGCGCCAGCCCCAGAGATAGGATGACATTGCTTTTGTACATATTGTTCTGTATCTGCACGTTAGACACCTTACATGTACATATGCATTCACTCGCTGCAAGTAGTTATATCTGTACATGTCATATATGCTCTAAGGAACCAACAACATTTAAAAAAAAAGGGGGGGATGTCATAATATGCACTCACACACATCATGAGGTAAAGACAGGCAGTGATAGACATCCAGGTTAGCCAATCAACACACAGGACAGAACACAACCAATCACTAGACAGAACACTAGAGGGGGGGCTTCCTACTATAAAACACACGAGGCATCAGCACTCCACCTCTTTCCACTGGTGACAACTGTAGTGACAGTCAGGGTGTGTATATATTAGTTAGCACCTTCTACACGTGGCTCAGGGCTAGCCTGGTCGAATTCGTTAGAGTTAGCATACTTGGAGTAGTAGAGTGTCAACCCACAGCAAGCTGTGTGCCTAGTTACAGAAGTTCAATAAATCGTATTGAACCAACGTCTAAGTTTGGTGTCTGCTATACAGTCTTACTGCATCCAGTTGCAGTCCTTGTTACCCCAGGGTGAATAACACGACAGATCACTGTGTGCAGCGTCTGCACGTTCTCCCCGTGTCTGCGTGGGTTTCCTCCGGTCCCAAAAGACGTGCTTTTTAGGTGAATTGGACATTCTGAATTCTTCAGTGTACCCTAACAGGCTGGAATGCAGCGACTAGGGGCTTTTCACAGTAACTTCATTGCAGTGTTAATGTAAGCCTACTTGTGACAATAATAAAGATTAATATGATTGAACCTACTTCCATCACACTCTCACAGTGCATTCCAGATTCTACCCACTCACCATGTGAAAAAGCTTTTCCCTTGTGTAACCTCTTTTGCCAATTACCTGACATCTACATCCTCTTGTTCTTGATCCTTCCACCAATGGGAAGGGTTTTCCCCATTTTTCTTCATTCAGACCCCTCTTGATTTTAAATATCTCTTATCAAATCTCCTCTCAACTTCTCTTCACCAAAGCAACCAGTCCCAACTCTACGTAACTGAAGTTCCTCATTCCTGGGACCATTCTCAAATGCTTTCACATGTTCCCTAAAGTGTGGCACCCAGAGCTGTACACAAGGCTCCAGTTGTGGCTGAACCACTGCTCTATACAAGTTTAACAAAACTTCCTTGCTTTTGTACTCTACGCCTCTATTATGAAAGCCTAGGATTGTCACCTGTCCAGTCACCTACGAGAGGTTATATACACCAAAGCCCCTCTGCTTTTTAAATTCTTATGATATGTAGACATTACTGACAAAGGCCAGAACCCATCCCCAACTGCCCCTGAACTGAATGACCAACCAGGGGGGTTGGTGAAAAAAGTGAAAACTCAAAAAAAAAAAATCTCTTAAAGACCTGGTGGCTTTCACCAGAGTATGAAATGAGTGGAAATTACACGTGCATGATTCAGAATTTTTCAACGCTCCTTAGATTAAGAGATGTGGTTTCAGATTCAAAAAGTGCAAATATTATCCTATTGGGGGGGGGGGGGGGGGGGGAGAAATTATAGACCCGTTAGCTTAGAGCTTATCAAATTTTAGGGAAGTTCCTGGAATCCAGCAATATTTCAACGGTCATCAACCTGAAATGTTAACTCCGTTTTTCTCATCACAGATACCACCTGATCCAAGGGTATGCCAACATTTTCTATTCTTATTTTCGATAGATGCATGGAGAGTGAAGTACAGAAATTGTGCAAACACATAAAAAAAGGGCAAACTGGTCATGTGCACATAAACCTTCATTTCTGCATAAATCAGTATTTGGTGCAACCTAAATCAAAGAATATGCAGATGGAAGGCATTGCAAATTCCAAAGAGTACATTCTAAAACAAAGAATTTTGCTGCAATTATTTTCACATATACCCCTTTTGCTTTAGAAAGGGACCCAACCAACTTGTTTGAAAGGACACCGTCATTCTCTTACTCCTTTTCTATTCTTGCTACAATAGTGCTTTAGGATTACAACAATTCCCCAAAATTCAAAACGTACTTGGTTTAAAAATCATTTCACTTGCACAGCAACATGCTGTAGGTTCAAGTTTGTTTATCCTGATGTAACACATGACCAAACAGAAAATCATCCACAAAACCATATTATGCACACAAGAATACGGACTACATCTCCAAAAAAAAAAAGTGAAGTGCACACATTACCTGCCAACACCCAAAACGGAACTAGAATTGAAGAGGCACTTCCCAAAATTTACAGCTGAAATAAACTGCCTACCAAGTAAGCATTCCCGTAGAACTCATTGCAGGGTCGGGTAACAGCATGTGTGGGTGTTTCAGTACAAAATGGCCAATCTAACAATTTTGTTGTAAAATTTGATACTTGAGCACTTAGAATTGCAGGCTTTTCAAACAATTGCCTTGTTTTAAATATGTTGATGACAAACATTGCTGTTTAGCAAACGACAAGACACAAGTCAGGAGGGATGGAATAATCTCCACTTGCCTGGATGAGTGCAGCTCAACTACAACAGTACGACATCATCCAGGACAAAAGCAGCCCTCTTGAATGGCAGGCGCCTCATCCACCGCCATCAACATTCACTCCCTCAGTGGCAGCAGCGTTTACCATCTACAAGATGCACGGCGGCAACTCACCAAGCTTCCTTCCACAGCACCTTCCAAACCTGCAATCTCTCCCACCGAAAAGGACAAAGGCAGCTGATGCATGGGAACACCATGTTCCCGTACAAGTCACACACCATCCTGACTTGGAACTTTATCACCGGGTCAAAATCCCAGAATTCCATTCCTAACAGCACTGTGGGCATTCGGACAACATGACTGCAGAGGTTCAAGAGGGCAGCTCACCACTACCTTCTTGAGGGCAACTAGAGATGGACAATAATGCTGACCTAGCCACGTGCCAGGAACAAATATGGTTTAAAAAGTCGACACGATGCATGATTCCAAAATATTTTAATAACTTAAAAAGTAAGTTCTACAAATCAGTTCTACATAATACACAAAATTGCTCTTTACTCAAAATTTAACAAAAGCAGTCAATTCAACACAAAAGCAGACAAGAAGAATACGGACTACAGTAGGAGGGTAATTGACACACAATCGGCCAACATTTCAAGACCCAATGACATCTGCGGTGGGTGCAAGGCACAAGGTCAGCTTAAGCAAAAGGAAATAATTGATGGCACTGTTTCAATGGCAATGTGAGCCAATACATCAAGGTATAGTTGGCCTCCGTTTAAGAAAATAAAACACTTTACTCCACAATGAATTTTACTGGGCAAGTTATTGAACAAATAAACTTTACCAGAATACCGCATCAATAGTCTGAAAAACATCGAAAAAAATTCAACTCACCTACTCAGCACACGCTGAAATTCAACATCAAGTGGTTTCTGCCAGTTAACAGCACATGGTTCAGATAGAGTTGCTTCTAACCAAATAGCAGCAATGGAAAGATGAAATTTAACAAAAGGCAGTTTTGATTTATGTAAATTTATTGGAGAATCTCTATCTCAAAAGAAGATTGTATAAATCATACAAACAACAGGAGGGCCACCTAACAGATAAATAATAGATTATCAGAGACATGTCTCTCCAGTTGTACTGGGACAGCTTAGCTGCAGTGACACTCAGTTATTACATAACAGACAAAATATACCATTACACGCAACAATTCAACTAATTGAGAGTAAAGTAACATCAAGTGATCTAGCAAATCAAGCCGATTTGAGATTAGTGCAAAACTGTTGTCGTGGACCTCTGTGCTGTCACTTTGGCTACATGCAACCATTCACCAAACGATTGGGTTTGAAAACAGACGCGTAGGTGTCTCCCTTCTTCGTTATCCAAAGGAATGCAATTTCCACAAACCACGTTACATCATGTCACATCTCCTGTCCTGTGTGTACCCATCTGCTTTTTCAATTTCTTGGATCATCATTTTGAAGATTTCTACTGTAGTCTGAAAGAGAAAAGCAATTCAATAATGTTCAGCATTTTTATATTGTCTACTCGAGGGTAACAGTGTTTAAATCCTGTGGCATACAGATGCCAAACTACTGCCCCACCCCACCACCCCACCCTTTGATTTAAAAGTTAGTGCTGTAGCTTTTAGTATTGTGCCACTGGTCCACCTGCAAGTTTTGAATCGCACATCAGTGTAACCTACAGGTTACAATAAAAGAACAGATACTGGATTGGGCCACTTCACACCCATCTGTACCACAGTAGTTCTGCCAGGAAACTACTGAAACCCACCACCACTTTGGCTGTGTAAGCAATGTCACATTTTACTGCAATATCAGCAGCCAAGAGCAGCTGACTGCTAAATTCATCTTTTTTTTTTAAAAACACGCAGCACTTGTTCAGCTCCCTTCAGCAGACAATGGTCTAAATTCAGATTTCTTCAACACAAGTGCATTAGTGGCACAGTAGCACAGTGGTTAGCACCGTTGCTTCACAGCGCCAGGGTCCCAGGGTCGATTCCCGGCTTGCGTCACTGTCTGTGCGGAGTCTGCACGTTCTCCCAGTGTCTGCGTGGGTTTCCTCCGGGTGCTGCGGTTTCTTCCCACAAGTCCTGAAAGACGTGCTTGTTAGGTGAATTGGACATTCTGAATTCTCCCTCTGTGTACCCGAACAGGCGCCGGAGTGTGGCGACTAGGGGATTTTCACAGTAACTTCATTGTCATGTTAATGTAAGCCTACTCGTGACACTAATAAAGATTATTATTAGTTCTGTACTCAGAAAAGGCCCTATTAATGATGCAGTGAGGAGTAGACATCTCAAGATGAACAAAATTCTTCTAAAAATTAAAATCAAGGCGGGGAGGGGTTGGAGACATGTAATAAATACATGCAGAAATTTACCATGTGTAGTCCACCACTCTCTTCCCATTGCATTTAATTTTGTGTGTGCTGTTGCAGTAACACTGTAATAAGAAGTGCTTTGTGTAACATTTTTGGTCACAGCGCCGACTTGGGGATTAACCAGTCATTTTAAAATCAGACCCACACGCAATGACAGTTGCAACAGATTTAGCCAGCTAAACTAAAGCCACAACTGTTGTTAGGTTTGGATTCTGGAACACTTGTGGGTCTATGATTCTGCATCAGGGTCACATAGATTTAAAGTATAAACGTGGGGAACAATCTCATGGACACTGGTTTGGAATCTACAAATCCAAACTAAAACAGCACCAGCATAAAAGTAGTTTTAGATCAAAACACCCTTACCAATCAGGCACTACGTTGCCAACTTTGGGGAGTGGGAATGTGCAGACTCTCCCAAATCACTTACATCATTCTGTTTTGCTGAGGATTCCAAGAATGCAGCCCCCCAGGAATCTGCAAGTTTTTTCCCTTCTTCAGTCTGCACCACCCTATGGAAGCAGGAATAAACGCCAACATTCACCTATACAATTCTTCTTTGAAAAACAGTCTTCGTTCAATGTTTTTTTTAAAACAAAAAGCAGATCCAATCTATGCAAAAAAATACATGTTTGAGTTTGTTAGATCTTAAAAGTTGGAAGCATTTACTTTCTCCACCCCCATAAAAATATCTCCTCTCTTTTCCCAAAGGCAGATTACTGTTAGTGTACAGTTCTACAAGTTTAAAACACCATAACTGGCAATTCACACATGGACTCAAATGAATGTTAGGAATCTATGCTTGGGAAGAGGAAACGAGCACACAAGCAAACCATCCTGAGCCCATGCATGCACACTTAGAAACAAGACTTACTAGGTAGTGTCAGGAGCTGGATCTCTGGCTGATTCTGCCTCTTTCCTAACCTTGGAATTATAAAAGCCCAGCTGTAACCACCATCTCCCTATCCCAGCTAACTCAATAAAGACCAATGCTAAAACCAGAGAACTTCCCAATCTATATGAGTCAGCACAAATTATATGACTACAAAGTTCTCTGGAAAACTTAGTTATAGATAGCCATCATATCTTATCAATAGCCATGGACAATGGATGTTAGTAGGTTTAGTATCCATATAAGCCAATAATCTGCAGACAGTCAAGATTTGAGGTCCAGTGGAGGGTAGCATGTGGCGCAGTGGTTAGCACTGGGACTACGGCACTGATGACCCGGGTTCAATCCCGGCCCTGGGTGTGGAGTTTGCACATTCTCCCCATGTCTGCGTGGGTTTCACCCCCACAACCCAAAGATGTGGAGGTTAGGTGGATTGGCAACACTAAATTGCTCCTTAATTGGAAAAAAAAAACAATTGGGTACTCTTAAATTTAAAATAAAAAGATTTGAGGTCCAGTGTGTTCACATTGATGGGACAAAATTTGGTCCGCCATGTCATCATTGTCCATTCCATGATGGTCTTGATTAACAATGCACTTTATGTTATCACTGTTGCCGATCAGTTTTGCAGTACACATCAATCCACCATGATACTGGACTCTTGTGCAGGAAGTCACCAGAAATAGTCAATGGATGGTACCAATAACCTGCTTGATGAAGGCTACAGTTGACGGATGGACCAGACGATAGTGCAGTTTGACTGACAAGCATGGGTAACGATGGGACGCTACCAGCCAAGTCTACAAGGAATAGCTTTTGTCCCAACCTGTCCCAAGGCATGGGGAAAAATTAGTGCAAGATAAAAGCTGCTTGGAAAGTGGACACAGAGCAGCATAATTTGCTTCTGGTGATCAAATATCAGATGCACGTTAATGGAGTGGTTCGTGAAAGCAGGAGTTTGCAATGGAGCAGCCCACATGGGTGCAGCCAATGACACCCTGAATTTGGGGAATCTTGTATTCTATGCAAATCCCAGATCTATCCCACTGTTTCTGGAAGTTAAATGAGGCAAGTGAAAGCGTTTACTCCATGGTATCAATCACCTGCTAAATTGAAGCATGAACTACAGATAGACTGGCAACCGATATCTCCTCTGGTAGTCACCAGGGACAAAGATGTTCAGAGCTACAGTGACTTTGACTGCAATAAGCAATGTTCTACCCAGTGTGATAGTCGCAGGTTTTGTTGCAAAGCAACAACGGAGACAACCTCCTCAGAGGATTGAAGCCTTCAAATGGACTGCTCCTCAGAGAGCTGCAACTATGTTGTTTAGGGACCAGAAGTTCTCTGCAAGCATGCCTCCATCAATTTTGCTCTCCCTCCACCTGCAGCTGTTTGCTTCTGACACGGGAGTGAAATTCCCAGAAGGGTTCCCCCATAAGTGCAATGCCATAAACCCCTTAGGAGTTCAGAACAGTATAAAGTGCCAAGCACTTTGAAATTGTGCAAGAAGAAATAAAAAAACAGGCCATCAAATGCAAACAAAATTTCTGCAGTTTTACCCCAGCACAGATCCCTTAATTTAAATATATCAGTGGAAATGGCTGTTTCTCGACTTGTAAACGCTAGGTTTTCAAGCTATTCCTTGTAGACTTAGCTGGTAGCTTCCCAACGTTACCCATGCTAGTCAGTCAAACTGCACTATCGTCGGGTCCATGCGTCAACTATAGCCTTCATCAAGCAGGTTATTGGTACCATCCATTGACTATTTCTGGTGACTTCCTGCACAAGAGTCCAGTATCATGGTGGATTGATGTGTACTGCAAAACTGCTCGGCAACAATGACAACATAAAGTGCATTGTTAATCAAGACCACCATGGAATGGACAATGATGACATGGCGGACCAAATTTTGTCCATCAACGTGAACACACTGGACCTCAAATCTTTTTTTTTTTTCCAATTTAGGAATTAGGACTGGATGGTAGAAATAAACACAGCATTGAGAGAGTGGGTCTGTACATGTGCCATCGGAACCCAATTTACATTTATTAAAAAGGACTCTGCCCGTTTTGCACAGGAGCTCTAGACCAAGAACGGTCTAAAAGTCAAATGGGCTGACATTGCAGCACTCCAATTCTGCTCCAGATTTTGATCCCACTAACAGATGTAAATTTGGGGCAGAACGGTACCATTGTGGATAGCACAATTGCTTCACAGCTCCAGGGTCCCAGGTTCGATTCCCGGCTTGGGTCACTGTCTGTGCGGAGTCTGCACATTCTCCCAGTGTGCACGTGGGTTTCCTCCGGGGGCTCCGGTTTCCTCCCACAGTCCAAAGATGTGCAGGTTAGGTAGATTGGCCATGATAAATTGCCCTTAGTGTCCAAAATTGCCCTTAGTGTTGGGTGGGGTTACTGGGATAGGGTGGAGGTGTTGACCTTGGGTAGGGTGCTCTTTCCAAGAACCGGTGTGGACTCGATGGGCCGAATGGCCTCCTTCTGCACTGTAAATTTTATGAAAAAATTGGGCATTTGAGATACAAAAATTGTCCATTGTGCTGATCTCTATAGTCTCATTACCTGCCATACTCCCCATATGCTTTTACATTTTTTTCTTTTAAAATATTTACACATTTTTAAAAAAGCTATTCTGGATTCGGATTCCGGCATAGTTTCTGATTGGACATTTTATCTTAACTTGTTTTTGGCGATTATCTTACATTTCTACTCCTAGTACCCACCAATGTAACTTTACATAGTACAATATATCTGCACCCAGCAGATCTCCTCCAGAGGCTAAACTTAACCTTTTTTGTTGTAATAAAGGAGTCCCCACTTATTGATAACAGGGCCGAGAGGAAATAGTTTTACGGACTGGCTAACAAATCTCATTTGCACGCACCATGATCTTTACATCTTTTCTGAAATAAGGCATCCAGAACTGGTCACAATCTTCTCACTGTATCCTTCATCAAAAAGTTGACCTGAAACATTGGGCGGGATTCTCTTTTCCCCCCCCAACACCAATATCGTAATCAGCGATCGCGACCGAATCGGATCTGTTTTCGGATGCTCCGCCCCCTCCAAAACAGCGTAATTGAGGGTCACACCGCACACCGTTGGGATGGCCTCAGGACATTACCTGAAGGCCCTCCCCCAAGCTCCGCCCCCGATGAGCCGAGTTCCCGAACGTGCGGGGGACGTGTGGTTTCAGCAGGTGGGAACTCGGCGTGGCGGCTGCGGACTGTGTCTGGTGCCGCTACAGTCGGGCTGCTGGCCGGGAGAGAGGCTTCGGTGAGGGCTGGGGGGGGGGCACTCTCTGGCAGGTTGGGTCCGCATGCAGCTGGCGCCATGTTGTACGGTGCGACCGCTGCTGGCCGTTGCCGTGCGCATGCGCAGCCACGGACCCGGCAATTCTACGGTCGTTTATATCGGGAAGTCCGTGCGTTTTACATGGAGCGGCTGCTAGTCCCTCACCGGTTGGAAGATCGGTGCTGGGGCCTCGCCAATTTTTCCCCATGTAAAAGCCACAAATCCTCCGGACATAGCCCCAAAATCGGAGAATCCAGCCCATCATCTCTGTTTCTCCACAGAGGCCGTGCTGAGTATTTGTCGCATTTTCTGTCTTCATTTCCTTTTGCAACATTTGCAGTATTTTCCTTTTGCATTCAATAACTACGGCTTTCCATTTTGTATTCTTCAAAACCAATTTACTGCTCATGCCATCATATTCCCTTTCATGCTGTGTACCTCAATTTGAACAAGCTTATGTTACATCATATTTAATACCTTTTGAAACCCACATAACATCCAGCTCCATTCCTTTCACAATATAGTCTCATTTCTTCAAATAACTCAAACTTGTCACATGTCTGGCCGATAACAAATCTATAATAATAATGTTGGTTGTTGTCCACAATTAACCCACCTCTTTTGAGACCAACGTTAATTTCATCCTTTATTCGGGCCTCGACAAGCTTGTCCATCATCAAGGTTAAGCTGAAAGGTCTACAGCTACCTGCTTTATCCCTTTTTGACAGAGGGTTACACTAGCAAACCTTCAGTCCAGTAGCACAACTTCCAGATTAAAGGGCATTTGAAAGATTGTGGTCAGATCCTCTGCTATTTCAACTCGGACTTCCTTCAGTATTTCAGAATCCATTTGCTTCAATGTCTGATGTTTATTTTGTTTGGAGCTTCAGTAAATTTTCTTTTTAAAGTGTAACTATCTCATTGTACCCGATTGCTCCATCTCATCTTCTACCTGATCATTTCCTCTTTTCAAACAAAGAGTTGGAATACTCATTTAACATTGCTGCCATTCCTTCATCCTCCGCGAGAAGTTTTCCTGTTTCTATTTTTTTCCAATTCATTTGCAGGCTCTGGATGTTATTAGCAAGGCCAGCATTTATTACCCATCTTACCTGCAAGAAGACGGTCTTGAATGACTGCAGTCCATATGAAGGTACTCCAGCAGTGCTGTTGGGAAGGGAGCTCCAGGACTTTAACCCAGTGACAGCGAAGAAACAATGATGTAGTCCCAAGTGAAGATAGTGTGTGGCTTGGAGGGCAACTTGAAGATGGTGGAGGTTCCTATGCGTCTGCTGCCCTTGTCCTTCTAGGTGGTAGAGGTCACCGGTTTGCAAGGTGCCATTGACGGAGGCTTGGTGAGGTGCTGCTGTGCATCTTGTATATGGTACTGTTGCTAACTTTCTCCTTGGTTCAATTGCTCGGTTTTATTACCTTTGCTCTCGAGTTGCCAGGTATCTTTATACCGCCACGAGGTTCAAGTCCGAGTAATGATCAATAACCCAATACACCGATTAGTAAGATTCAAATCAAAGCACATTTATTATACACAGTAATCGCTACTCATGCACAAATTCTACGTCTAAGCTACTTCTACAACTAACAGGCCTATACTTAACTTCGGACTGGCCCACCAGGTCAGGGGAACAAATGGCCTTTCATTCGGGTTCTGAGTCTGCGGGATTCGAAGTTGGTACGGATTGGTAGCTAGGAGCGCCTATCTCGTAGCGAGCGTTGAATTAAGACTTACTTTGTTCGGTGGTCACTGCGCCGGTCACGGTCAATGTTGGTTCATGTTGCTGGGTGACCCAGGCAGGACGAAGAGGTGAAGAGGGCTGAAGAGAGCGATTTGAACTTGGGGCTTAACTCTTATAGTCCCTAGGGGCTTCCCGCCTTTCGGGGCAGACCCTGTACCTGGTCCCAAGTGATTGGACTTTGTCCCAATCGCTTGGGTCGATTTTCTCCAATACTGGAGCGATTCCCTGATCGATGGGCGGTCTGGAGGTGCTCGTTCACCTCCTTTGTGTTGGCTCCTGCTGGCGCCGAGGAGTCTGGCTTTGCCTTGTGTGTCCAAAATGTTACTTATTGTTCCCGGGGATTGCTCATCAGTATGCAGATTGCTGCTACATTGTTATGGTGATGGTCGCTGGTATCGATGTTGTCTGGCCTTTGCAGAGGTAAATACACAGCAAACCTGCAGCTGCTGGTTTCTGTCTATGTTGGCTGATTTTCCCATCAGCCTTTGCCGTTCGCCATTTTAAATCGGGAGCTGGCCAATTTAGGTGGCTACAGTACACACGGCTACCAATACAAGTCGGTGCTGGAGGGAGTGAATTGTATGGTGGTGGATAGGGAGGCAGTCAAGAGGACCGCTTTGTCCTGGTTGGTGTCAAGCTTCAAGTGTTATGTAGCTGCACTCATTCAGGCAAGTGAAAAGTATTTAATCAAACTCCTGTCTTGTAAGAAGTCTCACAACTGAGACTTGTGAAGCTGCAATGAGATGTAATGGTATTACAATTAAATAAAAGTAACTACAAACACATGAGAGAGGAGCTGGCCAGAGTTGATTGCAAAAAGGAGTCTAGCAGGGAAGACAGTGGAACAGCAATGGCAGGAGTTTTGGGGGTTACTAGGGAGGCACAACAGAAATTCATCCCAAGGAGGAGGAAACATGCTAAGGGGAGGACAAGGCACCCATGGCTGATGAGGGATGTCAAGGACAGCATAAAAGCTAAAGAAAAAGCATACAAAGTGGCGAGGATTGGTGGGAAGCCAGAGGATTGGAAAGCCTTTAAAAGTGAACAGAGGACAACTAAAAAAGCAATAAGGGGGAGAAGATGAAGTATGAGTGCAAGCTAGCTAGTAATATAAAGGAAGATAGGAAGAGGTTTTATCAATATATAAAAGGTAAGAGAGAGGCAAAAATAGACACTGGACCGCTGGAAAATGTGGCTGGGGAAGCAATAATAGGACACAAAGAAATGGCAGACTAACTGAATAGTTACTTTGCATCAGTTTTCACAGTGGAAGACACCAGTGGGATGCCAGAGCTCCAGGAGAACCAGGGGGCAGAGGTGAGTGCAGTGACCATTACTAAGGAGAAGGTTCTGGGGAAACTGAAAGATCTGAAGGTGGATAAATCACCGGATGGACTACACCCCAGGGTTCCAAAAGAGATAGCTGAGGAGATTGTGGAGGCATTGGTGATGATCTTTCAGGAATCACTAGAGGCAGGAAGGGTCCCAGAGGACTGGAAAGTGGCTAATGTAACACCACTGTTTAAGAAGGATGGGAGGCAGAAGACAGGGAATTATAGGCCGGTTAGCCAGACTTCGGTCATTGGTAAGATTAGATTTTAGAGTCTGTTATTAAAGATGAGATCGCGACGTGCATGGTAAAATAGGACTGAGTCAGCACGGCTTTGTGAAAGGGAAGTTGTGTCTGACAAATCTGTCTTTGAGGAGGTAACAAGGAAGTTAGACAAAGGAGAACCAGTGGATGGGATTTATTTAGATTTCCAGAAGTCCTTTGACAAGATGCCCCATAGGAGACTGTTAAATAAGTTAAGAGCCCACTGTGTTCAGGGTAAGATCCTGGCATGGATAGAGGATTGGCTGACTGGCAGAAGGCAGAGAGTGGGGCTAAAGGGATCTTTTTCAGGATGGCAGCCGGTGACTAGTGGTGTACCTCAGGGGTCGGTGCTGGGAACACAACTTTTTACAATATACATTAGTGATCTGGAGGAAGGAACTGAAGGCATGGTTGCTAAGTTTGCAGATGATACAAAGATTTGCAGAGGGGCAGGTAGTATTGAGGAAGCAGGCGGGCTTCAGAAGGATTTAGACAGGCTAGGAGAGTGGGCAATGAAGTGGCAAATGAAATACAACATGGAAAAGTGTGAGGTTATGCACTTTGGAAGGAGAAATGGAGGCATAGACTATTTTCGAAATGGGAAGATGTTTAGGAAATCAGAAGCACAAAGGGACTTGGGAGTCCTTGTTCAAGATTCTCCTAAGGTTAGCGTGCAGGTTCAGTCGGCAGTTAGGAAGGCAAATGCAATGTTAGCATTCATGTCAAAAGGGCTAGAATACAAGACCAGGGATGTACTTCTGAGGCTGTATAAGGCTCTGGTCAGACCCCATTTGGAATATTGTGAGCAGTTTTGGGCCCCATATCTGGCCTTGGGAAGGGTCCAGAGGAGGTTTACAAGAATGATCCCTGGAATGAACAGCTTGTTGTATGAGGAACAGTTGAGGACTCTGGGTCTGTACTCGTTGGAGTTTAGAAGGATGAGGGGGGATCTTATTGAAACTTACAGGATACTGCGAGGCCTGGATAGAGTGGACGTAGAGAGGATGTTTCCACTTGTAGGAAAAACGAGAAGCAAAGGACACAACCTCAGAATAAAGGGACGATCCTTTAAAACAGAGATGAGGAGGAATTTCTTCAGCCAGAGGGTGGTGAATCTGTGGAACTCTTTGCCGCAGAAGGGTGTGGAGGCCAAATCATTGAGTGTCTTTAAAACAAAGATAGATAGGTTTTTGATCAATAAGGGGATCAGGGGTTATGGGGAGGACGCAGGAGAATGGGGATGTGAAAATATCAGCCATGATTGAATGGCGGAGCAGACTCAATGGGCCGAGTGGCCTAATTCTGCTCCTATATGTCTTATGGTCCAACACCAGGTTAAAGTCCAACAGGTTTGTTTGGAATCATGACCTTTCGGGATTTCAAATAAACCTGTTGGACTTTATCTGGTGTTGTGAGACTTCTTACTGCGCCCACCCCAATCCAATGTGACATCTCCACATTGTGTCTTGTAGATAGAGAAGGGATTTGGGAGAGGTCAGGAGGTGAGTCACTTCCTGCAAAATATCAGTCTCTGATCTCAGTCATTTAAGTGGTTAGTCCAGTTTAGTATCGGATTAATGGTAACCACCAGAATGAGATGACCTACCCCTTCATGCTTCTAAAATCCATTATTACGTTCCCTCATGTTTTTCATATCACCTCTTTGTTTTTCTAATCAATTTGGTTTCCTCTATATTCAATTTGGTTTATTTTGCAGTTCTCCCTCAGTCCGGTTTCATTGTCTTTCACTATTCTCCCCCTCCCCACTTTGATTTTTCCAACATACTTAAATTTTTTTAAAATTCTCCTTTTTCCCATTTTCTCCCACATTTACATCCATCAACAATAACCAATAATCAGCAAGATATGTCAGTCCCCATAATAACAATGATCCCATCTACCCACCAACCCCCAAACCTCAACCCGCATGTTTCCATAAACAAATGACAAAAAGGAATCCGGGATTACCCGTAGTCACCCTTAATCTTACACAGCTCCTCCGCACCCCCCACCCCAGGTCTCCAGCTCCTCCCGTCCACTGCCTCTTGTAAAACTCCTCCTCCCAAACTCGGTTCCTTCCCCCCAACTTTCCACCCCGGCTAGACCACTCGGACCCTGTTCTGCCAGGCTCCGATGGCCGCAGCCCCTCCCCCCACCTCACTCCCGTTCACTGGCCGGCTTAAACCGGCCAGCGTGGAGGCCCCCACCCCAGGTCCCTTTCCCACTTGCCCGGCCCTAGGAAAGCCCAAAGATCCCCTTTTAGCACACAAACCCCGCATATCCACCTACACCCCAAAGAACCCTCATTTCGAGTGAAAGTCCCGTCCCTTCCCTTGTCCAAATAGATGCAACATTGGCTCCTTTAGCCTCTACACCCGCGCGCAGTGATACAAAAAAGAAGAAAATACAGTCATGAGGTTACATCGGCACATGGCCATTCCTCAATTTGTCAGTTCTGCCACAGTCCTTCTGCCTTCGCAAACTCCTCCGCTGCTTCCGCCGTTCCAAAATAAAAGTCCCTGAGCTTGTAAGTCACCCTCAGCTTCGCTGGATATACAATGCCGCACCGCACCTTGCTAATGTACAGTGCCCTCTTCACCCGGTTGAAGGTCACCCGGTCACCTGGTGCCTCCTTGCCAACTCCGCCGTAAAGTCCTGGTATACACGTATACCAGCTCCAGCCCACTGCACCACCCGCTTCTGCTTGGCCCAGCTCAGGACCTTCTCCTTCACCCTGTACCTACGGAAACACAGAGTCACTGCCCTTGGCGGCTCACTTGCTTTTGGTACAGGCCTCCACGACCGATGAGCCCGATCCAGTTCATATCGGGAGGGATCCTCCCCCTCCCCCAATAGTTTTGCCAGCATCGCGGCAAAATACTCAGTCGGCTTCGGTCCTTCAACTCCTTCGGGCAGCCCCACAATCCTCAAATTCTGTCGCCTGGATCGGTTTTCCAGGTCTTCCATTTTTCCTCGCAGATCCTAGTTAGTATCCATCACCTTCCGCATCTCTTTCCCCATCGAGGCAAGTTGATCACCGTGCTGCAATAACGTCTCCTCCACGTCCTTTAGCGCCTCCCCTTGCTCTCGCACCTCCGCCACTGCGCTCGCCACCTCCGTCCTCACCGGGGAAACCGCCTCCTCCACCAGCACACTCAAAACCTCCCTCATCTCCTTCCTCACCGTCTCCATGCATTTCGCAATCTGCGCCAATTGCTTTTCAAATTCCGCAGCCATCACCTTAGTTATTTCTTCAGCCGTAAGCAGTGCAGCCTTCCCTGGTGCTCCAGCCTCCATTTTCCTGGTGACCCCGCGGTGACCTTTCCACTCCCCGACGGACCTTCAGCTGTTTTTTTCCCGGCCGTTTTCTTGCTCACCCTCGACATTTTTCTTTGTTCTTTTTTTCCTCCGGTGTCTTCACTCTGCCGCCTCTGTGCCTTCCCCCTGCTTCTGCCGCCTCCGCGGACCCTGGGACCGGGCTTAAAGCCTCGAAAATGCCGTTCCCGAACGGGAGCCCTCCATTGTGCGGCCGCCTCCCGCCCGCCGTCACCGGAAGTCTCATTTTTCCAACATACTTATATGCCTAACTTTCCATTACCTACATCCCTCACTTCATTCTCTCAAACTAGATCAAACAGCCTTTTTTGTTGATAGACTAAAAAATGTGTTTGAAACATATTATTCTCTTCTTTGCCATTCACATCAATTATCCCAAGATAGACTGGAACAAAAGCAAATTCACATTAGCATAGGCAGCACATAGAAAACAGGGCTACTAAGCAAATTAAACCTTGTACCTTTGTTCAGAAAGATCTCTCTTATTTGCAACAAGCACAGTTGGTATTCTAAAGGATGGAGAGAAAAGAACAGTAGTTTTGTCTGCAATATGAAAAACCAAATGGAACATCAGAATAGTAATTTTCTTGTAACCAGTGTATCCAAGTCTGCAATATCACATATTAATTCCCACATTTGAGGGTGGCACGGTGGCGCAGTGTTTAGCATGGAGGACCTGGGTTCAATCCCGGCCCTGGGTCACTGTCCGTGTAGAATTTGCACATTCTCCGTGTCTGCATGGGTCTCACCCCCACAACCCAAAGATGTGCAGGTTAAATTGCCCCTTAATTGGAAAAAAAATAATTGGGCACTCTAAATTTATTAAAATAACTAATTCCCACATTTGCTCATTTGCCAGAAGCCTATATTTTCTTTTGCGAAAACTTGGATAACACAAGCCTCTTAGTACCAGCTAATGAACAACTCTGTTCAATTCATGTCAAGTTGAAATCAAGGATTGTGGTGTTAGTGATGTCCGTACCACACTTCCATTTTGAGACTGTAGCATGCAGCAACCTAGCACTTCAACAATATCAGACAGCATTCCAAGCTGTAGTACCACTCAATTCTGTATTAATATCACAGAACCCCTTAAAGAAATGCTTCAGTAATATTGGCTCCTGCTGTTATGAAAGCCACCCCATTTAAATTATGAGCAGATTCCACAGTAATATACGTTTAAAACAGCCATTGAGAAATCTAAGGATTCTACTTTTCCTAGGTTCGAATCTCTGATCGGAGTTCAAGATCCTAGTCAAAGTCCCAAAGTAAAATAAAGAACAGACTGCAACAACATAATTGCCTAAAAGAACTGCTAAGTCAATTCAACATACGAGATGTTGAAGCTTTTGATTTCAGGTCATAATGGCAATCCATTAACTAAAAGTTAACCAAGTTCGATTTCCCCTTCACCAACCCCAAGATTCAATATTCAATTTAGCTAATAGTCAGAATAATCTGGACTGTACGCAGAACAATACTTTTCACTGCACCTCTGTACATGTGACAATAAACAAATCCAGATTTACATTTTGGAGAAATAATTCAAAGTAAAACAGAGGTAGTCTATAATATTTTTCAATCGTACGTACTCCAATTTGGCTTGACATTTGCTCAAAGCATCTCAAATCTTTGAGCATGAAGACACTTGTAAAAGAACACAAGAAAGTACCTACTTACATGCATGTCCTGACTACTCACCTGCACATCTGGCAAAAACACGGAGGTTCAAGAGGTGGAGCATAATGTGGAGACGATGGCCGGCTGAGGGTTGAATAAATTATAATTATGAACAGGTAGTTATTACTAACTCTTGGAACGTTCCTTCTGACATTCCTTCCTGGGGACAGTGACGGTAGCTTGTGCTGCGAGTAGGCCAACGTCCTTTCCAAAACAGGTATCATCTTGCACTGACAAATCATTACTTCTTTTTTAAATTTAGAGTACCCAATTCTTTTCTTTTTCCAATTAAGGGGCAATTTAGCATGGCCAATTGACCTAGCCTGCACATCTTTGGGTGAGACACACGCAAACACGGAGAGTGTGCAAACACCATACGGCAGTGACCCGGGGCCAGAATCGAACTCAGCTCCTCGGTGCTGTGAGGCAGCAGTGCTTTTTAAAAAAAAGTGTATTTAATTGCAAACATGTATCAAAACAGGTTACAGCAAATAAACACCCTGGGAAACATTCTTCCCAGCAATCAACTATACAGCCTGTACATATTTTTCCCCCTTTTCACCCCCCCCCCCCCCCCCAAACGAACAGCTCCTCAAACACGGTCACAAACATCACCCACCATTTCTCAAACTCCCCTGCTGAGCCCCTTAACTCATACTTTATCTTCTCTAACCGCAGGAAGTCATACAGGTCACCCAACCATGCTGCTACCCCCGGTGGCGATGCCGACCGCCACTCCAGCAAAATCCGTCACCGTGCAATCAGAGAGGCGAAGGCCAAGACATCGGCCTTCCTCCTCTCCATGAGCTCCGGCTTCTCTGAAACCCCAAATATCGCCACCAAAGGGTCCGGGTCCTCCTCCACTATCCTGGCTAAGACCGCGAACACTCCCGCCCCAGAATTTTCCCAATTTTTCACAACCCCAAAACATGCGTGCATGATTCGCTGGCCCCTGCCCACACCTCTGGCAGCAGTGCTAACCACTGCACCACCGTGCCGCCCTGATGACAAATCATTACTAAATCAGTGTCACTCGCACCAGGTAGAAGGGAAAGTGGCATGCACTGTACAGATGAACAGTGTGTTGCATTTGTCCCCTCCATCTGTCTAAACTACATTAATAGCATCCATTTATTGGCACCATTAAAAACACTTGCATGCATTTTTCATGCCCTAATCTAATAAAGTGATATTAAAGAACAGTCAAATGGATTCTGCACACATTATCTCATGCATAACTTCATTTAAGCTATTTAAAAAGCAATCAAGTCTCTGAATCAGAATAACTGTCTTTTAGGGCTTAGAAGCCGGTTGTGGCCACATTTAAATCGAGAGGTTTCCAACTACAGTCATGGTCACCCACCACAAAAGGAGTTGCATTTTCCTCTCTTCGCTCACTTTGTCAATGTTTGATTAAAGTGATGGATAATCCTTTAAGGAGCATGGCAACATTTTACACTGCCCAAGAAAGCATCCAATGAAATGTTCTGAATGCCACGATACTTAGAATCATTTGAGTTCAAGAGAGGGTCTGTAAATGAGGGTTAATTTGTCGTCAGACTATGGTCTGGGGAAAATGTGTGCCGGGGTTTTGTTCTGTAATTACATAGTGAATTGTGTTCACAATAATAGGAGCCAACAGGTGATTATCAGTGAGTGTAGCCCACTAAAATCACTCCTGATCGTTACTATTACAGATGGAAGCCCCAATGACATGTGCTGGAGTGAGTGTAGAGAGCATAACATCAGAAACTGTAGGGAGATTTATTTAAACAGTACAATCGTTTAAAAGATCATAGTTGAAATATATAAGGACTCAAATCCTAGTACTTAATTAGGCACTCTATATACAAAGATAATAGTAAACATTGAATTAAATGTTTTCCCCACCCATCTCTCGTGAAGGTTTTTAAATTGCTCTGCCAAATGTTCCATGGGTACCAGTCAGCTCCCAGTATCTTGCCCAAGTGGATGTTCTGCCATGTGCAAGCTTAGAAAATGAGAGATGGTAAGCCTGTCAGCTGTTGGCAAATCACAATCAAGCCAGATCCAATATGCGATGCACATTTTAGCACAATTATTGGATAGCCAAGAGAAATGAGAATCCTTGGGCGAAATTCTCCGGAAACGGCGCAATGTCCGCCGACTGGCGCCCAAAACGGCGAAATCAGACGGACATCGCGCCGCCCCAAAGGTGCGGAATGCTCCGCATCTTTGGGGGCCGAGCCCCAACCTTGAGAGGATAGGTCGGCGCCGGACGAATTTCCGCCCCGCCAGCTGGCGGAAAAGGCCTTTGGTGCCCCGCCAGCTGGCGCAGAAATGACATCTCCGGGCGGCGCATGCGCGGGAGCGTCAGCGGCCGCTGACGACATTCCCGCGCATGTGCAGTGGAGGGAGTCTCTTCTGCCTCCGCCATGGTGGAGACCGTGGCGGAGGCGGAAGGGAAAGAGTGCCCCCACGGCACAGGCCCGCCCGTGGATCGGTGGACCCCGATCGCGGGCCAGGCCACCGTGGGGGCACCCCCCGGGGCCAGATCACCCCGTGCCCCCCCCAGGACCCCGCGCCCCAGGAGCCCGCCCACGCCGCCTTGTCCCGCCGTTAAGGTAGGTGGTTTAATTTACGCCGGCGGGACAGGCATTTTAGCAGCGGGACTTCGGCCCATCCGGGCCGGAGAATCGAGCGGGGGGCCCCGCCAACCGGCGCAGCGCGATTCCCGCCCCCGCCGAATATCCGGTGCCGGAGACTTCGGCAACCGGCGGGGGCGGGATTCACGCCAGCCCCCGGCGATTCTCCGACCCGGCGGGGGGGGTCGGAGAATTTCGCCCCTTATTTTCTCCTCCATTGTCTAAGAAATCCATATTGTTGCCCAAGCTGAAACCAGGAAGATTCTAGTCTGTATGGTTCAATCTCACACCACCACGTCTCAGGCACTATCTTCCTTTCAAAACAGTCATCGTCAACCCTTCCTCAAAGAAAAACACCCTCGATCCATCTATCAACTACCACCTAGTTTATCACTTCGTCCTCCTCGTACAAGATTCCTTAATGGATCATCACCTTCCAGCTGCATGCTCACTTCTCTCAAAACTTCAATCTGGCTTCCACCCTGTCGATAGCACCAAGACTGGTCAAATATCCTCTGAAGCTTCAGCGCTTCTTAGTCTCTCAAACATTTAACATCGGCAATCATGCCAGCCTCCCCCATGGTTCACTCGGTGGTGCCGCCTCGGGTGATCCATTCCTGCGCATCACAATGCGACTAGTACATCTCTGGGAATGGCTTAAGATTTCTTACATGGTTGCCTCTAGGAGTTTCCAAAGATCCAGCCTTGCTTCCCTCTTCAATACCCTGCACTATCATCTATAGACACAAAGTCAGCTTCCACACTGATCCGACTCCCAACTCTACTTCTCCCACCCTGCTTCTCAACCCTCTCCATGCTGCCTGACCAACACCGTGAATGAGCCAGAAGACAACTTAAGCCAGGATTTCAATGTATCAAAAACTCTGCAAGTTTGCTGCCAACTCAATCATTCTCTTGGCTACTCTCATTTAAGATGAAAGAAATTTCATACGAGCTTGGTTTACTGTTTCACTCTGAGCTAAAGTTCAAATCCCAAATTTTATTCACTGCAAATTATCATGCCTCCACATTCCTCCCCGATCTTAACTCGACTGAAATCCTCATCAATGCTTTTGTCAATTCTATCGTTACTCAGAAGTCTGTAAAGTGAAACCTCAGACACAGGACAAGTCTGTCTTTTTAAATTATATATAGGCCTGCTTAGGACAGAAGCTATTAGATTCAGAATCAAAATATCAGATAAACTGAACTTTTGAATAGAGGCTTACAGCATCAGGAGTTTAATTACCCTTTTGGTGTTGATAACCCTCTGATAAATAAGCAAGAATTTTGTAAAATTCCAGCCACTAACCATTGTGATAGTGTGGCTTCTCCCAGTCTATCAATTCACAGGATATAGAAGATGTGTGACATCTCGATGATAGCCGGCTACTATGTCAAGGTGCAGTGATTGATTGGTATTCCCTTCCCAGGAAGAATTCTTTGTGTAAACATCGATGATTTAGCTATTCGTTTTATAGCTCCAATTAGTTCCTGAAGCACAGCATTTAATGGTGGGAAAAGGATATAATGCAGAATTGTTTGCTGCAAAAACAAACTTACAAGGTCAACATCTGTGGAAAGAATGTAACAGTTGATAAGGAAAGATTCATTCCTTCAGTTAGATAGAAGGCCTTTATCAGCTCACTAGTTTACCCAAAAGGTTTTCTTTCCTTTGGGAAAATGTACCCGCCAAAGTCATGTGGCCTGTAGTTTAAGACCTTAAATGGAGGCGAAGTTAACAGCCTAGTTAAACATGCACCCCAGGACAAGAAAGTCAAAAGTCAGAGTTAAGAGGGAACATCTTCTGTTGCCTTCCAGATTTGGTACCAGTTTGCAAATGCGGTTTGTTGGATGAAGAGCTTTTATGATACATACGCATTTTATACTAAGCGACAAACCTTGTTGAATGTTTTGAAGTGACTAAAGTAGTGGACAGGGGAATGTCTGGAAATGTTGTTTATACAGACTTCCAGAAGGCTAAAGTCCCTCGTTTGAGACTTACCTAAAGTTGAAGCTGTTGGAATTTAAGGTAAACAAAATGGTTAGGAAATTCGCTGAGCATCAAGAAACAAGGGCTAATGGGCAGGATAGGTCTGGTGGTGTCCATAAGGAGCTGTGTTGATCCACTATTCACCATATTTATTAACCACACAGATGATGGAACAGAAGTGTAATTTAGCAGTCATACCCATGGCCAAGTGCACTCACTCTACATCCGCCACTACAGTAGCTGCAGTGACCCATTACGGAATGTGGTGTGCTGGGCACAGTCAGGTTTATGCAGGACCACTCAACATCAGCTAGAAAAAAGCTACAAAAGTCACCAATACTCACTGGATTTTCCCCACCATATCCAGCAGTTTACTGCGAATTGCCTTAATCACTTCAAAACTGCAACAAAAAATCCAAAGACAGACATCAGCAACAAAAAGGTTACAGATTTGAAAGCTGCATCTTCTGTTATCCAGGAGTAATCAGTGCATAAAATCCTCTCCATCTTTTCCCACCTGCAATGGATCAGGAGCAATAATCCTTTCAGATTGAAAAATGACGCAACACTTCACATTAGTCAGTCAAATTCCCCTTCTCCTCCACAGCAAGTAAACACAAGGTTATCATCATCAACCTGGGCCAAGTTTGCCCATGGCAGCCAGACTGAGCGGGGAGGGGAAAAAGTTCCCAATCCCTATCCGGTTCAGTGACTCAACCTAAAATGCATTTTGGGAGATCATAGAATTTACAGTGCAGAAGGAGGCCATTTGGCCCATCGAGTCTGCACCGGCCCTTAGGAAAGAGCACCCCACTTAAGTCCACACCTCCACCCTATCCCCATAACCCAGTAACCCCCTAATCTTTTGGACACTAAGGGCAATTTATCATCGCCAATCCACCTAACCTGCACATCTTTGGACTGTGGGAGGAAACTGGAGCACCCGGATGAAACCCACGCAGACACGGGGAGAACTCCGCACAGACAGTGACCCAAGCCGGGAATCGAACCTGGGACCCTGGAGCTGTGAAGCAACTGTGCTAACCACTGTGCTATCGTACTGCCCAATGCTCATAGCAAGCTCAACCACAATGGTTCCCAAAGTCAAATAGTCTACCAACTCACGATTGAGACTTTGGATTAAGAATGGATACATGGTTAAGGGTATCGGAGGAGAATTAAAAGATGCCATGGGTTAGGTTTATTTATAAACTAGCCCCACTGCAGAAGATTTCAAGTTCTGACATTTCGAACAATTTTAGCACATAATTCATATTCCGCTCATACATTTGTGAGTTCCACAAAATTACACAAGACAACTGAAAAAGAGGGAGATTAAAATATTATAATCATGAGCCATACTGTTCTGGCATTCTTGTTCTCTTAGCTTCTGTATCCCATCAATTGATAGACTGGGAGAAGTCACATTATCATAACAGTTAGTGGCTGGAATTTTACAAAGTTACCCTCTTGCCCTCCTTTTTTGAAAGCAAAATAACACCGGGGTATACACGTGTGCTTTCATATATGTAACTTAGCAGCTCAACAGCCAGTTTTCCCCATGATGAAGGGCATCATAGCCTAAACTTGTCCTGACCACACTTGCATGCTTCGGCGCAACTCTAGATGGCATGGAGTGTAACATAGGGAAGTGTGAACTTTGCTTTTGCTTGCAAGAAAAGAATGTTAAACTTGTAAGTGTTGATGTTCAAATAGACCTGGGTGAGCTTGTACAAGGAACGCAGAAAGTTAGCATGCAGGTGCAGCAAGCAAATAGGAAGGCAAATGACATGTTCGCCTTTATTACAAGGGGATTAGAGTATGGGAATAAAGAACTGTTGCTGCAGTTACTCAGGGTTTTGGTGAGGCTACATCTGGAATACAGTGTGCAGTTTTGGTCTCCATATTTTAGAAAGACCTTGCATTGGAGGTGGTACAGCAAAGGTTCAGTCGATTGGTGTCTGAGATGAGGGGGTTGTCCTGTGATGAGAGGTTGAGTAAACTGGGTCAATATTCTCTGGAGTTTAGAAGTACAAGATGCGATCCCATTGAAACATACAAGATTCTGAGGGGGCTTGACAGGGTAGATGCCGAGAGATTGTTTCTGCCAGTTACGGAGTCTAGACTCCATTCTCAAGGCTGAGATGAATAGATTTTTGGTGTCTCATTTAGAGTACCCAATTATTTTTTTCCAATTAAGGGGCAATCCACCTAGCCTGCACATCTTTGGGTTGTGGAGGCGAAACCCACGCAAACACGGGGAGAATGTGCAAACTCCACACAGACAGTGACCCAGAGCCGGGATCGAACCTGGGACCTCGACGCCGTGAGGCAGCAGGGCTAATCCATTGTGCCACCATGCTGCCTACCAGAACAGACTTGATGGGCCATATGGGCCAGGATTCTCCAATCAGAGTTCACCCCGCCACCACTGCTGGTGAAAACGGAGATTTGGCACTCGGCCAAAGCTACAGTCACAGCAGCGGGTGCGGAGAATCCCGCTGGTGTGAACAAAAAGAGAATTCCGGCCATGGTTTTCTCCTGCTCCTATTTTAAGTTGTGTTCTAGCTGCTAGTCCAGTTGACAGTAGATCAACACAATCTAAGAATAGCGTTTGGTGGTACCCGAGCCACCGGGGCACCTAACCATTTCAAAAAAGCAACCCAATGGCTGGAATTGTCTGGCCGCTCCACGAACGGGATCTTCCGTCCCATGGACGGCAAACCCCCGCTGCGGGTTTCCTGGCCACAGGACGTGCATAAAATGGGAAACCACATTGACAGCGGCGGAACCAGGATATCCCGCTGCCAGCCAATGGCGGGCTGCCTCCGCGACACACGCGACAGGAGCACGTGGAAAATCCCACTCAGTGTGTTTAGAGGTCTAACCGATGAAGCCAGGTGTCCTTATATTTCAAAAGATATTGCATCTGACCTATGCCATAATTGCCCATATAAACTGAAATCAGTCCAATAAGTATCAACTTCCATCAAATCAAGGTTTCTTTGGCTCCTCAAATCAAGTGCTTAAATCTAAAATGAACCAATTAGTTAAAAATTAAAATTACTTGCATTTAGTTCCGAGTCATTTAACATGGATTATTCACCTCTTCATTGATGTTACAGAGTAAACCAAAACATAGCCGTGAACATCCACAGTGTGGGACCGGCTAAATATAGAGTATTCGTCCTGAAAGCAGAAACAGAAAAAAAAATACAATAGAAGGAAATTAAACTTCAGTTAGGTTGTCAAGTGAGTGAAACATGGTTAAAACCAGGTACTGAAAGACTGAAAACAAGTAAACCTTTTCAGGGTGGTAGACACATTCCTACAATGTGGTAAATACACAGGAAAATCCATCACATTCCATTTTCCAAACCTGATGCTAGCCCGCACACCAGATTGCACAGTATCCAGCTCAATGGAGTACTGCAAAGTACTTACCGCAGAGAATTTGATGAAGTAATAAGTGCTGTTCAGGTCTTTTACAAGTGAGGAAGCAGGAGACAGCAAGACCTGGTGAGTAACTTTTAAGTGTTTCTAATCGTCTACAAGACATGGCAGGGAACCTCAGCCCCAAGGACTACACACCCTGTGCCATGTGGGAAATCCTGGATGCGTCCTGTGGCCTTGGGCGCCACATCCACAGAAAGTGTCACTAGCTAGAGCGGTGTGATTGGAAGGTTGTTTTTGTGGTATGTATCAATGATTTAGCCTAACAGGCATGATTCAGACTTTTGCAGACGATATACAAATTGGGCATGTTGGGTTGATAGTGAGGAAGAAAGCTATAGACTGCAGGGAGGTATCAATGGACTAGTCAGGTGGGTGGAACAGTGGCAAATGGTGTTCAATCTGGGGAAGTGAGAGATGATGCATTTGGGGAAGATTTACAAGGCAAGGTAATACACAATAAATGGTAAGATACCGAGAAGTGTGGAAGAACAGAGGGACCTTGGAGTGCATGCACAGGTCCCTGAAGGTGTCAGGTCAGGTAGGGGGATTAAGAAGGCATTAGATGACCTTTATTATCCAAGGTATAGAATATAGTAGCTGGGAGGTGATGCTGGAACAGTATAAAACACTAGTTAGGCTGTGGCTGGAGTACTGGGTGCAGTTTTGGTCACTGTGGTATAGGAAAGATGTAATTACATTGGAGAGTGTACAGAGGAGATTTACGAGGATGTTGCCTGGGCTGGACAATTTTAAGTTAGGAGGAAAGATTGGAGAGGCTGGGGTTGTTTTCTGTAGAACAGAGGAGGCTGAGGGGTGTTTTAATTGAAGTGTATGCAATAATGAGGGGTCTAGAAAGAGGAAGGATCTATTCCCCTCGGTTGAGGGGCCCATAACCAGGGGGCAGAAACTTAAGGCAAGAGGTTTCGAGGGGATTCAAAAGGGAAATGTTTTCACCCAGAAGTTGGTGGGGATCCGGAACGCACTGCCTGAAAGCATGGTAGAGGCAGAAACCCTCATTAAATGTCAAGAGGTACTGGGATATGCATAAAGCTACGGACCAAGTAAAGTGGGATTACGCTGGATGGCTACTTGCCGGCCGGCGCGCACACAGTGGGCCAAATGGCCTCCTTCCGCGCTGTAAAATTCTATGATTCTAACTCTCACCTGCCCAGCAGTATCCACCAGCTGTAGATAGAAGTCTTGTCCATCAAAGTTTATGGTTTTATTAAAAGCTGCAAAAGAGTTGGAAAAGAAAATCACACGAAAGTGAGAAAGTAGACATATATTTTAAAGATAGGTTAAAACCTATGCTTGATAGAATCATAGAATTTACAGTGCAGAAGGAGGCCATTCGGCCCATCGAGTCTGCACCGGCTCTTTTGAAAGAGCACCCTACCCAAGCCCACACCCTATCCCCATAACCCAGTAACCCCACCCAACACCAAGGGCAATTTTGGACACCAAGGGCAATTTAGCATGGCCAGTCCACCTAACCTGCACATCTTTGGACTGTGGGAGGAAACCAGAGCACCCGGAGGAAACCCACGCAGACACGGGAAGAACGTGCAGACTTCGCACAGACAGTGACCCAAGCCGGGAATCGAACCTGGGACCCTGGAGCTGTGAAGCAATTGTGCTAACCACAGTGCTACCATGCTGCCCTGTCAAAGATGCCATGTGTTGCTTTCTCAGTAGCGTAGGAGATCACACCAGTGTCCTGGCCAATATTTAGCCCTCAAGCAACACTTAAATTGAATGATTTGGTCATCATCACAGTGCTGTGTGCAATTGGCTGCCACATTTCTTACAACAGTGACTACATTCCAAAAGGTCTTCATTGGTTGTAAAGTGCTTGGGATGTCACGCAGTTGTGAAAGGTGCTAAATAATTGCAAGTTCCTTTTTTAAAATAAATTTAGAGGACCCATTTATTTTATTTCAATTAAGGGGCAATTTAGCGGGGTCAATCCAGCTAACCTGCACATCTTTGTGGGGGTGAAACCCACGCAGACACGGGGCGAATGTGCAAACTTCACACGGACAGTGACCCAGGGCCGGGATCGAACCTGGGTCCTCAGCGCCTTGAGGCGGCAGTGCTAAGCACTGCGCCACCGTACCGCCCTAATTACAAGTTATTTCTTTGATTGACATGCCTGGAAATGTTGGATGGTGTGGGAGAAATGGATTTTTGATTCCAGGATACTGGCACCAGTAGTGGGAAAAGTGAGAGTTGTACCATTGGGGCAGTCTTCGCCTGAACTGTGCTGTACATGTGTTCTGGTGAGTCATGTAACTAATGCGTAGAGGGGGCTTCAAACTAAATAGTGGAGGGAAGGGAATCATGGGAGAGGAGATGTGATAAATCAAAGGGAAACAACAAGGTAATAATAGAGCAGGGTAGCAATGTGGGTAATGATAACCAGAGCGCGGCAGGAAGGGACAGAAGGTACAAACTTAAGAAGGCACTAGCAGATAAGGCCAGAGAGTGCAAAAATTGAATAAAAAGACAGAGTTAAAGGCTCTGCATCTGAATGCGTTGAGCATTCATAACAAAATGGATCAATTGTTGACACAGATAGAAATGAGCTGAAAGCCATACTAGAGACATAGGCCTGAATTCTTCTGAATGTGGGGTCTCGCTTCCTAAGCGCCCCACAGGCGTGTCATGACTCCAAGCGCCCCACAGCGATGTCACGCTCAACTGAGCATTAGGATGCTGCACTTGGGACTCCCACCCCTCACTCGGGAGGAAGTCCTACCTTAAGAGAACTACTGGCAAATTCTGAATGAAGGATCATTTAGATCCAAAATATGAACTCTTTTTTCTCTCTCCACAGATGCTGCCAAACCTGCTGAGTTTATCCAGCAGTTTCCGTTTGAATTCATTTTAGGTGTTGCTTGAGGAATAAATATTGGCCAATGCACCGGTGAAATCTCCTACTCATGCCACGGAATGTTTTCCGTCTAAATTAAGGCAATTAAGGGGCAGCACGGTGGCGCAGTGGTTAGCTCTGCTGCCTCACGGCACCGAGGAGCCGGGTTCAATTCCGGCCCCGGGTCACGGTCAGTGTGGAGTTTGCACATTCTCCCCACGCTAAATCGGATTGGCCACGCTAAATTGCCCCTCAATTGGAAAAAAAAATTAGAATAGAGTATTTTAAATTAAAAAAATATATAAATAAAGCCAATTATAAAAGGATACAAAGGCTGAAAGGGCACTGAAGTGAATTAATAATAATAATCTTTTTATTGTCACGAGTAGGCTTACATTAACACTGCAATGAAGTTGCAATGAACTGGGGCTGGTTTAGCACACTGGGCTAAATAGCTGGCTTTTAAAGCAGACCCAGGCAGGCCAGCAGCACGGTTCAATTCCCGTACCAGCCTCCCCGAACAGGCGCCGGAATGTGGCGACTAGGGGCTTTTCACAGTAACTTCATTGAAGCCTACTTGTGACAATAAGCGATTTTCATTTCAAGTTACTGTGAAAATCCCCTAGTCGCCACATTCCGGCCCCTGTTCGGGTACACAGAGGGAGAATTCAGAAATTAGATCTATGATTGAAGGGTAGGACTGTAGAGATGACAGACCTTTAAGGAGATATTTCAGAACTCTCAGCAAAGAGAGTTAGTGAATAAATAAGAAAGTTAAGGATAGCATCAAAGAAACACTGTACAAATCTGCAAAGATGTGGTAGGTCAGAAGATTGGGAGATTGGTCAGATTTCAAGAACCAGCAAAGAATGACTAAATATAAATAAGTAGGAGAAAGTAGAGTACGAGAGAAAGCTAACTAGTAATAGAAAATCAGACAGCAAGAGTTTCTACAATTATTTAAAAAGCTAGTATTGGTCCTCCAGAGAGCCAGTCTGGGGAATTGGTAATGACAAACAAGGAAATGACAGAGGTGTTGAACATGTATTTTGTAAAGACCGAAGACTTGAAAAATCTCCCAAAGAATCTTGAAAATCTAGAGGAGAAAGGGAGGGAGGAACGTCATAAGATATAGGAGCAGAATTAGACCATTCGAGTCTACTCCGCCAAAACTTAAAACCAATCACCATCACCAGGGAAAAGCCGCTAGGAAAACTATTAGACCCGAATGCTGACACGCCTCCGGGTCCAAAGAGCCTGCATGCTCGGGTCTTCAAGAAGTGGCTGCAGAGATAGTAGAGGCATTGGTTATAATCTTCCAAAATTCCTTAGATTCCTTAAAGGGCCCAACAACTTGGAAACTAACAAATGCAACACTTTTATTCAAGGAAGATGACAGAAAGCAGGAAACTATAGATCAGTTAGCCTAACATCGGTCAGAGGGAAATTGCTAGAATATATTCTTGAGGAGTTTATAGCAGGATACTTGCAAAATCATAGTGGGATCAAGCAGGCACAACATGGCTTTGTGAAAGGGAAATAGTGTTTAAATTAATTTATTAGAGTTCTGAGGAAATAACAAGCAACGTGGATAAAGGGGATTGTGGCAGTACCAAGCAAAAGGAAGGTAGATCAAGGGGAACCTGTAGATGTGGTATCCTTGAATTTCCACCAGACATTTGATAAGAAGCGACATCAAAGGTTAATACAGAAAATAAGAGCTCGAGGTGTAGGAAGTAACATATTAGCATGGATAAAGAATTGGTTATCGAACAAAAAGCAAAGAGTACGGAGAAATTAGTCTTTTTCAGGTTGGCAAGCTGTAACTAATGCGAGTGGCATAAGGATCAGTGCTGAGGCCTCAACTATTTACTCTACGTCAATGGCTTGGATGAAAAGACCAAATGGATGGTAGCGAGGTTTGTTAATGACACCAAGATAGGTAGGAAAGTAAGCTGTCAACAGAAGGTAAAGAACCTACAAAGGGATACAGACAGCTTAAGCGAGTGGGGAAAAAATTGGCAGCTGGTATCGAATGTGGGAATATGTGATCTTGTCCAATGGCAGGAAGACTAGAAAAGCCGTGTATTACTTAACATAGAACCGTACAGCACAGAACAGGCCCTTCGGCCCTCGATGTTGTGTCGAGATAATAATATTTAATAGTCGTTTATTGTCGCAAGTATGAAGTTACTGTGAAAATCCCCCAGTCGCCACATTCCGGCACCTGTTCGGGGAGGCTGGTACTGGAATTGAACCCACACTGCTGGCTTTGTTCTGTACTACAAACCAACTGTCTAGCCCACTGAGCTAAACCAGCCCTCTTAAATGGGGAGAGATTGCAGAACTCAGTTGTACAGAGGGACACTGGCGAGATCTCCTACTCATGTCACGGGATTTTTTTCCATCTAAATAAATGTCACAAATTTAGTATGCAAGAGTAAGTGATTAGGAAGACAAATGGAATGATTATTGCAAGGGGGATGGAATATAAACGTTTTACTACAGGTGTACAGGTCCTTGGGCGAGAGCACATCTGGAGTACTGTGTACAGTTTTGGTTTCCTTATTGGAAAAAGGATAGAATTGCTTCAGCAGTTCAGAAAAGGTTCACTTAACCCATGCCTGGGATGAAGGGCTTGACCTATGAAGAAAAGCTGAACAGGGGGAAGAGAGTAGTGTAGTGGCAATGTCACTAGATAAGTAATTCAGAAACGCAGGTTAACGTTCTGGGGGTTCAAATCCCACCACGCCAGCTGGAGGAATTTGAATTCAAGTAATAATCTGGCCTCAGTATTGCTGACCATAAAACCATTGTCGATTGTGGTAAAAACCCATCTGGTTCATTAATGTCTGTTAGGGGAGGAAATCTGCCGTCCTCCGTCCTTACCTGGTCAGGCCTAGATGTGACTCCAGACACACAGCAATGTGGTTCAGTCGTAACTGCTCTCTGAAAGCCACTCAGTTCAAGGGCAATTAAGAATGGACCTTGTCAGGGAGAAGAATACATTACAAAAAAGTTGGGCCTCTACTCACTGGAGTTTAGAAGAATGGGAGGCGATCTTATTGAAACATAGAAGATCCAGAGATTACTTGATAGGGTGGATACCGGGAGGATGTTTCCTCTTGTGGAGGAACAGTAGAACCAGGGCACACAATTTAAGAATCAAACAGAGATGAGGAGAAATGTCTCTCAGGAGGGTCATCAGTCAGTGGAATTCTCTTCACCAGAAAGCAGTGGAGGCTGAGTCATTGAATTCGAGGCTGAGTTTGATGGACATATTTTTGATAGACAAGGGAGTCGAGGGATAGGAGGAAAGTGGAGTTGACCACAACCAGATCAGCCATGATCTTATCAGATGGTAGAGCACACACGAAGGGCCGAATGGCCTGCCTCTGCTCCCAAATACTACGTCCCTAACTTGTTACGATCCCAGTTGATGTTACTACTGGACGGGGAGGTCCCAGAATGGAACCCTAGCTCAAAATACCATAACTTTAACTTTTTTAAGAAACAAAGATATTGAATAGAGACATAGGACTGCCAATTAGCTTTTAATAACCGAAAAAGAATCTTTAAGCAAGAAAAGTTTGACTACAATACTCCAACTTCTTCACAAATGCACACAGATTTAAATATAACACCGGTTACAAAATACATCTTATGCTACAATATTCTCAGTAAATTCACAGTCCCTGTAAACCAATGGGCTAATTGTGGTCAGACACACCCCACTCTTGAAATGAAGTGGCAGGTGCCATCCAATCAAACTTCTGTGGATTTCTCTTCAAATCCCCCCAGATTATTATCACACTGAGCCAATTGGCCTCACTGGACTCTGGCTTTCACAGAGTGTTTCCCAAACTCCACTCCACTCCACTCCGAATACTCATCCAAACAAGGCTTTCCTCAACTGTTTCCAACACCGATCCACTTCCAGGATTTCCAACTCTCCTTTCAGTATCCTTCGGCCTTGAATTGCCACATGCATTCAAGCTTCCACACAATCTCTCAGGTATCCAGTCACACCAATAGAATAGTACTGCTTCACAGGCTGTAGTAAGATGTCACCAAACTTTTGATTTACCTCCGATATCTGGTTCCCCACTTTAATATCTGGTTCTCGCAGCTGACTCTTTAACTCAGGAGCATTTTCTCTGCCTTTTACTTGAATTCCACTGAACAGTACCTTGTTCAAATTCCAGTTCCTTTTCCCCCCTCTTCCTTGGATCTCTCTTTTTATTCCCTGGTTTCTGAAACAAGCTGTTCTTTAGTTTCTGGAACTTACTTTCTTCCCATTACTTCATTGTCCTGCTTATGGCAGAGCTGTGAAAGCAGTTTCCTCTCTATCTATTAAGATCCAGCTACCTTGAATGCAGTTAATACTAAACTCAAAAAGGTCTTTCTAACTTAAAGATGGCCCCTGGTTGCTAAGCAACAGCTCAGTCCTTCTCTAAGCCCTGTTTGCTTTTCATGTCATAAACTCTCAAATCGCAATGCAATCTGAAATTAAACCAAAATCCCCATACAGGCATACACCTTTGCTTAACAGGAATCTAACTAGTTTATCATTGATCTAGAGTTTTAACCCTTTCTTACACAGAAACACTAAATTAAATTCACAAATCTATACCTGATTTATATCCAACAATACAAACATGATCACTTAAATACATCTGCTTCCTGGCAAACTCATTGTCTGATTACTTCTGTATAAAGGGCACCAAGCTTTTTAAATATACGGAAGCAGTTAAATCCCACAAACATCCTTCGAGTCACAAAGGTTGCAGAATTGGTATTACCGAGACCAGTCCATGACAATCGGTTCCCACAGAGAAGGGGAAGAAAAGAAAATCCCTGTGACACAGGTATGTGTTTGCATGAACACTGATGCAGGATAGGTTCTGGCTTGGCATGGATATCCCCATCGTCAAATTGCCTGCCAATATTCACAGTCTAGGTCCACATACGAATGAGGATCACATGCCAGAACCAATGCTACACCCAAGACACTCCAAATCAAAGTTATCTCCAGACTTGCTCATTGTCTCTATGTTCAGTGACCTGTGCAGCACCCTGACCAAGACCATACTTACTATTCTCAATTGTAGGGTCATAGCAATCGATGAACTGTCCTTCTACAAATTGGATTGTCAGCGATGACTTTCCTACAACAAGGAGTTTACAAAGTAACACATTTTAGAATGACATTTGTTATAAAAGGCAAGATTAACGCACAAGCTAACTGTACTTCCTTTCTGCCAGAACATTGAAGTCAGAATACCACAAACATTTCAGTTCAAATCTAAATAGATGTAAATCCAGAACCATTACTATACGAGGGGAGTGTGTTTCAAGTTCCCCTAACCATCACATTTAGTGGGGCAATATTTTGAATCACTCACATTTAAATAAGGTTTGAGAAACTGAAATGTGTAGCTTTTATACATTCAGAATTTAATCGATAGTGCGAATTATTATTTTTTTTTTCAAAACGATAACCACAAGTTTTTAAAAATTAGGGGGGTCAACAATTCTCTTATTTGTTAACTTACTGAAATAGGAGATCAAGCGGAGCACGTGAGTATTTGCAGACAGCCCCCAAAGAGAATAGGCTGAAAACCACTAACCAAACTGGACTGAAGGGCAGGATCAATTTTAACACAATTTTACACTAAGTTCCCATGTTGACCAAGCCAGAATTACCTTTTCAATGGCATACGTGTGGTAAAAAGTGAGTACCAGCTTGGGAGCACGCTCACCTCTGGGTCAGACGGTTGTGGATTCATGCCTTTTTCCAGAATTGAGGCAAATCATCCAGACTGATGCTGCAGTACTGTGGAAGCACTACACTGTTGGAAGGCACCGTCCTTCAAAAAAGATCCAAGGTTCCAAATATCTGGCTCTTCCACCGCTTCAGAAAGGTGTTGGACATTGCATGATTGTAAGGAGACGTGGAGGAGCTTCCCCCAGAGTTCTGACCAACATTTCCCTCCTGACCAAACAGTGGGAATTCATCTCATTTCTTTCTGTGGGATCTTAGATGTGCAAATTGGCTGCAGTGCATAACAAGCACTACATTACAAAGCAACTCCGAGTCGTTTCTTTTTTTTTTTTAAACCCAATCATTTTTCCCCCCCAATAAAGGGGCAATTTAGCGTGGCCAATCTACCTGCACATCTTTGGGTTGAGGGGGTAAAATCCTCGCAGACGCAGGGAGAATGTGCAAAGCTCGGAGTCATTTCTTTAAAAAAAAATAACTTTAGAGTACCCAATTAATTTTTCCCAATTAAGGGGCAATTTAGCGTGACTAATCCACCTACCCTGCACATCTTTGGGTTGTGGGGGTGAGTCCCACGCAAACACGGGGAGAATGTGCAAATTTCACACGGACAGTGACCCAGAGCCGGGACCGAACCTCGGCGTCACGAGGCAGCAGTGCTACTCACTGCACCACCCTGCTGCCCCTGCTCAGAGTCATTTCTGACGAATCACCATGAAATCAAAGTTTTCATTTAAAAGCATCTGGGCGTGTGCCAATTATTTTAAAACTATGTTAAGTCAGATCAACAATTTTTGTCCTCATCATGAACCCCTCCTATGACAACTCCCCCCCCCCCCCAAATAAACTCATCCTACACTCTCCAAAAAAACACCCTTTCTACCCCCCCAAAACTCTTCTTGCACCCCCCCCAAAAAAAAACCTGCTCTTCCAACACCACCTTCTCAAAAAAAACCATCTTCCTACACACACACCAAAAATAAAATCTTCCTACACCCGCCCCCCCCCCCCCAAAAAATCTTCCTACCCCCTCCCCAATAAAGTGTAGGGAGTGTTTTTCTCTTTCACTGGTCAAGGGAATTCTATGTATTTAACGACTTCCAGCACAATACTAGATTAAAATGGGCTCCCTTTAAAAAATCACTGCGACTAAAAAGAGATGGATTGGTGGGGAGATAAGCAGTCGCCTAGTAAATGGGATAATTCACCCACAACTGGACAACATAGGGGAGGGGAGGGGGGGCAGGAAAGGACATGTTCTCATGCACCTCTGAACCATTTCAAACCATTCACCGGAGGAAGGAGCAGTGCTCCGAGAGCTAGTGATTCCAAACAAACCTGTTGGGACTTTAACCTGTTGTAAGACTTCTTACTGCGCCCACCCCGGTCCAACGCCGGCATCTCCACATCATTTCAAACAAGTAATGGGGCTGGAATTCTCTCCCCCCCAACTCCCCCCAAAATAATTTCAGGTTAACTTTTCATTGCGGTCAAAGAAGAAGCCATTTGTGAAGGAGGGGGTGATGCAGTGGGAGTTGGACAATGGGGAAGGGTGGAGTGGAATTTGGAGACAAGGGGGGGGGGGGAGAATGGTTGTGGGTTTTATCCAACAGGACCACCAAACTTCCCCATTTGCAAAAAAAATAAAGATAAATACATTCCCTTCCCTCCCAGAAACTAGATATATTTTACACATTAAAAGCCAATGGATTTAATCCCATCGAAACACCCGTGGAAAAATGATGGGATTTAAAAAATAACACGACTGGAAAGTCCTCATTTCTGGTCGGCAGTATTTAAAATAAATAATATTTAGAATAAAATAATAGTTGTGCAACCGCGCGGCGTCTCCATGGTGACGTCGATTCCCCTCGAGACCCACCCACATAGAAAATCAAAACCACTCACCGACTGATCTATACCCCAACACTGCAATCTTCCGAAACTTTAAAGGGGCCATTTATCGAGGATTACTTGCATTTATATTTTTTATTCTCTCTTTTTTTTGTTTGTTTTGAATTACCCGGGCTTGTGTCAGTCACGTGTCCAAGCCTCCGCCCCTCCCCCCTCGGGAAAGCGCGTCGGACACTCTCTGAGGTGATTTTAATCAGCTTTCCATCCCGACTTCTGAACGCTTCCCTCGCCGCTTTACGATAACTAATCCGCCATTTCACTCGCAGCAACCTCTCTTTTTTAAAAAAAATAGAAATCTCCCCGATGACAACCCCGTCATACACTTTACGGTACTGTCGTCTTCCCCCAGCCTCCTCCCTCTTCGTGCGCCACCTCCTGGAGAGATCTCGCACAGCAGGCGTGTGCTTGGCAAGTGTCAAGAACCCTCTTGTCTTTATATAAAGTCTTTTCACCATGCTCGAAAGCAATGTCTTTCAAACTTTTTTTTGTCCGGGACCCATTTTTACAATCCAGCCATCCTTCGCGACCCACTCCAGCCGACCTACACGACCCACTCCAGCCGACCTTCCAGACCCACACCGACTGACCTTCACGACCCACTCCAGCCGACCTTCACGACCCACTCCAGCCGACCTTCCAGACCCACACCGACTGACCTTCACGACCCACTCCAGCCGACCTACACGACCCACTCCAGCCGACCTTCCAGACCCACACCGACTGACCTTCACGACCCACTCCAGCCGACCTTCACGACCCACTCCAGCCGACCTTCCAGACCCACACCGACTGACCTTCACGACCCACACCAGCCGACCTTCACGACCCACTCCAGCCGACCTTCCAGACCCACACCAGCCGACCTTCACGACCCACTCCAGCCGACCTTCACGACCCACTCCAGCCGACCTTCACGACCCACTCCAGCCGACCTTCACGACCCACTCCAGCCGACCTACACGACCCACTCCAGCCATCCTTCACGACCCACTCCAGCCGACCTTCACGACCCACACCGACTGACCTTCACGACCCACTCCAGCCGACCTACACGACCCACTCCAGCCGACCTTCACGACCCACTCCAGCCGACCTACACAACCCACTCCAGCCGACCTTCACGACCCACTCCAGCCGACCTACACGACCCACTCCAGCCGACCTTCACGACCCACTCCAGCCGACCTTCACGACCCACACCGACTGACCTTCACGACCCACTCCAGCCGACCTTCACGACCCACTCCAGCCGACCTACACGACCCACTCCAGCCGACCTTCACGACCCACTCCAGCCGACCTACACGACCCACTCCAGCCGACCTTCACGACCCACTCCAGCCGACCTACACGACCCACTCCAGCCGACCTACACGACCCACTCCAGCCGACCTTCCAGACCCACACCGACTGACCTTCACGACCCACTCCAGCCGACCTTCACGACCCACTCCAGCCGACCTACACGACCCACTCCAGCCGACCTTCACGACCCACTCCAGCCGACCTTCCAGACCCACGCCAGCCGACCTTCGCGACCCACTCCAGCCGACCTACACGACCCACACCAGCCGACCTTCCAGACCCACACCGACTGACCTTCACGACCCACTCCAGCCGACCTACACGACCCACTCCAGCCGACCTTCACGACCCACTCCAGCCGACCTACACGACCCACTCCAGCCGACCTTCACAACCCACTCCAGCCGACCTTCACGACCCACTCCAGCCGACCTTCACGACCCACTCCAGCCGACCTTCACGACCCACTCCAGCCGACCTTCACGTCCCACTCCAGCCGACCTTCACGACCCACTCCAGCCGACCTTCACGACCCACTCCAGCCGACCTTCACGACCCACTCCAGCCGACCTTCCAGACCCACTCCAGCCGACCTTCACGACCCACTCCAGCCGACCTACACGACCCACTCCAGCCGACCTTCACGACCCACTCCAGCCGACCTACACGACCCACTCCAGCCGACCTTCACAACCCACTCCAGCCGACCTTCACGACCCACTCCAGCCGACCTTCACGACCCACTCCAGCCGACCTTCACGACCCACTCCAGCCGACCTTCACGTCCCACTCCAGCCGACCTTCACGACCCACTCCAGCCGACCTTCACGACCCACTCCAGCCGACCTTCACGACCCACTCCAGCCGACCTTCCAGACCCACTCCAGCCGACCTTCACGACCCACTCCAGCCGACCTACACGACCCACTCCAGCCGACCTTCACGACCCACTCCAGCCGACCTTCCAGACCCACTCCAGCCGACCTTCACGACCCACTCCAGCCGACCTTCACGACCCACTCCAGCCGACCTTCCAGACCCACACCGACTGACCTTCACGACCCACTCCAGCCGACCTTCCAGACCCACACCGACTGACCTTCACGACCCACTCCAGCCGACCTTCACGACCCACTCCAGCCGACCTTCACGACCCACTCCAGCCGACCTACACGACCCACGCCAGCCGACCTACACGACCCACTCCAGCCGACCTTCACGACCCACTCCAGCCGACCTTCCAGACCCACTCCAGCCGACCTACACGACCCACGCCAGCCGACCTTCCAGACCCACTCCAGCCGACCTTCACGACCCACTCCAGCCGACCTTCACGACCCACTCCAGCCATCCTTCACGACCCACTCCAGCCGACCTTCACGACCCACTCCAGCCGACCTACACGACCCACTCCAGCCGACCTTCACGACCCACTCCAGCCGACCTTCACGACCCACTCCAGCCGACCTTCACGACCCACACCGACTGACCTTCACGACCCACTCCAGCCGACCTACACGACCCACTCCAGCCGACCTTCACGACCCACTCCAGCCGACCTTCACGACCCACTCCAGCCGACCTTCACGACCCACACCAGCCGACCTTCACGACCCACTCCAGCCGACCTACACGACCCACTCCAGCCGACCTTCACGACCCACTCCAGCCGACCTTCGTGACCCACACCAGCCGACCTTCACGACCCACTCCAGCCGACCTTCGTGACCCACACCAGCCGACCTTCACGACCCACACCAGCCGACCTTCGTGACCCACACCAGCCGACCTTCACGACCCACACCAGCCGACCTTCGTGACCCACACCAGCCGACCTTCGCGACCCACACCAGCCGACCTTCACGACCCACACCAGCCGACCTTCGTGACCCACACCAGCCGACCTTCGTGACCCACACCAGCCGACCTTCGTGACCCACGCCGGCCGACCTTCGCGACCCACACCAGCCGACCTTCGTGACCCACACCAGCCGACCTTCGCGACCCACACCAGCCGACCTTCGCGACCCACACCAGCCGACCTTCGCGACCCACACCGGCCGACCTTCGTGACCCACACCAGCCGACCTTCGTGACCCACACCAGCCGACCTTCACGACCCACACCAGCCGACCTTCGCGACCCACTCCAGCCGACCTTCGCGACCCACACCAGCCGACCTTCACGACCCACACCGGCCGACTTTCGCGACCCACTCCAGCCGACCTTCGCGACCCACTCCAGCCGACCTTCGCGACCCACACCAGCCGACCTTCGCGACCCACACCGGCCGACCTTCACGACCCACGCCAGCCGACCTTCACGACCCACGCCGGCCGACCTTCGCGACCCACACCAGCCGACCTTCGCAACCCACACCAGCCGACCTTCGCGACCCACTCCAGCCGACCTTCCAGACCCACACCGACTGACCTTCACGACCCACTCCAGCCGACCTACACGACCCACTCCAGCCGACCTTCCAGACCCACTCCAGCCGACCTTCACGACCCACACCGACTGACCTTCACGACCCACTCCAGCCGACCTTCACGACCCACACCAGCCGACCTTCACGACCCACACCAGCCGACCTTCGTGACCCACACCAGCCGACCTTCGTGACCCACACCAGCCGACCTTCGTGACCCACACCAGCCGACCTTCGTGACCCACACCAGCCGACCTTCACGACCCACACCAGCCGACCTTCGCGACCCACACCAGCCGACCTTCGCGACCCACACCAGCCGACCTTCACGACCCACACCAGCCGACCTTCACGACCCACGCCGGCCGACCTTCGCGACCCACACCAGCCGACCTTCACGACCCACACCAGCCGACCTTCACGACCCACGCCGGCCGACCTTCGCGACCCACACCAGCCGACCTTTACGACCCACACCAGCCGACCTTCGTGACCCACACCAGCCGACCTTCGCGACCCACGCTGGCCGACCTTCGCGACCCACACCAGCCAACCTTCGCGACCCACACCAGCCGACCTTCGTGACCCACACCAGCCGACCTTCACGACCCACACCAGCCGACCTTCGCGACCCACTCCAGCCGACCTTCGCGACCCACTCCAGCCGACCTTCACGACCCACTCAAGCCGACCTTCACAACCCACACCAGCCGACCTTCACGACCCACTCCAGCCGACCTTCACGACCCACTCCAGCCGACCTTCACGACCCACACCAGCCGACCTTCACGACCCACACCAGCCGACCTTCGTGACCCACACCAGCCGACCTTCACGACCCACGCCGGCCGAGCTTCGCGACCCACACCAGCCGACCTTCGTGACCCACACCAGCCGACCTTCGTGACCCACACCAGCCGACCTTCGCGACCCACGCCAGCCGACCTTCGCGACCCACACCAGCCGACCTTCGCGACCCACACCAGCCGACCTTCGTGACCCACACCAGCCGACCTTCGCGACCCACACCAGCCGACCTTCGCGACCCACACCAGCCGACCTTCGCGACCCACACCAGCCGACCTTCGCGACCCACGCTGGCCGACCTTCGCGACCCACGCTGGCCGACCTTCGCGACCCACACCAGCCGACCTTCGCGACCCACACCAGCCGACCTTCGCGACCCACACCAGCCGACCTTCGCGACCCACTCCAGCCAACCTTCGTGACCCACACCGGCCGACCTTCGCGACCCACACCAGCCGACCTTCGTGACCCACACCAGCCAACCTTCGTGACCCACACCAGCCGACCTTCGCGACCCACACCAGCCGACCTTCGCGACCCACACCAGCCGACCTTCGCGACCCACACCAGCCGACCTTCGTGACCCACACCAGCCGACCTTCGTGACCCACTCCAGCCGACCTTCGCGACCCACACCAGCCGACCTTCGCGACCCACACCAGCCGACCTTCACGACCCACACCAGCCGACCTTCGCGACCCACACCAGCCGACCTTCGCGACCCACGCTGGCCGACCTTCGCGACCCACACCAGCCGACCTTCGCGACCCACACCGGCCGACCTTCGCGACCCACACCAGCCGACCTTCGCGACCCACACCAGCCGACCTTCGCGACCCACTCCAGCCGACCTTCGCGACCCACACCAGCCGACCTTCGTGACCCACACCAGCCGACCTTCGTGACCCACACCAACCGACCTTCGTGACCCACACCAGCCGACCTTCGCGACCCACACCCGCCGAACTTCGTGACCCACACCAGCCGACCTTCGCGACCCACACCGGCCGACCTTCAGGATCCACCCCGGCCGACCTTCAGGATCCACACCGGCCGACCTTCGTGACCCACACCAGCCGACCTTCGCGACCCACACCAGCCGACCTTCGTGACCCACACCAGCCGACCTTCGTGACCCACACCAGCCGACCTTCGCGACCCACACCAGCCGACCTTCGTGACCCACACCAGCCGACCTTCGCGACCCACTCCAGCCGACCTTCGTGACCCACACCAGCTGACCTTCGCGACCCACACCAGCCGACCTTCACGACCCACACCAGCCGACCTTCGCGACCCACGCTGGCCGACCTTCGCGACCCACTCCAGCCGACCTTCGCGACCCACACCGGCCGACCTTCGCGACCCACACCAGCCGACCTTCGCGACCCACACCAGCCGACCTTCGTGACCCACACCAGCCGACCTTCGTGACCCACACCAGCCGACCTTCGTGACCCACACCAGCCGACCTTCGTGACCCACACCAGCCGACCTTCGTGACCCACACCAGCCGACCTTCGTGACCCACACCAGCCGACCTTCGTGACCCACGCCGGCCGAGCTTCGCGACCCACACCCGCCGAACTTCGTGACCCACACCAGCCGACCTTCGCGATCCACACCGGCCGACCTTCAGGATCCACCCCGGCCGACCTTCAGGATCCACGCCGGCCGACCTTCAGGATCCACCCCGGCCGACCTTCAGGATCCACACCGGCCGACCTTCAGGATCCACCCCGGCCGACCTTCAGGATCCACACCGGCCGACCTTCGTGACCCACACCAGCCGACCTTCGCGACCCACACCAGCCGACCTTCGTGACCCACACCAGCCGACCTTCGTGACCCACACCAGCCGACCTTCGCGACCCACACCAGCCGACCTTCGTGACCCACACCAGCCGACCCTCGCGACCCACTCCAGCCGACCTTCGTGACCCACACCAGCTGACCTTCGCGACCCACACCAGCCGACCTTCGCGACCCACGCTGGCCGACCTTCGCGACCCACTCCAGCCGACCTTCGCGACCCACACCGGCCGACCTTCGCGACCCACACCAGCCGACCTTCGCGACCCACACCAGCCGACCTTCGTGACCCACACCAGCCGACCTTCGTGACCCACACCAGCCGACCTTCGTGACCCACACCAGCCGACTTCCGTGACCCACGCCGGCCGAGCTTCGCGACCCACACCCGCCGAACTTCGTGACCCACACCAGCCGACCTTCGCGATCCACACTGGCCGACCTTCAGGATCCACCCCGGCCGACCTTCAGGATCCACACCGGCCGACCTTCAGGATCCACGCCGGCCGACCTTCAGGATCCACACCGGCCGACTTTCAGGATCCACCCCGGCCGACTTTCAGGATCCACACCGGCCGACCTTCAGGATCCACACCGGCCGACCTTCAGGATCCACACCGGCCGACCTTCAGGATCCACACCGGCCGACCTTCAGGATCCACCCCGGCCGACTTTCAGGATCCACACCGGCCGACCTTCAGGATCCACACCGGCCGACCTTCAGGATCCACACCGGCCGACCTTCAGGATCCACACCGGCCGACCTTCGCGACCCACACCAGCCGACCTTCGTGACCCACACCAGCCGACCTTCGCGACCCACACCAGCCGACCTTCGTGACCCACACCAGCCGACCTTCGCGACCCACTCCAGCCGACCTTCGTGACCCACACCAGCTGACCTTCGCGACCCACACCAGCCGACCTTCGCGACCCACGCTGGCCGACCTTCGCGACCCACTCCAGCCGACCTTCGCGACCCACACCGGCCGACCTTCGCGACCCACACCAGCCGACCTTCGCGACCCACACCAGCCGACCTTCGTGACCCACACCAGCCGACCTTCGTGACCCACACCAGCCGACCTTCGTGACCCACACCAGCCGACTTCCGTGACCCACGCCGGCCGAGCTTCGCGACCCACACCCGCCGAACTTCGTGACCCACACCAGCCGACCTTCGCGATCCACACTGGCCGACCTTCAGGATCCACACAGGCCGACCTTCAGGATCCACACCGGCCGACCTTCAGGATCCACACCGGCCGACCTTCAGGATCCACACCGGCCGACCTTCAGGATCCACCCCGGCCGACTTTCAGGATCCACACCGGCCGACCTTCAGGATCCACCCCGGCCGACTTTCAGGATCCACACCGGCCGACCTTCAGGATCCACACCGGCCGACCTTCAGGATCCACACCGGCCGACCTTCGCGATCCACACTGGCCGACCTTCAGGATCCACACCGGCCGACCTTCGGGATACACACCGGCCGACCTTCAGGATCCACCCCGGCCGACCTTCAGGATCCACACCGGCCGACCTTCAGGATCCACACCGGCCGACTTTCAGGATCCACACAGGCCGACCTTCAGGATCCACCCCGGCCGACCTTCAGGATCCACACCGGCCGACTTTCAGGATCCACACAGGCCGACCTTCAGGATCCACCCCGGCCGACCTTCAGGATCCACACCGGCCGACTTTCAGGATCCACACCGGCCGACCTTCAGGATCCACACAGGCCGACCTTCAGGATCCACACCGGCCGACCTTCAGGATCCACCCCGGCCGACTTTCAGGATCCACACCGGCCGACCTTCAGGATCCACACCGGCCGACCTTCAGGATCCACACCGGCCGACCTTCGCGATCCACACTGGCCGACCTTCAGGATCCACACCGGCCGACCTTCGGGATACACACCGGCCGACCTTCAGGATCCACACCGGCCGACCTTCAGGATCCACACCGGCCGACCTTCAGGATCCACCCCGGCCGACTTTCAGGATCCACACAGGCCGACCTTCAGGATCCACCCCGGCCGACCTTCAGGATCCACACCGGCCGACTTTCAGGATCCACACAGGCCGACCTTCAGGATCCACCCCGGCCGACCTTCAGGATCCACACCGGCCGACTTTCAGGATCCACACCGGCCGACCTTCAGGATCCACACAGGCCGACCTTCAGGATCCACACCGGCCGACTTTCAGGATCCACACCGGCCGACCTTCAGGATCCACACAGGCCGACCTTCAGGATCCACACCGGCCGACCTTCGTGACCCACACCGGCCGACCTTCGTGACCCACACCAGCCATCCTTCGTGACCCACACCAGCCGACCTTCGTGACCCACACCAGCCGACCTTCGCGACCCACACCAGCCATCCTTCGTGACCCACACCAGCCGACCTTCGCGACCCACACCAGCCGACCTTCGTGACCCACACCAGCCGACCTTCGCGACCCACACCCGCCGACCTTGGTGACCCACACCAGCCGACCTTCGTGACCCACGCTGGCCGACCTTCGCGACCCACACCAGCCGACCTTCGTGACCCACTCCAGCCGACCTTCGTGACCCACACCAGCCGACCTTCGTGACCCACACCAGCCGACCTTCGTGACCCACTCCAGCCGACCTTCAGGACCCACACCAGCCGACCTTCGTGACCCACACCAGCCGACCTTCGTGACTCATGCCGGCCAATCTTCAGGACCCACACCCGCCGACCTTCGTGACCCACACCAGCTGACCTTCGCGACCCACACCAGCCGACCTTCAGGATCCACCCCGGCCGACCTTCAGGATCCACACCGGCCGACCTTCGTGATCCACACCGGCCGACCTTTGTGACCCGCGCCGGCCGACCTTCGGGATCCACGCCGGCCGACCTTCGGGATCCACGCCGGCTGACCTTCGGGATCCACGCTGGCTGACCTTCGCGACCCGCGCCGGCCGACCTTCACAACCCACGCCGGCCAACCTTTGCGACCCACGCTGGCCTACCTTCGTGATCCACGCCGGCCGACCTTCGGGATCCATGCTGGCTGACCTTCGGGATCCATGCTGGCTGACCTTCGCGACCCGCGCCGGCCGACCTTCGTGATCCACGCCGGCCGACCTTCGCGACCCACCATTTTCACTTACCTTTAATGTGACAGGTGAGTCTGCTTGATCCTCACAATCTCACTTGCTTTGTTATTCAATGTTCCATTTCTGATAATGCTTTCAGCTGATGATATAAGATCTCACTGCATCCGTTGAAAGAAATAGAGATTTGTCCTCGAACTCACCATGCTTAGTCTTCAAATGTCTTTGAAGATTTGAGGGTTTTAATCTTTCATTTGCCAGTGTTTCCCTGCATAGAACACACATGAACTTTGAATCCTTTTTTTAAAAAATATATATTTATTCAATTTTCAACAATTTTCAACAAAACACTCCAAACAGAAAACAAAAAGAATAAAGCACAAAACAAGCAAAAATTATACATGAAATACAATAACCCCCATTTAACAAATAAACACGGCAGTAAGGACAACGCCCCACTCTAACCTAAACAAAACAGAAAAACCAAACGCCCTCCCCTCCTGGGTTGCTGCTGCTGCTGACCTCCACCTAACGTTCCGCGAGATAGTCTAGGAACGGTTGCCACCGCCTGGAGAACCCTTGCACAGACACTCGCAAGGCAAACTTTATCCTCTCCAGCTTAATGAACCCTGCCATGTCGTTGATCCAAGCTTCCACACTAGGGGGCTTTGCATCCTTCCATAGTAACAAAATCCTCCCCCGGGCTACCAGGGACTCAAAGGCCAGAATACCGGCCTCTTTCGCCTCCTGCACTCCCGGCTCGTCCGATACTCCAAATAGTGCTAATCCCCAGCTCGGCTTGACCCGGGCGTTCACCACCTTGGACATAGTCCTCGCAAAACCCCTCCAGAACCCCTCCAGCGCCGGGCACGACCAGAACATGTGGACGTGATTTGCTGGGCTCCCTGAGCACCTCACACACCTATCCTCCACCCCAAAAGACCTACTCATCCTCGCCCCTGGCATATGCGCCGTATGGACAACCTTGAACTGTATTAGGCTGAGCCTGGCGCAAGAGGAGGAAGAATTAACCCTACTCAGGGCATCAGCCCACAGGCCCTCATCTATCTTCTCCCCCAGCTCCTCCTCCCACTTACCCTTTAACTCCTCCACCGAGGCCTCCTCCGCCTCCTGCAGTTCCTGATAGATCGCCGAGACCTTACCTTCTCCAACCCATACACCCGAAATCACCCTGTCCTGAATCCTTCGTCCTTCGTGCTGGGAGCAGCGGAAATCCCCCCCCCCCCCCCCCGCTACGCTCCAAAAACACCCTCTTCACCCTCGGGGTCTTATACGCCCATACAAATCCCATAATACTCCTGCTTACCCGTTTAAAAAAAGCCTTGGGGATTAGGCTGGGCAGGCACTGGAACACAAACAGGAACCTCGGGAGGACCGTCATCTTGACTGACTGCACCCTACCCGCCAGGGAGAGTGGGAACATATCCCACCTCTTGAAGTCCTACTCCATCTGTTCCACCAACCGTGTCAAATTGAGCTTGTGCAGGGCCCCCCAACTCCTAGCTACCTGGATCCCCAGGTATCGGAAGCTCCTCTCCGCCCTCTTCAGCGGTAGCTCGTCTATCCCCCTTCCCTGGTCCCCCGCATTCACCACAAAGAGCTCACTCTTGCCCACGTTGAGCTTATAGCCCGAGAAGTCCCCAAACTCCCTAACGATCCGCATAACCTCCGGCATCCCGTCCACTGGATCTGCAACATACAACAACAGGTCATCAGCATATAACAACACCCAGTGTTCCTCCCCCACCCGGACCAATCCCCTCCAGTTCCTAGACTCCCTCAGTGCCATGGCCAGCGGCTCAATTGCCAGTGCAAACAACACGGGGGATAAGCGACACCCCTGCCTCGTCCCGCGGTACAGCCGAAAGTACTCCGACCTCCGCCGGTTCGTAGCCACACTCGCCACTGGGGCTCTATATAGCAGCCTGACCCAACTGATGAATCCTTAGAGCCATAGCCAAAGGCTCAATTGCCAATGTAAATAGCAAGGGGGATAGGGGGCACCCCTGCCTCGCCCCCCGGCGAGTGGTTTTTGGGGCGTTTGGTTTTTACAGCCAAAAGTATTCCGACCTCCTCCGATTCGTGGCCACACTCCGCACATTCGTGTTTAACTGCCTGCCCCTCACAAACCCCGTCTGGTCCTCATGAATCACCCCCGGGACACAGTCCTCAATCCTCGTAGCCGGCACCTTCGCCATAACTTAGCGTCTACATTGAGGAGCGAGATCGGCCTATACGACCCACATTGCAATGGATCATTGTCCCGCTTCAAAATCAACGAGATCAGCGCCCGGAACATTGTCGGGGGCAGGGTCCCCTCCTCCCTCGTCTCATTGAAAGTCCTCACTAGCAACGGGCCCAGCAGGTCCACATACTTTCTGTAAAATGCAACCGGGAACCCATCCGGCCCCGGGGCCTTCCCCACCTGCATGCTCCCCAATCCTTTATCCAGCTCCTCCAGCCCAATCGGCGCCCCCAAACCAGCAACCTGCTCCTCCTCTACCCTCGGGAACCTCAGCTGATCTAGGAATCGCCGCATCCCCTCCCCTCCCACTGGGGGCTCCGACCTATACAGATCCCCATAGAAGTCCCTAAATACCTTGTTTATTCTCACCGCACTCCGCACCGTATTCACCCCTCTATCCTTAACTCCACCAGTCTCCCTCGCTGCCTCCCTCTTACGAAGCTGATGTGCCAGCATCCGGCTCGCCTTCTCCCCATACTCATATACCGCCCCCTGCATTTTCCTCCACTGTGCCTCTGCTTTTCCCGTGGTCAATAGATCAAATTCCATTTGGAGGTTTCGTGGCCCCCCCCCCCCCCCCCCCCCCCCAATATTCAGGTTTCCTACCTCCAGATCCGGAATCCGACCAAGCATGCGTTTCATAAATCTGGTATCATCCGAATTCGGGTCCACCAGTACCACCCGCACCCCCTGCAACCTACCACTCACCATCACATATCAACCTCCATTATCCACTACAATATTCAGTGCCTCGAACGACACCTGCTTCCCCACCAGTATTGCAACCCCTGTTCTTCGCATCCAGCCCTGAATGAAAGACCTGCCCTAACCATCCCTTTCTCAGCCTAACCTGATCTGCCACCTTCAAGTGTGTCTCCTGGAGCATAACCACGTCTGCCTTCAGTCCCTTTAAGTGCGCAAACACCCGGGCCCTCTTGACCGGCCCGTTCAGGCCCCTCACATTCCATGTTATCAGCCGGATCAGGGGCTACCCCCCCCCCCCCACCCTGCCGACTAGCCATCCCCTTTTTTAGGCCAGCCACGTGCCCGCGCCTCCCGCACCCTCCAGTCCCCCAGGCGGCGGACCCCCGCCCTGACTCCCTCTTCTACCTCCAGCTCCCCATTGGCCAATACAGCAGCAACCCAGCCCCCCCCCCCCCCCCCCCCCCCCTCCCTCCAGCCAGATCACCGTCCAGCCATTTTCCTCACCCCATTACACTCCCGTAAGTCAACCGACTCTTGCTGACCCCGGCCACTCCAGCCATTCCAACCACCCCGTAGTGTGGGAATCCCCCCGCCTCCCCCTGTCGACCAATGTGCGCTCTCCTCCAGCGCCACCCTTCCCCCAGGCCCCGCCCCTCCCTTCCTAAGCACGGGAAAAGCCCGCGCTTATGAACTTTGAATCCTGATTTGCAGTGGCACAATTAATAACCCACACCTCACATAATCATCTTTATGCTGCTTTGTTCCTGTTTTCAGCTTCTTCTCAATGGGTTGTTCACCAGAGGAGCTCACACCAGCTCTGCTGGCAGCTACAAAATGGAGGACTCTCTCTCGTGTGCCCAGAACACGTGGCGTCAACGTATGGGACACGTGACCTGCTCTCTGCCGCCGCTCAAGGCAGGAAGACTCCAGTAAATTTTTAATAAATCTGCTCCTGGGTCGGTGTGCTGACGTCAGGAGGAGGCGTTCTGACTCGCTGGGCCTGCGCACTGCTGAGGGGGCACGCATACGCGGAAAGGCCGGAATTCTGAAAGTCGGTTGCGGGCGTCAATTTTAAAAGACAGCCGTGCGGTTGGGCACTACTTTCTGCAATCGGGAATGCAGAATCATGGGCGCATGGCCCCGTGATGGGGAACGCCGCGACACATGTGCCCGACACCCAGGTTTGAAAATGAAGTTACTGTTGATACACAGACAATTTAAGTCTTATATTTTGGTGGAGTATGCAGGCCAGTCTGTGTAAAACCTGCCAGAGAAGTGGAGTACAACTCAGTGCATATTGAAACCAGGATTAAAAAAATATTTACTGAAATCCCAAGGACAATTCTTAAACGTATAACACGCCTTGCTTCAATGTATTAATAATAATAATCGCTTATTGTCACAAGTAGGCTTCAGAGAAGTTACTGTGAAAAGCCCCTAGTCGCCACGTTCCGGCACCTGTTCAGGGAGGCCGATACGGGAATTGAACCCGCAGTGCTGGCCTTGTTCTGCATTACAAGCCACTGTGCAATTAAGCCTCTATTTACTTTAACCAAATCTATGTTGGTGTTCACCCTCTGCACAAGCAATAGTCTTAATCACATGTACTCACCCTACTCCCCTTTCCATCAACCACCTAACTAAATTAAGCTATTCTTAAATGTTGACATGGTTTCTGATTCAATCACAAACTCTGGTACTACATCCTACAACCTGTCAACCTTCCTCGTAAAATATATCTTCTGCTCTAAATCTATTAATTTAATTCTACATTTAATATTATATCTGTCTCAACCACTGGACGAAGTCTTACAACACCAGGTTAAAGTCCAACAGGTTTGTTTCAAATCACTAGCTTTCGGAGCACTGCTCCTTCCTCAGGTGAATGAAGCAGTGCTCCGAAAGCTAGTGATTCGAAACAAACCTGTTGGACTTTAACCTGGTGTTGTAAGACTTCTTACTATACTCACCCCAGTCCAACGCCGGCATCTCCACATCATGTCAACCAAAATTTGAAGTACCCAATTCTTTTTCTTCCAACTAAGGGGCAATTTAGCGTGGCCAATCCACCTACCCTGCACATCTTTGGATTGTGAGGGTGAGACCCATGCAGACACGGGATGAATGTGCAAAGTCCACATGGTCAGTGGAGTACATAGAACATACAATGCAGAAGGAGACCATTCGGCCCATTGAGTTTGCACCAACCCACTTAAGCCCTCATTTAACCCCCTATCCCCATAACCCAATAACCCCTCCTAACCTTTTTGGACACTAAGGGCAATTTAGCATAGCTAATCCACCTAACCCGCACGTCTTTGGACTGTGGGAGGAAACCGGAGCACCCGGAGGAAACCCACGCAGACACGGGGAGAACGTGCAGACTCCGCACAGACAGTGACCCAGCGGGGAATCGAACCTGGGACCCTGGCGCTGTGAAGCCACAGTGCTATCCACTTGTGCTACCGTGCGGCCCAATTACCATGCTGCCCAAGTAGTTAATAACCCATACTTGGTCCGGGATCAAACCCAGATCCTTGGCGCCGTGGGGCAGCAGTGCTAACCACCGTGCTGCCCCATCCTTTCATAATTTTAAATGTCTCCCTCAAGTTACCCTGTAATCTCCTTTCTTTGGGGCTTACCAACGTTTGGAAAGTATAGAGCTACTTTTTGTGGTAGATTCACTACTCTTATGTTTTCTTCTCTCCATCAACATCATGAAGAATATGAAAGAACGACCTAAAGGCTCAGAAATTATCATGGCCTTAAAGGCCCTCACAACTGTATTCACTGCATTCACTGTTTGCTCTTTCATAGGGGTAGGCAGGAAAGTGGAGTTCAGGCCTGAGTCAGATCAGCCAGGATCATATTAAGCAGTGGAACAGGCTCAGGGGGCTGAATGGCCTACTCCTGCTCCTACTTCTTATGTTCTCCTGACTTGACCTGCATTTCATTAAAAACAATTTTTTTTAGAGTAGCCAATTATTTTTTTCCAATGAAGGGGCAATTTAGCGTGGCCAATCCACCTACCCTGCACATCTTTGGGTTGTGGGGGTGAGACCCACGCAAACACGGGGAGAATGTGCCAACTCCACACACACTGTGACCCAGAGCCGGGATCGAACCTGGGACCCTGGAGCTGTGAAGCAACAGTGCTAACCACTGTGTTACCGTGCCGCCCAAGTGACTTTCATCTGCATATGCATTGGGCACATCAAATTAGTAACAATACCCTAGAGGAGGAATTCCTGTAGTGTATACGGATGGCTTTCTTGACCAATACGTTGAGGAACCGACAGACCATCCTAGACTGGGTGTTGTGTAATTAGAAAGGAATAATTGGCAATCTAATTGTGTGAGGCCCCTTGGGGATGAGCGACCATAATATGATAGAATTCTTCATCAAGGTGAAGAGTGACATTTGGTGCGATTTAACGCCCAGGTGCAAATAGCGGGATGTTGGCACCGAGAACGACCCCGCTATCAAACGGGATTCTGTTTTTTTACCTCGGCGAGGATCGCCCGCCGAGGCCGCACTTACCTCACTTCCTGCACTAAGAAGTTGATGCAGGAAGAGATCAGGTTCCATTTTAAAGTTCCGCCCTGATCTCTTAACCCCTCCCCACCGAGGCCTCTGCCCCCCCCCCCCCCCCTCCATGCCCCAGTTTAGCTCTTAGGGGGTCCTCGAGACCCCCTCACTCCACCTCTAAGGGCACCCCGGGCTGATCCCTGGCAGTGCCAACCTGGCACCTGGGCACGACCAGCTGGCAGTGTTACCCGGGTACTCTGGCAGTGCCAAATTGCACCTGCATGTAAAATGAAAGCACATGGAATTGGGGGTAGTGTATTGAAATGGATAGAAATCTGGTTGGCAGACAGGAAACGAGTCGGAATAAAAGGGTCTTTTTCCAAATGGCAGGCAGTGACTAGTGGGGTACTGCAGGGATCGGTGCTGGGACCCCAGCTATTCACAATATAAATGATTTAGATGACGAAACTAAATGTAATATCTCCAAATTTGCAGATGACACAAAGCTAGCTGGGAGGGTAAGCTGTGAGGAGGATGCAGAGATGTTTCAGTATACATAGATACATAGAAGATAGGAGCAGGAGGAGGCCTTTTGGCCCTTCGAGCCCGCTCCGCCATTCATCACGATCATGGCTGATCATCCAACTCAATAGCCTAATCCTGCTTTCTCCCCATAGCCTTTGATCCCATTCTCCCCAAGTGCTATATCCAGCCGCCTCTTGAATATATTCAAAGTTTTAGCATCAACTACTTCCTGTGACAATGAATTCCACAGGCTCACCACTCTTTGTGTGAAGAAGTGTCTCCTTATGTCTGTCCGAAATGGTTTACCCTGAATCCTCAGGCTGTGACCCCTGGTTCTGGACACACCCATCATTGGTAACATCTTCCCTGCATCTACCCTGTCTAGTCCTGTTAGAATTTTATAAGTCTCAATGAGATCCCCCCTCATTCTTCTGAACTCCAGCGAGAACAATCCCAACCTTGTCAATCTCTCTTCATATGACAGTCCCGCCATCCCTGGAATCAGTCTGGTAAACCTTCGCTGCACTCCCTCGAGAGCAAGAACATCCTTCCTCAGAGAAGGAGACCAAAACTGCCCACAATACTCCAAGTGTGACCTCACCAAGGCCCTGTACAATTGCAGCAACACATCCCTGCTTCTATACTCGAAACCTCTCACAATGAAGGCCAACATACCAGTAGCCTTCTTTACCGCCTGCTGCACCTGCATGCTTACCTTCAGCGACTGGTGCACAAGGACACCCCGGTCCCGCTGCACACTCCCCTCTCCCAATTTACAACCATTCAGGTAGCAATCTGCCTTCCTGTTTTTGCTTCCAAAATGAATAACCTCACACTTATCCAAATTATACTGCATCTGCCATTGGTTTGCCCACTTGCCCAACCTGTCCAGATCTTGCTGTAGGATCCCTACATCCTCGTCACAATTCACCCTCCCACCTAATTTGGTATCATCTGCAAACTTTGAGATATTACATTTTGTTCCCTCATCCAGATCATCAATATATATTGTGAATAGCTGGGATCCTCGCACCGATCCCTGTGGTACCCCACTGGTTACTGCCTGCCAATTTGAAAAGGACCCATTAATCCCTACTCTTTGTTTCCTCTCTGCCAACCAGTTTTCTATCCACCTCAATACATTTCCCCCAATCCCACGCGCTTTAATTTTGCACAATAATCTCTTCTGCGGGACTTTGTCAAACGCCTTCTGAAAGTCCAAATATACCACATCGTCTGGCTCCCCCTTGTCGACTGTACTGGTTACCGCTTCAAAGAATGATCTGGAGAAGTTGAGTGAGTGGGTAAATGAATGACATGTGCAGTATAATCTGGATAAATGTGAGGTTATCCACTTTGGTAATAAAAACAGGAAGGCAGATTATCATCTGAATGGCTATAGACTGAGAGAGAGGATGGGCAATGAGACCTGGGTGTCCTCGTACACCAGTCACTGAAGGTAAGCATGCAGGTACAGCAGACGGTAAAGAAGGCAAATGGTATGTTGGTCAAAGAAAATTACTGCGGATGCTGGAATCGGAAACAAACACAGACAATGCTGGACAATCTCAGCAGGTCTGACAGCATCTGTGGAGAGGGAAGGGAGCGAACGTTTCGAGTCTGGGTGACTCTTTGTCAAAGCTGGAGAGAACTGGAAATGGGGTCAGATTTATATTGTTGTGGAAGGGGGGTGGGCGCTGGATAGGGGGCCAGCGATAGGTGAAGATTGACAAAGATGTGGACAGAAAGACAAAGGGGGTGTAAATGGGGGTGATGAAGGCTAAGAAGCGGCTGATAGCGGCACAGAAAGAGATTAGAATGTGTGAATGACAGAACAAAGGTGAGCAGAGTGTCAAAGGGCAACTAGGGACAGACGGCCCAAGTGGAGTGGGGGGAGGGGAGGGGGACAATGGTGAGGGAAAAACAGAGCAATGGAAGAAATGAAAATAAATGGATAGAAATAAAAATGGGGTGAAGGTGGAGGGGAGAGTTCACAGTCTGAAGTTGTTGAACTCAATGTTAAGTCCGGAAGTGCCTAATGGGAGGATGAGGTGCTGTTCCTCCAGTTTGCACTGGGCTTCCACTGGAACACTGCAGCAGGCCAAGGACGGACATATCCGTAGGACCAGGGAGGCCCTCATCCTCGCCCACTTCTCATAGGACGTGGCTTAGTCCGTCATCTCTGCCCGTCCCCCTTACCACCCAACTTTCCCACCCCTGCCCCCACACCTCACATTACCTCTTCTCTTTTCTCCCTCCAGATCATCCCCCCACCCACCCATTACCATCCCACCCCCCCCCCCTCCCCGAATCGCCCTGTTCCACCCTCCCAGGGTCTGTTTTACGTCACTTCAGGGTGATGGGCCTGTGTCGGCACCGTCGGGTCAATATACAAGGCAGGAGTGTGAAGATAACCCGCTCTGACCTGAGCTCTGGTGCTCCTCAATCTATGCCATAGCGTCCTGTCTGCCTGCTGAGTGTGCGCTCACAGCCATCACCTGTACGTGGTATGCCTTGGGATGGGGGGGTGGGGGGTGCAGGTTGGTAGCTGGGAGTCCAGGGGCTGGGGAAGGGCACAAAGGACTACTGGGGGAGGGGGGTGCATGCCGGCCCTTATTGCGGAATAACATGACAGCACGGTAGCATGGTGGTTAGCACAATTGCTTCACAGCTCCAGGGTCCCAGGTTCGATTCCCAGCTTGGGTCACTGTCTGTGCGGAGTCTGCACGTTCTCCCCGTGTCTGCGTGGGTTTCCTCCGGGTGCTCCGGTTTCCTCCCACAGTCCAAAGATGTGCAGGTTAGGTGAATTGGCCATGCCAAATTGCCCTTAGTGTCCAAAATTGCCCTTAGTGTTGGGTGGGGTTACTGGGTTATGGAGATAGGGTGGAGGTGTGGGCTTGGGTAGGGTGTTCTTTCCAAGAGCCGGTGCAGACTCGATGGGCCGAATGGCCTCCTTCTCCATTGTAAATTCTATGATTCTATGACAGAGGCTTCACATGTCCCATGTGGGTTTCCTCCCGGTGCTCCGGTTTCATAGAACATAGAACATAGAAAATACAGCACAGAACAGGCCCTTCGGCCCACGATGTTGTGCCGAACCTTTGTCCTAGATTAATCATAGATTATCATTGAATCTACAGTGCAGAAGGAGGCCATTCGGCCCCCTGAGTCTGCACCAGCTCTTGGAAAGAGCACCCTACCCAAACTCAACACCTCCACCCAACACCCACAAGTCCCGAAAGACGTGCTTGTTCGGTGAATTGGACATTCTGAATTCTGCCTCTGTGACCCGAACAGGCGCCGGAATGTGGCGACGAGGGGATTTTCACAGTAACTTCATTGCAGTGTTAATGTAAGTCTACTTGTGACAATAATAAAAACTATTATGTGACAATTTTTAATGGTGTACAGTCGTGACCCCAGCCATCCCTAGCCCCGATTGTACTGCCTTCCCTCCCCCCAAATACACACTCAGTGATCCTCTATCTGCTTAGCCCTCCATGCTCCACCACTATGTCTAGGTGTGTCCCCAGGCTGCACATCAGGGATGGGGTCAGCCTGCTGCTTACCGCATCCTGTGGCCTTTGATGCCCCTGGCAGACATCCTCTGGGGGGCTTGGGGCTGGAGGGCCGTCCGACTTGGTGGTGACACATGCCTCGCCGTGCCACCCTGTTTCGCACGCTGACTCTGAGATGCCCCATTGTCTCAGGAGAGTTGGTGACTGCCGTCATCACCTCGCAGGGAGGCTTCGGGTTGGCCTCCATGCTCCCTTCTCCAGGGCCCGTTCCTTGGGGGGGGGGGGGGGGCGGGCGGGGGGGGGGGGGGGGTGAGGACCCTGAGGTCTGACACCCCGCTGCACGTCTGGGCCCTTTCCCGTCTGTTGCGGGCCAACGTCTCCTGCGGGGACATCGAGAGAGCATTGTGAGTTGCCACTTCAAGCATTGGGAGTCGGGGCGGCGGCTAGGGTGGGGAATAGGTATGGGCACCATTGCTAAGCATGGGTGGGGTGTGCTGGTGGGTGTGCTGGGTTACAGCATTGTACGGGGGGGGGAGGAGGTGGCAGCGGCAGGCACAGGGCCGTTGGGGGTGGCAGGCGGGACCAGTGCCGGGAGTCGATGCCAACTCACGCCTGGAGATCTTTGAATTTCTTACGCCATTGTGTGGCGGTCCTCCTTGTCACTCTCCCTGCATTGACAGCTGCTGCCACTGCCTCCCAGGTGACACTGGCTGACCTGTGGCTGACCCTCTGAACCCCTCGGGGGAACAGTGTATCCCATCTGGACTCCACTGCATCCATCAGTCTGGCCAGGTCGGCATCCCCGAATCGGGTAACTGGTCTGCGCGGTGGCACGGCTGTGTGCTCTCTGGGGTTTGCTCTGCGGGATCGGTTTAAGAGCTGCTCCCGCTCGTTAGCAGGGAGCTGCTCGATACGGTCCCGGCGAATCAGCCAGCGGGACAGTCTTTTGCAGTGTGATGCCTGTGGGGCATCATTGTGGCCTAATTTAGGTTCGATACCGGTGACGGCCTCACCGGTCGGCAGTCAGGAAACACCTGGCATTTCCCGCTTGCGCCCACATTTGGAATGAATTCCCACCATCCTGAGGGTGACCATTGACTGGAAACTCCACTGAACCAGCCAGGCAAATGCCAGAACTACAAAGACTGGGAATCCTGCGGTGAGTAACTCACCTCCTGACTCCCCAAAGCCTGTCCACCATCGACAAGGCACAAGTCAGGAGTGTGAGGGAATACTCCCCACTTGCCTGGATGAGCGCAGCTCCAACAACACTCAAGAAGCTCAACACCATCCAGGACAAAGCAGCCCCGCTTGATTGGCATCCCATCCACAAACATTCACTCCCTCCACCACCGACACAGTGGCAGCCGTGTGTACCATCTATAAAATGCACTGCAGCAAGTCACCAAGGCTCCTTAGCCAGCACCTTCCAAACCCGTGACCTCTACTACCCAGAAGAACACGGCCATAGACACATTGGAATACCTTAAGAGTTCTCCTCCAAGCCACACATCATTCTGACTTGGAAATATATTGGCTGTTCCTTCACTGTCACTGGGCCAAAATCATGGAACTCTATTCCTAACAGCACTGTGGGTGTACCGACACCACATGGACCACAGTGGCTCAGTATAAGTGAACTGAGCTCCATCACACTTTCAGGGACAGTAACTCCCCCAAACCAGTTCCTCCCAATAATGTCATCAGCACAACAACCATCAAAACATGAATATTTTCATATTAATCAAACGAGACAGACTTCATGGGAAACTAAATCAAGAGCGGCAAGTCGCAATCATTCTCTGCTAATGGGGGAGCAGGACGTGTTTCACAATGTCGCTGAAAGTATCTGAAAATTCACTTTTACAATTTATAAATGATGCATTATTTCTGTGAAATGTAACAACTTTTCCATGAAAATCATTCTCAAAACATGAAAGTAGCAACTTTCGTAATATCGCAATCAAAAAATGATGGGGTGAGGTTGAGGTCAGGACAAGGTCACTGTTCCTAATGCTGCTTTTATATTACTGTAATACACCCTGAGCGATCCACTGCTGTGGAATTTGCCCTGTTTTCATTACAGGGCAAATTCCAGAACAACAGGCAAACAATTGTTAAGAGTTAGAGCTCTCAACTTTATTTACTGCTTGCCTGCCTTCCCTGGCAACTGGGGGAGATCCACACTGGTGGGAACCAATACCCAGCCTGTGAATGGCCAGGAAACAATCGGCACTCTTGTCTCCAGAGGCAGCATTTTCATCACCAGCACATGCCCGCTGTTTTTCACCCGACGTCCGACCGGATCGCTGGAGAATAATCGGGTGCAGCATCCCGAGCCCTGGGATGCTGAAGCCAATTCTCGTGCTGCAAATTACCATGGTAGCTTGCCGTGGCAAAACCACAGGCCCTGTAAGAGGGTCACTTCTGCTGACATCTACATCTTCCCCATTGTCAGATTTGTGGTCACTCCCAAAGCACTTGCGTTCATGGACGTAAATGCACTTCACTTGACCTTACACTGTGGCTGCAAGCTAAAAGAAGAAAAACTTCCATTTTCTTATCACCTTCACAACCTCATGATAGACCAAAGTACATTTTTGAAGTGCAGGAAATTTTCAGCCAATTTGTACGCAAGTTCCCACAAAGATAACGAATGGACAATCCGTCTCAATGATATTGACTGAGGGATACATTTTAGTCAGGACACTGGGGAGAACTCCCCTGGACTTCAAATGATTATGCAGGGTTCTTGTACAGACACATGAGAGGGAGGATGAGGCCCACAGTTTAATGTCTCAGAACTCCACTGGAGTATCAACCTAGATTTTTGTGCAGAGGTGTTTATAGTGGGCCTTGAACACACAACCTTCTGAGTCAAAGGTACTACTAATTGGATCACAACTGATGACTGCTATTTGGGTAGCACGATGGTTAGCACTGTTGCTTCACAGCTCCAGGGTCCCAGGTTCAATTCCGGCCTTGAGTGACTGTGCGGAGTCGACACGTTCTCTCCGTGTCTGTGTGGGTTTCCTCCGGGTGCTCCGGTTTCCTCCCACAAGTCCCGAAAGATGTGCTGTTAGGTGAATTGGACATTCTGAATTCTCCCTCTGTGACCCGAACAGGCGCCGGAATGTGGTGACTAGGGGCTTTTCACAGTAACTTCATTGCAGTGTTAATGTAAGCCTACTTGTGTCACTAAAGGTTATTATTATTATTTGTGCTGTGTAACCACATGCTATTCAGCTTTGTATAGACCAGAATTCTGCATGGACCATCTCAGGCATAAGCAGAATAATATGGCAGCCCTGGCACTAGCATTGCTCGCTGATGGTGGCAACAAAACTAGGTGGTGAGGAGGTGGTCTGTGTCCCTGAAAGCCTCCTGATTACTGTTACAGCATTACTCCCACAAGAGGGTCAGTGACCTACCTGTCGATGGAAAAGATCAGAGGTGAGTCCAATTCTGTCTTCATACACTGTCCATGAACATGCACAAGTCTCAATAGATACTTATCAGGATTGGAAACTGTAACCTTTTTAAAAATAAATTTAGAGTACCCAATTCATTTTTTCCAATTAAGGGGCAATTTAGCATGGCCAATCCACCTACCCTGCACATCTTTGGATTGTGGGGGTGAGACCCACGCAGACACGGGGAGAATGTACAAACTCCACACGGACAGTGACCCAGAGCTGGGATCGAACCTGGGACCTTGGCGCCGTGAGGCAGCAGTGCTAACCCACTGCGCCACCGTGCCACTCCCAAACTGGTAACCTGACCACAAATAGTTTGTTGAAAAGATGAAAGTTAACCTTGTTTAATATGTAGAAGTAACAAAATTTAAAATACATTATGATCACAAAAATGGGAGCAGCTAGTTAAACATCGAAATAACAGTAATGAAAAAGAATCAGAACTAACGGCAGTTAAATACAAATATACACAGGTAACAACAGCAACAACTAATGATGTCACAGCACTTACTGATGACATCAGCAATGGATTTAAATATGAAGATGCATAATAATAATACACCACAATACTTCGCCCTCCCCCTTAAATTTTAATCCCCCTTAAAGACAGCAATACAATGAAACTAATGCCTTAATTATCTGTCAGTCTTCGGGAGCTTTGCAAATATGCTGTGATCTGTTCAGTAACACTGGTGACTGTCAGCTCCTCCTCCACTTTGCTTTTCATGGCATAGGGCACTGTCCTCAGTTTGGCAAAGCAAGGAATAGCCCGAGGATCGATGAACAATTTAACTAGCGCCCCACAATGAACCCAGTTCATCTTTGAGAAGCTCAGGATTTGTCTAAATGACATCCTCTGTCACTTTTGTGTGTTTTATCTCACCCCAGTTCAATTGAATTTTCCTGAGCCAGTCACGCCCGAGTAGATTAAGCTCATGCCCAGGGCAGTGCAGTGGTTAGCACTGCTGCCTCACAGCGTCGAGGTCCCAGGTTCGATCCCGGCTCTGGGTCACTGTCCGTGTGGAGTTTGCACATTCTCCCAGTGTCTGCGTGGATTTCGCCCCCACAACCCAAAGATGTGCAGGGTAGGTGGATTGGCCACGCTAAATTGCCCCTTAATTGGAAAAAATGAATTGAGTACTCTTTAAAAAAAAAATTAAACTCATGCCCTTTTACCACTTGCTTCTTGGCTGTTTTTTATTTTAAATTTAGAATACCCAATTTTTTTCCAATTGAGGAGCAATTTAGCGTGGCCAATCCACCTACCCTGCACATCTTTGGGTTGTGGGGATGAGACCCACACAGACACGGGGAGAATGTGCAAACTCCACACGCACAGTAACCCAGGGCTGGGATCGAACTCAGGTCCATAGGCAGCAGTGCTAACCACTGCGCCACCTTGCTGCCTGATTGCTTCTTGGCTGTTATATGCAATGTCCGCCTATAACACTAAAAGCAATGGTATAGTCTCACCAGTGTACATCGAAAGGCTGATTCCTGTCTGAGTAAGGCGTCCTCAATTCTTAGAGCCTCAATTCTTCCTGAAGGTGTCCTCACTGATTACCAATGCAGAGGCTCCAGTGTCCACCTCCTTCTTGATTTTCTCTGCATTGACCTCCACTGTAGCATAAATAGGCTCTGCACGTCCCTCACTCCATATTAAACATGTCGTAATAGTGCTCCTCTGCCTGGTCTGAGCTTTCTAAGTCATGTGCCGTTGACTAAAGCTCCCTTTCATTTGTAGTTTCCTGATCAGCCTTCTATTTTCTCATAACATCCTGGCAGTTCTTCACTAAAAGCCCCTTCGTGTTACACTGGCGACAAACAGCATCCCAAAACTTACAATTATTCGCATAGTGTAACCCTCCACACCTAAAACACTCCACTGTCTTCACCTTTTTATTTGAAGCTTATTTTTGAAATGAAATGAAATAAAAATTGCTTATTGTCACAATTAGGCTTCAAATGAAGTTACTGTGAAAAGCCCCTAGTTGCCACATTCCGCCGCCTGTTCGGGGAGGCTGGTACGGGAATTGAACCCGCGCTGCTGGGCTTGGTCTGCTTTACAAGCCAGCTATTTAGCCCACTGTGCTAAACCAGCCCCAGTATTTTTCTACTTGATGCAGTGCATCTACCTGTGTGCCACCATTGGCTTTCTGAATATCTTTTGCATTATTAGAAGCCATTTCCATGCCGTGAGAAATTTCTAGAGCCTTCTTAAAAGTAAGTGTGGCTTCTCCCAGCATACACCGCTGAATGCTGTCCTTGTTAATGCCACAAACTAATTTGTCCCGAAGCATGTCTTTCAAAACTGCCCCAAACTTGACATGTCCAGAGAGCTGGCACAATTCAGCAAGAAAGTTAGCGACAGACTGTCCCATCTTCCGAAACTGACTACGGAATTTGAAACGTGGTACAATTACTGAGGGCTTAGGATTGTGGTGATTCTGAATGAGTTAAATTAAATCCGCCAGTGGAATATTCCCCGGTTTCTGTGGTGTAGCTAAATTTCAAACTTGCTTGTAAATCTTTACCCCACACACTCTTAGGAGAATTGAGCGTTTCGAGCCTCATGTGTGATCCAATTTGCCAAGACAAAGTGTTCCAGCCTTTCGCCATATTCAGTCCAGTTCTCATTCTCTCCCACAAACTCGCCGAGAGACCTAAAAATAGCCATGGTGCTGGTAAGTTGCCGTCCGTCGGTAAACTTAGCAAAACTTTGTGCTGAACATGCTGAAACTCAAATTTTTTTAATCCTCATCGCCAAAAAGATGTGATAACTTGACCACAAAAAGGTAGAGGAAAAGATGTGGTGAAAGTTCATCTTTAATATGTAAAAATAACAGAGTTTAAAATGCAGTATGGACTGAAAAACGGGAGAAGCTAGTTAAACATCAAAGTAAGAAGTCTTACAACACCAGGTTAAAGTCCAAAAGGTTTGTTTCGAATCACTAGCTTTCGGAGCACTGCTCCTTCCTCAGGTGAATGAAGAGGTGGGTTCCAGAAACATACATACATATATACATATATATATATATATATAGACAAAGTCAATGATGCAAGACGATACTTTGAATGCGAGTCTTTGCAGGTAATTAAGTCTTTACAGGTCCAGACGGAGCAACAGGAGAGAGGGATAATCACAGGTTAAAGAGGAGTGAATTGTCTCAAGCCAGGACAGTTGGTAGGATTTCACAAGCCCAGGCCAGATGGTGGGGGGTGGATGTAATGTGACATGAATCCAAGGTCCCGGTTGAGGCCGTACTCATGTGTGCGGAACTTGGCTATACGTTTCTGCTTGGCGATTCTGCGTAGTCGTGCGTCCTGAAGGCCGCCTTGGAGAACTTCCTGGCTTGAGACAATTCACACCTCTTTAACCTGTGATTAACCCTCTCTCCAGTTGCTCCGTCTGGACCTGTAAAGACTTAGTTACCTGCAAAGACTTTGTCTATATATATGTTTCTGGAACCCACCTCTTCATTCCCCTGAGGAAGGAGCAGCGCTCCGAAAGCTAGTGATTCAAAACAAACCTGTTGGACTTTAACCTGGTGTTGTAAGACTTAATTATAATAATAATCGCTTATTGTCACAAGTAGGCTTCAATGAAGTTACTGTGAAAAACCCCAAACTTCTTACTGTGCTCACCCCAGTCCAACGCCGACATCTCCACATCATGATTAAAAATCAAAGTAACAGGAACAGAATAGAATTAGAACTAACGGCAGTTAAATGCGAATACACACAGGTAACAACAACTAATGACATCACAGCACTTACTGATGACATCAGCAATGGATCTAAATAAGAAGATGCATAATAATAACACTCTATAATAGAAACCTTGGCTGATTTTCCCCCTCACTATTCCATGGGCACTGATGTTAAGTAATGGGTTAAGAGACATTGCAATTAGTTGTCTCATTTATGTTAAGTATCCATTAATTGACACTGATATGTAAAGGGGCTTCAGGTGGCCTCTGTCAGGTGATGTACAGTGAGAGCTTTGTGCAAAGGCTGTTGGAAGGAAATAAATGTGCGTTTGTGAAAAAGGAACAGAACTTTAGACTCTTCATATCACAGCAACTAAAACGTCTAACAATTGACACCATTTTGGACATTGTACTGGCAGATCCACTAAACTGCATGACACAGAGCTAGAACCCGGGATCTACTCGTCTGTGGCACAATGCTGTATCACTGACCACAAGATCGTCTTAAAGCTGCTAAAAATTACAATTTCACTTCAAATAACCACACTGGGTTTCCAGTCTGCTTTGCTGCGTTAATCACTGCTGTGCCTGTAATATGTCCGAATTAGAATATGTACAAGAAGAAAGATAGAGGAGATGAAAGGATATGGTAAAGAGCCCTCAGTGTAGAGAAGAAAATTAAATGCTGGAAGATTAACAGGATAATTACAAGCAGCAAATGAGAGCTTTTGAAAAAGGTTCCAAATTACATTGGAAAGTCCAGAAGAAATGTAGAAAAAAGAGAAATCTTTGAGTAGCATATAATAATCTGATGACTCTGTTGACAAGCACACTGGCCAATATTTACTAAACCACATAGACCAGCCAGAATCATAGAATTTACAGTACAGAGGAGGCCATTCGGCCCAACGAGTCTACACCAGCCCACACCTCCACCCTATCGCCGTAACCCAGGAACCCCACCTAATCTTTGGACACTAAGGGGCAATTGATCACTGCCAATCCACCTGACAGCACATCTTTCAGGACTTGTGGGAGGAAACCAGAGCACCCGGAGGAAACCCACGCAGACACGGGGAGAACGTGCAGACTCCGCACAGACAGTGAACTAAGCCGGAAATCGAACCTGGGACCCTGGAGCTGTGAGGCAGCAGTGCTAACCACTGTGCCACCACGGTCCCAGGCTCAATGCCCGGTCTGCACTGAGTTATTTGAATTCAGCTAGAGCGGCCTTACTGTCACTGGGGGTAGAAATCTTCCATCTGGGACTAAGTCCCGTGGTGGGGTGAGGGGTGGCGGGGGAGGGGAAACGCGGAGTGTTTCCTGTTGCGCAGGCTGGTGCGAACACGCACCATGGGCGGGATTGTCCGTCCCGCCGCACCTGTTTTCTGGTGCAGCGCGTCCCCCCCGGCAGCGGGATTCTCCGTTGCAGCAGCTGACCAATGGGGTTTCCCATTGTGGGCACCCCCGTGCCGTCGGTAAATACGCGGGCGCGGGTGTGCTGCCGGCGAAAGGGAGGATCCCGCCGACAGAGAATCCAGACCCATATCTTCGGGCTCCGACCTCATTAACTGTGCACCCAGGTGTTTCCCGCCATGTTCTGTGGTGGGGCAGGCCTGATGACGTGTAGTCCACCATCATGTCCAGGCACCATATTGAAAAGGCACCTAACATCAATGACCCACTATTGAAGAAAAAAGATGGACCTCCCCAAAATGAAATTAGATAGCCAGGAACACTCTGAGGCTGGAAGATAGACCCCCCTCCAGGACACCAAATCTGGAAGGTTCACATGGAGATGCTCTCCCCGCCCACTACTGTGGTGTTCCGGGTTCCAGGGATGATGGCAACTTCCATCCCAAACTCCGGAGTCAGCCCCAAGCATTGTTCAGGTGCGTCCTGACATCTATATGCCTCGTTCCAGCCGTGTTTTGCACCGGCATATTCTCCCACTGTCGCAGCAGAAAATCGGACATGGATTCCAGTCGGGACTTTATCTGCACTCCATTAGTGGGATGCACATCAGTTTCATGCCAACTTCAAGTGGGTTTCCTGATCCACCATGCTGGACATCAGCAGAGCACAATTCACGCTGGTGTAAAACTGATTTTTGGGCCTCCTACTGAATTCTCCACCCCCCCCCCCCCCCTTGCCCGCTGTTGAACCCGCTGGTGGGGGCATGGGAGAATTCTGCCCTTGATTAAATTCCTGATTGCTGATAAACTGGCACTAATGTCCGGTGGTGGCCATGGAGCGAGAGGTCGCTTATTTGGTAACTCCCGCTCGTGGTGGACGTTTGGGACCTTTCCCCCGACTTATGGGGGATTTGAGTGGAAAAATTGGAGACTGGTGAGGTAGAGAAGAGGAATCCCCCACCAGTTTATGGAGTCGTGGACCAGAAGTGGTCTGCAAAGGAGAGATTGTTGGGCAAAGAAGGGAATGGAGTCTGCAGCACAGAAAAACATGGCGGAGGCTCGGGGACTGGGATTGTCGGCTCAGTGGTCAACGGAGCAGCTGGTGAAATTCCTCCAGGAGAGCTTTGCCGAGCAAAGACAGGAGTGCCTGGACCCGATTAAGACGGGATTGATCGGGTGGAGCAAAGATTGGAAGCCCAGGGACTGGTGATCCAGAAGGTGGAAGAGGCGGTGGCTGAGCACGATGAGCAGCGGAGATGGGGCTGGTGAAGGACCACCAGAAAAGACTGCAGGAGAATGTGGAGGATTTGGAGGTCGCGCAGGCAGAATTTGAAGATCGTTGGCCTCCCGGAGGGCATCAAGGGTCGGGCGCAGGGGCATACGTGGTACGTATATTTGAGAAGCTGATGGGAGAAGGTGCGTTTGCTCAACCCTTGGAACTGGACAAGCGCATAGAGCACTTGCGAGGAAGCCACGGGTGAATGAGCCGCTGAGGGCGATGGTGGTACGATTGCAGCAGTTCCTGGATAATGAACAGATCTTGAGGTGGGCCAAGGAGATGAAGGTGTGTAAATGGGGAAAAAACAGAGCATAAACTGGCACCAAAAATCAAATGGTCACCAATGTACATGGAACTTCAGATTCCAGCCAGCAGGGGGAAGCCTTTGCATTGATTGAAGATGTTACTGCTGCAAATGCTGCAATTGTGAGGTGGGAGCAGTTTAATCAAAGACCAGCAGAGAGAGACATTTACTACCATGTGGTAAATGTAAATTCTTTGCTGAAGGCAGTTCACAAAGCCACTGCAAATTTAGTTAACATCCAGATACTGTATTATTGCAACATTTGGGAGAGAAAAGCAACTGGGTATATGTGGCTACAAAAGTAAAAACCATTTTACGTTTTGAAATGTTAAATTACTTCTTCATTAGCAAATAATGGAATTGAGAACTGTATTAAACTCTTCCCCTGTTGGAATATGACCACTTAACAAAACGCCTCTTCGGTGTGTTGAATATCCTGCATGGGTCAAAGATAATCAATGGAACTGTTTTGGTTAAAAAGAAACACACAAATGTATTTGATTTGCACAATTTCCAAATCTTAAAAAGATAACCAATGAAAAATATAAAAGCAAATTTTGGGTTCCTTCCCCCATCGCTGAACTAAAAGAACCAGAATTACACGATTGGAGGGAGCGCCAACTTATCGCCAAGTTAGGGTGGCACGGTGGCGCAGTAGTTAGCACTGCTGCCTCACAGAAGGACAGCAGGGTGGTGCAGTGGTTAGCACGGTGCTGAGGACCCGGGTTCGATCCCGGCCCCGGGTCACTGTCTGTGTGGAGTTTGCACATTCTCCCCGTGTCTGCGTGGGGCTCACCCCCACAACCCAAAGATGTGCAGGGTAGGTGGATTGGCCACGCTAAATTGCCCCTTAATTGGAAAAATGATTGGGTACTCTAAATTTTTAGAAAAAACTTATCGCCAAGTTACCATCCATCCCAATTTTTGAGCGAACCTCCATTCTGGTGGAAACATCCAAATTGGGGGTCAAATGAGGCAGTCTGCACCCCTCTTCACCATCCATGGGCTGTACAAGTCAGGAGGTGGTCATTTTTAGCAATTGTTAAAGGGATCAGCAGCTCGTTCATCCCCTTAATCCCTCCCTCCACCACCGGCACACAGTGGCAGCAGTGTGCATCATCTAGAAGGTGTACTGCAGCAGCTCACCAAGGCCACATTGACAGCACCTCCCAAACCAATAACCTCTACCACCCAGAACAACATGACCATCAGGAACACCACCGCCAATGAATTTAATTTCCCGTTACCATCCTGACTTGGAAACATATAAGATCCCGAGGGGGCTTGACAGGGTGGATGCTGAGAGGATGTTTCCCCGTGTGGGAGAGACTCAAATTAGGGGACAGGTTAAAAATAAGGAGGCCTCCCATTAATAACGGGGATGAGAAGAATTTTTTCTCTCCCAGATGGTGGTGAATCTTTGGAACTCTCTTCCCCAGAGAGCAGTAAGGGCAGGGTCAATGAATATTTTTAAGGTCGAGCTAGATCGATTCTTGAATAACAGGGCGGTCAAAGGTTATTGTGGAATTGAGGCCATAATTCCATCAGCCATGATCTCATTGAATGGTGGAGCAGGTTCGAGGGGCCCAATGGTGTACAAGTTAGGCCCTCGAGAGGCCTAACTTGTACGTTCGTATATATTGCCAATTCCTTCCTTATCCGTGAGGCATAATCTTGGAGCTGCCTTCCGAACAGCACTGTAGCTACACCACATGGGCTACAGTGGTTCGAAAAGATAGCTCGCCACCACTTTCTCAAGGGCAATTAGGGATGGGCAATTCAGCCAGTTACGTTACCGATGCACCACTGTCCCTTGTAGAGCAGGGCAACCAGCACCTACAGTTTATTCAGCTCAATAACACTCAACACAAAAATTGGCCACCATACATTGCGGAAGACCTCAAATGCAGGGGAAAAAAACCTACTGCCAATCTGATCTCAGATTCATATTCACACTTTCTGTTTGCATCACTTGGTACTAATATATAACTTCAGTTCCTGTCAACAGAAATCAGAGCATGACCTCTTAAAAAATGTAGTCTGACCCACATATTTGGATGTAATTCATGTTTTATTTAAGTGTTTGCTGACATCTGCTGTTTAGGCAGGTAGGTGATGTGCAGCAAGGAAGGTTAGAATTCAGAAGCACAGGCGGCACAGTGGTTAGCACTACTGCCTCACGGCGCCGAGTTCGATCCCGGCCCCGTTGTCACTGTCCGTGGGGAGTTTGCACATTCTCCCCGTGTCTGCGTGGGTCTCACCCCCACAACCCAACGATGTGCAGGGTAGAACATAGAACATACAGTGCCGAAGGAGGCCATTCGGCCCATCGAGCCCTCACTTCCACCCTATTCCCGTAACCCAATAACCCCTCCTAACCTTTTTTGGTCACTAAGGGCAATTTATCATGGCCAATCCACCTAACCTGCACGTCTTTGGACTGTGGGAGGAAACCGGAGCACCCGGAGGAAACCCACGCAGACACGGGGAGAACGTGCAGACTCCGCACAGACAGTGACCCAGCGGGGAATCGAACCTGGGACCCTGGCACTGTGAAGCCACAGTGCTATCCACTTGTGCTACCGTGCTGCCCTGGGTAGGTGGATTGGTCACAAGAAATTGCCACTTAATTGGAAAAAAAGAATTGGGTTTCTAATATGATTACAATATGATTGGTGGGTGTGGCTGTCAGCCAGCTGGGTCAGACTGCCCTGGCAACAGCCAAGGAGCTAGAGCCTGTAGTCCGCACCTCACGGGCTCGTTCTCCCAGAAATCATCAGCCACCAGCACCTCAAAGACCCCAACACAGTCCACATTAGTCTGTCACTAGCCCTCAAGAAGCCACAAGGGCAGCATTTCATAGAAGTAGCAGAATGAGCGAACCTTCTTTGTAAAAAAAAAGCACTTTGAGTTGACACTTGAGTGTTCAATGGTTTGAAGCAAATGATTGTGTTTGGATCCACATTAAAACCTTGATCACTTGGCACTTTGGTCTGCGCCGTGTTTGTAGAGCAGCTTATTAGTTTGCCTTTTCAGTGAGACATTGATATAAAACTTGCTTGAATGGCTTCAGTGTTATATCATGCACAGTTACGGGAGTGGTGACTGAGGTTACAGGACTGTCAATGCAGAGGAGCTGGGTTTCTGTTTCCAGAGGGGATTGAGCTATTCATTCATCCTTTACATTCTGCCTGCAAGGCATTGTGGTGAGTGTCATTCTTCTGTTTCTTTCCCCACCTAATCCTAATTAGATGATGTGTCTTACTCCAGATTTGGCTCCTTCAGCTGCAGTCACTTCTGTCTGCCAACATTGCACAAAATGCAGAAGACTTTCTCTGGAGCATATTGAAGGGAACGACTAGATCTATTTAGGCATTCAAGCTCCAAATGCCCTTGAGTGATTTCAGTGATGCTTTTTGTGATGCGATTGCTCTGGTTATATCTGAGCTGCTCCGGGTGTGGTGGCGTAGTGAAGGGATGTTATCAGGCACGCTAGAAGGAGTCACAGTCAAAACATTTGACGTTTGCAGGTTGCCTGGGAATTGGGCACAGATTTACATGCCCCTTCTGTAGTGATCACACAATAGGAACATGAATGGAGTGGAACACTTTGCAGTTTATTAAAGCACTTAGCTGGTCTTGAGTGGCCTAATGGCATTGCCAGCGCATCCACTAAGCACGTTACACCCGAGAGAAGCCAAACGTTGTTGCAAACTCAACGACTCTCATTTTGATCGGTCTCATTCACAGCAAAGGCGTACTGATTCATCCTAGTAAATAGTGCATTGGTGACCTCCTTGATGCACTTGTGAACTGCAGACTGGGAGAGGTCCCAGATAACGGCCTTGAAGGATCCTGAGGCATCTGGTGAGGCCTGTGACACAAGTGGATCAGAAAGGGGAGCCAGACGGCCCAGGTCCCGATCATCCCATTTGAAATTTGATCACTGTTGCCTTGTACCCAACACAGACCTTCCCTTTTATTCTTTTTCCCCGACATATTTTCCCTGTCTCTTTATCTGCTTGAATCCTATTACATCGCTAACCTCGTACGGGTAGGGTGAAAGGTCATTGAGCGAAAATGTTGGGCTGGATTCTCCATTGCTAGTCCGCCCCGCTGCTCACAAGGACGGAGAATTTGGCCGCGCCAAGACGGGGGAATCCCGCCGTCGGCGAATGGCCGGAGAATCTCGCCCGTTAATTCTGTTTCTCGCCCCACCGATGCTGCCAAACCTGCTGAGTATTTCGAGCACTTTCTGTTTTTAGTTTCTAAATACTATTGAAATGTGGGCCTTTAATGTCCAGGAGGCTGTCGCTTCTGGCTAGTGAGCCCAGCTTGAAAGAAACTTGACGGTGGGTTCCTTACTTCTACACTGGAGTAGATATAGGAGCATGGCCCAGCTCAAAGTGACCCATGGACACAGCTGTGTCAAAATGACCTCCCGCTGAGGAGCAGCAAACTATCACCACACTTTCTCCTGGTACTAAGATAGCACTTAAAAACATCGCAAGATTTGGTAAAAGATGCCACACACCACGCACTCAGATCCATGGAAAACACCCAGGGAGAAAATTCTGATTGAATAATAATAATAATATTTATTAGTGTCACAAGTAGGCTTACATTAACACTGCAATGAAGTTACTGTGAAAATCCCCTCGTCGCCACATTCCGGCGCCTGTTCGGGTACACAGAGGGAGAATTCAGAATGTCCAATTCACCTGACAGACACGTCTTTTAGGACTTGTGGGAGGAAACCCACGCAGACACGGGGAGAACGTGCAGACTCTGCACAGACAGTGACCCAAGCTGGGAATCGAACCTGGGGACCCGGAGAATAAACTGGAGCTTCTTTGGAATGGAAGAGTAAATTCAGCAAATGCATGCTCCCAGTGATGAAGCGACAGTCAGGAGAGGAGTGGACTGTAATATTGTAACACCAATTCTCAGACCAGCACACCTTGCAATAGGGCAATAATTCAATTCAGACCAATCTAAAGGAAAGGAACAAATCACCCTTTTGTGATGGTCACATTAAGAGCACACCCGTTCGAAAGAACAGATGGAAAAACACTTGTCAAACCATTTTATCAGGAATGACTTCCAATCATTTCAACATTAAAGGCCACATACACATTATCCCAAAAAGCCCATTATTTCATCCAAATCAGATTAATTTTAATCAAATGAACTGTATGCTTATCAAGATGAGGGATAGTAATGCTGAGGAACAGAACTCTTTCCATTCCCAGGTTAAATAAAGCAGATGCACAATAAACCTCCCTCTATTTGGTGCCAATGTTGTGTCTTAGTCCTCAACCTGCGATGAACAATGTGACATTTTCATTTCTCACACCAGTGGCTTAATTTGAGACAATTCTGTGGATCTTGACTGATGAAGAGATAAAGGGTAAGTTTATAGCTTTTGCACATGGCACATACGAAGGGTGCATAAAAATGAATGTGTCCCGACACTGTGTTCTTGCAATTCCTTCATTTTAATAAGCATATGAGGCTATCCAAACTCATTTCATGCCAGCAGACAAAAAAGGTTTTCATCCCATCATTGTGGACCCAGAGATGGGAGGACAGTGCTTAATCCATTGCAACCGTTAGTCCCTCAAAACAGATTGCTTGTAAAGGGCTTCCTGAGGAGCCTACTCCAGAGATGATTGATTTCAGGACATGTATTCAAGATGTGGCAAACGGGTGCAAATAATTCAAAAAGAGCCCTGGATTTGCAAATCAATGTAAACGGTCAAGGATTGTCAGATTGGTCTGGGAAAGGAAGAATTTGATGCCCCTATCAATGCTCTCGGAAAACAACATGAAACGACATGTCCATAAATTGTGCCAACATGTACGTGAGATTAATTAAAGATTCTGCCTACACATATCAAACATCAGCCAGAATGTGTAGAGTGAAGATAATGCCAAATTGGGATGTGATGATATTGTAGGCCATTTCCACACAACAAAAGGCCCATTTAGAGATTCAGGGGAGCAACCTGAAAAGAAAGTGAGATTATCTAAAACTAGCTCTTTTCCCCCTCCCCATCCTAGGGGCACAGAAGCCAATTATAACATCCCTGCTGTTCCATTGGCTGTGATCAGCTAGATGAGGGATAAACCTAGCATCTTCTTAATCTGTATGTCTGTTTAGCACAGGGCTAAATCGCTGGCTTTGAAAGCAGACCAAGGCAAGCCAGCAGCACGGTTCAATTCCCATACCAGCCTCCCCGACCAGGCGCCGGAATGTGGCGGCTAGGGGCTTTTCACAGTAACTTCATTTGAAGCCTACTTGTGACAATAAGTGATTTTCATTCATTCATGTCTCAGTATTATACTGGGCCGACCAGCTCGCCATGAGGCAGAATAAACAGTTTTTTTAAAAAATTCCGATTAAGGGGAAATTTAGCGCAGCCAATCCACCTACCCTGCACATCTTTTGGGTTGTGGGGGTGAAACCCACGCAGACACGGGGAGAATGTGCAAACTCCACACGGACAGTGACCCGGGGCCGGAGTCGAACCTGGGACCTCGGCGCCATGAGGCAGCAGTGCTAACCACTGCATCACCGTGCTGCCCGGGGCAGAAAAACTAGTTGATTATTTATGTTCCGATAGGAATCTTGGAAAGCAACATCTTGGTGGCACAGTGGTTAGCACTGCTGCCTCACAACGCCAGGGTCCAGGGTTCGATTCCGGCTCTGGGTCACTGTGGAGTTTGCACGTTCTCCCCATGTCTGCTTGGGTTTCCTCCGGATGCTCCGGTTTCCTCCCACAGTCCAAAGATGTGCAGGTTCGGTGGATTGGCCATGCTAAATTGTCCCTTAGTGTCCAAAGATGTGCAGGTTAGGTGGATTGGCCATGCTAAATTGTCCCTTAGTGTCCAAAGATGTGCAGGTTAGGTGGATTGGCCATGATAAATTGTCCCTTAGTGTCCAAAGATGTGCAGGTTAGGTGGATTGGCCATGATAAATTGCCCCTTAGTGTCCAAAGCTGTGCAGGTTAGGTGGATTGGCCATGATAAATTGCCCCTTAGTGTCCAAAGATGTGCCGGTTAGGTGGATTGGCCATGCTAAATTGCCCCTTAGTGTCCAAAGATGTGCAGGATAGGTGGCTTGGCCATGTTAAATTGTCCCTTAGTGTCCAAAAATGTGCAGGTTAGGTGGGTTGGCCATGCTAAATTGCCCCTTAGTGTCCAAAGATGTGCAGGTTAGGTGGATTGGCCATGCTAAATTGCCCCTTAGTGTCCAAGGATGTACAAGTTAGGTGGGGTTACAGGGATAATGTGGGGGAGTGGGCCTCAGTGGGATGTTCTTTCAGAGAGTCGGTGCAGACGCGATGGGCCAAATGGCCTCCTGTAGCGGGTCTATGATTTTATAAGAACATATGAATTAGGAGCAGGAGGAGGCCAGTTAACTCCTCGAGTTTGCTCTGCCAGTCAATAAGGTTTAAGAACATAAGAACATAAGAACCAGGAGCAGGAGTAGGCCATCTGGCCCCTCGAGCCTGTTCCACCATTCAATGAGATCATGGCTGATCTTTTGTGGACTCAGCTCCAGTTTCCGGCCCGAACACCATAACCCTTAATCCCTTTATTCTTCAAAAAACGATCTATCTGATAGATTTGATTCTGACCTTAACTCAGTGTTCAGCAGGACCCACGCTGGCCAATGTTTGTGACCCACCATTATTGCCCACCGTTTTTTTTTATATAAATATTTTATTGAAAATTTTTGGTCCACCATCACAGTACATTGTGTATCCTTTACACAATAATATAACAGTATAAATAACAATGACCTGTTTTATAAACAAAGAATAAATAATATATAACAAAAACGAAAACTAAAACTAAATGGCAACTGCCTTGTCTCAGATAAACACTCTCCAAAAATATGATTTAACAGTCCAATATACAATTATTTATAGCAACGACCTATACATATTATACATATATATTAACAACCCTGAGAGTCCTTCTGGTTCCTCCCCCCCCCCCCCCCTGAGAGTCCTTCTGGTTCCTCCCCCCCCCCCCCCCCCCCCCCCCCCCCCCCCCGGGCTGCTGCTGCTACCTTCTTCTTTTCCATTCCCTCTATCTTTCTGTGAGGTATTCAACGAACGGTTGCCACCGCCTGGTGAACCCTTGAGCCGATCCCCTTAGGATGAACTTAATCCGTTCCAGCTTTATAAACCCTGCCATGTCATTTATCCAGGTCTCCACCCCCGGGGGCTTGGCTTCCTTCCACATCAACAGTATCCTGTGCCGGGCTACTAGGGACGCAAAGGCCAAAACATCGGCCTCTCTCGCCTCCTGTACTCCCGGCTCTTGTGCAACCCCAAATATAGCCAACCCCCAGCTTGGTTCGACCTGGACCCCCACTACTTTCGAAAGCACCTTTGTCACCCCCCCCCACCCAGAACCCCTGTAGTGCCGGACATGACCAGAACATGTGGGTGTGATTCGCTGGGCTTCTCGAGCATCTCGCACACCTATCCTCTACTCCAAAAAATTTACTGAGCCGTGCTCCAGTCATATGCGCCCTGTGTAACACCTTAAATTGAATCAGGCTTAGCCTGGCACACGAGGACGATGAGTTTACCCTACTTAGGGCATCCGCCCACAGCCCCTCCTCAATCTCCTCCCCCAGCTCTTCTTCCCATTTCCCTTTCAGCTCATCTACCATAATCTCCCCCTCGTCCCTCATTTCCCTATATATATCTGACACCTTACCGTCCCCCACCCATGTCTTTGAGATCACTCTGTCCTGCACCTCATGCGTCGGGAGCTGCGGGAATTCCCTCACCTGTTGCCTCGCAAAAGCCCTCAGTTGCATATACCGGAATGCATTCCCTTGGGGCAACCCATATTTCTCGGTCAGCGCTCCCAGACTTGCGAACTTCCCATCCACAAACAGATCTTTCAGTTGCGTTACTCCTGCTCTTTGCCATATTCCAAATCCCCCATCCATTCTCCCCGGGGCAAACCTATGGTTATTTCTTATCAGGGACCCCACCAAGGCTCCCGTCTTTCCCCTATGCCGTCTCCACTGTCCCCAAATTTTCAAAGTCGCCACCACCACCGGGCTTGTGGTGTATTTCTTCGGTGAGAACGGCAATGGGGCCGTCACCATAGCTTGTAGGCTAGTCCCCCTACAGGACGCCCTCTCCAATCTCTTCCACGCCGCTCCCTCCTCTTCTCCCATCCACTTACTCACCATTGAGATATTGGCGGCCCAGTAGTACTCACTTAGGCTCGGTAGTGCCAGCCCCCCCCTATCCCTACTACGCTGTAAGAATCCCTTCCTCACTCTCGGGGTCTTCCCGGCCCACACAAAACTCATGATACTCTTTTCGATCCTTTTGAAAAGAGCCTTCGTGATCACAACCGGGAGGCACTGAAACACAAAGAGGAATCTCGGGAGGACGACCATTTTAACCGCCTGCACCCTCCCTGCCAATGACAGGGATACCATGTCCCATCTCTTGAAGTCCTCCTCCATTTGTTCCACCAATCGCGTTAAATTTAACCTATGCAATGTACCCCAATTCTTGGCTATCTGGATCCCCAAGTAACGAAAGTCCCTTGTTACCTTCCTCAGCGGAAAGTCCTCTATTTCTCTGCTCTGCTCCCCTGGATGCACCACAAACAACTCACTTTTCCCCATGTTCAGTTTATATCCTGAGAATTCTCCAAACTCCCGAAGTGTCCGCATTATCTCTGGCATCCCCTCCGCCGGGTCCGCTACATATAACAACAAATCATCCGCATACAGAGATACCCGGTGTTCTTCTCCTCCTCTAAGTACTCCCCTCCACTTCTTGGAACCCCTCAATGCTATTGCCAGGGGCTCAATCGCCAGTGCAAACAATAATGGGGACAGAGGGCATCCCTGCCTTGTCCCTCTATGGAGCCGAAAGTATGCAGATCCCCGTCCATTCGTGACCACACTCGCCACTGGGGCCCTATACAACAGCTGCACCCATCCAACATACTCGTCTCCAAAACCAAATCTCCTCAGCACCTCCCACAGATAATCCCACTCCACTCTATCAAATGCTTTCTCGGCATCCATCGCCACCACTATCTCCGCTTCCCCCTCTGGTGGGGGCATCATCATTACCCCTAGCAGCCTCCGTATATTCGTATTCAGCTGTCTCCCCTTCACAAACCCGGTTTGGTCCTCATGGACCACCCTCGGGACACAATCCTCTATCCTCATTGCCATTACCTTGGCCAGAATCTTAGCGTCTACATTTAGGAGGGAAATAGGTCTATAGGACCCGCATTACAGCGGGTCCTTTTCCTTCTTTAGGAGAAGCGATATCGTTGCCTCAGACATAGTCGGGGGCAGCTGTCCCCTTTCCTTTGCCTCATTAAAGGTCCTCATCAGTAGCGGGGCGAGCAAGTCCACATATTTCCTGTAAAATTCAACTGGGAATCCATCCGGTCCCGGAGCCTTCCCCGCCTGCATGCTCCTAATTCCTTTCACTACTTCCTCTATTTCAATCTGTGCTCCCAGTCCCACCCTTTCCTGCTCCTCCACCTTGGGAAATTCCAGCCGGTCCAGAAAGCCCATCATTCTCTCCCTCCCATCCTGGGGTTGAGCTTCGTATAATTTTTTTATAAAATGCCTTGAACACTCCATTCACTCTCTCCGCTCCCCGCTCCATCTCTCCTTCCTCATCCCTCACTCCCCCTATTTCCCTCGCTGCTCCCCTTTTCCTCAATTGGTGGGCCAGCAACCTGCTCGCCTTCTCCCCATATTCGTACTGTACACCCTGTGCCTTCCTCCACTGTGCCTCTGCAGTACCCGTTGTCAGCAAGTCAAATTCTACGTGTAGCCTTTGCCTTTCCCTGTACAGTCCCTCCTCCGGTGCCTCCGCATATTGCCTGTCCACCCTCAGAAGTTCTTGCAGCAACCGCTCCCGTTCCCTACTCTCCTGCTTTCCTTTATGTGCCCTTATTGATATCAGCTCCCCTCTAACCACTGCCTTCAGCGCCTCCCAGACCACTCCCACCTGGACCTCCCCATTATCATTGAGTTCCAAGTACTTTTCAATGCACCCCCTCACCCTTAGACACACCCCCTCATCTGCCATTAGTCCCATGTCCATTCTCCAGGGTGGGCGCCCTTCTGTTTCCTCCCCTATCTCCAAGTCCACCCAATGTGGAGCGTGATCCGAAATGGCTATAGCCGTATACTCCGTTCCCCTCACCTTCGGGATCAACGCCCTTCCCAAAACAAAAAAGTCTATTCGCGAATAGACTTTGTGGACATAGGAGAAAAACGAAAACTCCTTACTCCTAGGTCTGCTAAATCTCCACGGGTCTACTCCTCCCATTTGCTCCATAAAATCTTTAAGCACCTTGGCTGCTGCCGGCCTCCTTCCAGTCCTGGACCTCGACCTGTCCAGCCCTGGTTCCAACACCGTATTGAAATCGCCCCCCATTACCAACTTTCCCACCTCTAGGTCCGGGATGCGTCCTAGTATACGCCTCATAAAATTGGCATCATCCCAGTTCGGGGCATATACGTTTACCAAAACCACCGTCTCCCCCTGTAGTTTGCCACTCACCATCACGTATCTGCCCCCGCTATCCACCACTATAGTCTTTGCCTCAAACATTACCCGCTTCCCCACTAATATAGCCACCCCCCTGTTTTTCGCATCTAGCCCCGAATGGAACACCTGCCCCACCCAACCTTTGCGTAGTCTCACCTGGTCTATCAGTTTCAAGTGCGTTTCCTGTAACATAACCACGTCTGCCTTAAGTTTCTTAAGGTGTGCGAGTACCCGTGCCCTCTTTATCGGCCCGTTCAGCCCTCTCACGTTCCACGTGATCAGCCGGGTTGGGGGGCTTTTTACCGCCCCCCCTTGTCGATTAGCCATCCCCTTTTTCCAGCTCCTCACCCGGTTCCCACGCAGCTGTGTCCCCCCCAGGCGGTGCCCCCCTGCCCATCCCACCCCATGCCAGCTCCCCCCTCTCCCCAGCAGCAGCAGCCCAATAATTCCCCCCTCCCACCCCCCCCCCCCCCCGCTAGATCCCCCACTAGCGTAGTTACACCCCTCATGTTGCTCCCAGAAGTCAGCAAACTCTGGCCGACCTCGGCTTCCCCCCGTGACCTCGGCTCGCACCGTGCGACGCCCCCTCCTTCCTGCTTCCCTATTCCCGCCATGATTATCATAGCGCGGGAACCGAGCCCGCGCTTCCCCCTGGGCCCCGCCCCCAATGGCCAACGCCCCATCTCCTCCACCTCCTTCTCCTCCCCCCACCACCTCCTGTGGAAGAGAGAAAATTTACCACATCGCAGGATTAATAACATAAAACTCCTCGTTCCCCCCTTTTTACCCCCCTCTTCGCCCCCCATACTCGCCCCACCGCTTTGTTTCAAACGTTCTTTTTTTTTAATAACCCGCTCATTCCAATTTTTCTTCCACGATAAAAGTCCACGCCTCATCCGCCGTCTCAAAGTAGTGGTGCCTCCCTTGATATGTGACCCACAGTCTTGCCGGTTGCAGCATTCCGAATTTTATCTTCTTTTTGTGAAGCACCGCCTTGGCCCGATTAAAGCTCGCCCTCCTTCTCGCCACCTCCGCACTCCAGTCTTGATAAACGCGGATCACCGCGTTCTCCCACTGACTGCTCCGAGTTTTCTTTGCCCATCTAAGGACCATCTCTCTATCCTTAAAACAGAGGAATCTCACCACTATGGCTCTAGGAATTTCTCCTGTTCTCGGTCCTCGCGCCATCACTCGGTATGCTCCCTCCACCTCCAGCGGACCCGCCGGGGCCTCCACTCCCATTAACGAGTGCAGCATCGTGCTCACATATGCCCCGACGTCCGCTCCCTCCGCACCTTCAGGATGACCAAGAATCCTTAGGTTGTTCCTCCTTGCGTTGTTCTCCAGCGCCTCCAGCCTTTCCACACATCGTTTATGGTGTGCCTCGTGCATCTCCGTCTTCACCACCAGGCCCTGTATGTCGTCCTCATTCTCGGCAGCCTTTGCCTTCACGACCCGAAGCTCCCGCTCCTGGGTCTTTTGCTCCTCCTTTAGCCCTTCGATCGCCTGTAATATCGGGGCCAACAGCTCCTTCTTCATTTCCTTTTTGAGTTCTTCCACGCAGCGTTTCAAAAAGTCGTGTTGTTCAGGGCCCCATATTAAACTGCCACCTTCCGACGCCATCTTGGTTTTTGCTTGCCTTCCTTGCCGCTGTTCTAAAGGATCCACCGCAATCCGGCCACCTTCCTCTCCTTTTTCCATCCGTATCCAGGGGGGATTCCCTTCTGGTTCACCGCACAGTGTTTTTAGCCGTTAATATTGCCGTTGGGGCTCTTATTAAGAGCCCAAAAGTCCGTTCCACCGGGAGCTGCCGAAACGTGCGACTTAGCTGGTCATCGCCGCACCCGGAAGTCATTATTGCCCACCGTTAATGCTGCAGGTGAGTCTGCTTGGTCCTCACGATCTCACTTGCTTTGTCAGTCAATGTTACATTTCTGCTAAGGACATCAGCTGATGGTTGAAGTTCTCGCTGCATCCTTTGAAAAAAATCAAGAGGTTTGTCCTCAAACTCGCCATGTTTAGTCTTCAAATGCCTTTGAAGATTTGAGGGGCTGGATTCTCCGGTCGCCGACGCCAAAATCGCGTTTGGCGATCGGCCGGAGAATCCGTGGTCCCGACCAAATCGGGGGCGGTGCCGCTATCGCGATGCTCCGCCCACTCCAAAGCAGAGTATGCCGCGCTACGTATCAACAGCCTCAGAAATTTGCCTGAGGCCTGCCCCCCCGATGCTCCGCCCCTGACTGGCCGAGTTCCCGACGGCGCAGTCACGTGTGGCCTCATCCGTCGGGAACCCAGCGTAGCGGCTGCGGACTCAGTCCAGCACCGCCACAGTCAGGGGAGGGACGATCCGCATGTCGGGGGGACTTTATTAGGGGCTGGGGGCACCGTGGCGGGGTGGTCTGGGGCGCGTGAGCCGGCCAAAGGGGGGGGGGGGACTATTTCACGGGCCGGATTCGTGAGCGGCCTCAGCCATGTAGCACGGCGCGGCCGCTGTAGGCTGCTGCCATGCGCGACCGCGGACCCGGCAATTCTCCAGGGCATTCCGGCAGCTAAAGCCGGGTGTTCTACGCTGCCGGCATGCTAGCCCCCAGCAAAACGGCTTTCTGGTGTAAAACGCCACTGTTCCCACGCCGGCATGGGGACATAGCCCCAGAATCGGAGTATCCAGTCCGAGGGTTTTAAACTTTCATTTGCCAGTACTTCCCTGCATATAACACACATGGGTTTTGCATTCTGATTTGCATTGGCACAATAAAGCCACACCTCAAGAAATCATCTTTATACTGCTTTGTTCCCGATTTCAGTTTCTACTCAATGGGTTGTTACACAGAGGCCCTGGGGCTCTGTACACAGCTCACACCAGCGCTACTTTGTCCTGCCGTGGGATCTCCTGAGAATCTCTCTCCAGCAGATTGAGTTGTGAGATCCTGGCCTGTTTCTGTCTCTGGCCCTCTCTTCCTTATTACAAAATAATCCATCTTCAGCTCTTCACAAGTCCTGTTGCTTGCTTGCTGGCAGCTACAAAATGGGGGAATCTCGCCTCCATGATTTTGTGCCCAAAGCACAAATGTACAGGGCGCGTGGCATCAGTGTACAAGCTGGGTGCGTGACCTTTCTCTGCCACTGCCTCCGGCGGAAAGACTCCCATCGTTCCTATTTAAAGGCCGGTCGCGGCCGGCATTCTTTTTGTTTGACTTTGAAACTTTATTTCCAATACCTGATTTTTCCAAATGTATGACTTTTTACTCCTGAAAATTGAAGCAATTTCAGTTGAACGTGCGCATCCTGCAAACAAACTTTGTTTTAAATATATTCCCATTTCTTTAGAAATTTAAACAAGTATAGAAAAAAGTACAATCTTGTTTTACTTTACAATCTATGACTTTAGACGAGATGCGGTAACTTGTCAAACACACACACTGTCACAATATTTCTTACTGGTTCCACTGCTTTGCGCTATCCAAACATCCAAGTCATCCCCTTCTCCATTCTCACCAAAAGCTCTGACTTCCTGGTTTCCGGAGAGTGGTGACACAAAGTGATGACTGTGTAGGTTTCTTCCAGCGTTGACATGTGCCAGCCGTATTGACTGGTCTCGTTTGATCGGTATTCCTCGCCGACAAACCTGGCCTGGCTTCCCTCCCACTGTCCAGTGGCTGCATCCACCCCAGTCACAGACTGCCGACCACTTCCCAATCAGTACTTCACATCATGGGAGTCAAGCAGATGTTGTGCCAGCCGTTAAACAGCTTGACCACGGAGCCGTAGGTCGCATACTGCTGATCAGTGGCTGGGGACGAGCCGAGCATCACGTAGAGGGCGAGCAGCAAAGCGGAGCTCCAAGCTGGGGCCACCACTGTTAGCATCACGCATCCATTTGGAGGCCCATGAGCCCCTGTCCCCACACAGCCCAGCCTCGCGCTGCCCCGCCCCCTCAAACGCTGCAATCAATTGGCGACTGTCCGCAGCCAGCATTCTTAAAAGCCGGTCGCGGCCGTGATCGCGACCGACCACGACGTGACCCTCCCGACCCCCGCCTGTGACCCACCTGCGTGTCGCGACCCTGAGTTTCAAAAACCCTGCCTTAACTCCACTATCCTGTCTCTCTCCCATAACCCTCGGCTCCCTTGTCAATCAAAAGTCAGCCGATCGCAGTCTTGAATATATTCAATGACCCAGCCTCCATTGCTCAATGGGAGAGAGAATTCCAATCACAATGGACCCTCTGAGAGAAGAAACTCCTCTTCTGAATGTGATTCAAAAAGGATAAACACTTCCAAGAAATGGAAAGAGAGGGTCTTTTTCCAACACTTTACCATGACCCTCAATTGAAGGTGTTGAATTTGATGCATCTGATTTGGATTGGTACAGGACTTCCTGATGTTCAGGGCAAGTCCCATACTCGTATCAGTTTGCAGAATATGTCAACTATCTGATGTAGTTCTTTTTCAGAGTGAGCACTAATTTGTGCATCATGAGCATGTATTTGATTACAGAAGTGGTTGTTGTCTTAGTTGTGGCCTTCAGTCTGTTGAGATTGAAGGTTTACCATCTGTGTGATAATACATTACCACATTTGGGGTAGCAAACTGCAGCATTAAGAATAGTGTTCAATTTCTGTTACGGACAGGAGGGGGGGGGACGGATTAAAGACCACCAATTTCTCCTCTCACCACATGTCTGTAAACAAAAAGGTGTTTTGATTTCCCCTTTTCTAAGCGGTGGCATATTTCCCAACCCCTCAGTTTTGGTGTGATCCGATTTCTATTAATGACCCCACGGCAAACTCGACATAGGATGAACTCAAAGGGTTAGTTTATTTTCACACACTCAAAACGCGGGAGGAGGGTCACAATGTTGCCTCCTTTGCAGTCAGAGTAAAAAAGGGATAGCAAAAAGAAAGATTTACAGTACAGAGATCACAGAGGAAGGGAAAGTTCATTCACGTGGGTTCCAGAGTGAAGGTCTTCGTGGAGGTTGGTGAGCAAACGAGAAGACTCTGGTTGGCCAGTCTGGGTTATGAAATGCAGATGGCCTTTGTGTAACTCTCTTTGAATTTCATAGAATTTACAGTGCAGAAGGAGGCCACTCGGCCCATCGAGTCTGCACCGGCTCTTTGAAAGAGCACCCTGCCCAAGCCCACATCTCCACCCTATCCCCATAACCCAGTAACCCCACCCAACACTAAGGGCAATTTTGAACACTAAGGGGCAATTTAGCATGGCCAATCCACCTAACCTGCACACCTTTGGACTGTGGGAGGAAACCGGAGCACCCGGAGGAAACCCACGCACACACGGAGAGAACGTGCAGACTCCGCACAGACAGTGAACCAAGGCGGGAATCGAACCTGGGACCCTGGAGCTGTGAAGCAATTGTGCTAACCACCATGCTACCGTGGACTGTGCAGCACAAAGTGGGGGTCATTAGTGTCTCTTCGGGGATAACGAGGTGCACGTTTCTCTGATAGCCAGGTCATTTCTTTTGTTCGAGGGTTAGACAGACACAGATTCAGTTTTAAAAAATAATAATGAGAGTATATATATTTTATATATTTTTTATTAGAGATTTATAACTTATAGATAACGCAACAAACTTTCAAAACACAAACTGGTACAGTACAGAACAATAATCTTTGCAAACATAAGAACAGAGAAAGACGGGATAATTTCAGAACTATGGTCCTGAAGAACTGGCGCCTCTAATTACACAACGGATCAATCAGAGAGTGGGGGGAAAGAAGGTAAAGCGAGACAAAGATGGTAGACTGACATATCGAGATGCACACCTTTATGTATAGCCAGATCAAGACTTGCAATATGGCTCACGAAAAACCTTGTAGGAGCAGGTCAGACAGAGCAAATAGGGATCCCACACTTTACGAAATTTATCTGACTTAGAATGCAGTACAGATGTCAGGAATTCCATAGGGATGCAATCCATAACTATTTCAGGCCAATTTTGAATTGAATGATACTTGTCACTAATTCAGGAGCAGAGGATATTTTTCCGAGCTGCAAACGTTAGGCTGTTATACAGCCTTTTTTCACTAACGTCAATAATTCTCCTATCTGGAAGACCCAGTATTAGGAATAAACGATCAAATTCTATTGTCCTGCCAAATATCCTCTTTAGCTCTTTAACTACACCAGACTAGAACAAGGAACAATACAGTACAGGAACAGGCCCTTCGGCCCTCCACACCTGCGCCGATCACTTGTCCTATCTAGACCAACCATCTGTATCCTTCTATACCCCATCTGTATCCTTCTGTACCCAGTCTGTTCATGTGTCTATCCAGATAAGTCTTAAAGGTCGCTAACGTATCTGCCTCAACCTCCTCACTTGGCAGTGCATTCCAGGCCATCACCACCCTCTGTGTAAAAAAACTTCCCCTGACATCTCCACTGAATCTATCCCCCCTCACCTTGAACTTGTGCCCACTTGTAATTGTCGTTTCCGCCCCGGGAAAAAGCCTCCAACTGTTCACCCTATCTATACCCCTCATAATTTTGTAAACTTCTATCAGGTCGCCCCTCAGTCTCCGTCTCTCTGGGGAGAACAATCCCAGTTTATTCAACCTCTCCACATAGCTAATACCCTCCATACCAGGCAACACCCTGGTAAACCTTTTCTGTACTCTCTCCAAAGCCTCCACGTCCTTCTGGTAGTGTGGTGACCAGAATTGGACACAGTATTCCAAATGTGACCTAACCAACATTCTATATAATTGTAACATAATTTTCGCGCTTTTATACTCGACACCCCGACCTATGAAGTCAAGCATGGCATATGCTTTCTTTACCACCATTTCCACCTGTGCTGCCACTTTTAAGGATCTGTGGACCTGCATCTCTCTGTGTCTCTGTGCTCCTGATGGTTCTGCCATTTATTTTATAGCTCCCACCTGAATTGGATCTACCAAAACGCACCACTTTGCATTTGTCCAGGTTAAATTCCATCTGCCATTTCTCTGCCCAATTTTGCAGCCCATCTATATCCTGTTGTTTTCTCTGACAATCTTCATCACTATCCGCAACTCCTGCAATCTTAGTGTCATCCACAAACTTGCTAATCAGACCCACTACGTTTTCTTCCAAGTCATTTATATATATTACAAAGAGCAGGCGTCCCAGTACTGATCCCTGCGGAACACCACTAGTTACAGACCTCCATTTGGAAAAACACCCTTCCACTGCTATCCTCTGTCTTCTATGGCCAAGCCAGTTCTGGATCCATCCAGCTAGTTCACCCCTGACCTCATGTGATCTAATCTTTTGCACCAGCCTGCCAGGAGGGATCTTATCAAGTGCTTTACTAAAGTCCATGTAGACAACATCCACAGCCCTTCCCTCGTTAATCATTTTTGTCACCTCCTCAAACAATTCAATCAATTTAGTGAGACATGAATAGGATTACATTTTGACACACTGTATGTAATCAACCTCGACTACCAGGCACTTTAGTCACATCAGGGAAATAGCAGGATCAAACCTGTCTTAAACTTGGTGTAATGTGCAAACAGTACAGCATCTTGAACTGTGCCTCCTTCATTCTGTTACACACCAAATTTTGATTGGCATATTCCCATATACTACCCCCATGACAAGCTGAGTGAGGGGGTAAATGCATGGCGGATGCAGTATAATGTGGATAAATGTGAGGTTATCCACTTTGGTCGCAAAAACAGGAAGGCAGATTATCATCTGAATGGCTATAGATTGCGATGGGGGGATGGGCAGTGGGACCTGGGTGTCCTCGTACACCAGTCACTGAAGGTAAGCATGCAGGTACAGCAGGCGGTAAAGAAGGCAAATGGTAAGAGGATTCAAGTACAGGAGCAGGGATATCTTGCGGCAAATATGCAGGGTCTTGGTGAGACCACACCTGGAATATTGTGTGCAGTTTTGGTCTCTTTATAAGAGGAAGGATATTCTTGCTATAGATGGAGCACAGCGAAGGTTTACAAGATTGACTCCAAGGATGGCAGGACGAACATACGAGGAGAGATTGAGTCGGTTAGGATTGTACTCACTGGAGTTTAGAAGAATGAGGGGGGATCTCATAGAAACCTATCAAATTCTAGCAGGACTGGCCAGGGTCGATGCAGGAAGGATGTTCCTGATGGTGGGGGAGCCCTTTCATGGACCCAAGCCCCGCCACACCTCACCACGTCCAGAACCTTCTGCCGATCTTTGAAGTTGTGAAAGCAAATGATTTTGGGCCTGGGACATTGATTGTTCCTCGGCCAGGATACCATGCTCCCTTTCCAGCTTGGAATGTCCAGCCTTCACATCCAGCTTAAGGAAATGTGGTAGCCAGCTGTCAAAAAACTTAACCGGGATCTTACCCTCCACTACTTCTGGCAGACTGAGGAAGCAGCAGGAATGCTGAGGAAGCAGCATTTTTGATGTTCAGGGTTCTCTCCTCCGCTTCATTAAACCTTTTATTAGTAACCTGCAGTTTGGTCTCAAGAGCACTAATACCCTGCGTCAACAAGCTGCGTTTTTGTCATCTATCACTGAAATGATGTTCACAATCATCATTCGCAGCACCTTCGAAAGCGGAGGGTCGAGAGCCCGCTCGAAGATCAGGGGCGGGATTCTCCCCTACCCGGCGGGGCGGGGGTTCCCGGCGGGACGGAGTGGCGTGAACCACTCCGGCATCGGGCCGCACCTGTAGGGGTTCAGCACGCACCTTTAGGGGCTAGGCCCGCTCCGGAGTGGTTGGCGCCCCGCCGACTGGCGTGGAAGGCCTTTGCCGCCACGCCAGCCGGGGCCGAAGGGACTCCGCCGGCCGGTGCGCGTCCGCGCATGCGTGGGAGCGTCAGCGGCCGCTGACGTCATCCCCACGCAAGCGCAGGGGGGGTTTACCTACGCGTCGGCCATCGCGGAGGCTGACATGGTCGGCGCGTAGGAAAAGTGTGCTCCCACGGCACAGGCCCGCCCGAAGATCGGTGGGCCCCGATCGCGGGCCAGGCCACCGTGGGGGCACCCCCGGGGCCAGATTGCCCCGCGCCCCCCCCCAGGACCCCGGAGCCCGCCAGCGCCGACAGGTCCTGCCGGTAAGGGACCTAGTTCAATTTACGCCGGCGGGACCGGCACAGAACCAGCAGGACTTCGGCCCATCGCAGGCCGGAGAATCGCCGGGGGGGGACCGCCGACCGGTGCGATTCCCGCCCCTGCTGAATCTCTGGTGCCGGAGAATTCGGCGGCCGGCGGGATTCACGCCGCGCCCCCCCCCGCGATTCTCCGACCCGGCGGGGGGTCGGAGAATCCCGCCCCAGGTCTCCATATTGAGAAGATGGCTCCACCCCCATTGCATCCGACTACTCCCTTTTATCGCCAGATTTCTTAGGATTCCTCGGCATCACTCATCCAAAAATCTTCTCGAAACATACTAAGGAGTGAAAATTCCCGGATTAGGCAAGCATGTGTCTGCTGTGGGACATTCTCCAGCAGGTGCATGTCCACTGTGGAGTTCTGAGTGAGTAAGCGCCCTTTCCAGTGGATGTTGATACTATCCGTGTCTTTTGGGAAGAGTCTTGTCATAAGGGCGGCACGGTAGCACAGTGGTTAGCACTGTTGCTCCACAGCGGCAGGGAGCCGGGTTCGATTCCCGGCTTGGGTCACTCTCTGTGCGGAGTCTGCACGTTCTCCACGTGTCTGCGCGGGTGCTCTGATTTCCTCCCAGAAGTCTTGTGACAATAATAAAGATTATTATTATCATCTTTGGATCTTACTCATGTTGAGGGCCTGTAGATCTCTTTGATTGCTTTGTAAAAGGTGTGTGTGCCATGCATATCAGCAAGCGGCACGGTAGCACAGTGGTTAGCATGGTTGCTTCACAGCTCCAGGGTCCTGGGTTCGATTCCCGGCTTGGGTCACTGTCTGTGCGGAGTCTGCACGTTCTCCCCGTGTGTGCGTGGGTTTCCTCCAGGTGCTCCGGTTTCCTCCCACAGTCCAAAGATGTGCAGGTTAGGTGAATTGGACATTCTGAATTCTCCCTCAGTGTACCCAAATAGGCGCCGGAATGTGGCGACGAGGGGATTTTCACAGTAACTTCATTGTCATGTTAATGTAAGCCTACTTTTGACAATAATAAAGATTATGATTATTATTATTAAAAGTTGCTGAATTTCCTCAGCCTTCTCTGTCCACCATTTGTCGCAGGTTCTTCAGCTTTGGCTGTCTGGGTTGAATGAGCTCTTTTCCTGTGGAGTTCGGATCCTGTTGCCAGGTTTGGAATTCTGTCCCTTTTACAATCAATGCGTTATTCCTGTATCACTCTCATCAAACTATTTTGGTGTCTTTCAGTGATGTGTCTGAAGATTTCTTGGGGTGTATAAGCAATGATGGATTCCAATGAATACCAGCCATCCTGAGCATCGTTTAATGGTCTGACCATCTATTCCTATAGCTTCCGATTGATAACCACTGGGAAAACAATTGATGTTTCAGGACCAGAAGGACTATATTGTACTGGCTGATTAACCTATTACTAGATGTTTCAACATTCAAGTATAAAAATAAACCAGACACATGTGAGAGTATAATGACGGTTTGTTTGAAGCCTGAAATGAATGGTGCTCTCATTGGACATCAGTTGGACACAATGGAGTTGATAATTGAACAGTGGCTGAGGTTCGATTTGAGTACCTGTGACTGAGACACACACTGGAAGGCAACATTCACACTTAGGAAGCTGGAGAACGGGGTTATAGATTATCTGACAGCACACTTTGATAGGAATTGATGTAAATATAGTTGGCCGGAATTTTCCGGGTGTTGGGATTCTCTTTTCCCACTGACAGCGCACCCTTACCCGCAGGTTACCCATTGGCATGGGATGACAAGTGGTGGGAAGATAGAATCATGCCCCCAGTGAACGGCGTGCGGCCTAGATAAATGCGGCTGGGGGACCGAATCTCCTTCTATTGGACTGTGAAATGCTGTAATGTAAATCAGTAAGACATTTTAATTTGTGCAAAACTGTTGTTCAGATTTGGATTTTGTTGGGTCATACTTCAGGTATCACTTCTGTCGCTCCCGAGAGATTTGACTGATTCTGGAACAGAAAACTTGTGAAGGTGCTGACAAAATAGATTATTGGGTTGTCCAAATCCAAATTTGTACCACTTACTAACAAGAGATTGTAATCTTTGGACTGTGAAGCAACTGTGCTAACCACTGCTACCGTGCTGCCCAAAGTGAACATGGGCCCCTTAGAAAATGAATCTGGGGAGATGGTTGTGAAGAGCACAATACTAAAGAATAGTATTAATAGTATTATTATTATAGAATACGGGAGAAGAATAAAATACCATCACCATCACTAGAAAACGAGTATTAGACAAACTAATGGGGTTTAAGGCAGATAGGTCCCCTGGTCCCAATGGCTTACATCCTAGGATCCTAAAATAAGTAGCTACAAAGATAGTGGATGCATTGGTTGTAATTTTCCAAAACTCCTTGTATTCTGCCGAAGTACCGGAGGATTGGAAAAGTGCTAACGTGACACCGCTATTCAAGAAGTGAGGGAGGCAAAAAACAGATAACTATAGGGCGATTAGCCCAACATCTATTGTTGGAAAAATGTTGGAATCAGTTATTAAAGAAATAAGTGCAGCACATTTGGAAAATCTAATCAAGCAGATTAAAGGGAAATCATGTCTGACTAATTTATTAGAGTTTTTGTAGAAAATCTCAACCAGAGTGGATAGAGGAGAACCGGTAGATGTGTTGTATTAGGACTTCCAGAAGGCATTCAACAAAGTACCTCACAGAAGGTTAAGTCATAAGATAAGAGCCCACGGAGTTGGAGGTAGTATATTGGCATGGATAGAGAATTGGCTAATGGGCAGGAACCAGCCAATGGGGATAAGGGGTTCTTTTTCAGGTTGGTGACCTGTGATCAGTGGGGTTCCACAGGGATCAGTGTTGGGACCACAACTGTTCACAATATATATTAATGACTTGGGAGGAAGGAAGCAAATGTTCTGTAGCCAAATTTGCAGATGACACAAAAATAGGTGGAAAGGCAAGTTGCGAGAGAGGTACAAACATCTTGCAAAGAGATATTGATAGGTTAAGTAAGTGGGCAAAAAGGTTGGCAAATGGGAGTATAATGTGGGAAAATGTGAAGTTGTTCATTTTGGAAGGGAGAACAAAAGAACAGAGTATTATTTAAATGGAGAAAAGCTGCAACACAAAGGGACTTGGGGGTACCTGTGCACGAAACGCTGAAAGCTAGCACACAGGTCTAGCAGGTAATCAGGAAGGCTAATGGAATGTTGGCCTTTATCTCAAGAGGGTTGGAGTATAAGAGTCGGGAAGTCTTGCTGCATCTGTACAAGGTACTGGTGAGACCACATCTGGAGCACTGTGAGCAGTTTGGTCCCCTTATTTAAGGAACGGTATTGGCCGAACCTCTCCGGTTGTTGCGATTCACTTTTCCCGTCTTTAGTGATTTCAATGGGAAATCCCATTGACAATTGGCGGGAAGATACAATCCCACTGCAGGGAACAGTGCCCGGCTGAGAAACAAGTGGCTGGAGGACCGGAGAATCAAGCCCATTATTTCATTGTGGGCGGTTCAGAGAAGGTTCACTCGGATGATCCCAGTATGGAGGGATTGTCTTGTGAGCAAAGGTTAAACAGGCTGGGACTCCACATTGGAATTTGGAAGAATGAGCGGTGATCTCAATAAAACACATAGGATTCCTCAGGGGCCTGACAGGGTAAATGCTGAGAGGATGTTTCCCCTTGTGGGAAAGTCTAGGACCAGAGAGCATAGTCCCAGAAAAAAGGGGTGCCAATTTAAGACTGAGATGAGGAGGAATTTCTTCTCTCAGAGGGTTGAGTGTCTTTGGAACTCCTTGCCACAGAGAGCTGTGGGGGCAGAGTCCTTGTGTATATTTAAGGCTGAGATAGATAGGTTCTTGATCAGTAAGGGAATCCAGTGTTATGGGGAATGGGCAGGAAAGTGGATGTGAGGAATGTCAGATCAGCCACAGTCCTAGTGAATGGCGGAGCAGGCTCGAGGAATCAAATGGCCTACTCCTATTCCTATTTCTTGTGGTCTTATATTCAAAAATATCCCTCTGCCTGGCACCAAAGCTGCCTCCGCAGGGATGGTAAGATTCCACCCTCAGTAACCCAACTGAGCACAGTCTCATGCAGAGAAAAGGATCAAGTGCACAAAATCCTTGCTTCGCACAAAGTGTCACTGCAATGTTGGGGATCGGTTTAGCTCAGTTGGCTGGGCAGCTGGTTTGTGATGCAGAGCGAGGGCAACAGCGCGGGTTCAATTCCCGTACCGGCTGAGATTATTCATGAAGGCCCTGCTTTCTCAACCTTGCCCCCCCGCCTGAGGTGTGGTGATCCTCAGGTTAAATCACCACCAGTCAGCTCCCCCCCCCCTCAAAGGGGAAAGCAGCCTATGGTCATCAGGGACTATGGCGACTTTACTTACACTGCAATGTTATCGATGCCAGCACACGTTTTCAAATGGAACTGTCCCTCAGCTTTCTGGTATGCTGGGAAGTGCAACAAAAAAAAGTTTATCATAGTAGACCAAAGTTAGACTCGTAGGTTTTTCTTCAACGAACTAAATATGCCCAAAGAATTTTGCACACAAAGTAATCAATGCAGTGTTTATTCGACTCATGAAAGAGACGTATACAATTAATGAGTGACATTGTCTCCTTTATTCTTGGACTAAACATCATATTCCACAATCTGATAGATAGTATCTCCTATATATGCTTTTGCAAACCAGAAGTAACATTGGCCGGAATTCGCCGCCGCTCACGATTCACTTTTCCCGCCACCACGCACCCCCGCCCGTGGGTTTCCCGGCAACGCGGGATGGTTTCAATGGGAAATCCCATTGGCAAGCGGCAGGAAGATAGAATCCCACCGTCAGCGAACGGCGCGCCGCCGCGCAACACGCGGATGGGGGACCGGAGAATCCCGCCCAATATCTTTCCCCAATGTTCTCATCTCTTCTGCGGTCGCCTTTAAAGGGCCACTCTCATAGCTCACCCAAGTGATTATTCATGTGTCAGCTCAGAAAATGAATGCTCACAAGCTATCCAGCTCCAAGCCCGATCCTGACATCCACACGCATATTTTCCAGCAGGAAAATGACCAGGAGGAGAATCCGGCCTGTTTTTTTCTGCTTCCCTAAACCTGAAGACATTGAGGTGAATTGCAGTAGGGAATGCTCTTCTGAAGTTAAAGCCAAGGCATACTGAGGGAGACAGTTTTGCATTGCAGCAGATGGCCCAACAACTATCCAGGAAGCGCTTGGTCAATTGCCTAATCCACCAGCAGTGAAGCACAAGTAAAATCAACTGAAAAGTCAGGCAGAATGGCCACGGCATTTGCCTCAGGAAATGAAGCAAACTAACTTGATTGCATCAGATTGGCAAAATTTAAAATGGCTGCCCACATGAAAAGTGAACTGATGGGGAAACAAGAGGGAAGCTTAAGAATATAACAGAGAGAGATTAAAATTCGAAGTGATCCAATTACAGGTCAGAATTGTTTTTAATGTTCACTGATGAACTATTACAAAGTAACTGCTCCCCTTGTCATGATCTCTACATTTTTGTTTTTGTGGTTTTTGGAAAGAGAATGGAGCTTTAGGGACCTTGAAGTCCCAGCTCTAAGCCCCAATCTTTGTAGTGAGTTGAACGTTCGCCACCAGGGTTATATTAAAAGCTACAATTGATCTCAGGATCTTTACACTGGGAGGGTGGCAAATTAAGTTGAAATCGAGGCAGGTTGATGATGTTAAAGTACAGATCAGCCATGATCTAATTGAATAGCAGAACAGGTTCGAAGGGCTGAATGGTCTGCTCCCATTCCTATGCTCTAAGTCAGGTTTCCGCCTGATTATCTACCAGTTAAGTGCACATTGATGGATGTTGGGCAAGGACAGGATTGGGTTTGGCTATGTTGCCCTATGTTTGAATAGGCTGCCAACATTCACTGTCTAAACTCACCATGAATAGTAGTCACCTGGACAAGCTATCCGAGAGTGGGAGGCATCCTTGGAAATCCCCCCCCCCCCCGGGACATGTTCTCGTGGCTTCATAGAGAGGAGGGGGGGTGGGGGTGGAAAACACAAGAAATCATGGAATAAGATCTGCACCTGCTACAGACCAGGTATAATCTATTAATCATCAACTTGACCCTCGACTAAATGTATTTGATCACTGGGTGAGAGATTTTTTAGAATTTCCTCCCGCCGTCCCCAAAGGTAAGCAAACAAAATTCCACAATCTCCATCTCCACTATACAAACCTTCTTAGTTACTTTCCACAGATAATGATACCATGGTCCCAGCAGTGCAGTTGGCCTTGATTTGGCCCATGTGCAATCGTCATAATAAGGTGAAATCGAAGTAATGGTGAGAAATGGAATACGGAATGGCGCACATCGCTTGGGGCTTCAGTCTTGTATAAAATGTAATGGGGGCACAACAGGCCTCTCCGGAGATGAGCCAGTTCTCAATACAGACAGCAGCGTGCAAACAAAGCCATTGGAAAGATACAAGGAGACCAACAGAAGGAAATCTGAGGTTTGGGTTACTCATTAACTGGAGGGATTGCATTTTATTGATAAGTGGTAACTTTCCGGCTGGTAGCATTAGGAGGGGCTGGTTGCTCTCTGCTCACGAACCAGTATGCTGTTTGCCAGCAGCAAGTAGTTGGTTAATGTTTTACAAGAAAATCAGTGCCCTATCTAAACAGCACAGTCAAGGTGCAGGTGTGCACCAGGAGGTCAGTCTGATTTCACAAGTGTAAAAATGAAGTAAAGCACGTACAGATTCAGTTAAAAGCATCGGCAAACAGCTACACACCTTAGGAGAGAGAGAAACAGGCACACGGGGGCGTGGAGAAAACAGGAAGAAACAGTGAGACAAAGGGAGACACACACAATATGGAAAGATATGTTCTGTGATTACAGCTATTTTAAATAAAAGCGAAACGCATTTATTTCAGCATGAACTCTTGTAAAAGCACCCAACTCCTCATGTTGATTTTTAACCATCTGCAATATAAATAGGCTCTAATCAGGCTGATATAAAGTCAGATTTCCTGCTCCACTCCTGCCTCGAAGGTTTACAACACCATATGCATTAAATAATCTAAAGTATGTATGGACCAGTTCACAGCGAGGTTATAGTGCAATCTACAGGTTAATTGAAGATGATTCAGATTAAAACAATTGAACATTAATTAAATTCTCCACAGGACAAGTAAGAGAGATTTCGGGAACAAAAACTGAAGACAAGCGAGATTGGCAAAAAGTAACTCAACAAATGCCGAACGTAAGACAGACGTAAAGGAAGTGAAATGGAGCTATAGAGAGGAAATGATATTGAATATGAATAGAGGGACAGGTATTATATATTATATAGGTAAACAGATACAAAGATAATGAAAAATGGAAGTAAGTGAAAGAGGGGGACGAAGAGGAAGAGAACGCAAGGTCAAATATATGGATAGATACAGAGAAAAAGACACACAAAAGGAAAGAGGCAAGACAGCAAAAGGGAGCAACACTATTTGACCCAACTCCTGTTAAAGTGGTTGTGGAGACACAAATTCAAGAGGGTCAGAGAGACTTTAGTTCCATAAGAACAAACAAAATTAAATTAACAAAACATTATAACATACTTTGATCATTACGATTAGAAATACTGCAACATAATTCTATTAATATTGACTTTATCCCAAAAAATTATATTACAATTCGGAAGTATAAAAATAAACTTTATAATAATTCCCCAAACTGGTTTGTTTTTGACCAAGATTACATTAACCACGCAACATATTTAAAGTATACACATTCAGAGGGACAATTAAAAGTTATATATGTGACGTAGAAAAATATATTTTGGCTGTATATTTACTGACACATAAAATAAATTCTATCCCTGGGGAACAGAGTTCCCTTGTACAGAATTAGAAGTCCACAATGCCACTTAAAGCTGAAGACCATGTAGGTACTTATGCAGAAGGACCTGATGTATCACAGATGCAACAAGGTTGGATCTCTATCCGCAACCTCCCTCCAGCAATGCCGGCCTGCTTCTGCGACTCTTCATAAGGAGTGAAATTTTTCTCTGTCCAGAACCTTCTTGCCTAAGCTGTAGAGACATCTGGAGTACCAATGGATGCCATTCTCCTGCGTGGCATTGCCATGCCCAGAGTGGAAGGCTGGTAACAATGAAGTCAATGAGTGAAACAGTCTGAGAGGTGCAAAAGCCAGGTGTGCCCAGTGGTGCTTCTCTATCACAGCGTAACAAGATGCCAGTACATTATTCACCAACAGCGTGCCATGAGATGTCAATGGTGCATAGACACCAATGTCCTCCGCTGCATAGATAGCTTTAATCTTCGATGAACGTAGTTGTCCTGAGCCAACCTCCCTTACAAGGATAAACTGACCTGTTCGCACTCTGCTTGCAAACATCGGCCTAAAGTTCTCCATTCTGTCTGTGTTATTATCGGAAACAAAGATGAGGTGCGCTGCTGTGAGCTCCACTCGCTGTTGGGGATCTTCAGTCTCCAGCACGGTGAAAGAGATCCTCAACTCTTCTTCCTTGTCGAGGAAGAGCAGGACTTGACTGGGCACCACCTTGCCAGCTGCGTCAACAGTTAGGACCCGGTCCCCAGGATTCAGCTCTGACACAGCCCGAGTGTGGCCATTTTCCAGTGTTACCATGGCTTTAGAAGGGAAACAGCCACCTGTTTTGGTGGCCAATGAATTATCTGCAAGATAAAAAAGAATAAGGGATTAAACACCCAGTTCTTATTCACGACATTAAGTCTCCCAGCTCGGTGAAAACAAATTAAAACAATTAAAGAAGTCTTGAAGTGAAACAGTAATACATAAGTAATACTTAAGCACTCTGGGGCTGTGAAGTGGGGTAAGTAATTAGTTAGGGTTCCCCATTCCAGATTGATACTTAGCGCTCCTTTTGGGAAGAATGCATGTGTAGGTTTGATCATAGAATTTACAGTGCAGAAGGAGGCCATTCGGCCCATCGAGTCTGCACCGGCCCTTAGAAAGAGCACCCCACTTAATCCCACAACTCCACCCTATCCCCGTTCCCCAATAACCCCATCTAACCTTTTTTGGACACTAAGGGTAATTTAGCATGGCCAATCCACCTAACCCGCACATCTTTGGACTGTGGTAGGAAACTGGAGCACCCGGAGGAAACCCACGCACACACGGGGAGAAAGTGCAGACTCCGCACAGACAGTGACCCAAACCGGGAATCGAACCTGGGACCCTGGAGCTGTTGTGAAGCAACTGTGCTAATCACTGTGCTACCGTGCTGCCCATCATAGCCAAATAGCTGGAGAAATACTCACTTAATAATAATATTTATTAGTGTCACAAGTAGACTTACATTAACACTGCAATGAAGTTACTGTGAAAATCCGCTCGTCGCCACATTCCGGCGCCTGTTCGGGTCACAGAGGGAGAATTCAGAATGTCCAATTCACTTAACAGCACGTCTTTCGGGACTTGTGGGAGGAAACCGGAGCACCCGGAGGAAACCCACGCAGACATGGGGAGAACGTGCAGACTCCGCACAGACAGTGACCCAGCGGGGAATCGAACCTGGGACCCTGGCGCTGTGAAGCAACAGTGCTAACCACTGTGCTACCTCGCTTGTCTGGACATCTATGTCAAGACCACCTATTTGGGGGGGGGGGTTCTGAAAACTTACCAAAATGTGTTTGTGCCGTCTGCAGGGAAAAGGGCGAGGAAATGACAAACAAAATAAATCAACTTAATGAAAAAAAGTGAATCAACATCCCCATGCCATCAAAATCATTGAACTGCAAACATGATTTCTAGCTCAGCATGGTCGTAACATTCTGCCAGCAGCCCAGTGCATGTTAAAACTGTGAATATCTTCATTACAATTGAAGGATCCCATTGAATATTCCTGAGAGATGAAATCAATTTTGTGGGAAACAGGTTATTCGCTGAACAGGAACAGACTTTACTAGGTCACCATGAATTAGGTCATTAATGTCAAAACTAGATACAGAGAGTCTTTTCCCGCTGTTTCGCCCTTGATTTATTGAGAACTTAAAGGTGGAAATCAACCTTCTGCCGTTAAGGCTGCAATGTGCATCGAAAATATAGTTAAAATCCATCAATTGGAATGCGCTGGAGGGGTGGAAAATCACATTTATCCAATTATACCCATTTGAAAGGACGCCTTCATCGTTGGTACTGGAAGGGCAATTTGAATATGATGTTTTGATATGAGCTGGTCAAAAGGTGATACTTTGCCCTTAAAGAAAAAAATCAACTCCTTCAAGAGGTGGAATTAAAATTGATAGCCTCTCGTTTCTGCTTTTTCGAAGATCTTACGGTTTTCTCCACTTGCGTTTTGTGATGGGCCGGCGCAGCACAGACACGATGGGCCTCATTCTGTGCAGTAACAGTTCAATGGTTCTGTGATATCAATGGCTAGACTAGAAGCAAGTCAAGTATTGATCTATCCCTTGCTGTGAAACACTTGGTAAGAATATTTTAATAGAAAGTACTTTTTCATATAAAATCATTGCATCAGTGCAGACGGAGGCCATTTGGCCCATTGAGTCTACATCGGCCCCTGAAAGAGCACCCTACTTCAGCCCACGCCTCCACCCCATCCCCGTAACCCAGTAACTCCACCTAACCTTTGGACACTAAGGGGCAATTTAGCATGGCCAACCCACCTAACCCGCACATCGCACATCTTTGGACTGCGGGAGGAAACCGGAGCACCCGGAGGAAACCCACGCACACACGGGGAGAACATGCAGACTCCGCACAGACAGTGACCCAAGCCAGGAATCGAACCCGGGTCCCTGGCGCTGTGAAGCAACAGTGCTAACCACTATGCTACTGTGCCGCCCATATTTTCTCTTGCTCTCCTTTTTTTAATATAGATTTTGAAGTACCCAATTCTTTTTCTTTTTCAAATTAAGGGGCAATTTAATGTGGCCAATCCACCTAACCTGCACATCTTTGGGTTGTGGGGGTGAGACCCACGCGGACACGGGGAGAATGTGCAAACTCCACACGGACAGCGACCCATGGCCAGGATCGAACTCGGGTCCTCGGAGCCGTGAGGCAGCAGTGCTAACCACTGGACCACCGTGCTGCCCTTTCTCCTGCTCCCCTGAACTTGGTGACTTGTGGTTACAGAGATGGCTACGAAATAGCTCACCCGAGGAACCATTTCCCCCTCCCACAGTGCAGAGGTGCAAGGCTTCAACTACTGCTGTGACTAAAACGAGCGGAGAGCAGGGACGAGTGATTGAGCGGGTGAGCACCACACTTGGCAGTGGATTTACCTGTGGAACCAGACAAGGAGGAAGCTGAGTATTACCCTGAGATTTTGAAGAAGTTGGATTAGTACACATCGATGATATGAGAAAACTGTCGGAACACCTGCAATTTACTGACTTGCTGGAATTTCAATCCTGCACCCCATATCTAGTCAATCAAGGGACATTTTCCCCTGCATATAGCCCTATTGATTCACTTCTTTGAAACTGTTAGGGCCCAAACGTCATCTGAAGCATTTTCAGCAACAATCTCAGCACTACTTAAAAAATTAAAGGTATTAATGTGAACACCACTGCGCAAAAAAATTCAATTCATTTTTTGTCTGATAAAGGGGCGATTTAGCGTGGCCAATCCACCGACCCTGCACATCTTTGGGTTGTGGGGGTGAGACCCACGCAGTCACAGGGAAAGTAAAAGAAGTGATAAATATATTGATTTCTTTTACAACTGTTTTTTGATAGGGTCAGTGTGGCTGTCATGCAGAAGTCACAACATCAAGAGTGCACAATTTAAACTGGTTAATGATCGTGGATTGTGAATTTTGGGGATCCGGAGCCAAACCTATTTGCAAGTCGTTTTTGTGGATAACTGGAAGCTACAAATTCATGTGAAAAAAAATCGTCCTTTAATCGAATCAAGAAAAATTTACCATCTGTACAGGCCATCAAAGTACAGGTTGGTGTGTGGGACATGCTAACAGTGGTTAACAGCGGAGTTGGATTCAATGTATGAATGGGATTGAGGTGTGCCTTGAAGCTTGTGACCCTCCAGGATGAATGGGCAAGATTGGAAACTCACATCATGTGGCGTGCTCCGGGGGAACAAACCCATGTGATGTCACTTTGCAGTATGATGTGCTCCGGGTCTAGGGTGTGCAGTGCACCACCACATGGACCCATTGTTTAAATGTAACGATCCTGGCATTTACAGGGATGGAGCGGGGCACTGTACAGCTTAGTGGTCAGGAAACCCAGGGAAACTGCTTTCACCCAGGTCCTGCTGAATTTAATAAGTTGTGATCACCAATTTTGGAATCCATCTCAGTTAAAAATAGAAGTGGACTTGTTGGGCTTTGAATGACAGTAGGGCAGCACGGTAGCACAGTGGTTAGCACAATTGCTTCACTGCTCCAGGGTCCCAGGTTCGATTCCCGGCTTGGGTCACTGACTGTGCGGAGTCTGCACGTTCTCCTCGTGTCTGCGTGGGTTTCCTCCGGGTGCTCCGGTTTCCACCCACAGTCCAAAGATGTGCAGGTTAGGTGGGTTGGCCATGCTAAATTGCCCCATAGTGTCCAAAAAAGGTAAGTTGGGGTTACGGGGACAGTGTGGAAGTGTGGGGATAGGGTGGAGGTGTGGGCTTACGTAGGGTGCTCTTTCCAAGGGCCGGTGCAGACTCGATGGGCCGAATGGCCTCCTTCTGCACTGTAAATTCACTGACCCATGCAGACCAGGTGATCCCAGGCAGGATTCTCAATGTGTGCACAGTTAGCTGATCTCAGCCAAGGCAGCAGTAGGGGTGATTCAATTAGCTTCAGCCAGGGTTCCTGCCTCCAATTACAATCTAGTGACACTTCCTGAAATGTATGTGCATGGATAACAGATGAGGACAGGACTGGTTCAACTTTGGTGCCTTCCACAGTTGAATAGACTTCCACATGACTACTAGTGACCAAGGTGGGATATTGTAGGACCATGATCTACCAAGGTTCAAATCTAGGGACTAAAGTGGGATGTTGAGAGACTTAGGTGGGATGTTATAGGACCATACTCCTCCAGAGAGTTAGTCCCTTTAGATAGGGGGGGGGGGGGGGGTACTTTTCAAAACCATATAACCGTCCAATAGCACTTGCCATCACAATTATGTTAACAATAATCAACTTATATTTGTAAATGATGTGTGTGCATGATTATTGCTAACATGTAAAAATGCAAATTCCCAATTGAAAACCACACCAGCCCAAATAATAAATTGTCATCACAAGACAGTAAATGAACATATTATAACACGGTAAGAATAAAAAGATTGAAAAACTAAAACCCGAGATTTCACTATGACTCCAAAAGAGAGCTTCAAACATTTGCCTTGAAACAATACTCAGAATCCTACCCAGTGATTAAAGGCACCAATAAAAATAACTATTGCTCACCCTGAAAAGGGGTCAACCATTTATGACAGTTTCTCAGATTAAAAAGTATAAAGGATTGTTACTTAATACATCAAGTTTTATGACTAGATGGTGATAGAGCTATTTAAAACATTCCAATGGTGGGTGAAGCAACCTGTGGCTCAGTAGGTGGACAGACTGCCCAGTGTGGTACTGGGCTATACAGACCAAGTTCCCTCTAGCTTTGATGTGTAGGCACAATTGGTTCCTGAAAACCACATTGTAAGTCGAAACGTAGTAAGTTGGAACTAATTTTCCTGTTGGAACAACGGTATAAATGGGGATTGGTTCCTGAATCAAGGCTGGAATTCGCTCATAAGCAATGCTCTCAATTCTTGTCCTGTCAAGTCGCTGAGGTGACTCTTGATGTCTGCACACCTTAGCACAAGTTCCTCGGTTAATGTAGGAGATATAATGAAGTGCAGTACGAAGTCTTACAACACCAGTGAATGGGTGGGTTCCAGAAACACATATATAGACAAAGTCAAAGATGCAAGACGATACTTTGAATGCGAGTCTTTGCGGGTAATTAAGTCTTTACAGGTCCAGGTTAAAGAGGTGCAAATTGTCTCAGGCCAGGACAGTTGGTACTCATGTGTGCGGAACTTGGCTACGCAGAATCGCCGAGCAGAAACAATATGTTTCTGGAACCTACCTCTTCATTCACCTGAGGAAGGAGCAGCGCTCCGAAAGCTAGTGATTCAAAACAAACCTGTTGGACTTTAACCTGGTGTTGTAAGACTTCTTACTGTGCTCACCCCAGTCCAACGCCGGCATCTCCGCATCAGAGATATAATGAAGCCATTGATCACTGGCCTGTTTTACCCTGAGCTTCTGCGAGTCTGAGTGCTTATATACATCTAAAGCATATAAATGCATTAAAATCGCGATGTTGTAAAGTCGAACTGCGAAGTCAATTTATAAACAGTTTGTCGTAACTCAAACATTGGAAAGTTGAGGACTGCCTGTATTGAACTTGTGGATACCAGCTAAGGCAGCAACTGGGACACAACTATTGCCACCAGCAACCCTGGTCTACTGAGAAGGAGAAAAACAACAATCAGGATTCCCCAGTTATTCCTGCTGGAAGAAGTAGTTTTGGGCCTGTCTGCACTGCTGGCCATGTTGAATTGTTGGCCTACACCACTTGATTGAACTTGCACTTGTGAGAAATAACCACTTTTGGAAGGAAACAGAACCTCCGCATAGTCTTATTATTTCCTCAGCAGAATTCGCAGTTTCTGTAAGCGTCCTTTATAACATAATAATAATAATCGCTTATTGTCACAAGTAGGCTTCAGTGAGGTTACTGTGAAAAGCCCCTAGTCGCCACATTCCGGCGCCTGTTCGGGGAGGCCGGTACGGGAATTGAACCCTCGCTGCTGGCCTTGTTCTGCATTACAAGCCAGCTGTTTAGCCCACTGTGCTAAACCAGCCCCACGCCATGGGCCCTTAAACAAGACTTAAACAACTCCACTTCCAATCACATGAAGTACAATCACAAGCCAGAATTGGGTGGCCAGAGTGTAGATACAAAACTAGAATCTTCATATGAAAAAACAACAGAAATGTTCACCCTCTAACCCCTAATATTTATTATAAAATATAAACAATGCCTGGAAACGTGTAATCCAATCGCAGGTTTTTGACAACTGTATGAACTGCTTGAGGTTCACTCTTGTGATTCAGGATGTCAGCTTTGTAACCTTCTTAGCTGTTATTTATGGTCTAAATAACGTCTGCCACCTTTCGCAAATAAATAATACTGTTTAAGATCAGCCCTGCCGTATTCCCAAACCGGATCCTTCGCACAAATCTGCCCTTATCACCAATCTTTAAGTTGCCCAACCCAAGAGGATCATGAGAACTTTGGTCCCGATATATTATCTTGAAAACTGGCTTTTGGATCAGCGGCAGTTGACTGGATCACCCACATGTTCAGACTAAAACGCAAAACTTGGCAAGTGCACGCCACAAAAGGTCTGATCTGTAAAAAAAAATCATCAGAATTAAGGATGTTTTATTTTAATGTTAGAGTACCCAATTCATTTTTTCCAATGAAGGGGCAATTTAGCGTGGCCAATCCACCTACCCTTGTCATGTGAGAGTACCTTTAAGACATGGATGTGTAAGCAATGTACCTTTAAGAAAACAGTGATGTCAGAGAGTGGGTGGAGCTCAGCTCAGTTCAGCCATTTTGCAGTTAAATGCCTCATAGATTATCATAGAATTTACAGTGCAGAAGGAGGCCATTCGGCCCATCGAGTCTGCACCGGCTCTTGGAAAGAGCACCCTACCCAAGGTCCACACCTCCACCCTATTCCCATAACCCAGTAACCCCACCCAACACTAAGGGCAATTTAGGACACTGAGGGCAATTTATCATGGCCAATCCACCTAACCTGCACATCTTTGGACTGTGGGAGGAAACCGGAGCACCCGGAGGAAACCCACACAAACACGGGGGGGATGTGCAAACTCCACACAGATGGTGACGCATAGCCGGGATTCAAACCTGGGACCTTGGCGCCGTCAGATACTCAAAATACACAGCGTGGAATCTTAGCACAATTTGGCAGCGTGTCAGTTCCGGTGTGAAAACCGTCGCGAATCCCACCAGCGTCACGGAATCTCCCAGAATATTGAACCTCTTTTACCACGTGGATCACGCCTCATTCGTGACAGCTTCCTGCTGGTTTGCTCATCTCAAGGCAACCTCTGCAATCAGTGGGGAGCTTCAATATAGACGCCTCCTCAGCGCGTGTTCCAGATCCATTAGAGGAGAAACCAGCACGGCGATTCGCAGAGGGAGCCAGACCAAACTCATGGATGGTGTGCAGCAGTGACGTGATGTCCTCTATCCCCGGTCATGCAGATGTCCTTCCAGCAAGGTCACCACCCTTGCCTGGGAGACCATGGCAGCTTCAGTCAGTGTCAGCTCAGTGCAGAAGAGGATGGGGCAGCAGTGTTGCAAAATGGTGAATGACCTTCTTCACATGGCCAGGGTCGGTCCGCCACCTCCAGTCTCTCACTGCACCCCTCACACACCCCTCGCACCTCCAAGGTGATCTCTTACCCAGTCACCTCGCGGGTTGCCAACGCTTGTCTCAAGGTCTTCTTCCACCCCCCCCACCCCAATCCCCAGGGTCTCCCCCAATATCTACTCTGCTCCTCACATCCCCGCTCCCACTCCAGTCCCACGCCTGCCACACCTCATCACCATCTGAACTGGCAGGATTCCCGCCGACACTCTCCCATCTGTCTCACTGCAGGACAAACCTGAGCACAATCGGTGCTCACACTCATTGTGAGCTCAGATGTCTCACGCCCTTTGAGGAACGAGCCCTTGAGCTGGCCGGGGAGGAGCAGGACCGAGCTTGTGCGGAGGGTAAAGTGGGGGCTGCAGACAAAAGTGAGACCCCTCAGGACACACAGTCATTCTTCAAGCCTCATGTGAGTGAACATTGTCCCATTGTTTATCCACCGTCATTTACGAATGTCATCTCCCTGCCCTCGAAGTTGGCCAGCCGGGACCATCCTCGCACCCCTTGGAGACCACAGACATGTTAATCTCTGAGGGACCCATCTCCGATCTCACCCTCGAAGAGGCGTCACAGCTATCTGCACCTTCCACCAGCACAGATACTCACACCTCGGTGGGGTTGAGTACTAGGCCGGCTTCTGGGTCACTCACTGGTGAGCACCTCACAGCTGATGATCCACAGCAGGTGGAGGCAGGGACGTCCCAGGGAACCGGCTCTCGGAGGGATGCCGGAGTCCGGGACACTGCTGAGCTCCTGGCCGATGATGTGCCCCTGGGTCCGGCCATCCCAGAGCTGCTGGAACTGCAAAGGCAGAGTCACGAGTGTCAGGAAGGGATGACAGCATTCCCTCCTCGGGCTGCAAGGCCGACTGGAGGAGTCCCAACGCCGCCTGTCCAAGAAAAATGGTGCCGTCACTCCTACGCAACGAGACCAACACTGCGAAGGTGGCATCATCAGTGGAGATCTTGGCACAAAACACGCACTCCTTGGAAGGGGATATCTGCTCCATGGTGGGGATATCTGCTCCATGGTGGGGATATCTGCTCCATGGCTGAGGGATATCTGCTCCTTGGCAGGGGATATCTGCTCCATGGCGGGGATATCTGCTCCATGGCGGGGGATATCTGCTCCATGGCGGGGATATCTGCTCTGCGGCGGGGGATATCTGCTCCATGGTGGGGATATCTGCTCCATGGCTGAGGGATATCTGCTCCATGGCGGGGGATATCTGCTCCATGGCGGGGGATATCTGCTCCATGGCGGGGATATCTGCTCCTTGGCAGGGGATATCTGCTCTGTGGCGGGGGATATCTGCTCCATGGCGGGGGATATCTGCTCCTTGGCAGGGGATATCTGCTCTGCGGCGGGGGATATCTGCTCCATGGCGGGGATATCTGCTCCATGGCGGGGATATCTGCTCCATGGCGGGGGATATCTGCTCCATGGTGGGGATATCTGCTCCTTGGCAGGGGATATCTGCTCCTTGGCAGGGGATATTTGCTCCATGGCAGGGGATATCTGCTCCATGGTGGGGGATATCTGCTCCATGGCGGGGATATCTGCTCCATGGCGGGGATATCTGCTCCGTGGCGGGGGATATCTGCTCCGTGGCGGGGGATATCTGCTCTGTGGCGGGGATATCTGCTCCATGGCAGGGATATCTGCTCCATGGCGGGGGATATCTGTTCCATGGCGGGGATATCTGCTCCATGGCTGGGGATATCTGCCCCATGGTGGGGATATCTGCTCCATGGCGGGGGATATCTGCTCCATGGCGGGGATATCTGCTCCATGGCAGGGATATCTGCTCCATGGCGGGGATATCTGCTCCATGGCGGGGATATCTGCTCCATGGCGGGGGACATCTGCTCCATGGCGGGGGACATCTGCTCCATTGCGGGGGATATCTGCTCCATGGCGGGGATATCTGCTCCATGGCGGGGGATATCTGCTCCATAGCGGGGGATATCTGCTCCATGGCGGGGATATCTGCTCCATAGTGGGGGATATCTGCTCCATGGCAGGGGATATCTGCTCAATGGCGGGGATATCTGCTCCATGGCGGGGGATATCTGCTCCATGGCGGGGATATCTGCTCCATGGCGGGGGATATCTGCTCCATGGCGGGGGATATCTGCTCCATGGCGGGGATATCTGCTCCATGGCGGGGATATCTGCTCCATGGCGGGGATATCTGCTCCATGGCGGGGATATCTGCTCCATGGCTGAGGGAATGACCTCCATGGTACAGGGCTTCAACAGCATGTTGCAGGCACTGGTGGAAATCCACGAGAGTCTGCGCCAGAGGACGACATGGCGGGGATATCTGCTCCATGGCGGGGATATCTGCTCCATGGCGGGGATATCTGCTCCATGGCGGGGGATATCTGCTCCATGGCGGGGGATATCTGCTCCATGGCGGGGATATCTGCTCCATGGCGGGGATATCTGCTCCATGGCGGGGGATATCTGCTCCATGGCTGAGGGAATGACCTCCATGGCGGGGTATATCTGCTCCATGGCGGGGGATATCTGCTCCATGGCGGGGATATCTGCTCCATGGCGGGGGATATCTGCTCCATGGCGGGGGATATCTGCTCCATGGCGGGGATATCTGCTCCATGGTGGGGATATCTGCTCCATGGCGGGGGATATCTGTTCCATGGCGGGGATATCTGCTCCATGGCGGGGATATCTGCTCCATGGCAGGGATATCTGCTCCATGGCGGGGGATATCTGCTCCATGGCGGGGGATATCTGCTCCATGGCGGGGGATATCTGCTCCATGGTGGGGTATCTGCTCCATGGCGGGGATATCTGCTCCATGGCGGGGGATATTTGCTCCATGGCGGGGATATCTGCTCCATGGCGGGGATATCTGCTCCATGGCAGGGATATCTGCTCCATGGCGGGGATATCTGCTCCATGGCTGAGGGAATTACCTCCATGGTACAGGGCTTCAACAGCATGTTGCAGGCACTGGTGGAAATCCACGAGTGTCTGCGCCAGAGGGCGACATGGCTTCTGGATCTCACTCCAGCTGTCCCTCCATTCCATAGAGGAGCCCAGGCCCCCCCCCCCGGCACTCGAAGGAACAAGATCATCAGGAACGCAGCCCAGGACCCACCACCAAGGGGACTCTGGGAGTTTGCAGCCCATCTAATACCTGTGTGCGACACACCTCCAACCCAGCACAATGAGGAGGGTGCATTGCAACACCTGCGCTGCCTGAAAGTGGGCCAGGCCCCCAGGGGACAGCTGCCAAGGTCATCTCAGGCACCAGGGTGTGGAAGGCAGCCTCAGCCTCAGCTGCGGATCCTGGAGATACACCGAGATGTAATGGATGAGGAAGAGTAAGAATCTGTTGGCTCCCAGTGGTCATGGGTGAGCCGAGGCACTAGTTGCGATAAGTCACCATTGTAATACAGCTCTTGCATTAAATATCACTTTGTTCACCCATACAGATCCACCATGCTGTCATTTCAAGGCGCCACACTCCGCAAACCCCCGTGTGCACACTCGCCGCTTCATCCCTGTGGAGTGTGCGAATGGCAGCGCGATGTAAAGCAGGCTGCTGCTGACACGGGCACTCGTGACAATAGGCTTCTCCACCACACCTTGCTACACATCAGTGTAATAATAATTGCTTATTGTCACAAGTAGGCTTCAATGAGGTTACTGTGAAAAGCCCCTAGTCGCCACATTCCGGCGCCTGTTCGGGGAGGCTGGTACGGGAATTGAACCCACGCTGCTGCCTTGTTCTGCATTACAAGCCAGCTGTTGAGCCCACTGTGCTAAACTAGCCCCCGAGATGGTTTGTGCCATGTTAACTCATGTATGAGTATTGGAGTTCAATACTTGGGGCCAACGCTTCCGAAGGGTTCAGAACTTGGCTCCAACTATTTTGTGTGAAAACCAAGAAATTAAATTTAAAGAAGTGAGGAACAAATTAAAAGGGGTAGCCCATTAAAGGGCTTAAACAGAAACAAAACCCAAATGGAAACTTAAAACATCAAACTGAAATGTGATTTAAAGGGTCAATAAGGCACCTCAGTCCCTGCAGTGCCCATTGGGCACGGAGGCCTCGATGGTACTCATGGGCACTGCAAGCTCCCTCTCTAAGGACACCTGGCCGTGAATGTAGCTGCGGTAGAGGGGCAGACAGTTGGGATGGACAAAGAACCTGGCTGCAATCAGTGGCACTCATGTTTAGCTCTGCAGAGTTCATTGGCACAATTGACAGTCAAGGAAAGGTGAAGTAGCATTTTGGGCAAATGACTGCCTCTTGTGGCAGAAGAGGCACAGCTGATTCGATGAAGCCTGCAATTAACATGATAAGCACACCCTCATTCTCCAAGATCACAGAGGCTGCAGAGTTGACAAGCCTTCCATCAGCCACAGCCATCCACCCCAACACTAATTCCTGACAGTCAAACTTCCCCGACAAATGGATTTGAACTTCCTCACAGTGCTGTCTGAGTGTGAGGTTCGGCTCATACTGCACCTGACCCCTCTCCAGTGAGAGGGTCTTCATGCCTCATGAGGCAGGGATGCAATCCATTCCTGAGAACCCCCACTCTGCGCTTACAGCCTGGCCTCCAGGCATCTCACAGTCGTCCCAGTGCCGACTGTCTGCATTCACCTCCCTCAGTGGCGATCTGGTCACAAACCCAGTGTAATAATTCCAGGAGGCACAAGACCAAACCGGTGTACTTTAAACTGAAAACAAGGCCGTTACTGCGGCTCACAAAACAATCATCCCAGCCCAGGACGATCGGGAACTGCCGGTCCGGATATGGGAGCTACATTTAAAGGTCTCACAAATACAATCCAGCTGGGTGGGTCTCTGCCCGCTCACCATGGGAACCCGTATTCTACAAAGCCCATCAGTCAGCGATTCCCCCATTGTCCTCGTGAGGGTTATCACACCCAGCAAGGAGGACACGGGAAGGGATGCCTGCCTGCCAGCCTCCAGACCCACTTGAAGCAAGGGGTGCCCGACATGAAGGGCAGGTAAGGCCTGCGGGTGACCCCTCCCCCTGAGATTGAGGGACTGAACCCCACCCCCACGTTGAACGTATCCGTGTCCCCCGCGACCTCTCCGGTGCACCCTGAGCATTTAACGCTCTGGAGGGCGATGGCTGACTGAGATCTCATCTCCGAAATCCCCCTCAGAGGTGAGTCTGCCAGGTTCACGTTAATGTAAAGTTGTTGTAAACGTCAGGCTGAATAGTCAGTGAGGGGAGGGGGATGTCCCGGAGAGAGTGCTCGGGAATTACATGCTGATGTATTAGAATGAGGTTCCCGGGCTCCTGTGGCGTGTTTTGAGTTACTCCATCAGTTTCCGATTCTCTCCGGATTTTGCGCCCTAGCCGCCGTTCTCAATGACGGCTAACATGGGCTCAAAATCCCCCCCACAATCTCTTCCAACTCAATCCGTAAATGCATGATCTACGACAACATCCCATTTCAGCTCATTGATGCTGTAATGTCCAATATTAATAGCAGGACAAGTTGTACTGAACCAGTACCTACTGAATAATAAAAATAATCTTTCTTATCATCACAAGTAGGCTTACATTAACACTGCAATGAAGTTACTGTGAGAATCCCCTAGTCGCCACATTCCGGCGCCTGTTCGGGTCACAGAGGGAGAATTCAGAATGTCCAATTCACCTAACAGCACGTCTTTCGGGACTTGTGGGAGGAAACCGGAGCACCCGGAGGAAACCCACGCAGACACGGGGAGAACGTGCAGACTCCGCACAGACAGTGACCCAAGCTGGGAATCGAACCTGGGACCCTGATGCTGGGAAGCAACAGTGCTAACCACTGTGCTACCTGACATTGCCAAGAAACAATTGTAGACTCTCACTTGGAAAAGATCGCGATGCCCTCATGTATTAACTAGCAGTGCAATTTGACATGACATTGCCAGTGACAAGGACACAGCGCAGAATATGTCCACCCCATGAACACATATATGGAAGCAATTTAACACTGCCATCTTAATTTAGTTAATTCTCCAGGTTTCTGCTATGTTTGACCTTCACTGTCAGCACTGTGGGATAACCACTGCTGGGTATTGATTGCTGAATATAGACATCTCCTTTAATCAACAGAGGCAAGAAGTTGGTCAATCTGAACCAATGACACCACAAATCCCTTTAATCCCTCCATCAACATCACCTTCAGCTGCTCTCATATTATTTTTCCTGCAGAGAGCAAAAAAGTTTCAGATTGACACACAGCGGGACGTATGTCTGGCAGAAAGCTCCACAGCTCCCATGTGCAATAGTAGCAATTTGTCTTTTTCTGCTGGTGGGGCAGTCGCCCCATTTATTTTCCTTCCAATTCTTCCCTTTCTCTCCCCTCCTCTCCTCTCCTGAAGGCCTCAAATCTTTGCTGGCGATGGAACCGTTTCAATGCTGCCTGAATCCCCTTCCGTGACTCGTCCCTGCCTTTCTTCACGGGCAAACCTAAAGTATCAGCGATGGTGGATAGTGCAACCACATCATCAGGTAGACACCAGTTTTGTAGCTGCACTGGAACAGCTTGGCTAGGGTTGGAGTCACCTCAGACCCAGAACATCACTGCAGGAGTTCCTCAGGGTAATTCCCTGAGCCCAACCATCTTTTTAAAAATAAATTTAGAGTACCCATGGCGGAGGCAGAAGAAACTTCCTCCACTGCGCATGCGCGGGGATGCCGTGAGTGGCCGCTAACGCTCCCGCGCATGCGCCGCCCGGCAATGTCATTTCCGCGCCAGCTGGCGGGGTGGAAATCAGTCCGGCGCGGGCCTAGCCCCTCAAGGTTAGGGCTCGGCCCCCCAAGATGCGGAGGATTCCGCACCTTTGGGGCGGCACGATGCCCGACTGATTTGCACCGTTTTTGGCGCCGGTCGGCGGACATCGCGCCGATACCGGAGAATTTCGCCCAAGGTTACCACTGGTGACATAGAACATACAGTGCAGAAGGAGGCCATTCGGCCCATCGAGTCTGCACCAACCTATTTAAGCCCTCACTTCCATCCTATCGCCATAACCCAATAACCCCTCCTAACCTTTTTGGACACTAAGGGGCAATTTACCATGGCCAATCCACCTAACAGCACGTCTTTTGACTATGGGAGGAAACCGGAGCACCCGGAGGAAACCCACGCACACACGGGGAGAACGTGCAGACTCTTCACAGACAGTGACCCAGCCGGGAATCGAACCTGGGGCCCTGGCGCTGTGAAGCCACGTGTGCTACCGTGCTGCCCATTCCGAGACACTATGTGGTAATTTAGTCAGTAGCAGGACCAATTTGAGGTGGGGAATCCAGTGAGTGGATTGAAGTGTGACCTTTCTCGGAGCGCGTCAATTCTAATAGACCAGCAGGCCCAGGGGCAAAACCGCCAATGTCAATGAACCAAAGTTCACCAGCACAAGATCTGCAACACAATGACTGAGGATTTAATCCAATATCAAGGGTTAACTAATGTCCATGAGCTGATTGCAATTTGCTGACACAGTGGCACCATTTATGGCAACTCCTACGTGCAACAGGTCAGTGGGGTTGAGGCCCATGTTTGGCTGTTCTTGCATTGCAAATAACTGGGGTTGAGCAGCTCCCCCCACCGCCCCCCCCCCCCATTGACTTACCCAAAAGCGTGGGGGGTAGTGGCAGGTTATCCTAAACCTCAACTATTTACAGGGACACATCAGGAAGACTTGGGAACAGACTGTCTGATGTACCTCTCAGCTGGAGCATAGGTGTTGTTGGCAGAGAGTCAGGAGTGGTTTAAAAATAAGAGAGGGCAATAGGAGAAGGTACAATAAAAATATTTACTGAATGAATAAAAAATATGTTCAAGATGCACTTTCACAGCTCATAATGTCATTGAAGCTGTCCAATTAGATTACGGCCTTGTAATCGCTCCCTGTAGTCTGTTATTATATTACAGCAATTGTCTGAAAAGAAGATTAGTGTTCAGACAAAATGCAACCGGAACATCTGGCAAAGATTGAATATTGAACACACTTTGCTGTTTGCAAAGCGCGATGTGGGCAAAACACAGGCATCAAGCAGGAGTTTGAAAGAGAGGCGGCTTTTGAAGGCGTGGAGAGAGTGTCTGCAAGGTGGAGGAGCTTAGAATGCTGTAACTATTCAAACAACAGCGAGCCGAGCACAAATCAGGCTCGAGCCTTCGGCCTTTCTGGTTTGTACAACACTAGAGTAGTACGCTTACCGACTGAACCATCAAGGAAACAGCAGATAGTTCAAAACTGGGTAGCAGCTGAGGCAAGCCAAGACGTGGAGAATGAAGTATGGGACGAGGCATCAGCCAGCAGACAGCAGGGGGGCCTTCAGTCTAATCGGACACAGATCAACTACTCAATATTCACCCTCACTCTCTTGGCCTACTCTTTGTTGCTCGATAATGCCCCTTTCATATTCTGTCACCTTTTTCTATCATTTTTCAAATTTCATGCACTTTTGGCAAAAGATCAAGCTGGTATACACCAGAGAATGATGGTAGGTTCTCCCAAAGCCTTCTTGAAAGCAATGAGTGTGTCCAGGTTCCAATCCCTAGTCTGTACTGATCTCCATTTTGGGGGGGAATGGCCCCCATTTCTGCTCCCAAATGCAATGCAGCTGGGATGGGAGGTGAAGAAGGGGTTCGGCTGTGATGTCGCTGATGCTCGAATAGCGTGCCAACACTCACACGTGAATAACGAGTGCTTGGGTTAGGCAGTGGAGGGTTCAATGGAAACATTTTCAGGAGGGGGAAAAAATTTGGCGTCGAAAATAAAGGCTCCATTTCACATTTGCGATCCTGAAGCTGAGAGAGGTGTTAAAAACCACACAGTACTGCACAGGGCTTGTGAATCTAACATGTCTGAGTGAATCAGTCAGGTCTCTCTAATCTGAGCAGTTTAATAACTCCATTGGGCTCCAGCAGGAGGCTAATTAAACATTGACAGTATTCACCTGCTGACTGCTGCCCAAGCCTCGGGAAAGTAATAAGATTCGAAACACTGAAACCTTCAGCAACCTTTGCAATGAATCCAATTTTTCTTCCCCCCCCGCCCCCCTCCATCGGATCTTGCACCTGTCCTAACAAACCAACATGTTCGACAATAAAATATTCTCTGCGATAACAGGGATGAATAAAATCTGACCAAAAGCCAACACCGGAAATATACACGGGGACCTACGGATGACCAATATTTCTTCAAATCTTTGAATCAAGTTTGAGAAGCAACTGGGCTTTGCATCTTAAAATGTAGAGTCCGTTTTCAAATTATTTTCGGGCTCAGCAACATACTAAACAAAAGAATTCGGACTGCCGTAAGAATCCAGCTGCAGAGACAGAAGGTACTGCTTGCCATCTTATATATATATATACAGGGCAGCACGGCGGCGCAGTGGTTAGCACTGGGACTGCGGCGCCGAGGTCCCAGGTTCGAATCCCGGCTCTGGGTCACTGTCCGTGTGGAGTTTGCACATTCTCCCCGTGTCTGCGTGGGTTATGCCCCCACAACACAAAGATGTGCAGGGTAGGTGGATTGGCCACGCTAAACTAACCCTTAATTGGGAAAAAAAATAATTGGGTACTCTAAATGTATAAAAAAGAATAAAAAACAATATATATACAGATGCGCACATTAAACCAGAGCTGTGCTTCCTGAGGGTCTCATGGTGGCCCCTTCACCTGAACAACCTCCTGGGTTTGCCTGCTACTTGCAGTTCAATTAGCACCAACACCATTGATGTATTCAAATTTGCATTTGTATGTCATCATGGCGGCATGGTAGCACAGTGGTTAGCACCGTTGCTTCACAGCGCCAGGGTCCCAGGTTCGATTCCCGGCTTGGGTCACTGTCTGTGCGGAGTCTGCACGTCCTCCCCGTGTCTGTGTGGGTTTCCTCCGGGTGCTCCGGTTTCTTCCCACAAGTCCCGAAAGACGTGCTGTTAGGTGAATTGGACATTCTGAATTCTCCCTCTGTGCACCCGAACAGGCGCCAGAATGTGGCGACTAGGGGCTTTTCACAGTAACCTCATTGCAGGGTTAATGTAAGCCTACTTGTGACACTTAGGGTAGCACAGTGGTTAGCACAATGGCTTCACAGCTCCAGGGTCCCAGGTTCAATTCCCGGCTTGGGTCACCGTCTGTAGGGAATCTGCACGTTCTCCCCGTGTCTGCGTGGGTTTCCTCCGGGTGCTCCGGTTTCCTCCCACAGTCCAAAGATGTGCAGGGGTAGGTGGATTGGCCATGATAAATTGCCCTTCGTGTCCGAAAAAAAAGGTACGGTAAGATGGGGTTACGGGGATAGGGTGGAAGTGTGGGGATGGGTGGGGTGCCCTTTCCAAGGCCCGGTGCAGACTCGATGGGCCGAATGGCCTCCTTCTGCACTGTAAATTCTATGATTCTGTGACTTATAAAGATTATTATTATCTTGCACATTATCACGAGGTCCTAAAGTGCTTCACAATCAATGAACTATTCTTGAGCCCACAACACTCCAACTCAGAGGGGAGTGCTTCCACTGAACTGAGCTGACGATTAGTGCAAGCCAAGAAAACAATGTACTTCCTGAGGCTAAACTCGGTGAAATTTTAGTACCTATGTGTAAGACTGAACAGCAAGTCGAGAGAATGGGGAACATCACAGCCCAAGTAGGTTCCTTTCCTCACCCAATGTTGAGATTTGAGCTATCCAATGCCTTCTGTTGGAAAATTAATCCATTTTCAAAAAAAAAAAACCCTCTGCTCTATCCTGCCAAGGGACACGTGCCAATTGAAACCCCCTTGCCATTGCTCCAGCTGAGATCAGGGCTGAACTTCTGAGTCAGGGGTGGAAAACAGGAGTCAGGACTCTTCCAGGTCCCAATCCTGCCCCCTGGGGGGGAAACAGTCACTCTCTGAATCCCTACAATGCAGAAGGAGGCCATTCAGCCCATCGAGTCTGCACCGACCCTCCGAAAGAGCAGCCTACCTAGGCCCGCTCCACCGTCCCATTCCCATAGCCCCACCTAAGCTTTGCACACCTAGGGGCAATTAGCGTGACCAATCCACCTAAACTGCACATCTTTGGACCCCTTAATTGGCATGGCGACAGGTTTATTGGAAACCTTTGGGCATGTCAGCACTGAGTCCCTGGCCTGCTACTGAGTGCCCCCTTCCAGGCAATTAAACTGCCTTGCCTCCCCCCCACCCCCACCGGTTCGGGAAACTGGAGGCCACCTAAAAATCCCAGTCGGCCTCCTTTAACAAGGCTCTTCAATGAACCGAATCGGCTACCTGCCATGGGGGGACAGGTAGCCCCTGCCAACCCTGAACCTGTCTGATGCACGATCAATGACTACTAAAGCGAGTTTGTAGTCCATCTGAAGGCTTTAATAAGCTAGATGTTTCCCCCAGCAGCTGAGATACAGAATGAAGGCTGCTGGGGCGGCACGGGCTCTTATACCCCGCCTTGCAGGGCGGAGCTACCATACAGCTTGACCAATGGGAAACATACAATATCTACCAATGGTGTTCCAGCATTACTAGGTACCGTAATACCTCTACACAGACTACCACATTGTCTTTACTAAAAATGTCTGGCACCGGCAAAGTGGCACGCCATCTGACGCCGGTATTTTTGGGCCCTGTCCGTCTCCATTCCCACCCTCGGCAAAGCCTGACAATTCAGACCCAGGAATAAATGAGAATGTATTTAAAACTGGACAACGCACGACCACAGCAAGCAATGTTCATTTCCAGAAAGCAGCTGTTTTAACCTTCCAATAAATGCACAAAAAGAGCAAATTGAAAGGTACACATAAAAGCCAAAAAAAAGTCTGCGTTTGAAGCCTTAATATCTCACCGTCTCCGGAGAAAAATAATCATGAAAGGCCCCTTTCCAGGTGAAAAGGATTGTGGTTTTCTATTGGGTTTAAAGGTAACAAAATTAGATTCCACGAGGCTCTGGGGGAGAAAATCCTGTGTGTTTTGATTAATTAATAATGGTTAAAAGTAGCACAGAAATTCAACTGAACACAGGAACCAGTTCGGTAAAAATAGCACCGAGGATTTTCTACCTATGGACTTTCAAAATGTGCTGCAGAACCTTAGAGGATGGAGGCCGATAGATTGCACAGATCCAGAAAACACACAATATATGTTCAGCAACTGTAATTGCACAGCCGGAGATGATGTGACAATGGGGCTACTTTGAACAGCTGTGGTATCGTCAGCATCAAAGTGTTGTGTTTTAGGCTATGCTATCACAAACGTGACCTGCCTGCTGAGGGTCAAACATGGCCAAGTGATGGAGGTCACCTCCTGGCGGGAGACCGGGTTCCAACACTCCATGCAACTACAAAAGCACACCCCCTCGCCCCGTGCAAACCCCCCACCGTAGTCAGAACCATAGAATGTACAGTGCAGAAGGAGGCTATTCGGCCCATTGAGTCTACCCCGGCCCTTGAAAGAGCGCCCGACTTCTGCCCACGCCTCCACCCTCTCCCCGTAACTCCTCCTAACCTTTTTGGACACTAAGGGGCAATGTAGCATGGCCAATCCACCTAACCCACGGGACTTGTGGGAGGAAACCGGAGCCCCCGGAGGAAACCCACGCAGACACGGGGAGAACGTGCAGACTCCGCACAGACAGACTGCCCAAGGTTGTAATTGAACCCGGGTCCCTGGAGCTGTGAGGCAGCAGTGCTAACCACTGTGCCACCGTGCCGCCAGAGGGTGGATCTAGGCGGGTGTTTTGTCATAAAATGCAGCGAGCCGTTCAAAAGCCCATTGAATTTGGCGGGAACGCTGCTTAGCTACCCATCGACATGCGGCCAATGAATCCAATTAACTATTCTTTTGTTATTCTTTTATGAGGTGGGAGCATTGTTTTTTTAAAAATATTTTTTATTCTCCTCCTTTGTCACATTTTCTCCCAAATTTACACCCACCAACAGTAAACAATAATCAGCAACAAATATGTCAGTCCCCATATCAATAACAACGCTCCCATCCTCCCACCAACCCCCAAACATTGGCCCGCATGTTCACACAAACAAATAACAAAAAGGAATCAGGAATCGCCCATAGTCACCATTAACACACGCAGCACCCCTCCCCCCCCAACCCTCCCAGCCCCCAACCCCCTAATGTTCGATGTTGTCCAATTCTTGAAAGTGCACAATGAATAACGCCCATGAATTGTAGAACCCCTCCGTCCTTCCCCTCAGTTCAAACTTAACCTTCTCAAGAGTCAAGAATTCCAGCAGGTCCCCCCGCCACGCCTGGGCACAGGGTGGAGAGGCTGCTCTCCATCCCAACAGGATCCGTCTTCGGGCGATCAACGAGGCGAAGGCTACAACATCTGCCTCCGCGCCCGTTTCCAACCCCGGCTGGTCCGACACCCCGAATATGGCCTCTCGGGGACCCGGGTCCTGTTTCACGTGCACCACTTTAGAGATTACCCTAAAAACCTCCTTCCAGTAATCCTCCAGCTTTGGACAGGCCCGAAACATATGAACATGGTTTGCGGGCCCCCCCCCCCCCTCTCGCAACGTTCACACACATCTTCTACCCCCTCAAAGAGCTGGCTCATCCTCGCCCTCTTGAGGTGCGCTCTGTATACCACCTTCAGCTGTATCAGCGCACGAGGTGGAGACATTCACTCTCCGGAGCACCTCACACCGGAACCCCTCCTCCATAACCTCTCCCAACTCTTCCTCCCACTTTGCCTTGATCCCTTCCAGTGGTGCCTTGTCCTCTTCCAAAATAGCCCCGTAAACCACCGACACTACCCCCTTCTCCAGCCCCCTGTCGAGGGTGGGAGCATTGTTTTTTTAAAATAGATTTAGAGTACCCAATTCATTTTTTCCAATTAAGGGGCAATTTAGCGTGGCCAATCCACCTCCCCTGCACATCTTTGGGTTGTGGGGGAGAAACCCACGCAAACACGGGGAAAACGTGCAAACTCCACACGGACAATGACCCAGAGCCGGGATCGAACCTGGTACCTCGGTGCCGTGAGGCAGCAGTGCTAACCACTACGCCACCGTGCTGCCCACGGCTGCAAGCATTTTTGACAAGGGGGGAAAACTGCCTTTCCAGGAACTCCACGTCCAATAGAGGGACCCCCCCCGGCAACAATGGCGGCTCCCACTGCTCTGCAACTGCTGCTGGAGAGTTCACCCCTCTGATCACCAGGACCCGCCTGCCCGGCCTAAGCATATTAGAAAGAACTTCTCAGTGACCCTTCTTATCCCTGCAATCTTGGTATTGGTCACCTCTATCAGCGAGGCTGCCAGTCCTCTGATTGGGCCGGCAGCTGGGGGGGGGGGGGCAGGCCGCCATTTTTATTTGGCTGGCAGTCCCAGTGGTGGCCTCGTGTTTGACTGCCACTGGCAAAATACACTTTGTGGTCCTGTCGTTCGCCTGCGTGCGCTCAGGACCCCACATTCTGTCCTGGTAGCGAGACCCATGGCATGCTGGTAAAATTCTGGTCGTTAACTCAGTTTTCTTTCCACAGATGCCGCCAGACCTGCTGAGTATTTTCTGTTTTTTAAAAAATATTTGGCTCGATGTTGAGATTTATTCCAGTAAAAACACCTGACCCAAAAATGACGTGCTTCGAAGAACAGAGAGTGGGACTGCTCCTCGGCCTGTTTTCATGCTGACAGAAGCAGGGACCGCAAACAGCAACCTTTTCCCTTTTAATTTTGATGTCGACTCATTGTTATTGCAATGTTTTGGTTGTAATCTCCTAGGTTGCAACTGCTTCCAAAATTAGGAAGGGAAGAGTGATGGAATTGGAATTGGCAACCTATACTGTCCCTTGCCTTTCCCTCTGAGGTGAGTGAATGAAATGTCAATGTTCCCCTCAGGAAGGACACATCACGAAAATATCCTCTGCCTGGACAGGATGTGGCTGTGAGGAGTCTCACTGAGTGACCCCGCTACGAACTGACAATCACCCAATGACGAGCAGATTGGGCATCTGCCAGAGGCAGAGTTTGAGCAAAAGCAGACAGGAATATCCAATACGTCTTTAACTAGTTACATCGTGTTTCTCGGCCGCGCGCCATTCGCTGGGGTCGGGACTCTATCTTCCCGCCGTTTGTCAACGGGATTTCCCATTGGAGCCACCCCCACACTGCTGGGAAACCCGTGCGCTGCCGGCAGGAGAAGAGAATCCCAACATCCGGAGAATTCCAACCGGAATCTCCAACTCCTGAGGATGGATTCTCAAGTTGCAGTCTGTGCATGGATCGAATCACTGGTGGAGACTGAAAGTGCGAAATTGATTTCAATGCAAATTACAAACCAGGCAGAGGCGGCTCGGTGGTGCAGTGGGTTAGCACTGCTGCCTCACGGCGCCGAGGTCCCAGGTTCGATCCCGGCCCCGGATCACTGTCCGTGTGGAGTTTGCACATTCTCCCCGTTGTTATGGGCCAGGGTTTAGAGAACCCCAAAGTGTATCATGGAGTTCACCTGACCCACAACTTTTAATAGATTGTGGTATGGGGAGCACACGGCCCACTCTACAGGTGTGGGACAGCAGAAATGGAAATGTATTTTTTACAGCAAAACAATGTTTATTCTATGAACTCAAGTTAACCTTTTAAAAATCATACAGTTAACATCTTAGCAACCATCAATTCAAATACAACCCCCAAAGAATACAACACTAAGTAATCCTTTAAGCTTTCCTTTTAACATCCATACGACTTAAAAACAAAACCTTTAACAGAAGCACATCAGGTTAAAGTCACTACTGAAAACATTTATAATTCTGAATTCATCAAATGATCAAGAGATAGTCTTTTGATGGCAGAAAGAACAGCAGTACACCTGCTTGGTCTGGCTTCAGCTCCAACACTGAAAACAAAACTAAAACACGCCCTGCAACCTGCTCAAAAACGAAAGTAAAAAGCTGACAGACAGCCCAGCTCCACCCACTCTCTGACATCACTGCAGTAGTAAACACCCATTTCTTAAAGGTACTCTCACTACAGATATTTATATACACACCCATTTATAAACACCCATTTCTTAAAGGTACTCTCACTACAGATATTTATATACACACCCATTTATAAACACCCATTTCTTAAAGGTACTCTCACATGACACCGTGCCTGCGTGGGTCTTACCCTCACAACCCAAAGATGTGTAGGGTAGGTGGATTGGCCATGCTAAATTGCCCCTTAATTGGAATAAAAAATTAAAAATCAGGCAGTTCCTATAACAGATCCATGAAAAAAGAACAAAGAACAAAGAAAAGTACAGCACAGGAACAGGCCCTTCGGCCCTCCAAGCCCGTGCCGACCATGCTGCCCGTCTAAACTAAAATCTTCTACAATTCCGGGGTCCGTATCCCTCTATTCCCATCCTATTCATGTAAGGGTGACCAGTTGAAAATTCATCCCCTTATAAATTTCAAATTCCTTGCTCCGTTATACTTTCCAAAAGGATAACATTACACACATTACAGGAGAGGATGATCTTTCGTGCTCTTATTAGTTATCACTGCACTTAAAAATGATTAAAGGACATCAATTGCTGCGTTCACAGTCAGTGTTGTGCCAAGAGGTATTCAGGAGCAGTTACAGTGACCTTCCCTCTGACCTTGCCACCCTGCAGTGAGGCACACAGCTTCCATTTGTTGTCTATCCCCAATTTCAAAGCAAAGGTCAGGGACTCAACATGTGGGGAATTGTATGTTTGAGCCAGTGCATGTTACTCCACCACATCATACACCTGTATCCTTTTCAAAAGACGTTCAAGTTGATCATAATTCTCAAAGTTTAATAATATTTGATTCTCCCCAAACGTACTGCTTTCAAAAAAAATGCACAGTGAAAGCTGCTAACATTAGAGAAAATTGTCTGAAATGACTTGAGTCCAACACAAGAGAGATGAATGAACACACATTACTGAGCCTCTTGGATAAGGACTTTGCATATTCATGCTAATTCAAAACCCTAACAACAGGGTGATCAGTCATTCCTCCAAGCCAAGTCACCAGTGTACGATATTGAAACAGAACATAGTCCAAACATCACATTTTCTGGAACCATTTCCTTTTGAAAAGAGTTATGCGGATGGCAAAACTTCCATTTTACAGTGCTGTGAAAAGTATTCATTGCCATAACTTAGTTAGCGTGTTCAGTTTCATTTGAGCTGTTACGTTTTACAGGCAGAAGGAATGGCTCGTGCTTGAAGTCAGCGAATATTGACAGACCCTCTGGGGAAAATCACGTTCAGGGAAATAGGGACATGTTAGGGATTTAAAATGTGACACCTTCACCCAGTAAGTAATTGAGAGAGTATATTAATTATGCTAATAGAATATCATTAAATCATTATGTTAATTAGATACATATTGAATCTGTAAATTAGGTAAATTTGAGGTGACACTCAACAAGTAAAAAAGATCAACTTTATCAAACTTGGAGGGCAATGTGAGTAAGTTAATAGTTCATGTTAATTTAAATTTTGTATCGAGATTCCAAGCATCAGGTGCCCATTGCACTGTAGTGCTAGTAGTTAGGGTAATAAATATAGATACAACACAGTGGACATTTCATTAATGATACCTCAGTGACCATGTGACTAAGAATTTTCATGCCGTGAGGCAGCAGTGCTAACCATTGCGCCACCGTGCTGCCCTTCGCCTCACGTGATCTAATGCGATCTGGATCCCGCCCATTGCTCTGGTTAATCTACATATTGAAATGTTGCAGTCAGCAGCACCTTGATATGCACTCGCCTGAGTTACCCAAGGCACGGGATCTAATCCCCGTGTCTCAGACTCTGAGTGAGCACCGGTTAGCACCACCTCCTTGTGGAATGTGCCTTTGCGAAGAAGGTCTGGAGAGAGATGCAGTGGTATTTGTCAAGGTTCATCCCGAGCAGCTCTGTGACACAGGGCTCTGTGCTCTACGGACTGTTTCCAGGGACACACACCGAGACAAACATCAACTGCTGCTGGAAGGTCATCAACTCGGTGAAAGATGCTCTTTGGTCTGCCCGAAACATGCTGATCTTCCAGTGCAAAGAGCTGTCCTCGACCGAGTGTTGCAGACTGGCATATTCCAAGGTCCAGGACTACGTGCTGAGGGACGCACTCAAGCTTGGGGCAGCTGCCGCCAAGGCGCAATGGGGAAAGACCACTGTGTAAGGTCTTACCAGTAAATGTACACCGAGGGGCGGGTAAACCCCCCTCGGTCTGGGCCACCAACACTCCAATGTATAAAAGAAACATGACAATGTAAATGTTTAAGAAGGAATTGTAACGTAAAGAGCGATATGTGTGTAAAGTTATCAAAATTGAATGGAAGAAAGTCAAGGGAATGTGTAACTCTGATGGAAAGGTACAGTCAAGACAATTCGAAATGTTCTCTAATGTTTATGATAGATTTTATGAATAAAGTGTATTTTTGGAAAAAAAATAATCTCCACAAACAGGGATCAGGTGTACTGACACTGGTTGGGGGGGGGGGGGGGCGCTTAGGACAGGGTGGTACCTTTGCACTCCTGATGCCACCTTGGCAGTGCCACCCTGACACTGCCAGGATGTTCAGGTGGCACTGCCAGGGGTATTGCCAGTGCCTGGGTGGCATTTTGCCCATGCCAGGGATCAAACCTGGGGTGCCCTGCCCTTATTGGGGTGCTCAATGGCCCCCTTATAGGTGAGTTGGGGCATTGGGGGGGTCTCGAGATTGGGGCAAGTGGAGCTCCTTAGTGCAGGAAATGGGACTTAACGGAAATATTTCATTTCCGTTACATCCCGCCCTGGATAAAAGACCACATGGGTAAGGTGCCACATCTGTAGCATTCTACCTCAGGATGATTCACGTCTTCAGAGCAGAAAACATCAGCAGAGGAGGGAGATAACTCAGTGGAAATCATGGTACTGAGTGATTTTAGATAAATCACGCATCACAGCTGATAGAATTCATTTTCACCGGGCAGTACGATGGCGTAGTGGTTAGCACAGCTGCCTCGCCGCGCCGAGGTCCCAGGTTCGATCCCGGCCCCGTGTGGAGTTTGCACAATCTCCCCGTGTCTGCGTGGGACTCACCCCCACAACCCAAAGATGTGCAGAGTAGGTGGATTGGCCCCTCCCCCGTAATTGTCAATGGATGGATTCAAAAATCGAGCTATGTTAATAAGCAATGTCGATTTCAAAGCTGGGGTAATAGCTTTGAGAGTCGAACAGACCTCGAGGAAAATTGGGATTTTCAGAAAGCTAAGTGAAGGCCCAAGGGCAAAGGTACCAGACACCAAAGGTTAAAACAAGCAGGAAAAAAGGAATTAGTCATTCGATGACGCCAAGTCTTGGTTTTAAAACTGTATGGACTTTGGAGGTGGGGAGAAGACAATGTGCTGAGGAACTCCACTGGAGGAGGGGAGTGGTTGACGAAGGTTGATTAAGTCTTGATTTCAACACAGTGAGAGATTCCAGGAAGGAAGGATATCTACACAAGGAATAGTTGGGCCTCAGCAGAAACAGGAGAGGCGAAATGACAAATGGGCGCGATTCTCTGACAGATTTCTAAGTGTGCAATGCAATACAATGTTAATTGGTCCACTTAATGGGGCCCCACAGGTTTCACGCCGCAAATGAAGACCACCCAGTCGATTCACCGGGATCGCGCTCGCCAGCCCCCCGTTAACAAGGTCGAGCAGCACTGAAACACCACTTGCACAGCCGACCCCACTCAGCTCGCAGCCATGGCGCAGAGAAGACCGACCCCAAGGTGTGGAGACGCGGGCCTGGGCAGGCTCCTCGATGCAGTCGAAGCCAGGAGAGATGTCCTGTTCCCCCGAGTGTCCTGGAGGGTGAGCCACAGGGCATCCAGTTCCACCCGGGATGAAATGGCAGCAGCCATCAGCTCAGGAGGCCTGACCAGGAGGATTGGCCTCCAGTGCCGCAAGAAGGTCAACGACATACACCGGACAGCACTTGTCAGTTGACCCCCCCCCCCCCACCACGCGAGCAGCACCCCCCCCAACCCTCCCTTCACCCCCCCTCCCCCCACCACTGTGAACCGCATGTGCACTGGGGCGGCAATCCCAGCACCCCTGGGCTCTTTGCCCGTGAGCAAAGATGGCTGCTCACCTCCTCGGCTCCCCACAGAAGCCCTTCCGCCAGGTTCACGGTTTTCACAAGGTGCACTAATCGGCGCCAGCGTGGGCACTTGCTGGGAAGACCGCGAGGCTGTTGGATATGGGCTGCCTCCCGTTAATTGTTTGGAAATAGGGCCTAACTGGTGATTATTGGTTTCTCACCACGCTACGCCGAGATCCCGATTTTGCCTACGAGAGCGGGCCCGTTGCATCGCAGACGGTTTGGCGCCTGGCGCGGTTCCCATTTTTGGCCTCTCCCGCTATTCACCGGCCTCCTTGCGATGAGGCCAGAGAATCGCGCCCAAAAATTCAATGAGGGACGATAGGAGAGGGAGAAATTCTATACAGGGAGGGGGGAAACAGCAAGTAGGATGAGGTGTTTGAAGTCCAGGAGAATGATCAACAACATCAGTAATATCAGTAAAACCGAGCCAAGGAAGATTGGGAGGGATGTTAAATGGTGAACAAAAATTACTCAAATGGGTTTAACGCCTCAAATTTAATAGCCTTCCTGATATTTTACCACAAGAAGCTACTGCAAGTTTTGAACCCTGAAGTATATGTTTTATAAATCATATTCGCAGTTTATATTTTCGATCTGTGTGACTGGACAAGATGTCACATTTATTTACTAGTTGACGAGGGTGGGGGAGGGGTGGGCAGTTGGGTGTCACTAAACAGTGATCTGGACAACTAACTCTCCAATTTCCCCTCCATAGCCCAATCGTTTGAAACTATCTGCATCACCCTCCAAGGTTAGGTAGCTCAACCAAGACTAGCAGCAGGCGGGAAACAGGACTGTAACCCCCAGGGAAAGGCATCCTTTTTATTGGCCCGGAGACATCCAATTAAAGGAGAGTGGGCAGGCTCTCTAAGCGAGAGAATCAATAAGAGGTCTTCCAACTCGAAAGGAGCGGCAGGCTGGAATGGAAGGCAATAAGAGCGAGGGTGCTTCAAAATGGAGGCACCTTCCGTCCAGCCTTAAATCTTCAATTTAAAAACGGACATGGTAGCCAGGCCACCACGATAGTGGGTGAAACCCTTTTACGGGGTGCCCTGCTGTTGCTGCTGCAACCAGGCTGTCAGGGAAGCCTCGAGGCCTACCTGGGGCCCTGGCCCATAATCTACTACCAGGAGGTAACTCCAGGCAGCTAACCTGGCCCCTGCTGCCTGCATGGCAGACTGGACAAATCCCAGTTGGCCTCATTAGGTGCTTAACAAGCCCTGTCAGCAACCTGCGGTGTGCAGATGGGTAACCCTGCCAATCCCACCGACGAACAAAATTCTACTTTTTAGCTCCTGTCTGCCTCAGTTCCCAGACCCGATGGGAGCTTATAATCCTGGCCCAGCAATCAAATCTGGAATTTCTGGTCCGTGTGACTCAGCTTCACACTGACTTTACCCAACTGAGCCATCAGAAGATGTCGAAGTCATGTCTCATTTACATTCAATGTGTAGTTAATAGGTCAAGATAGAAATATTACAAATGGCTCTGTATAAGCACTGCATTAAAAGGCTACCCCCAAAATAACATTCCTGGCAAATTAGTTACCCATTTATCAAGATCTAAGTGCATCAGATATGCAAGCGGATTGCAATGTTAACCGCCAACCATTCCTGCTGACTGAATCTGTACAGAAACACCTGGCCTGTTTTTGAAAGCAACATTCCAACTTAATCACATTCGAGATCACAAACAATTTAAAAGTGAATTATCAGTGAAATTCAGGAGTGACAGTATTACCCGTGGTAACTTTTTTTCTTTTAAAGGTCCTTCGGCGAATATTTCACTTCACCCCTTCCCTCAAGAGGTTCAGTGACCTTAACAGGTCAGGAAGTTTCCATTTATGATCCCTGACATGTGTCAAGACACCTGGGCCGGAATTCTCTGGCCGTTGGGATTCTTTCTTCCTGCCGGCAGCGCACCCCCACCCATGGGTTTCCTGGCAACACGGGATGGCTTCAATGGGGAACCCCATTGACAAGGGTCGGTAATGCGCGATCAATTACACTCAAGACGAAGTGATTTCGTAACTGAAGGCTTTAATCGACTAGAACTTGTTCCCCCGCAGCTTCGGTTCAGAAAGTGAAGGCTGCTGGGACGGCACTGGTTCTTATACTCCGCCTGTCAGGGCGGAGCTACGTAACAACAGCCAATGATAAACTCATAGGTTTAACCAATGGTCATCAGCCTCTTAGGTACCGCAATACCTGCTAATACCACAGTCGGGAAATTAGAATCCCGCCACCGGCAAAGGACACGCCGCCAAGAAACACGCGGTGGGGGCAACCGCAGAATTCCGCCCACCTGATCCCAGCTGGGATATACACATATACGCGCACACATAAATGTACACACAGATACTGGAAATCAACGCCAAAGAGAATGGCAGAAGCAGAGAAGATCCATGATTTCAAAGGCGATTGAATGGGCGCTCGAACGAAACACATTTGCAGGGCTAAGAGGCTAGAATCGGAGAACGGGACTGAGTGGACTGTGCCGCAGTAGCAATAGACTTGATGGGCTGAATGGCCTCGTTCTGTGCTGTAAATGACTCTGTGAAATTGGCAGCTGTGCCTCTGGATCAGGGACGGCGACAGTAGAGGGGGGTTAGAAACAGCCGAGGCCTATACTCCTTATTGCGATCCAACAACCGTGCTGGCAATGAAGTGGGTGTGGATATTGGGAGAAGACATGTTTGGCTTGGGTCTGAATAGCCTGCTCACTTGGACACATTTCTACTTGACTCCGAATCTTCTTAGAAGGTTGGTGATGAATAAGCCTGTTATATTTCTAGAATTATTATTATTATATCAAGGTGGCTGACATAAAGTAAGCTGCCAAAGTTGTGATGCTACCTGGGATGTCAAGTAGGAAACCACATGCTCACACATCTAGGGCTTGGTGTTTACAATAATTTGGTTGGCGAGTGTCCACACTGGTAGACCTGGGTGGATTGTGTATCTATGCCCAGTGATCAGGAGAGGCTGGCGGATGTGGGCTGGATTCTCCTCTGCCCACCGCAGACGGCGGCTTTCCCAATCGGGCGGAAAATGGGATCTGCGCCTGTTCCGATGCTCTGGTCCCCCTGCTGGCGGCCTCAGTGAGCTTCTAGCCCCGCGTCGCAGCACCATGCAAATCTGTAATCTCATTAATGGGCTGGAGTCCCGAATCTCCACCCCTCACAGCCGGGGGTCACCTGGGTGTGAATTGGTGCGAGTATTTACAAGCGTGGACCAGGCGCCCTGGCCATTGAGGAGGTAAGTAAACTTTGTAAACCGGTCGGGCTTGCTGGGGGTGGGGGGAGTATGGACCCCTGTACAAATGCGTGGACTCAGGGTGTTCTTTGGGGATCGGGGTGCTCTGTCTGAAACCCCCATTGTTGCATAAATTAATTGAAACCCACCCCCGATAGCTGCAACTTGCAGGAGTCCAAGTTGTTCACACTGCTGGCTGCTCTCAGCATCCTGGAAATAGCTCTGATGGTCACTGGTCATGTGGCAGCCCACCCATCTGGACACCCTCATATCCCAGCAGTAACATCAAGGGGACGGGCGTGGCCAAGCTCAATCGCCGACCCACGAGGCCTCGGCACACCTCAGCGCTCTCCTCAGAAAGGCTGCTCCACAGCAGAGGAAGCAGGGGATTGGCAGAGATCACCCCAAACAAAGGACACGTGTACCGTGGCTGCTGGAACCCACCCGGGCACACGGCCCTCTCAGAGTAAAAGCCTCACCAGTGACACTGTCAGATAGCCCGCCCCTGAGGATCACGAGATGTCTCCAAGCTCTGCCTGTCCACCGTGCCCCTGATCCCATCCCGCCTCCGGTGAGGAAATCAGACACAGCTCCCTGTCACAACCTGTGTGTTAAACCCAGGCTCCACATCAGACTGCAGCTAAGGTCCCAGCAAACGCACACATCCCCATCTGGAGGACCTGCCCATGCACCAGCCTCTGAGCATGGGGAAGATTGGCTGCAGAGGATGAACGTCTCCGCCTAACAACCAATTTCCAAACCTGCTGGTCGGTGAGCACAGAGCTCACCCAGAGAGACCCACAGCACAGGGCCCACCCAGAGAGACCCACAGCACAGGCCCCACCCAGTGAGGAGACCCACAGCACAGGGCTCACCCAGTGAGCCCCACAGCACAGGGCCCACCCAGTGAGACCCACAGCACAGGGCCCACCCAGAGAGACCCACAGCACAGAGCTCACCCAGAGAGACCCACAGCACAGGGCCCACCCAGTGAGACCCACAGCACAGGGCTCACCCAGAGAGGAGACCCACAGCACAGAGCTCACCCAGAGAGGAGACCCACAGCACAGGGCCCACCCAGAGAGACCCACAGCACAGGGCCCACCCAGTGAGACCCACAGCACAGAGCTCACCCAGAGAGACCCACAGCACAGGGCCCACCCAGTGAGACCCACAGCACAGGGCCCACCCAGAGAGACCCACAGCACAGGGCCCACCCAGTGAGACCCACAGCACAGGGCTCACCCAGAGAGACCCACAGCACAGGGCTCACCCAGAGAGGAGACCCACAGCACAGGGCCCACCCAGAGAGGAGACCCACAGCACAGGGCCCACCCAGTGAGGAGACCCACAGCACAGGACCCACCAAGTGAGACCCACAGCACAGGGCTCACCCAGAGAGACCCACAGCACAGGACCCACCCAGAGAGACCCACAGCACAGGACCCACCAAGTGAGACCCACAGCACAGGGCTCACCCAGAGAGACCCACAGCACAGGGCCCACCCAGTGAGGAGACCCACAGCACAGGGCCCACCTAGAGAGGAGACCCACAGCACAGGGCCCACCCAGAGAGACCCACAGCACAGGACCCACCCAGTGAGGAGACCCACAGCACAGAGCCTACCCAGTGAGGAGTCCCACAGCACAGGGCCCACCCAGTGAGACCCACAGAACAGAGCTCACCCAGTGAGGAGACCCACAGCACAGGGCCCACCCAGAGAGACCCACAGCACAGGGCCCACCCAGTGAGACCCACAGCACAGGGCCCACCCAGTGAGACCCACAGCACAGGGCCCACCCAGAGAGACCCACAGCACAGGGCCCACCCAGAGAGGAGACCCACAGCACAGGGCCCACCCAGTGAGGAGACCCACAGCACAGAGCCCACCCAGTGAGACCCACAGCACAGGGCCCACCCAGAGAGGAGACCCACAGCACAGGGCCCACCCAGTGAGGAGACCCACAGCACAGGGCTCACCCAGTGACACCCACAGCACAGGGCCGACCCAGTGAGACCCACAGCACAGGCCCCACCCAGTGAGACCCACAGCACAGGGCCCACCCAGTGAGACCCACAGCACAGGGCCCACCCAGTGAGACCCACAGCACAGGCCCCACCCAGTGAGACCCACAGCACTGGGCCCACCCAGTGAGACCCACAGCACAGGGCCCACCCAGTGAGACCCACAGCACAGGCCCCACCCAGTGAGACCCACAGCACGGGGCCCACCCAGTGAGACCCACAGTACAGGGCCCACCCAGAGAGGAGACCCACAGCACAGAGCCCACCCAGTGAGACCCACAGCACGGGGCCCACCCAGTGAGACCCACAGCACAGGGCCCACCCAGTGAGACCCAAAGCACAGGGCCCACCCAGAGAGGAGACCCACAGCACAGGGCCCACCCAGAGAGGAGACCCACAGCACAGGGCCCACCCAGTGAGACCCACAGCACAGGGCCCACCCAGTGAGGAGACCCACAGCACAGGGCCCACCCAGTGAGACCCACAGCACAGGGCCCACCCAGTGAGGAGACCCACAGCACAGGGCCCACCCAGTGAGACCCACAGCACAGGGCCCACCCAGTGAGACCCACAGCACAGGGCTCACCCAGAGAGGAGACCCACAGCACAGGGCCCACCCAGTGAGACCCACAGCACAGAGCCCACCCAGTGAGACCCACAGCACAGGGCTCACCCAGTGAGACCCACAGCACAGGTCCCACCCAGAGAGGAGACCCACAGCACAGGGCCCACCCAGTGAGACCCACAGCACAGAGCTCACTCAGTGAGACCCACAGCACAGAGCTGACCCAGAGAGGAGACCCACAGCACAGGGCCCACCAAGTGAGACCCACAGCACAGGTCCCACCCAGAGAGGAGACCCACAGCACAGGGCCCACCCAGTGAGGAGACCCACAGCACAGGGCCCACCCAGTGAGACCCACAGCACAGAGCTGACCCAGAGAGGAGACCCACAGCACAGGGCCCACCCAGTGAGACCCACAGCACAGAGCTCACCCAGTGAGACCCACAGCACAGGGCCCACCCAGAGAGACCCACAGCACAGGGCCCACCCAGTGAGGAGACCCACAGCACAGGGCCCACCCAGTGAGGAGACCCACAGCACAGGGCCCACCCAGTGAGGAGACCCACAGCACAGGGCCCACCCAGAGAGAACCACAGCACAGGGCCCACCCAGTGAGACCCACAGCACAGGGCCCACCCAGTGAGACCCACAGCACAGGGCCCACCCAGTGAGGAGACCCACAGCACAGGGCCCACCCAGAGAGAACCACAGCACAGGGCCCACCCAGTGAGACCCACAGCACAGGGCCCACCCAGTGAGACCCACAGCACAGGGCCCACCCAGTGAGGAGACCCACAGCACAGGGCCCACCCAGAGAGGAGACCCACAGCACAGGGCCCACCCAGTGAGACCCACAGCACAGGGCCCACCCAGTGAGGAGACCCACAGCACAGGGCCCACCCAGTGAGGAGACCCACAGCACAGGGCCCACCCAGAGAGGAGACCCACAGCACAGGGCCCACCCAGTGAGACCCACAGCACAGGGCCCACCCAGTGAGACCCACAGCACAGGGCCCACCCAGTGAGGAGACCCACAGCACAGGGCCCACCCAGTGAGGAGACCCACAGCACAGGGCCCACCCAGAGAGGAGACCCACAGCACAGGGCCCACCCAGTGAGGAGACCCACAGCACAGGGCCCACCCAGTGAGGAGACCCACAGCACAGGGCCCACCCAGTAAGGAGACCCACAGCACAGGGCGCACCCAGTGAGACCCACAGCACAGAGCCCACCCAGTGAAGAGACCCACAGCACAGGGCCCACCCAGTGAGGAGACACACAGCACATAGCCCACCCAGTGAGGAGACCCACAGCACAGAGCCCACCCAGTGAGACCCACAGCACAGGGCCCACCCAGTGAGGAGACCCACAGCACAGAGCCCACCCAGTGAGACCCACAGCACAGGGCCCACCCAGTGAGGAGACCCACAGCACAGGGCCCACCCAGTGAGACCCACAGCACAGGGCCCACCCAGTGAGACCCACAGCACAGAGCCCACCCAGTGAGACCCACAGCACAGGGCCCACCCAGTGAGGAGACCCACAGCACAGAGCCCACCCAGTGAGACCCACAGCACAGGGCCCACCCAGTGAGGAGACCCACAGCACAGGGCCCACCCAGTGAGACCCACAGCACAGGGCCCACCCAGTGAGACCCACAGCACAGAGCCCACCCAGTGAGACCCACAGCACAGAGCCCACCCAGTGAGACCCACAGCACAGTGCCCACCCAGTGAGGAGACCTACAGCACAGAGCCAATCCAGTGAGACCCACAGCACAGGGCCCACCCAGTGAGACCCACAGCACAGGGCCCACCCAGTGAGGAGACCCACAGCACAGAGCCGACCCAGTGAGACCCACAGCACAGGGCCCACCCAGTGAGACCCACAGAACAGGGCCCACCCAGTGAGACCCACAGCACAGGGCCCACCCAGTGAGACCCACAGCACAGGGCCCACTCAGTGAGGAGACCCACAGCACAGGGCCCACCCAGTGAGGAGACCCACAGCACAGGGCCCACCCAGTGAGACCCACAGCACAGGGCCCACCCAGTGTGGAGACCCACAGCACAGGGCCAACCCAGTGAGACCCACAGCACAGGGCCCACCCAGTGAGGAGACCCACAGCACAGGGCCCACCCAGTGAGGAGACCCACAGAACAGGGCCCACCCAGTGAGGAGACCCACAGCACTAGGCGCACCCAGTGAGACCCACAGCACAGGGCCCACCCAGTGAGGGGACCCACAGCACAGGGCCCACCCAGTGAGAACCACAGCACAGGGCCCACCCAGTGAGACCCACAGCACAGGGCCCAACGAGTGAGGAGACCCACAGCACAGGGCCCACCCAGTGAGGAGACCCACAGCACAGGACCCACCCAGTGAGGAGACACACAGCACAGGGCCCACCCAGAGAGGAGACCCACAGCACAGGGCCCACCCAGTGAGAACCACAGCACAGGGCCCACCCAGTGAGGAGACCCACAGCACAGGACCCACCCAGTGAGGAGACACACAGCACAGGGCCCACCCAGTGAGACCCACAGCACAGGGCCCACCCAGTGAGGAGGCCCACAGCACAGAGGCCACCCAGTGAGACCGACAGCACAGGGCCCACCCAGTGAGGAGACCCACAGCACGGAGCCCACCCAGTGAGACCCACAGCACAGGGCCCACCCAGTGAGGAGACCCATAGCACAGAGCCCACCCAGTGAGGAGACCCACAGCACAGGGCCCACCCAGTGAGACCCACAGCACAGGACCCACCCAGTGAGGAGACCCACAGCACAGGGCCCAACCAGTGTGGAGACCCACAGCACAGGGCCCACCCAGTGAGGAGACCCACAGCACAGGGCCCACCCAGTGAGGAGACCCACAGCACTGGGCCCACCCAGTGTGGAGACCCACAGCACAGGGCCCACCCAGTGAGACCCACAGCACAGGGCCTACCCAGTGAGGAGACCCACAGCACAGAGCTCACCCAGTGAGACCCACAGCACAGGGCCCACCCAGTGAGACCCAAAGCACAGGGCCCACCCAGTGAGACCCACAGCTCAGAGCCCACCCAGAGAGGAGATCCACAGCACAGGGCCCACCCAGTGAGACCCACAGCACAGGGCCCACCCAGTGAGACCCACAGCACAGGGCTCACCCAGAGAGGAGACTCACAGCACAGGGCCCACCCAGAGAGACCCACAGCACAGGGCCCACCCAGTGAGACCCACAGCACAGGGCCCACCCAGTAAGGAGACCCACAGCACAGGGCCCACCCAGTGAGACCCACAGCACAGGACCCACCCAGAGAGACCCCCAGCACAGGGCCCACCCAGTGAGAACCACAGCACAGGGCCCACCCTGTGAGGAGACCCACAGCACAGGGCCCACCCAGTGAGGAGACCCACAGCACGGGGCCCACCCAGTGAGACCCACAGCACAGGGCTCACCCAGTGAGGAGACCCACAGCACAGAGCCCACCCAGTGAGACCCACAGCACAGGGCCCACCCAGTGAGAACCACAGCACAGGGCCCACCCAGTGAGAGGACCCACAGCACAGGGCCCACCCAGTGAGGAGACCCACAGCACAGGGGCCACCCAGTGAGGAGACCCACAGCACAGAGCTCACCCAGAGAGACCCACAGCACAGGGGCCACCCAGTGAGGAGACCCACAGCACAGGGCCCACCCAATGAGGCCCACAGCACAGGGCCCACCCAGTGAGGCCCACAGCACAGGACCCTCCCAGTGATACCCACAGCACAGAGCTCACCCAGTGAGACCCACAGCACAGGGACCACCCAGAGAGACCCACAGCACAGGGCCCACCCAGTGAGGAGACCCACAGCACAGGGCCCACCCAGTGAGGAGACCCACAGCACAGGGCCCACCCAGTGACGAGACCCACTGCACAGGGCCCACCCAGTGAGGAGACCCACAGCACAGGGCCCACCCAGTGAGGAGACCCACAGCACAGGGCCCACCCAGTGAGGAGACCCACAGCACAGGGCCCACCCAGTGAGGAGACCCACAGCACAGGGCCCACCCAGTGAGACCCACAGCAAAGGGCCCACCCAGTGAGGAGACACACAGTACCGGGCTCACCCAGAGAGGAGACCCACAGCACAGGGCCCACCCAGTGAGACCCACAGCACAGGGCTCACCCAGTGAGACCCACAGCACAGGGCCCACCCAGTGAGACACACAGCACAGGGCCCACCCAGAGAGGAGACCCACAGCACAGGGCTCACCCAGTGAGACCCACAGCACAGGGCTCACCCAGTGAGACCCACAGCACAGGGCCCACCCAGTGAGACACACAGCACAGGGCCCACCCAGAGAGGAGACCCACAGCACAGAGGCCACCCAGTGAGGAGACCCACAGCACAGGGCGCACCTAGTGAGGAGACCCACAGCACAGGGCCCACCCAGTGAGGAGACCCACAGCACACGGCTCACCCAGAGAGACCCACAGCACAGGGCCCACCCAGAGAGACCCACAGCACAGGACCCACCCAGTGAGACCCACAGCACAGGGCCCACCCAGTGAGACCCACAGCTCAGAGCCCACCCAGAGACGAGACCCACAGCACAGGGCCCACCCAGTGAGGCCCACAGCACAGGGCCCACCCAGTGAGACCCACAGCACAGAGCCCACCCAGTGAGGAGACCCACAGCACAGGGCCCACCCTGTGAGACCCACAGCACAGAGCTCACCCAGTGAGGAGACACACAGCACAGGGCCCACCCAGAGAGACCCACAGCACAGGGCCCACCCAGTGAGGAGACCCACAGCACAGGACCCACCCAGTGAGGAGACCCACAGCACAGGGCCCACCCAGTGAGGAGACCCACAGCACAGGGCGCACCTAGTGAGGAGACCCACAGCACAGGGCCCACCCAGTGAGGAGACCCACAGCACACGGCTCACCCAGAGAGACCCACAGCACAGGGCCCACCCAGTGAGGAGACCCACAGCACAGGACCCACCCAGTGAGGAGACCCACAGCACAGGGCCCACCCAGAGAGACCCACAGCACAGGGCCCACCCAGTGAGGAGACCCACAGCACCGAGCCCACCCAGTGAGACTCACAGCACAGGGCCCACCCAGTGAGGAGACCCACAGCACAGGGCCCACCCAGTGAGACCCACAGCACAGGGCCCACCCAGTGAGACCCACAGCACAGGGCCCACCCAGTGAGACCCACAGCACAGGGCCCACCCAGTGAGACCCACAGCACAGGGCCCACCCAGTGAGACCCACAGCACAGGGCCCACCCAGTGAGGAGACCCACAGCACAGGGCCCACCCAGTGAGGAGACCCACAGCACAGAGCCCACCCAGTGAGACCCACAGCACAGGGCCCACCCAGTGAGGAGACCCACAGCACAGAGCCCACCCAGTGAGGAGACCCACAGCACAGGGCCCAACCAGTGTGGAGACCCGCAGCACAGGGCCCAACGAGTGAGGCGACCCACAGCACAGGGCCCACCCAATGAGGAGACCCACAGCACAGGGCCCACCCAATGAGGAGACCCACAGCACAGGACCCACCCAGTGAGGAGACACACAGCACAGGGCCCACCCAGAGAGGAGACCCACAGCACAGGGCCCATCCAGTGAGAACCACAGCACAGGGCCCACCCAGTGAGGAGACCCACAGCACAGGACCCACCCAGTGAGGAGACACACAGCACAGGGCCCACCCAGTGAGACCCACAGCACAGGGCCCACCCAGTGAGGAGGCCCACAGCACAGAGGCCACCCAGTGAGACCGACAGCACAGGGCCCACCCAGTGAGGAGACCCACAGCACAGGGCCCACCCAGTGAGGAGACCCACAGCACAGGGCGCACCTAGTGAGGAGACCCACAGCACAGGGCCCACCCAGTGAGGAGACCCACAGCACAGAGCCCACCCAGTGAGACCGACAGCACAGGGCCCACCCAGTGAGGAGACCCACAGCACAGGGCCCACCCAGTGAGGAGACCCACAGCACAGGGCCCACCCAGTGAGACCCACAGCACAGGGCCCACCCAGTGAGACCCACAGCACTGGGCTCACCCAGAGAGACCCACAGCACAGGGCCCACCCAGTGAGGAGACCCACAGCACAGGACCCACCCAGTGAGGAGACCCACAGCACAGAGCTCACCCAGTGAGGAGACGCACAGCACAGGGCCCACCCAGTGAGGAGACCCACAGCACAGGGCCCACCCAGTGAGGAGACCCACAGCACAGGACCCACCCAGTGAGGAGACCCACAGCACAGAGCTCACCCAGTGAGGAGACCCACAGCACAGGGCCCACCCAGTGAGGAGACCCACAGCACAGAGCCCACCCAGTGAGATTCACAGCACAGGGCCCACCCAGTGAGGAGACCCACAGCACAGGGCCCACCCAGTGGGACCCACAGCACAGAGCCCACCCAGTGAGACCCACAGCACAGGGCCCACCCAGTGAGACCCACAGCACAGGGCCCACCCAGAGAGACCCACAGCACAGGGCCCGCCCAGAGCGGAGACCCACAGCACAGGGCCCACCCAGAGAGACCCACAGCACAGGGCCCACCCAGTGAGACCCACAGCACAGGGCCCACCCAGTAAGGAGACCCACAGCACAGGGCCCACCCAGTGAGACCCACAGCACAGGCCCCACCCAGAGAGACCCCCAGCACAGGGCCCACCCAGTGAGAACCACAGCACAGGGCCCACCCAGTGAGGAGACCCACAGCACAGGGCCCACCCAGTGAGGAGACCCACAGCACGGGGCCCACCCAGTGAGGAGACCCACAGCACAGGGGCCACCCAGTGAGGAGACCCACAGCACAGAGCTCACCCAGAGAGACCCACAGCACAGGGGCCACCCAGTGAGGAGACCCACAGCACAGGGCCCACCCAGTGAGGCCCACAGCACAGGGCCCACCCAGTGAGGCCCACAGCACAGGGCCCTCCCAGTGAGACCCACAGCACAGAGCTCACCCAGTGAGACCCACAGCACAGGGACCACCCAGAGAGACCCACAGCACAGGGCCGACCCAGTGAGGAGACCCACAGCACAGGGCCCACCCAGTGAGGAGACCCACAGCACAGGGCCCACCCAGTGACGAGACCCACTGCACAGGGCCCACCCAGTGAGGAGACCCACAGCACAGGGCCCACCCAGTGAGGAGACCCACAGCACAGGGCCCACCCAGTGAGGAGGCCCACAGCACAGGGCCCACCCAGTGAGGAGACCCACAGCACAGGGCCCACACAGTGAGGAGACCCACAGTACAGGGCTCACCCAGAGAGGAGACCCACAGCACAGGGCCCACCCAGTGAGACCCACAGCACAGGGCTCACCCAGTGAGACCCACAGCACAGGGCTCACCCAGTGAGACCCACAGCACAGGGCCCACCCAGAGAGGAGACCCACAGCACAGGACCCACCCAGTGAGGAGACCCACAGCACAGGGCCCACCCAGTGACGAGACCCACAGCACAGAGCTCACCCAGAGAGACCCACAGTACAGGGCCCACCCAGTGACGAGACCCACAGCACAGAGCCCACCCAGAGAGGAGACCCACAGCACAGGGCCCACCCAGTGAGGCCCACAGCACAGGGCCCACCCAGTGAGACCCACAGCACAGAGCCCACCCAGTGAGGAGACCCACAGCACAGGGCCCACCCTGTGAGACCCACAGCACAGAGCTCACCCAGTGAGGAGACACACAGCACAGGGCCCACCCAGTGAGACCCACAGCACAGGGCCCACCCAGTGAGGAGACCCACAGCACAGGGCCCACCCAGTGAGGAGACCCACAGCACAGGGCCCACCCAGTGAGGAGACCCACAGCACAGGGCGCACCTAGTGAGGAGACCCACAGCACAGGGCCCACCCAGTGAGGAGACCGACAGCACACGGCTCACCCAGAGAGACCCACAGCACAGGGCCCACCCAGTGAGGAGACCCACAGCACAGGACCCACCCAGTGAGGAGACCCACAGCACAGGGCCCACCCAGAGAGACCCACAGCACAGGACCCACCCAGTGAGGAGACCCACAGCACACGGCTCACCCAGTGAGACACACAGCACAGGGCCCACCCAGTGAGGAGACCCACAGCACAGGGCCCACCCAGTGAGACTCACAGCACAGGGCCCACCCACTGAGGAGACCCACAGCACAGGGCCCACCCAGTGAGACCCACAGCACAGGGCCCACCCAGTGAGACCCACAGCACAGGGCCCACCCAGTGAGACCCACAGCACAGGGCCCACCCAGTGAGACCCACAGCACAGGGCCCACCCAGTGAGACCCACAGCACAGGGCCCACCCAGTGAGACCCACAGCACAGGGCCCACCCAGTGAGACCCACAGCACAGGGCCCACCCAGTGAGACCCACAGCACAGGGCCCACCCAGTGAGACCCACAGCACAGGGCCCACCCAGTGAGGAGACCCACAGCACAGGGCCCACCCAGTGAGGAGACCCACAGCACAGAGCCCACCCAGTGAGACCCACAGCACAGGGCCCAACCAGTGTGGAGACCCACAGCACAGGGCCCAACGAGTGAGGAGACCCACAGCACAGGGCCCACCCAATGAGGAGACCCACAGCACAGGGCCCACCCAGTGAGGAGACCCACAGCACAGGACCCACCCAGTGAGGAGACACACAGCACAGGGCCCACCCAGTGAGACCCACAGCACAGGGCCCACCCAGTGAGGAGGCCCACAGCACAGAGGCCACCCAGTGAGACCGACAGCACAGGGCCCACCCAGTGAGGAGACCCACAGCACAGGACCCACCCAGTGAGGAGACCCACAGCACAGAGCTCACCCAGTGAGGAGACACACAGCACAGGGCCCACCCAGAGAGACCCACAGCACAGGACCCACCCAGTGAGGAGACCCATAGCACAGGGCGCACCTAGTGAGGAGACCCACAGCACAGAGGCCACCCAGTGAGACCGACAGCACAGGGCCCACCCAGTGAGGAGACCCACAGCACAGGGCCCACCCAGTGAGGAGACCCACAGCACACGGCTCACCCAGAGAGACCCACAGCACAGGGCCCACCCAGTGAGGAGACCCACAGCACAGGACCCACCCAGTGAGGAGACCCACAGCACAGAGCTCACCCAGTGAGGAGACACACAGCACAGGGCCCACCCAGTGAGGAGACCCACAGCACAGAGCTCACCCAGTGAGGAGACACACAGCACAGGGCCCATCCAGTGAGGAGACCCACAGCACACGGCTCACCCAGAGAGGAGACCCACAGCACACGGCTCACCCAGAGAGACCCACAGCACAGGGCCCACCCAGTGAGGAGACCCACAGCACACGGCTCACCCAGAGAGACCCACAGCACAGGGCCCACCCAGTGAGACACACAGCACAGGGCCCACCCAGTGAGGAGACCCACAGCACAGGACCCACCCAGTGAGACACACAGCACAGGGCCCACCCAGTGAGGAGACACACAGCACAGGGCCCACCCAGTGAGGAGACACACAGCACAGGACCCACCCAGTGAGGAGACACACAGCACAGGGCCCACCCAGAGAGACCCACAGCACAGGGCCCACCCAGTGAGACACACAGCACAGGACCCACCCAGTGAGGAGACCCACAGCACAGAGCTCACCCAGTGAGGAGACACACAGCACAGGGCCCACCCAGAGAGACCCACAGCACAGGGCCCACCCAGTGAGGAGACCCACAGCACACGGCTCACCCAGAGAGACCCACAGCACAGGGCCCACCCAGTGAGACACACAGCACAGGGCCCACCCAGTGAGGAGACCCACAGCACAGAGCCCACCCAGTGAGATTCACAGCACAGGGCCCACCCAGTGAGGAAACCCACAGCACAGGGCCCACCCAGTGAGACCCACAGCACAGGGCCCACCCAGTGAGACCCACAGCACAGGCCCACCCAGTGAGACCCACAGCACAGGACCCACCCAGTGAGGAGACCCACAGCACAGGGCCCACCCAGTGAGGCGACCCACAGCACAGGGCCCACCCAGTGAGACCCACAGCACAGGACCCACTCAGTGAGGAGACCCACAGCACAGGGCCCACCCAGTGAGGCGACCCACAGCACAGGGCCCACCCAGTGAGGAGACCCACAGCACTGGGCCCACCCAGTGTGGAGACCCACAGCACAGGGCCCACCCAGTGAGACCCACAGCACAGGGCCCACCCAGTGAGGAGACCCACAGCACAGAGCTCACCCAGTGAGACCCACAGCACAGGGCCCACCCAGTGAGACCCAAAGCACAGGGCCCACCCAGTGAGACCCACAGCTCAGAGCCCACCCAGAGAGGAGATCAACAGCACAGGGCCCACCCAGTGAGACCCACAGCACAGGGCCCACCCAGTGAGGAGACCCACAGCACAGGGCCCACCCAGTGAGGAGACCCACAGCACAGGGCCCACCCAGTGAGGAGACCCACAGCACAGGGCCCACCCAGTGAGACCCACAGCACAGGGCCCACCCAGAGAGACCCACAGCACAGGGCCCACCCAGTGAGACCCACAGTACAGGGTCCACCCAGAGAGACCCACAGCACAGGGCCCACCCAGTGAGACCCACACCACAGGGCCCACCCAGTAAGGAGACCCACAGCACAGGGCCCACCCAGTGAGACCCACAGCACAGGCCCCACCCAGAGAGACCCACAGCACAGGGCCCACCCAGTGAGAACCACAGCACAGGGCCCACCCAGTGAGGAGACCCACAGCACAGGGCCCACCCAGTGAGGAGACCCACAGCACAGGGCCCACCCAGTGAGGAGACCCACAGCACAGGGCCCACCCAGTGAGGAGACCCACAGCACAGGGGCCACCCAGTGAGGAGACCCACAGCACAGAGCTCACCCAGAGAGACCCACAGCACAGGGGCCACCCAGTGAGGAGACCCACAGCACAGGGCCCACCCAGTGAGACCCACAGCTCAGAGCCCACCCAGAGAGGAGACCCACAGCACAGGGCCCACCCAGTGAGGCCCACAGCACAGGGCCCACCCAGTGAGACCCACAGCACAGAGCTCACCCAGAGAGGAGACCCACAGCACAGGGCCCTCCCAGTGAGACCCACAGCACAGAGCTCACCCAGTGAGACCCACAGCACAGGGACCACCCAGAGAGACCCACAGCACAGGGCCCACCCAGTGAGGAGACCCACAGCACAGGGCCCACCCAGTGAGGAGACCCACAGCACAGGGCCCACCCAGTGAGGAGACCCACAGCACAGGGCCCGCCCAGCGAGGAGACCCAGAGCACAGGACCCACCCAGTGAGGAGACCCACAGCACAGGGTCCAGCCAGTGTGGAGACCCACAGCACCGGGCCCAGCCAGTGAGACCCACAGCACAGGGCCCACCCAGTGAGACCCACAGCACAGGGCCCACCCAGTGAGGAGACCCACAGCACAGGGCCCACCCAGTGAGATCCACAGCACAGGGCCCACCTAGAGAGGAGACCCACAGCACTAGGCCCACCCAGTGAGACCCACAGCACAGGGCCCACCCAGTGAGACCCACAGCACAGGGTCCACCCAGTGAGAACCACAGCACAGGGCCCACCCAGTGAGACCCACAGCACAGGGCCCACCCAGTGAGACCCACAGCACAGGGCCCACCTAGAGAGGAGACCCACAGCACTAGGCCCACCCAGTGAGACCCACAGCACAGGGCCCACCCAGTGAGACCCACAGCACAGGGTCCACCCAGTGAGAACCACAGCACAGGGCCCACCCAGTGAGACCCACAGCACAGGGCCCACCCAGTGAGACCCACAGCACAGGGCCCACCCAGTGAGACCCACAGCACAGGGGCCACCCAGTGAGGAGACCCACAGCACAGGGCCCACCCAGTGAGACCCACAGCACAGTGCCCACTCAGTGAGACACACAGCACAGGGCCCACCCAGTGAGGAGACCCACAGCACAGGGCCCACCCAGTGAGGAGACCCACAGCACAGGGCCCACCCAGTGAGACACACAGCACAGGGCCACCCAGTGAGGAGACCCACAGCACAGGGCCACCCAGTGAGGAGACCCACAGCACAGGGCTCACCCAGTGAGGAGACGCACAGCACAGGGCCCACCCAGTGAGACCCACAGCACAGGGCCACCCAGTGAGGAGACCCACAGCACAGGGCCCACCCAGTGAGGAGACGCACAGCACAGGGCTCACCCAGTGAGACCCACAGCACAGGGCTCACCCAGTGAGGAGACCCACAGCACAGGGCCACCCAGTGAGGAGACCCACAGCACAGGGCTCACCCAGTGAGACCCACAGCACAGGGCTCACCCAGTGAGGAGACCCACAGCACAGGGCTCACCCAGTGAGGAGACCCACAGCACAGGGCCCACCCAGTGAGACCCACAGCACAGGACCCACCCAGTGAGGAGACCCACAGCACAGGGCCCACCCAGTGAGACCCACAGCACAGGGCCCACCCAGTGAGGAGACCCACAGCACAGGGCTCACCCTGTGAGACCCACAGCACAGGGCCCACCCAGTGAGACCCACAGCACAGGGCCCACCCAGTGAGGAGACCCACAGCACAGGGCCCACCCAGTGAGGAGACCCACAACACAGGGCCCACCCAGTGAGACCCACAGCACAGGGCCCACCCAGTGAGGAGACCCTCAGCACAGGGCCCACCCAGTGAGACACACAGCACAGGGCCCACCCAGTGAGACCCACAGCACAGGGCCCACCCAGTGAGACCCACAGCACAGGGCCCACCCAGTGAGGAGACCCACAGCACAGGGCTCACCCAGTGAGAACCACAGCACAGAGCCCACCCAGTGAGGAGACCCACAGCACAGGGCCAACCCAGTGAGGAGACCCACAGCACAGGACCCACCCAGTGAGGAGACACACAGCACATGGCCCACCCAGTGAGACCCACAGCACAGGGCTCACCCAGTGAGAACCACAGCACAGAGCCCACCCAGTGAGGAGACCCACAGCACAGGGCCCACCCAGTGAGGAGACCCACAGCACAGGGCCCACCCAATGAGGAGACCCACAGCACAGGGCCCACCCAGTGAGGAGACCCACAGCACAGGGCCCACCCAGAGAGGAGACCCACAGCACATGGCCCACCCAGTGAGACCCACAGCACAGGGCCCACCCAGGGAGACCGACAGCACAGGGCCCACCCAGTGAGAACCACAGCACAGGGCCCACCCAGTGAGGAGACCCACAGCACAGGACTCACCCAGTGAGGAGACACACAGCACAGGGCCCACCCACTGAGACCCACAGCACAGGGCCCACCCAGTGAGACCCACAGCACAGGGCCCACCCAGTGAGGAGACCCACAGCACAGGGCCCACCCAGTGAGGAGACCCTCAGCACAGGGCCCACCCAGTGAGGAGACCCACAGCACAGGGCCCACCCAGTGAGGAGACCCACAGCACAGGGCCCACCCAGTGAGATCCATAGCACAGGGCCCACCCAGAGAGGAGACCCACAGCACTAGGCCCACCCAGTGAGACCCACAGCACTAGGCCCACCCAGTGAGACCCACAGCACAGGGCCCACCCAGTGAGGAGACCCACACCACAGGGCCCACCCAGTGAGACCCACAGCACAGAGTTCACCCAGTGAGGAGACCCACAGCACAGGGCCCCCCCAGTAAGACCCACAGCACACGGCCCACCCAGTGAGGAGACCCACAGCACAGGGCTCACCCAGTGAGACCCACCGCACAGGGCCCACCCAGTGAGACCCACAGCACAGGGCCCACCCAGTGAGGAGACCCACAGCACAGGGCCCACCCAGAGAGACCCACAGCACAGGGCCCACCCAGTGAGACCCACAGCACAGAGCCCACCCAGTGAGACCCACAGCACAGGGCCCACCCAGAGAGACCCACAGCACAGGGCCCACCCAGTGAGACCCACAGCACAGGGCTCACCCAGAAAGGAGACCCACAGCACAGGGCCCACCCAGTGAGACCCACAGCACAGGGCCCACCCAGTGAGGAGACCCACAGCACAGAGCCGACCCAGTGAGACCCACAGCACAGGGCCCACCCAGTGAGACCCACAGAACAGGGCCCACCCAGTGAGACCCACAGCAAAGGGCCCACTCAGTGAGGAGACCCACAGCACAGGGCCCACCCAGTGAGGAGACCCACAGCACAGGGCCCGCCCAGCGAGGAGACGCACAGCACAGGGCCCACCCAGTGAGACCCACAGCACAGGGCCCACCCAGTGAGACCCACAGCACAGGGCCCACCCAGTGAGGAGACCCACAGCACAGGGCCCACCCAGTGAGGAGACCCACAGCACAGGGCCCACCCAGTGAGGAGACCCACAGCACAGGGTCCACCCAGTGTGGAGACCCACAGCACAGGGCCCACCCAGTGAGACCCACAGCACAGAGCCCACCCAGTGTGGAGACCCACAGCACAGGGCCCACCCAGTGAGACCCACAGCACAGGGCCAACCCAGTGTGGAGACCCACAGCACAGGGCCCACCCAGTGAGACCCACAGCACAGGGCCCACCCAGTGAGGAGACCCACAGCACAGGGCCCACCCAGTGAGGAGACCCACAGAACAGGGCCCACCCAGTGAGGAGACCCACAGCGCTAGGCCCACCCAGTCAAACCCACAGCACAGGGCCCACCCAGTGAGAACCACAGCACAGAGCCCACCCAGTGAGGGGACCCACAGCACAGGGCCCACCCAGTGAGAACCACAGCACAGGGCCCACCCAGTGAGACCCACAGCACAGGGCCCAACGAGTGAGGAGACCCACAGCACAGGGCCCACCCAGTGAGGAGACACACAGCACAGGGCCCACCCAGAGAGAACCACAGCACAGGGCCCACCCAGAGAGACCCACAGCACAGGGCCCACCCAGTGAGGCCCACATCACAGGGCCCACCCAGTGAGGAGACACACAGCACAGGGCCCACCCAGTGAGGAGACCCACAGCACAGGACCCACCCAGTGAGGAGACACACAGCACAGGGCCCACCCAGTGAGACCCACAGCACAGGGCCCACCCAGTGAGGAGGCCCACAGCACAGAGGCCACCCAGTGAGACCGACAGCACAGGGCCCACCCAGTGAGGAGACCCACAGCACAGAGCCCACCCAGTGAGACCCACAGCACAGGACCCACCCAGTGAGGAGACCCACAGCACAGGGCCCACCCAGTGAGGAGACCCACAGCACAGGGCCCACCCAGTGAGGAGACCCACAGCACTGGGCCCACCCAGTGAGGAGACCCACAGCACAGGGCCCACCCAGTGAGACCCACAGCACAGGGCCCACCCAGTGAGACCCACAGCACAGGGCCCACCCAGTGAGGAGACCCACAGCACAGAGCTCACCCAGTGAGACCCACAGCACAGGGCTCACCCAGTGAGACCCAAAGCACAGGGCTCACCCAGAGAGGAGATCCACAGCACAGGGCCCACCCAGTGAGACCCACAGCACAGGGCTCACCCAGAGAGGAGACTCACAGCACAGGGCCCACCCAGCGAGAACTACAGCACAGAGCTCACCCAGTGAGACCCACAGCACAGGGCCCACCCAGAGAGACCCACAGCACAGGGCCCACCCAGTGAGACCCACAGTACAGGGCCCACCCAGTGAGACCCACAGCACAGGGCCCGCCCAGAGCGGAGACCCACAGCACAGGGCCCACCCAGAGAGACCCACAGCACAGGGCCCACCCAGTGAGACCCACAGCACAGGGCCCACCCAGTAAGGAGACCCACAGCACAGGGCCCACCCAGTGAGACCCACAGCACAGGCCCCACCCAGAGAGACCCACAGCACAGGGCCCACCCAGTGAGAACCACAGCACAGGGCCCACCCAGTGAGACCCACAGCTCAGAGCCCACCCAGAGAGGAGACCCACAGCACAGGGCCCACCCAGTGAGGCCCACAGCACAGGGCCCACCCAGTGAGACCCACAGCACAGAGCTCACCCAGAGAGGAGACCCACAGCACAGGGCCGTCCCTGTGAGACCCGCAGCACAGAGCTCACCCAGTGAGACCCACAGCACAGGGACCACCCAGAGAGACCCACAGCACAGGGCCCACCCAGTGAGGAGACCCACAGCACAGGGCCCACCCAGTGAGGAGACCCACAGCACAGGGCCCACCCAGTGAGGAGACCCACAGCACAGGGCCCACCCAGTGAGGAGACCCACAGCACAGGGCCCACCCAGTGAGGAGACCCACAGCACAGAGCCCACCCAGTGAGACCCACAGCACAGGGCCCACCCAGTGTGGAGACCAAAAGCACAGGGCCCACCCAGTGAGGAGACCCACAGCACAGAGCCCACCCAGTGAGACCCACAGCACAGGGCCCACCCAGTGTGGAGACCCACAGCACAGGGCCCACCCAGTGAGGAGACCCACAGCACAGAGCCCACCCAGTGAGACCCACAGCACAGGGCTCACCCAGTGAGACCCACAGCACAGGGCCCACACAGTGAGGAGACCCACAGTACAGGGCTCACCCAGAGAGGAGACCCACAGCACAGGGCCCACCCAGTGAGACCCACAGCACAGGGCTCACCCAGTGAGACCCACTGCACAGGGCCCACCCAGTGAGACACACAGCACAGGGCCCACCCAGAGAGGAGACCCACAGCACAGGGCCCACCCAGTGAGGAGACCCACAGCACAGGGCCCACCCAGTGACGAGACCCACAGCACAGAGCTCACCCAGAGAGACCCACAGCACAGGACCCACCCAGTGAGACCCACAGCACAGGGCCCACCCAGTGAGACCCACAGCTCAGAGCCCACCCAGAGAGGAGACCCACAGCACAGGGCCCACCCAGTGAGGCCCACAGCACAGGGCCCACCCAGTGAGACCCACAGCACAGAGCCCACCCAGTGAGGAGACCCACAGCACAGGGCCCACCCAGTGAGACCCACAGCACAGGGCTCACCCAGAGAGGAGACTCACAGCACAGGGCCCACCCAGCGAGAACTATAGCACAGAGCTCACCCAGTGAGACCCACAGCACAGGGCCCACCCAGAGAGACCCACAGCACAGGGCCCACCCAGTGAGACCCACAGTACAGGGCCCGCCCAGAGCGGAGACCCACAGCACAGGGCCCACCCAGAGAGACCCACAGCACAGGGCCCACCCAGAGAGACCCACAGCACAGGGCCCACCCAGCGAGAACCACAGCACAGGGCCCACCCAGAGAGACCCACAGCACAGGGCCCACCCAGCGAGAACCACAGCACAGGGCCCACCCAGTGAGGAGACCCACAGCTCAGAGCCCACCCAGAGAGGAGACCCACAGCACAGGGCCCACCCAGTGAGGCCCACAGCACAGGGCCCACCCAGTGAGACCCACAGCACAGAGCTCACCCAGAGAGGAGACCCACAGCACAGGGCCCTCCCAGTGAGACCCGCAGCACAGAGCTCACCCAGTGAGACCCACAGCACAGGGACCACCCAGAGAGACCCACAGCACAGGGCCCACCCAGTGAGGAGACCCACAGCACAGGGCCCACCCAGTGAGGAGACCCACAGCACAGGGCCCACCCAGTGAGGAGACCCACAGCACAGGGCCCACCCAGTGAGGAGACCCACAGCACAGAGCCCACCCAGTGAGACCCACAGCACAGGGCCCACCCAGTGTGGAGACCCACAGCACAGGGCCCACCCAGTGAGGAGACCCACAGCACAGAGTCCACCCAGTGAGACCCACAGCACAGGGCTCACCCAGTGAGACCCACAGCACAGGGCCCACACAGTGAGGAGACCCACAGTACAGGGCTCACCCAGAGAGGAGACCCACAGCACAGGGCCCACCCAGTGAGACCCACAGCACAGGGCTCACCCAGTGAGACCCACAGCACAGGGCCCACCCAGAGAGGAGACCCACAGCACAAGGCCCACCCAGTGAGGAGACCCACAGCACAGGGCCCACCAAGTGACGAGACCCACAGCTCAGAGCCCACCCAGAGAGGAGACCCACAGCACAGGGCCCACCCAGTGAGGCCCACAGCACAGGGCCCACCCAGTGAGACCCACAGCACAGAGCCCACGCAGTGAGGAGACCCGCAGCTCAGGGCCCACCCAGTGAGACCCACAGCACAGAGCCCACCCAGTGAGGAGACCCACAGCACAGGGCCCACCCAGTGAGGAGACCCACAGCACAGGGCCCACCCAGTGAGACCCACAGCACAGGGCCCACCCCGTGAGGAGACCCACAGCACAGAGCCCACCCAGTGAGACCCACAGCACAGGGCTCACCCAGTGAGGAGACCCACAGCACAGAGCCCACCCAGTGAGGAGGCCCACAGCACAGAGGCCACCCAGTGAGACCGACAGCACAGGGCCGACCCAGTGAGGAGACCCACAGCACAGGGCGCACCCAGTGAGACCCACAGCACAGGGCCCACCCAGTGAGGAGACCCACAGCACAGGGCCCACCCAGTGAGGAGACCCACAGCACACGGCTCACCCAGAGAGACCCACAGCACAGGGCCCACCCAGTGAGGAGACCCACAGCACAGGACCCACCCAGTGAGGAGACCCACAGCACAGAGCTCACCCAGTGAGGAGACACACAGCACAGGGCCCAGCCAGAGAGACCCACAGCACAGGGCCCACCCAGTGAGGAGACCCACAGCACACGGCTCACCCAGAGAGACCCACAGCACAGGGCCCACCCAGTGAGACCCACAGTACAGGGCCCACCCAGTGAGACCCACAGCACAGGGCCCACCCAGTGAGACCCACAGCACAGGGCCCACCCAGTGAGACTCACAGCACAGGGCCCACCCAGTGAGGAGACCCACAGCACAGAGCCCACCCAGTGAGACCCACAGCACAGGGCCCACCCAGTGAGGAGACCCACAGCACAGAGCTCACCCAGTGAGGAGACCCACAGCACAGGGCCCACCCAGTGAGACCCACAGCACAGGACCCACCCAGTGAGGAGACCCACAGCACAGGGCCCAACCAGTGTGGAGACCCACAGCACAGGGCCCACCCAGTGAGGAGACCCACAGCACTGGGCCCACCCAGTGTGGAGACCCACAGCACAGGGCCCACCCAGTGAGACCCACAGCACAGGGCCCACCCAGTGAGGAGACCCACAGCACAGAGCTCACCCAGTGAGACCCACAGCACAGGGCCCACCCAGTGAGACCCAAAGCACAGGGCCCACCCAGTGAGACCCAGAGCTCAGAGCCCACCCAGAGAGGAGATCCACAGCACAGGGCCCACCCAGTGAGACCCACAGCACAGGGCCCACCCAGTGAGGAGACCCACAGCACAGGGCCCACCCAGTGAGGAGACCCACAGCACAGGGCCCACCCAGTGAGACCCACAGCACAGGGCTCACCCAGAGAGGAGACTCACAGCACAGGGCCCACCCAGTGAGAACTACAGCACAGAGCTCACCCAGTGAGACCCACAGCACAGGTCCCACCCAGTGAGACCCACAGCACAGGGCCCACCCAGTGAGGAGACCCACAGCACAGGGCCCACCCAGTGAGACCCACAGCACAGGGCCCACCCAGTGAGTCCCACAGTACAAGGCTCACCCAGTGAGTCCCACAGCACAGGGCCCACCCAGTGAGTCCCACAGCACAGGGCCCAACCAGTGTGGAGCCCCACAGCACAGGGCCCACCCAGTGAGACCCACAGCACAGGGCCCACCCAGTGAGACCCACAGCACAGGGTCCACCCAGTGAGACCCACAGCACAGGGCCCACCCAGTGAGACCCACAGCACAGGGCCCACCCAGTGAGACCCACAGCACAGGGCCCACCCAGTGAGGAGACCCACAGCACAGAGCTCACCCAGTGAGACCCACAGCACAGGGCTCACCCAGTGAGACCCAAAGCACAGGGCTCACCCAGTGAGGAGACCCACAGCACAGGGCCCACCCAGTGAGGAGACCCACAGCACAGGGCCCACCCAGTGAGACCCACAGCACAGGGCCCACCCAGTGAGGAGACCCACAGCACAGGGCTCACCCAGTGAGGAGACCCACAGCACAGGGCCCACCCAGTGAGACCCACAGCACAGGGCCCACCCCGTGAGGAGACCCACAGCACAGAGCCCACCCAGTGAGACCCACAGCACAGGGCCCACCCAGTGAGGAGACCCACAGCACAGAGCCCACCCAGTGAGGAGGCCCACAGCACAGAGGCCACCCAGTGAGACCGACAGCACAGGGCCGACCCAGTGAGGAGACCCACAGCACAGGGCCCACCCAGTGAGGAGACCCACAGCACAGGGCGCACCTAGTGAGGAGACCCACAGCACAGGGCCCACCCAGTGAGGAGACCCACAGCACACGGCTCACCCAGAGAGACCCACAGCACAGGGCCCACCCAGTGAGGAGACCCACAGCACAGGACCCACCCAGTGAGACCCACAGCACAGGGCCCACCCAGTGAGGAGACCCACAGCACACGGCTCACCCAGAGAGACCCACAGCACAGGGCCCACCCAGTGAGACACACAGCACAGGGCCCACCCAGTGAGGAGACCCACAGCACAGAGCCCACCCAGTGAGACTCACAGCACAGGGCCCACCCAGTGAGGAGACCCACAGCACAGGGCCCACCCAGTGAGACCCACAGCACAGGGCCCACCCAGTGAGACCCACAGTACAGGGCCCACCCAGTGAGACCCACAGCACAGGGCCCACCCAGTGAGACCCACAGCACAGGGCCCACCCAGTGAGACTCACAGCACAGGGCCCACCCAGTGAGGAGACCCACAGCACAGAGCCCACCCAGTGAGACCCACAGCACAGAGCTCACCCAGTGAGGAGACCCACAGCACAGGGCCCACCCAGTGAGACCCACAGCACAGGACCCACCCAGTGAGGAGACCCACAGCACAGGGCCCAACCAGTGTGGAGACCCACAGCACAGGGCCCACCCAGTGAGGAGACCCACAGCACAGGGCCCACCCAGTGAGGAGACCCACAGCACTGGGCCCACCCAGTGTGGAGACCCACAGCACAGGGCCCACCCAGTGAGACCCACACCACAGGGCCCACCCAGTGAGGAGACCCACAGCACAGAGCTCACCCAGTGAGACCCACAGCACAGGGCCCACCCAGTGAGACCCAAAGCACAGGGCCCACCCAGTGAGACCCACAGCTCAGAGCCCACCCAGAGAGGAGATCCACAGCACAGGGCCCACCCAGTGAGACCCACAGCACAGGGCCCACCCAGTGAGGAGACCCACAGCACAGGGCCCACCCAGTGAGGAGACCCACAGCACAGGGCCCACCCAGTGAGACCCACAGCACAGGGCTCACCCAGAGAGGAGACTCACAGCACAGGGCCCACCCAGTGAGAACTACAGCACAGAGCTCACCCAGTGATACACACAGCACAGGGCCCACCCTGTGGGGAGACACACAGCACAGGGCCCACCCAGTGAGACACACAGCACAGGGCCCACCCAGTGAAGAGACCCACAGCACAGGGCCCACCCAGTGAGACCCACAGCACAAGGCCCACCCAGTGAGACCCACAGCACAGGGCCCACCCAGTGAGGAGACCCACAGCACAGGGCCCACAGAGTGAGGAGACCCACAGCACAGGGCCCACCCAGTGAGACCCACAGCACAGGGCCCACCCAGTGAGTCCCACAGTACAAGGCTCACCCAGTGAGTCCCACAGCACAGGGCCCACCCAGTGAGTCCCACAGCACAGGGCCCAACCAGTGTGGAGCCCCACAGCACAGGGCCCACCCAGTGAGACCCACAGCACAGGGCCCACCCAGTGAGACCCACAGCACAGGGTCCACCCAGTGAGACCCACAGCACAGGGCCCACCCAGTGAGACCCACAGCACAGGGCCCACCCAGTGAGACCCACAGCACAGGGCCCACCCAGTGAGACCCACAGCACAGGGCCCACCCAGTGAGACCCACAGCACAGGGCCCACCCAGTGAGACCCACAGCACAGGGCCCAACCAGTGTGGAGACCCACAGCACAGGGCCCACCCAGTGAGACCCACAGCACAGGGCCCACCCAGTGAGACCCACAGCACAGAGCCCACCCAGTGAGGAGACTCACAGCACAGGGCCCACCCAGTGAGAGCCACAGCACAGAGCTCACCCAGAGAGACCCACTGCACAGAGCCCACCCAGTGAGACCCACAGCACAGGGCTCACCCAGTGAGGAGACCCAGAGCACAGGGCTCACCCAGTGAGGAGACCCACAGCACAGGGTCCACCCAGTGAGGAGACCCACAGCACAGGGCCCACCCAGTGAGGAGTCCCACAGCACAGGGCCCACCCAGTGAGACCCACAGCACAGGGCCCACCCAGTGAGACCCACAGCACAGGGCCCACCCAGTGAGGAGACCCCCAGCACAGGTCCCACCCAGTGAGACCCACAGCACAGGGCCCACCCAGTGAGACCCACAGCACAGGGCCCACCCAGTGAGGAGTCCCACAGCACAGGGCCCACCCAGTGGGACCCACAGCACAGGGCCCACCCAGTGAGACCCACAGCACAGGGCCCACCCAGTGAGGAGACCCCCAGCACAGGGCCCACCCAGTGAGGAGACCCCCAGCACAGGTCCCACCCAGTGAGACCCACAGCACAGGGCCCACCCAGTGAGACCCACAGCACAGGGCCCACCCAGTGAGGAGTCCCACAGCACAGGGCCCACCCAGTGGGACCCACAGCACAGGGCCCACCCAGTGAGACACACAGCACAGGACCCACCCAGTGAGGAGACCCACAGCACAGGGCCCACCCAGTGAGACACACAGCACAGGGCCCACCCAGTGAGGAGACCCACAGCACAGGGCTCACCCAGTGAGACCCACAGCACAGGGCCCACCCAGTGAGACCCACAGCACAGGGCCCACCCAGTGAGGAGACCCACAGCACAGGGCCCACCCAGTGAGGAGACCCACAGCACAGGGACCACCCAGTGAGACCCACAGCACAGGGCCCACCCAGTGAGGAGACCCTCAGCACAGGGCCCACCCAGTGAGACACACAGCACAGGGCCCACCCAGTGAGGAGACCCACAGCACAGGGCTCACCCAGTGAGAACCACAGCACAGAGCCCACCCAGTGAGGAGACCCACAGCACAGGGCCAACCCAGTGAGGAGACCCACAGCACAGGACCCACCCAGTGAGGAGACACACAGCACATGGCCCACCCAGTGAGACCCACAGCACAGGGCCCACCCAGTGAGGAGACCCACAGCACAGGGCTCACCCAGTGAGAACCACAGCACAGAGCCCACCCAGTGAGGAGACCCACAGCACAGGGCCCACCCAGTGAGGAGACCCACAGCACAGGGCCCACCCAATGAGGAGACCCACAGCACAGGGCCCACCCAGTGAGGAGACCCACAGCACAGGGCCCACCCAGAGAGGAGACCCACAGCACATGGCCCACCCAGTGAGACCCACAGCACAGGGCCCACCCAGTGAGGAGACCCACAGCACGGGGCCCACCCAGTGAGACCCACAGCACAGGGCCCACCCAGGGAGACCGACAGCACAGGGCCCACCCAGTGAGAACCACAGCACAGGGCCCACCCAGTGAGGAGACCCACAGCACAGGACCCACCCAGTGAGGAGACACACAGCACAGGGCCCACCCACTGAGACCCACAGCACAGGGCCCACCCAGTGAGGAGACCCACAGCACAGGGCCTACCCAGTGTGGAGACCCACAGCACAGGGCCCACCCAGTGAGACCCACAGCACAGGGCCCACCCAGTGAGGAGACCCACAGCACAGGGCCCACCCAGTGAGGAGACCCTCAGCACAGGGCCCACCCAGTGAGGAGACCCACAGCACAGGGCCCACCCAGTGAGACCCACAGCACAGGGCCCACCCAGTGAGACCCACAGCACAGGGCCCACCCAGTGAGGAGACCCACAGCACAGGGCCCACCCAGTGAGGAGACCCTCAGCACAGGGCCCACCCAGTAAGGAGACCCACAGCACAGGGCCCACCCAGTGAGGAGACCCACAGCACAGGGCCCACCCAGTGAGATCCATAGCACAGGGCCCACCCAGAGAGGAGACCCACAGCACTAGGCCCACCCAGTGAGACCCACAGCACTAGGCCCACCCAGTGAGACCCACAGCACAGGGCCCACCCAGTGAGGAGACCCACACCACAGGGCCCACCCAGTGAGACCCACAGCACAGAGTTCACCCAGTGAGGAGACCCACAGCACAGGGCCCCCCCAGTAAGACCCACAGCACACGGCCCACCCAGTGAGGAGACCCACAGCACAGGGCCCACCCAGTGAGACCCACCGCACAGGGCCCACCCAGTGAGACCCACAGCACAGGGCCCACCCAGTGAGGAGACCCACAGCACAGGGCCCACCCAGAGAGACCCACAGCACAGGGCCCACCCAGTGAGACCCACAGCACAGAGCCCACCCAGTGAGACCCACAGCACAGGGCCCACCCAGAGAGACCCACAGCACAGGGCCCACCCAGTGAGACCCACAGCACAGGGCTCACCCAGAAAGGAGACCCACAGCACAGGGCCCACCCAGTGAGACCCACAGCACAGGGCCCACCCAGTGAGGAGACCCACAGCACAGAGCCGACCCAGTGAGACCCACAGCACAGGGCCCACCCAGTGAGACCCACAGAACAGGGCCCACCCAGTGAGACCCACAGCAAAGGGCCCACTCAGTGAGGAGACCCACAGCACAGGGCCCACCCAGTGAGACCCACAGCACAGGGCCCGCCCAGCGAGGAGACCCACAGCACAGGGCCCACCCAGTGAGACCCACAGCACAGTGCCCACTCAGTGAGGAGACCCACAGCACAGGGCCCACCCAGTGTGGAGACCCACAGCACAGGGCCCACCCAGTGAGGAGACCCACAGCACAGGGCCCACCCAGTGTGGAGACCCACAGCACAGGGCCAACCCAGTGTGGAGACCCACAGCACAGGGCCCACCCAGTGAGACCCACAGCACAGGGCCCACCCAGCGAGGAGACGCACAGCACAGGGCCCACCCAGTGAGGAGACCCACAGCACAGGGCCCACCCAGTGAGACCCACAGCACAGGGCCCACCCAGTGTGGAGACCCACAGCACAGGACCCACCCAGTGAGACCCACAGCACAGGGCCCACCCAGTGAGACACACAGCACAGAGCTCACCCAGTGAGGAGATCCACAGCACAGGGCCCACCCAGTGAGACCCACAGCACAGGGCTCACCCAGAGAGGAGACTCACAGCACAGAGCCCACCCAGCGAGAACTACAGCACAGAGCTCACCCAGTGAGACCCACAGCACAGGGCCCACCCAGAGAGACCCACAGCACAGAGCCCACCCAGAGAGACCCACAGCACAGGGCCCACCCAGTGAGACCCACAGCACAGGCCCCACCCAGAGAGACCCACAGCACAGGGCCCACCCAGTGAGAACCACAGCACAGGGCCCACCCAGTGAGGAGACCCACAGCACAGGGCCCACCCAGTGAGACCCACAGCTCAGAGCCCACCCAGAGAGGAGACCCACAGCACAGGGCCCACCCAGTGAGGCCCACAGCACAGGGCCCACCCAGTGAGACCCACAGCACAGAGCTCACCCAGAGAGGAGACCCACAGCACAGGGCCGTCCCTGTGAGACCCGCAGCACAGAGCTCACCCAGTGAGACCCACAGCACAGGGACCACCCAGAGAGACCCACAGCACAGGGCCCACCCAGTGAGGAGACCCACAGCACAGGGCCCACCCAGTGAGGAGACCCACAGCACAGGGCCCACCCAGTGAGGAGACCCACAGCACAGGGCCCACCCAGTGAGGAGACCCACAGCACAGGGCCCACCCAGTGAGGAGGCCCACAGCACAGAGCCCACCCAGTGAGACCCACAGCACAGGGCCCACCCAGTGTGGAGACCCACAGCACAGGGCCCACCCAGTGAGGAGACCCACAGCACAGAGCCCACCCAGTGAGACCCACAGCACAGGGCCCACCCAGTGTGGAGACCCACAGCACAGGGCCAACCCAGTGAGGAGACCCACAGCACAGAGCCCACCCAGTGAGACCCACAGCACAGGGCTCACCCAGTGAGACCCACAGCACAGGGCCCACCCAGAGAGGAGACCCACAGCACAGGGCCCACCCAGTGAGACCCACAGCACAGGGCTCACCCAGTGAGACCCACTGCACAGGGCCCACCCAGTGAGACACACAGCACAGGGCCCACCCAGAGAGGAGACCCACAGCACAGGGCCCACCCAGTGAGGAGACCCACAGCACAGGGCCCACCCAGTGACGAGACCCACAGCACAGAGCTCACCCAGAGAGACCCACAGCACAGGACCCACCCAGTGAGACCCACAGCACAGGGCCCACCCAGTGAGACCCACAGCTCAGAGCCCACCCAGAGAGGAGACCCACAGCACAGGGCCCACCCAGTGAGGCCCACAGCACAGGGCCCACCCAGTGAGACCCACAGCACAGAGCCCACCCAGTGAGGAGACCCACAGCACATGGCCCACCCAGTGAGACCCACAGCACAGGGCTCACCCAGAGAGGAGACTCACAGCACAGGGCCCACCCAGCGAGAACTATAGCACAGAGCTCACCCAGTGAGACCCACAGCACAGGGCCCACCCAGAGAGACCCACAGCACAGGGCCCACCCAGTGAGACCCACAGTACAGGGCCCGCCCAGAGCGGAGACCCACAGCACAGGGCCCACCCAGAGAGACCCACAGCACAGGGCCCACCCAGTGAGACCCACAGCACAGGGCCCACCCAGTGAGACCCACAGCACAGGCCCCACCCAGAGAGACCCACAGCACAGGGCCCACCCAGCGAGAACCACAGCACAGGGCCCACCCAGTGAGGAGACCCACAGCACAGGGCCCACCCAGTGAGACCCACAGCTCAGAGCCCACCCAGAGAGGAGACCCACAGCACAGGGCCCACCCAGTGAGGCCCACAGCACAGGGCCCACCCAGTGAGACCCACAGCACAGAGCTCACCCAGAGAGGAGACCCACAGCACAGGGCCCTCCCAGTGAGACCCGCAGCACAGAGCTCACCCAGTGAGACCCACAGCACAGGGACCACCCAGAGAGACCCACAGCACAGGGCCCACCCAGTGAGGAGACCCACAGCACAGGGCCCACCCAGTGAGGAGACCCACAGCACAGGGCCCACCCAGTGAGGAGACCCACAGCACAGGGCCCACCCAGTGAGGAGACCCACAGCACAGGGCCCACCCAGTGAGGAGACCCAGAGCACAGAGCCCACCCAGTGAGACCCACAGCACAGGGCCCACCCAGTGTGGAGACCAAAAGCACAGGGCCCACCCAGTGAGGAGACCCGCAGCACAGAGCCCACCCAGTGAGACCCACAGCACAGGGCCCACCCAGTGTGGAGACCCACAGCACAGGGCCCACCCAGTGAGGAGACCCACAGCACAGGGCTCACCCAGTGAGACCCACAGCACAGGGCCCACACAGTGAGGAGACCCACAGTACAGGGCTCACCCAGAGAGGAGACCCACAGCACAGGGCCCACCCAGTGAGACCCACAGCACAGGGCTCACCCAGTGAGACCCACAGCACAGGGCCCACCCAGTGAGACACACAGCACAGGGCCCACCCAGAGAGGAGACCCACAGCACAAGGCCCACCCAGTGAGGAGACCCACAGCACAGGGCCCACCAAGTGACGAGACCCACAGCACAGAGCTCACCCAGAGAGACCCACAGCACAGGACCCACCCAGTGAGACCCACAGCACAGGGCCCACCCAGTGAGACCCACAGCTCAGAGCCCACCCAGAGAGGAGACCCACAGCACAGGGCCCACCCAGTGAGGCCCACAGCACAGGGCCCACCCAGTGAGACCCACAGCACAGAGCCCACCCAGTGAGGAGACCCACAGCTCAGGGCCCACCCAGTGAGACCCACAGCACAGAGCCCACCCAGTGAGGAGACCCACAGCACAGGGCCCACCCAGTGAGGAGACCCACAGCACAGGGCCCACCCAGTGAGACCCACAGCACAGGGCCCACCCCGTGAGGAGACCCACAGCACAGAGCCCACCCAGTGAGACCCACAGCACAGGGCCCACCCAGTGAGGAGACCCACAGCACAGAGCCCACCCAGTGAGGAGGCCCACAGCACAGAGGCCACCCAGTGAGACCGACAGCACAGGGCCGACCCAGTGAGGAGACCCACAGCACAGGGCCCACCCAGTGAGGAGACCCACAGCACAGGGCGCACCTAGTGAGGAGACCCACAGCACAGGGCCCACCCAGTGAGGAGACCCACAGCACACGGCTCACCCAGAGAGACCCACAGCACAGGGCCCACCCAGTGAGGAGACCCACAGCACAGGACCCACCCAGTGAGGAGACCCACAGCACAGAGCTCACCCAGTGAGGAGACACACAGCACAGGGCCCACCCAGAGAGACCCACAGCACAGGGCCCACCCAGTGAGGAGACCCACAGCACACGGCTCACCCAGAGAGACCCACAGCACAGGGCCCACCCAGTGAGACCCACAGTACAGGGCCCACCCAGTGAGACCCACAGCACAGGGCCCACCCAGTGAGACCCACAGCACAGGGCCCACCCAGTGAGACTCACAGCACAGGGCCCACCCAGTGAGGAGACCCACAGCACAGAGCCCACCCAGTGAGACCCACAGCACAGGGCCCACCCAGTGAGGAGACCCACAGCACAGAGCTCACCCAGTGAGGAGACCCACAGCACAGGGCCCACCCAGTGAGGCCCACAGCACAGGGCCCACCCAGTGAGACCCACAGCACAGAGCTCACCCAGAGAGGAGACCCACAGCACAGGGCCCTCCCAGTGAGACCCGCAGCACAGAGCTCACCCAGTGAGACCCACAGCACAGGGACCACCCAGAGAGACCCACAGCACAGGGCCCACCCAGTGAGGAGACCCACAGCACAGGGCCCACCCAGTGAGGAGACCCACAGCACAGGGCCCACCCAGTGAGGAGACCCACAGCACAGGGCCCACCCAGTGAGGAGACCCACAGCACAGGGCCCACCCAGTGAGGAGACCCAGAGCACAGAGCCCACCCAGTGAGACCCACAGCACAGGGCCCACCCAGTGTGGAGACCAAAAGCACAGGGCCCACCCAGTGAGGAGACCCGCAGCACAGAGCCCACCCAGTGAGACCCACAGCACAGGGCCCACCCAGTGTGGAGACCCACAGCACAGGGCCCACCCAGTGAGGAGACCCACAGCACAGGGCTCACCCAGTGAGACCCACAGCACAGGGCCCACACAGTGAGGAGACCCACAGTACAGGGCTCACCCAGAGAGGAGACCCACAGCACAGGGCCCACCCAGTGAGACCCACAGCACAGGGCTCACCCAGTGAGACCCACAGCACAGGGCCCACCCAGTGAGACACACAGCACAGGGCCCACCCAGAGAGGAGACCCACAGCACAAGGCCCACCCAGTGAGGAGACCCACAGCACAGGGCCCACCAAGTGACGAGACCCACAGCACAGAGCTCACCCAGAGAGACCCACAGCACAGGACCCACCCAGTGAGACCCACAGCACAGGGCCCACCCAGTGAGACCCACAGCTCAGAGCCCACCCAGAGAGGAGACCCACAGCACAGGGCCCACCCAGTGAGGCCCACAGCACAGGGCCCACCCAGTGAGACCCACAGCACAGAGCCCACCCAGTGAGGAGACCCACAGCTCAGGGCCCACCCAGTGAGACCCACAGCACAGAGCCCACCCAGTGAGGAGACCCACAGCACAGGGCCCACCCAGTGAGGAGACCCACAGCACAGGGCCCACCCAGTGAGACCCACAGCACAGGGCCCACCCCGTGAGGAGACCCACAGCACAGAGCCCACCCAGTGAGACCCACAGCACAGGGCCCACCCAGTGAGGAGACCCACAGCACAGAGCCCACCCAGTGAGGAGGCCCACAGCACAGAGGCCACCCAGTGAGACCGACAGCACAGGGCCGACCCAGTGAGGAGACCCACAGCACAGGGCCCACCCAGTGAGGAGACCCACAGCACAGGGCGCACCTAGTGAGGAGACCCACAGCACAGGGCCCACCCAGTGAGGAGACCCACAGCACACGGCTCACCCAGAGAGACCCACAGCACAGGGCCCACCCAGTGAGGAGACCCACAGCACAGGACCCACCCAGTGAGGAGACCCACAGCACAGAGCTCACCCAGTGAGGAGACACACAGCACAGGGCCCACCCAGAGAGACCCACAGCACAGGGCCCACCCAGTGAGGAGACCCACAGCACACGGCTCACCCAGAGAGACCCACAGCACAGGGCCCACCCAGTGAGACCCACAGTACAGGGCCCACCCAGTGAGACCCACAGCACAGGGCCCACCCAGTGAGACCCACAGCACAGGGCCCACCCAGTGAGACTCACAGCACAGGGCCCACCCAGTGAGGAGACCCACAGCACAGAGCCCACCCAGTGAGACCCACAGCACAGGGCCCACCCAGTGAGGAGACCCACAGCACAGAGCTCACCCAGTGAGGAGACCCACAGCACAGGGCCCACCCAGTGAGACCCACAGCACAGGACCCACCCAGTGAGGAGACCCACAGCACAGGGCCCACCCAGTGAGGAGACCCACAGCACTGGGCCCACCCAGTGTGGAGACCCACAGCACAGGGCCCACCCAGTGAGACCCACAGCACAGGGCCCACCCAGTGAGGAGACCCACAGCACAGAGCTCACCCAGTGAGACCCACAGCACAGGGCCCACCCAGTGAGACCCAAAGCACAGGGCCCACCCAGTGAGACCCAGAGCTCAGAGCCCACCCAGAGAGGAGATCCACAGCACAGGGCCCACCCAGTGAGACCCACAGCACAGGGCCCACCCAGTGAGGAGACCCACAGCACAGGGCCCACCCAGTGAGACCCACAGCACAGGGCTCACCCAGAGAGGAGACTCACAGCACAGAGCTCACCCAGTGAGACCCACAGCACAGGTCCCACCCAGTGAGACCCACAGCACAGGGCCCACCCAGTGAGGAGACCCACAGCACAGGGCCCACAGAGTGAGGAGACCCACAGCACAGGGCCCACCCAGTGAGACCCACAGCACAGGGCCCACCCAGTGAGTCCCACAGTACAAGGCTCACCCAGTGAGTCCCACAGCACAGGGCCCACCCAGTGAGTCCCACAGCACAGGGCCCAACCAGTGTGGAGCCCCACGGCACAGGGCCCACCCAGTGAGACCCACAGCACAGGGCCCACCCAGTGAGACCCACAGCACAGGGTCCACCCAGTGAGACCCACAGCACAGGGCCCACCCAGTGAGACCCACAGCACAGGGCCCACCCAGTGAGACCCACAGCACAGGGCCCACCCAGTGAGGAGACCCACAGCACAGGGCCCACCCAGTGAGGAGACCCACAGCACAGAGCCCACCCAGTGAGGAGACCCATAGCACAGGGCCCACCCAGTGAGGAGACCCACAGCACAGGGCCCACCCAGTGAGGAGACCCACAGCACAGGGCCCACCCAGTGAGACCCACAGCACAGGGCTCACCCAGAGAGGAGACTCACAGCACAGGGCCCACCCAGCGAGAACTACAGCACAGAGCTCACCCAGTGAGACCCACAGCACAGGGCCCACCCAGAGAGACCCACAGCACAGGGCCCACCCAGTGAGACCCACAGTACAGGGCCCGCCCAGAGCGGAGACCCACAGCACAGGGCCCACCCAGAGAGACCCACAGCACAGGGCCCACCCAGTGAGACCCACAGCACAGGGCCCACCCAGTAAGGAGACCCACAGCACAGGGCCCACCCAGAGAGACCCACAGCACAGGGCCCACCCAGAGAGACCCACAGCACAGGGCCCACCCAGTGAGAACCACAGCACAGGGCCCACCCAGAGAGACCCACAGCACAGGGCCCACCCAGTGAGAACCACAGCACAGGGCCCACCCAGTGAGGAGACCCACAGCACAGGGCCCACCCAGTGAGACCCACAGCTCAGAGCCCACCCAGAGAGGAGACCCACAGCACAGGGCCCACCCAGTGAGGCCCACAGCACAGGGCCCACCCAGTGAGACCCACAGCACAGAGCTCACCCAGAGAGGAGACCCACAGCACAGGGCCCACCCAGTGAGACCCACAGCACAGGGACCACCCAGTGAGGAGATCCACAGCACAGGGCCCACCCAGTGAGGAGACCCACAGCACAGGGCCCACCCAGAGAGACCCACAGCACAGGGCCCACCCAGTGAGGAGACCCACAGCACAGGGCCCACCCAGTGAGGAGACCCACAGCACAGGGCCCACCCAGTGAGGAGACCCACAGCACAGGGCCCACCCAGTGAGGAGACCCACAGCACAGGGCCCACCCAGTGAGGAGACCCACAGCACAGAGCCCACCCAGTGAGACCCACAGCACAGGGTCCACCCAGTGTGGAGACCCACAGCACAGGGCCCACCCAGTGAGGAGACCCTCAGCACAGAGCCCACCCAGTGAGACCCACAGCACAGGGCTCACCCAGTGAGACCCACAGCACAGGGCCCACCCAGTGAGGAGACCCACAGCACAGAGCCCACCCAGTGAGACCCACAGCACAGGGCCCACCCAGTGTGGAGACCCACAGCACAGGGCCCACCCAGTGAGGAGACCCACAGCACAGAGCCCACCCAGTGAGACCCACAGCACAGGGCTCACCCAGTGAGACCCACAGCACAGGGCCCACACAGTGAGGAGACCCACAGTACAGGGCTCACCCAGAGAGGAGACCCACAGCACAGGGCCCACCCAGTGAGACCCACAGCACAGGGCTCACCCAGTGAGACCCACTGCACAGGGCCCACCCAGTGAGACACACAGCACAGGGCCCACCCAGAGAGGAGACCCACAGCACAGGGCCCACCCAGTGAGGAGACCCACAGCACAGGGCCCACCCAGTGACGAGACCCACAGCACAGAGCTCACCCAGAGAGACCCACAGCACAGGACCCACCCAGTGAGACGCACAGCACAGGGCCCACCCAGTGAGACCCACAGCTCAGAGCCCACCCAGAGAGGAGACCCACAGCACAGGGCCCACCCAGTGAGGCCCACAGCACAGGGCCCACCCAGTGAGACCCACAGCACAGAGCCCACCCAGTGAGGAGACCCACAGCACAGGGCCCACCCAGTGAGACCCACAGCACAGGGCTCACCCAGAGAGGAGACTCACAGCACAGGGCCCACCCAGCGAGAACTATAGCACAGAGCTCACCCAGTGAGACCCACAGCACAGGGCCCACCCAGAGAGACCCACAGCACAGGGCCCACCCAGTGAGACCCACAGTACAGGGCCCGCCCAGAGCGGAGACCCACAGCACAGGGCCCACCCAGAGAGACCCACAGCACAGGGCCCACCCAGTGAGACCCACAGCACAGGGCCCACCCAGTAAGGAGACCCACAGCACAGGGCCCACCCAGTGAGACCCACAGCACAGGGCCCACCCAGTGAGGAGACCCACAGTACAGGGCCCACCCAGCGAGAACCACAGCACAGGCCCCACCCAGTGAGGAGACCCACAGCACAGGGCCCACCCAGTGAGACCCACAGCACAGGGCCCACCCAGAGAGGAGACCCACAGCACAGGGCCCACCCAGTGAGGCCCACAGCACAGGGCCCACCCAGTGAGACCCACAGCACAGAGCTCACCCAGAGAGGAGACCCACAGCACAGGGCCCTCCCAGTGAGACCCGCAGCACAGAGCTCACCCAGTGAGACCCACAGCACAGGGACCACCCAGAGAGACCCACAGCACAGGGCCCACCCAGTGAGGAGACCCACTGCACAGGGCCCACCCGGTGAGGAGACCCACAGCACAGGGCCCACCCAGTGAGGAGACCCACAGCACAGGGCCCACCCAGTGAGGAGACCCACAGCACAGGGCCCACCCAGTGAGGAGACCCACAGCACAGAGCCCACCCAGTGAGACCCACAGCACAGGGCCCACCCAGTGTGGAGACCAAAAGCACAGGGCCCACCCAGTGAGGAGACCCGCAGCACAGAGCCCACCCAGTGAGACCCACAGCACAGGGCCCACCCAGTGTGGAGACCCACAGCACAGGGCCCACCCAGTGAGGAGACCCACAGCACAGAGCCCACCCAGTGAGACCCACAGCACAGGGCTCACCCAGTGAGACCCACAGCACAGGGCCCACACAGTGAGGAGACCCACAGTACAGGGCTCACCCAGAGAGGAGACCCACAGCACAGGGCCCACCCAGTGAGACCCACAGCACAGGGCTCACCCAGTGAGACCCACAGCACAGGGCCCACCCAGTGAGACACACAGCACAGGGTCCACCCAGAGAGGAGACCCACAGCACAAGGCCCACCCAGTGAGGAGACCCACAGCACAGGGCCCACCCAGTGACGAGACCCACAGCACAGAGCTCACCCAGAGAGACCCACAGCACAGGACCCACCCAGTGAGACCCACAGCACAGGGCCCACCCAGTGAGACCCACAGCTCAGAGCCCACCCAGAGAGGAGACCCACAGCACAGGGCCCACCCAGTGAGGCCCACAGCACAGGGCCCACCCAGTGAGGAGACCCACAGCTCAGGGCCCACCCAGTGAGACCCACAGCACAGAGCCCACCCAGTGAGGAGACCCACAGCACAGGGCCCACCCAGTGAGGAGACCCACAGCACAGGGCCCACCCAGTGAGACCCACAGCACAGGGCCCACCCCGTGAGGAGACCCACAGCACAGAGCCCACCCAGTGAGACCCACAGCACAGGGCCCACCCAGTGAGGAGACCCACAGCACAGAGCCCACCCAGTGAGGAGGCCCACAGCACAGAGGCCACCCAGTGAGACCGACAGCACAGGGCCCACCCAGTGAGACCCACAGCACAGGGCTCACCCAGAGAGGAGACTCACAGCACAGGGCCCACCCAGTGAGAACTACAGCACAGAGCTCACCCAGTGAGACCCACAGCACAGGTCCCACCCAGTGAGACCCACAGCACAGGGCCCACCCAGTGAGGAGACCCACAGCACAGGGCCCACAGAGTGAGGAGACCCACAGCACAGGGCCCACCCAGTGAGACCCACAGCACAGGGCCCACCCAGTGAGTCCCACAGTACAAGGCTCACCCAGTGAGTCCCACAGCACAGGGCCCACCCAGTGAGTCCCACAGCACAGGGCCCAACCAGTGTGGAGCCCCACGGCACAGGGCCCACCCAGTGAGACCCACAGCACAGGGCCCACCCAGTGAGACCCACAGCACAGGGTCCACCCAGTGAGACCCACAGCACAGGGCCCACCCAGTGAGACCCACAGCACAGGGCCCACCCAGTGAGACCCACAGCACAGGGCCCACCCAGTGAGGAGACCCACAGCACAGAGCTCACCCAGTGAGACCCACAGCACAGGGCTCACCCAGTGAGACCCAAAGCACAGGGCTCACCCAGAGAGGAGATCCACAGCACAGGGCTCACCCAGTGAGACCCACAGCTCAGAGCCCACCCAGAGAGGAGATCCACAGCACAGGGCCCACCCAGTGAGACCCACAGCACAGGGCCCACCCAGTGAGGAGACCCACAGCACAGGGCCCACCCAGTGAGGAGACCCACAGCACAGAGCCCACCCAGTGAGGAGACCCATAGCACAGGGCCCACCCAGTGAGGAGACCCACAGCACAGGGCCCACCCAGTGAGGAGACCCACAGCACAGGGCCCACCCAGTGAGACCCACAGCACAGGGCCCACCCAGTGAGACCCACAGCACAGGGCTCACCCAGAGAGGAGACTCACAGCACAGGGCTCACCCAGAGAGACCCACAGCACAGGGCCCACCCAGTGAGACCCACAGTACAGGGCCCGCCCAGAGCGGAGACCCACAGCACAGGGCCCACCCAGAGAGACCCACAGCACAGGGCCCACCCAGTGAGACCCACAGCACAGGGCCCACCCAGTAAGGAGACCCACAGCACAGGGCCCACCCAGTGAGACCCACAGCTCAGGACCCACCCAGAGAGACCCACAGCACAGGACCCACCCAGTGAGACCCACAGCACAGGCCCCACCCAGAGAGACCCACAGCACAGGGCCCACCCAGTGAGAACCACAGCACAGGGCCCACCCAGTGAGGAGACCCACAGCACAGGGCCCACCCAGTGAGACCCACAGCTCAGAGCCCACCCAGAGAGGAGACCCACAGCACAGGGCCCACCCAGTGAGGCCCACAGCACAGGGCCCACCCAGTGAGACCCACAGCACAGAGCTCACCCAGAGAGGAGACCCACAGCACAGGGCCGTCCCTGTGAGACCCGCAGCACAGAGCTCACCCAGTGAGACCCACAGCACAGGGACCACCCAGAGAGACCCACAGCACAGGGCCCACCCAGTGAGGAGACCCACAGCACAGGGCCCACCCAGTGAGGAGACCCACAGCACAGGGCCCACCCAGTGAGGAGACCCACAGCACAGGGCCCACCCAGTGAGGAGACCCACAGCACAGGGCCCACCCAGTGAGGAGACCCACAGCACAGAGCCCACCCAGTGAGACCCACAGCACAGGGTCCACCCAGTATGGAGACCCACAGCACAGGGCCCACCCAGTGAGGAGACCCACAGCACAGAGCCCACCCAGTGAGACCCACAGCACAGGGCCCACCCAGTGTGGAGACCCACAGCACAGGGCCCACCCAGTGAGGAGACCCACAGCACAGAGCCCACCCAGTGAGACCCACAGCACAGGGCTCACCCAGTGAGACCCACAGCACAGGGCCCACACAGTGAGGAGACCCACAGTACAGGGCTCACCCAGAGAGGAGACCCACAGCACAGGGCCCACCCAGTGAGACCCACAGCACAGGGCTCACCCAGTGAGACCCACTGCACAGGGCCCACCCAGTGAGACACACAGCACAGGGCCCACCCAGAGAGGAGACCCACAGCACAGGGCCCACCCAGTGAGGAGACCCACAGCACAGGGCCCACCCAGTGACGAGACCCACAGCACAGAGCTCACCCAGAGAGACCCACAGCACAGGACCCACCCAGTGAGACGCACAGCACAGGGCCCACCCAGTGAGACCCACAGCTCAGAGCCCACCCAGAGAGGAGACCCACAGCACAGGGCCCACCCAGTGAGGCCCACAGCACAGGGCCCACCCAGTGAGACCCACAGCACAGAGCCCACCCAGTGAGGAGACCCACAGCACAGGGCCCACCCAGTGAGACCCACAGCACAGGGCTCACCCAGAGAGGAGACTCACAGCACAGGGCCCACCCAGCGAGATCCACAGCACAGGGCCCACCCAGTGAGACCCACAGCACAGGGCCCACCCAGTGAGACCCACAGTACAGGGCCCGCCCAGAGCGGAGACCCACAGCACAGGGCCCACCCAGAGAGACCCACAGCACAGGGCCCACCCAGAGAGACCCACAGCACAGGGCCCACCCAGTGAGACCCACAGCACAGGGCCCACCCAGTAAGGAGACCCACAGCACAGGGCCCACCCAGTGAGACCCACAGCACAGGCCCCACCCAGAGAGACCCACAGCACAGGGCCCACCCAGCGAGAACCACAGCACAGGCCCCACCCAGTGAGGAGACCCACAGCACAGGGCCCACCCAGTGAGACCCACAGCTCAGAGCCCACCCAGAGAGGAGACCCACAGCACAGGGCCCACCCAGTGAGGCCCACAGCACAGGGCCCACCCAGTGAGACCCACAGCACAGGGCCCACCCAGTGAGGAGACCCACTGCACAGGGCCCACCCAGTGAGGAGACCCACAGCACAGGGCCCACCCAGTGAGGAGACCCACAGCACAGGGCCCTCCCAGTGAGACCCGCAGCACAGAGCTCACCCAGTGAGACCCACAGCACAGGGACCACCCAGAGAGACCCACAGCACAGGGCCCACCCAGTGAGGAGACCCACTGCACAGGGCCCACCCAGTGAGGAGACCCACAGCACAGGGCCCACCCAGTGAGGAGACCCACAGCACAGGGCCCACCCAGTGAGGAGACCCACAGCACAGGGCCCACCCAGTGAGGAGACCCACAGCACAGAGCCCACCCAGTGAGACCCACAGCACAGGGCCCACCCAGTGTGGAGACCAAAAGCACAGGGCCCACCCAGTGAGGAGACCCGCAGCACAGAGCCCACCCAGTGAGACCCACAGCACAGGGCCCACCCAGTGTGGAGACCCACAGCACAGGGCCCACCCAGTGAGGAGACCCACAGCACAGAGCCCACCCAGTGAGACCCACAGCACAGGGCTCACCCAGTGAGACCCACAGCACAGGGCCCACACAGTGAGGAGACCCACAGTACAGGGCTCACCCAGAGAGGAGACCCACAGCACAGGGCCCACCCAGTGAGACCCACAGCACAGGGCTCACCCAGTGAGACCCACAGCACAGGGCCCACCCAGTGAGACACACAGCACAGGGTCCACCCAGAGAGGAGACCCACAGCACAAGGCCCACCCAGTGAGGAGACCCACAGCACAGGGCCCACCCAGTGACGAGACCCACAGCACAGAGCTCACCCAGAGAGACCCACAGCACAGGACCCACCCAGTGAGACCCACAGCACAGGGCCCACCCAGTGAGACCCACAGCTCAGAGCCCACCCAGAGAGGAGACCCACAGCACAGGGCCCACCCAGTGAGGCCCACAGCACAGGGCCCACCCAGTGAGACCCACAGCACAGAGCCCACCCAGTGAGGAGACCCACAGCTCAGGGCCCACCCAGTGAGACCCACAGCACAGAGCCCACCCAGTGAGGAGACCCACAGCACAGGGCCCACCCAGTGAGGAGACCCACAGCACAGGGCCCACCCAGTGAGACCCACAGCACAGGGCCCACCCCGTGAGGAGACCCACAGCACAGAGCCCACCCAGTGAGACCCACAGCACAGGGCCCACCCAGTGAGGAGACCCACAGCACAGAGCCCACCCAGTGAGGAGGCCCACAGCACAGAGGCCACCCAGTGAGACCGACAGCACAGGGCCGACCCAGTGAGGAGACCCACAGCACAGGGCCCACCCAGTGAGGAGACCCACAGCACAGGGCGCACCTAGTGAGGAGACCCACAGCACAGGGCCCACCCAGTGAGGAGACCCACAGCACACGGCTCACCCAGAGAGACCCACAGCACAGGGCCCACCCAGTGAGGAGACCCACAGCACAGGACCCACCCAGTGAGGAGACACACAGCACAGGGCCCACCCAGAGAGACCCACAGCACAGGGCCCACCCAGTGAGGAGACCCACAGCACACGGCTCACCCAGAGAGACCCACAGCACAGGGCCCACCCAGTGAGACACACAGCACAGGGCCCACCCAGTGAGGAGACCCACAGCACAGAGCCCACCCAGTGAGACTCACAGCACAGGGCCCACCCAGTGAGGAGACCCACAGCACAGGGCCCACCCAGTGAGACCCACAGCACAGGGCCCACCCAGTGAGACCCACAGTACAGGGCCCACCCAGTGAGACCCACAGCACAGGGCCCACCCAGTGAGACCCACAGCACAGGGCCCACCCAGTGAGACTCACAGCACAGGGCCCACCCAGTGAGGAGACCCACAGCACAGAGCCCACCCAGTGAGACCCACAGCACAGGGCCCACCCAGTGAGACCCACAGCACAGGACCCACCCAGTGAGGAGACCCACAGCACAGGGCCCAACCAGTGTGGAGACCCACAGCACAGGGCCCACCCAGTGAGGAGACCCACAGCACAGGGCCCACCCAGTGAGGAGACCCACAGCACTGGGCCCACCCAGTGTGGAGACCCACAGCACAGGGCCCACCCAGTGAGACCCACAGCACAGGGCCCACCCAGTGAGGAGACCCACAGCACAGAGCTCACCCAGTGAGACCCACAGCACAGGGCCCACCCAGTGAGACCCAAAGCACAGGGCCCACCCAGTGAGACCCACAGCTCAGAGCCCACCCAGAGAGGAGATCCACAGCACAGGGCCCACCCAGTGAGACCCACAGCACAGGGCCCACCCAGTGAGGAGACCCACAGCACAGGGCCCACCCAGTGAGGAGACCCACAGCACAGGGCCCACCCAGTGAGACCCACAGCACAGGGCTCACCCAGAGGGGAGACTCACAGCACAGGGCCCACCCAGTGAGAACTACAGCACAGAGCTCACCCAGTGATACACACAGCACAGGGCCCACCCTGTGGGGAGACACACAGCACAGGGCCCACCCAGTGAGACACACAGCACAGGGCCCACCCAGTGAAGAGACCCACAGCACAGGGCCCACCCAGTGAGACCCACAGCACAAGGCCCACCCAGTGAGACCCACAGCACAGGGCCCACCCAGTGAGGAGACCCACAGCACAGGGCCCACAGAGTGAGGAGACCCACAGCACAGGGCCCACCCAGTGAGACCCACAGCACAGGGCCCACCCAGTGAGTCCCACAGTACAAGGCTCACCCAGTGAGTCCCACAGCACAGGGCCCACCCAGTGAGTCCCACAGCACAGGGCCCAACCAGTGTGGAGCCCCACAGCACAGGGCCCACCCAGTGAGACCCACAGCACAGGGCCCACCCAGTGAGACCCACAGCACAGGGTCCACCCAGTGAGACCCACAGCACAGGGCCCACCCAGTGAGACCCACAGCACAGGGCCCACCCAGTGAGACCCACAGCACAGGGCCCACCCAGTGAGACCCACAGCACAGGGCCCACCCAGTGAGACCCACAGCACAGGGCCCACCCAGTGAGACCCACAGCACAGGGCCCACCCAGTGAGACCCACAGCACAAGGCCCACCCAGTGAGGAGACCCACAGCATAGGGCCCACCCCGTGAGGAGACCCACAGCAATGAGCTCACCCAGTGAGTCCCCCAGCACAGGGCCCACCCATTGAGGAGGCCCACAGCACAGGGCCCACCCAGTGAGGAGACCCACAGCACAGGGCCCACCCAGTCAGGAGACCCACAGCACAGGGCCCACCCACTGAGGCGGTCCACAGCACAGAGCACACCCAGAGAGGAGACCCACAGCACAGAGCCCACCCAGTGAGACCCACAGCACAGGGCCCACCCTGTGAGGAGCCCCACAGCACAGGGCCCACCCAGTGAGACCCACAGCACAGGGCCCACCCAGAGTGGAGACCCACAGCAAAGGGCCCACCCAGTGAGGAGACCCACAGCACAGGATCCACCCAGTGAGACCCACAGCACAGGGCCCACCCAGAGTGGAGACCCACAGCACAGGGCCCACCCAGTGAGGAGACCCACAGCATAGGGCCTACCCAGTGAGACACACAGCACAGGGCCCACCCAGTGAGGAGACCCACAGCACAGGGCCCACCCAGTGAGACCCACAGCACAGGGCCCACCCAGTGAGGCCCACAGCACAGGGCCTACCCAGTGAGACCCACAGCACAGGGCCCACCCAGAGAGGAGACCCACAGCACAGGGCCCACCCAGTGAGGAGACCCACAGCACAGGGCCCACCCAGTGAGGAGACCCACAGCACAGGGCCCACTCAGTGAGGAGACCCACAGCACTGGGCTCACCCAGTGTGGAGACCCACAGCACAGGGCCCACCCAGTGAGGAGAACCACAGCACAGGGCCCACCCAGTGAGACCCACAGCACAGGGCCCACCCAGTGAGGAGAACCACAGCACAGGGCCCACCCAGTGAGACCCACAGCACAGAGCTCACCCAGTGAGGAGACCCACAGCACAGAGCCCACCCAGTGAGACCCACAGCACAGGGCCCACCCAGTGAGGAGACCCACAGCACAGGGCCCACCCAGTGAGGAGACCCACAGCACAGGGCCCACCCAGTGAGGAGACCCACAGCACAGGGCCCACCCAGTGAGGAGACCCACAGCACAGGGCTCACGCAGTGAGGAGACCCACAGCACAAGGCCCACCCAGTGAGACACACAGCACAGGGCCCACCCAGTGATGAGACCCACAGCACAGAGCTCACCCAGTGAGGAGACCCACAGCACAGGGCTCACCCAGTGAGGAGACCCACAGCACAGGGCCCACCCAGTGAGGAGACCCACAGCACAGGGCCCACCCAGTGAGGAGACCCACAGCACAGGGCCCACCCAGTGAGGAGACCCACAGCACAGGGCCCACCCAGTGAGGAGACCCACAGCACAGGGCCCACCCAGTGAGGAGACCCACAGCACAGGGCTCACGCAGTGAGGAGACCCACAGCACAAGGCCCACCCAGTGAGACACACAGCACAGGGCCCACCCAGTGATGAGACCCACAGCACAGGGCCCACCCAGTGAGACCCACAGCACAGAGCTCACCCAGTGAGGAGACCCGCAGCACAGGGCTCACCCAGTGAGGAGACCCACAGCACAGGGCCCACCCAGTGAGGAGACCCACAGCACAGGGCCCACCCAGTGAGACCCACAGCACAGAGCTCACCCAGTGAGGAGACTCACAGCACAGGGCCCACCCAGTGAGACCCACAGCACAGGGCCCACCCAGTGAGACCCACAGCACAGGGCCCACCCAGTGAGGAGACCCACAGCACAGGGCCCACCCAGTGAGGAGACCCACAGCACAGAGCTCACCCAGTGAGACCCACAGCACAGGGCCCACCCAGTGAGGCCCACAGCACAGAGCCAACCCAGTGAGACCCACAGCACAGGGCCCACCCAGTGAGGAGACCTACAGCACAAGGCCCACCCAGTGAGACCCACAGCACAGGGCCCACCCAGTGAGACCCACAGCACAAGGCCCACCCAGTGAGGAGACCCACAGCACAGGGCCCACCCCGTGAGGAGACCCACAGCAATGAGCTCACCCAGTGAGTCCCCCAGCACAGGGCCCACCCATTGAGGAGACCCACAGCACAGGGCCCACCCAGTGAGGAGACCCACAGCACAGGGCCCACCCAGTCAGGAGACCCACAGCACAGGGCCCACCCACTGAGGCGGCCCACAGCACAGAGCACACCCAGAGAGGAGACCCACAGCACAGAGCCCACCCAGTGAGACCCACAGCACAGGGCCCACCCTGTGAGGAGCCCCACAGCACAGGGCCCACCCAGTGAGACCCACAGCACAGGGCCCACCCAGAGTGGAGACCCACAGCAAAGGGCCCACCCAGTGAGGAGACCCACAGCACAGGATCCACCCAGTGAGACCCACAGCACAGGGCCCACCCAGTGAGGAGACTCACAGCACAGGGCCCACCCAGTGAGACCCACAGCACAGGGCCCACCCAGTGAGGCCCACAGCACAGGGCCTACCCAGTGAGACCCACAGCACAGGGCCCACCCAGAGAGGAGACCCACAGCACAGGGCATCCCCAGTGAGGAGACCCACAGCACAGGGCCCACCCAGTGAGTAGACCCACAGCACAGGGCCCACTCAGTGAGGAGACCCACAGCACTGGGCTCACCCAGTGAGGAGACCCACAGCACAGGGCTCACCCAGTGTGGAGACCCACAGCACAGGACCCACTCAGTGAGGAGACCCACAGCACAGGGCTCACCCAGTGAGGAGACCCACAGCACAGGGCTCACCCAGTGTGGAGACCCACAGCACAGGGCCCACCCAGTGAGGAGACCCACAGCACAGGGCTCACCCAGTGTGGAGACCCACAGCACAGGGCCCACCCAGTGAGGAGACCCACAGCACAGGGCCCACCCAGTGTGGAGACCCACAGCACAGGGCCCACCCAGTGAGACCCACAGCACAGGGCGCACCCAGTGAGACCCACAGCACAGAGCTCACCCAGTGAGACCCACAGCACAGGGCCCACCCAGTGAGACCCACAGCACAGGGCTCACCCAGTGAGGAGACCCACAGCACAGCGCTCACTCAGTGAGGAGACCCACAGCACAGGGCTCACCCAGTGAGACCCATAGCACAGAGCCCACCCAGTGAGGAGACCCACAGCACAGGGCCCACCCAGTGAGGAGACCCACAGCACAGAGCCCACCCAGTGAGACCCACAGCACAGGGCTCACCCAGTGAGGAGACCCACAGCACAGGGCCCACCCAGTGAGGAGACCCACAGCACAGGGCCCACCCAGTGAGGAGACCCACAGCACAGGGCTCACGCAGTGAGGAGACCCACAGCACAAGGCCCACCCAGTGAGACACACAGCACAGGGCCCACCCAGTGATGAGACCCACAGCACAGGGCCCACCCAGTGAGACCCACAGCACAGAGCTCACCCAGTGAGGAGACCCACAGCACAGGGCTCACCCAGTGAGGAGACCCACAGCACAGGGCCCACCCAGTGAGGAGACCCACAGCACAGGGCCCACCCAGTGAGGAGACCCACAGCACAGGGCCCACCCAGTGAGGAGACCCACAGCACAGGGCCCACCCAGTGAGGAGACCCACAGCACAGGGCCCACCCAGTGAGGAGACCCACAGCACAGGGCTCACGCAGTGAGGAGACCCACAGCACAAGGCCCACCCAGTGAGACGCACAGCACAGGGCCCACCCAGTGATGAGACCCACAGCACAGGGCCCACCCAGTGAGACCCACAGCACAGAGCTCACCCAGTGAGGAGACCCACAGCACAGGGCTCACCCAGTGAGGAGACCCACAGCACAGGGCCCACCCAGTGAGACCCACAGCACAGAGCTCACCCAGTGAGGAGACCCACAGCACAGGGCCCACCCAGTGAGACCCACAGCACAGGGCTCACCCAGTGAGGAGACTCACAGCACAGGGCCCACCCAGTGAGACCCACAGCACAGGGCCCACCCAGTGAGGAGACCCACAGCAATGAGCTCACCCAGTGAGTCCCCCAGCACAGGGCCCACACAGTGAGGAGACCCACAGCACAGGGCCCACCCAGTGAGGAGACCCACAGCACAGAGCCCTCCCAGAGAGGAGACCCACAGCACAGAGCTCACCCAGTGAGGAGACCCACAGCACAGAGCCCACCCATTGAGGAGACCCACAGCACAGAGCCCACCCAGTGAGGCGGCCCACAGCACAGTGCTCACCCAGAGAGGAGACCCACAGCACAGAGCCCACCCAGTGAGACCCACAGCACAGGGCCCACCCTGTGAGGAGCCCCACAGCACAGGGCCCACCCAGTGAGACCCACAGCACAGGGCCCACCCAGAGTGGAGACCCACAGCAAAGGGCCCACCCAGTGAGGAGACCCACAGCACAGGATCCACCCAGTGAGACCCACAGCACAGGGCCCACCCAGTGAGGAGACCCACAGCATAGGGCCTACCCAGTGAGACACACAGCACAGGGCCCACCCAGAGTGGAGACCCACAGCAAAGGGCCCACCCAGTGAGGAGACCCACAGCACAGGGCCCACCCAGTGAGGAGACCCACAGCACAGGGCGCACCCAGTGAGGTGACCCACAGCACAGGGCCCACCCAGTGAGGAGACCCACAGCACAGGGCCCACCCAGTGAGGAGACCCACAGCACAGGGCCCACCCAGTGAGGTGATCCACAGCACAGGGCCCACCCAGTGAGGAGACCCACAGCACAGGGCCCACCCAGTGAGGAGACCCACAGCACAGGGCCCACACAGAGAGTCCCACAGCACAGGGCCCACCCAGTGAGGAGACCCACAGCACAGGTCCCACCCAGTGAGACCCACAGCACAGGGCCCACCCAGAGAGGAGACCCACAGCACAGGGCCCACCCAGTGAGGAGACCCACAGCACAGGGCCCACACAGTGAGGAGACCCACAGCACGGGGCCCACCCAGTGAGGAGACCCACAGCACAGTGCTCACCCAGAGAGGTGACCCACAGCATAGGGCCCACCCAGTGAGACCTATAGCACAGGGCCCACCCAGAGAGGAGACCCACAGCACAGGACCCACCCAGTGAGACCCACAGCACAGGGCCCGCCCAGTGAGACACACAGCACAGGGCCCACCCAGTGAGGAGACCCACAGCGCAGAGCTCACCCAGAGAGGAGACCCACAGAACAGGACCCACCCAGTGAGACCCACAGTACAGGACCCACCCAGTGAGACCCACAGCACAGGGCCCACCCAGTGAGACCCACAGCACAGGACCCACCCACTGAGACCCACAGCACAGGGCCCACCCAGTGAGACACACAGCACAGGGCACACCCAGTGAGGAGACCCACAGCACAGAGCTCACCCAGAGAGGAGACCCACAGCATAGGGCCCACCCAGTGAGACCTATAGCACAGGGCACACCCAGTGAGGAGACCCACAGCACAGAGCTCACCCAGAGAGGAGACCCACAGCACAGGGCCCACCCAGAGAGGAGACCCACAGCACAGGACCCACCCACTGAGACCCACAGCACAGGGCCCACCCAGTGAGACACACAGCACAGGGCCCACCCAGTGAGACCCACAGCACAGGGCCTACCCAGTGAGGAGACCCACAGCACAGGGCCCACCCAGTGAGGAGACCCACAGCACAGGGCCCACCCAGTGATACACACAGCACAGGGCCCACCCTGTGGGGAGACACACAGCACAGGGCCCACCCAGTGAGACACACAGCACAGGGCCCACCCAGTGAAGAGACGCACAGCACAGGGCCCACCCACAGCACAGGGCCCACCCAGTGAGGCCCACAGCACAGGGCCCACCCAGTGAGACCCACAGCACAGGGCCCACCCAGTGAGGAGACCCACAGCACAGGGCCCACCCAGAGAGGAGACCCACAGCACAGGGCCCACCCAGTGAGACCCACAGCACAGGGCCCACCCAGTGAGGAGACACACAGCACAGGGCCCACCCAGTGAGACCCACAGCACAGGGCCCACCCAGTGAGGAGACCCACAGCACAGGGCCCACACAGTGAGACCCACAGCACAGGGCCCACCCAGTGAGACCCACAGCACAGGGCCCACCCAGTGAGGCGACCCACAGCACAGGGCCCACCCAGTGAGGAGACCCACAGCACAGGCCCCACCCAGTGAGGAGACCCACAGCACAGGGCCCACCCAGAGAGACCCACAGCACAGGCCCCACCCAGTGAGGAGACCCACAGCACAGGGCCCACCCAGTGAGACCCACAGCACAGGCCCCACCCAGTGTGGAGACCCACAGCACAGGCCCCACCCAGTGAGGAGACCCACAGCACAGGGCCCACCCAGTGAGACCCACAGCACAGGCCCCACCCAGTGTGGAGACCCACAGCACAGGGCCCACCCAGAGAGACCCACAGCACAGGGCCCACCCAGAGAGGAGACCCACAGCACAGGGCCCACCCAGTGAGACCCACAGCACAGGGCCCACCCAGTGAGGCGACCCACAGCACAGGGCCCACCCAGTGAGACCCACAGCACAGGGCCCACCCAGTGAGACCCACAGCACAGGCCCCACCCAGTGAGGAGACCCACAGCACAGGGCCCACCCAGTGAGGAGACCCACAGCACAGGGCCCACCCAGTGAGACCCACAGCACAGGCCCCACCCAGTGAGGAGACCCACAGCACAGGGCCCACCCAGTGTGGAGACCCACAGCACAGGGCCCACCCAGTGAGACCCACAGCACAGGCCCCACCCAGTGAGACCCACAGCACAGGGCCCACCCAGTGAGGAGACCCACAGCACAGGGCCCACCCAGTGAGGAGACCCACAGCACAGGCCCCACCCAGTGAGGAGACCCACAGCACAGGGCCCACCCAGTGAGACCCACAGCACAAGGCTCACCCAGAGAGACCCACAGCACAGGGCCCACCCAGTGAGGAGACCCACAGCACAGGGCCCACCCAGTGAGACCCACAGCACAGGGCCCACCCAGTGAGACCCACAGCACAGGGCCCACCCAGTGAGGAGACCCACAGCACAGGGCTCACCCAGAGAGACCCACAGCACAGGGCCCACCCAGTGAGGAGACCCACAACACAGGGCCCACCCAGTGAGACCCACAACACAGGGCCCACCCAGTGAGACCCACAGCACAGGGCCCACCCAGTGAGACCCACAGCACAGAGCCCACCCAGTGAGACCCACAGCACAGGCCCCACCCAGTGAGGAGACCCACAGCACAGAGCCCACCCAGTGAGACCCACAGCACAGGCCCCACCCAGTGAGGAGACCCACAGTACAGGGCCCACCCAGTGAGGAGACCCACAGCACAGGCCCCACCCAGTGAGGAGACCCACAGCACAGGCCCCACCCAGCGAGGAGACCCACAGCACAGGCCCCACCCAGTGAGGAGACCCACAGTACAGGGCCCACCCAGTGAGGAGACCCACAGCACAGGCCCCACCCAGTGAGGAGACCCACAGCACAGGCCCCACCCAGTGAGGAGACCCACAGTACAAGGCCCACCCAGTGAGACCCACAGCACAGGCCCCACCCACAGAGGACCACACTAGGGGAAATAGGACAGGGGCCACAGAGCCCATTGCTAACACCGAATGCAGCAGCCATCGGTATCCCTGTTGGCAGGGACGGCTGGTGAGGATAGAGGCTCCCCACATCACAGGCTGTGTGCCAGTCACTGATGGGGACAGGGAGGCAGTGCGGGCCACATCATCTTGATGGGAGAGGGGGCACATGTTGAGGGTGGCGCAGCAGTACAGCTCAGGATGACCATGTAACCTGGTGGCATTGGATGGTCAATGGAATCCTCACCTTGCTAACATTCTGTGTCCCACCCCCACCGGAGTGGCAGTGCCAAGTTGCCTGGGTGCCAGCAGGAGTGCCAAGATACCGCCCAGAGCCCGACCACCCAGGAGGCCTCTGATGGCCTGGGAGACCCTCACCCCAGGTGCCGTTACGCCTGGTCCACGTTTGCGTGGACCAGTACTAAAATATTCCACGGCGAGGTCGCACGAGCGTTTGATTGCGGACCTCGATAGAATCGAGCGGCGACATATTTAAATGAGGCTGGCTGCTCACTTAAATGTGCAAATCTGGGTCCCGCCCAGAAACGTCGCTGGTGCAAAAACTCAGCGACGGTTTCATGGATAAAGCACCCCTTCAACAGAGAAGCAAGTCACACAAACCCCAAGGTTACAGGCTTGAGTCATCGGTGTTAAATTAGCTGGGGTACTGGCGGGAGTCTCCCATTCCCCAGCGGGGACCGGAGGCGGGATTCTATCTTCCCGCCACTTGTCAATGGGATTTGCCATTGAAACCACCCCCACGTCGCCCGGGAAACCCACGGGCGGAGGTGCACTGCCAGTGGGAATAGTGAATCCTGACATCTGGAGAATCCCGGCCATTCTATTTGGCATGAAGAAATCGGCACTTGGCTGGAATATAGAACATACAGTGCAGAAGGAGGCCGTTCGGCCCATCGAGTCTGCACCGACCCACTTAAGCCCTCGCGTCCACCCTATCCCCGTAATCCAGTAACCCTTCCTCACCTTTTTGGTCACTAAGGGCAATTTATCCTGGCCAATCCACCTAACCTGCACGAATTTGGACTGTGGGAGTAAACCGGAGCACCCGGAGGAAACCCACGCACACATGGGGAGGATGTGCAGACTCCGCACAGACAGTGACCCAGCGGGGAATCGAACCTGGGACCCTGGAGCTGTGAAGCAACGGTGCTAACCACTGTGCTACCGTGCTGCCCTCTTGTGCTACCGTGCTGCCCTAGGATATGGCAAAGCTGCTGGCTCCCTTGTAGCCACAGCTCATCATGCGTCTTAACCCTCAGCAAGGATGGAGAGAAAAAGTGTCCTTGAAAGAGCGTCTCAATGTGGTGTGTCATGTATTCTGCTGCTGAGCGGTGGCATGTAAGCTAATGCCTGTCGTAAAGACTTTGGCTCCGCTGTTCGCGGAGGCAGAGAACAGGGTTAAGGTGGTTCCCAAAAGAGGGAGGGTCAACAGAATTCTCATGCACTTCCTGGAGGCCAGGAAGTTGGAGGAGTATTAGCATATAGATGGAAAAAAGGTTGTCCACTCCCATCTCGTCACAATACTTCCTATTCCTCATAACGTCATTGGGGACACACAATAGCTTAAACCTGCCCTGGTTCTCAGTCCTGGGTGGGCCGTACGTAGTCTCGTATCGCAGCTGCCTTATCAGCTGGATTCAAACCAACACATTATTTAAATGCTTTTTAAAATCTCAAATCTCTGATCATTTTGCATTCTGTCCTGATGCAACTCCACTGATTTTTTGGAATACCTCGTACTTGCTTAAAAAGATTAAGTTAGTTGCGGAACTGGGTCAAACAGAAGAATTCCCTGCTTTTAATGCTTATGTCTAATGAAAACAGCAACAGATCTGCCAAACAAAGCATCCAGGAATTGTCTCGCTATACAGAAGGGAAAATTACAAATGTTCCTCCTTGTACATTGTCCTGGTTGGTGTGCAAATCCTCTCCTTATCCCACCAACAAATATCTGGCGGTTCCTTTTTCAGTAAGGGAAACATTAGCTGTGGGAACAGAGAATCATAGAATCCCTACAGTGGAGAAGGAGGCCATTCGGCCCATTGAGTCTGAACCGACCCTCTGAAAAAGCACCCTACCAAGGCCCCCAACCTATCCCCGTAACCCCACCTAACCCGCACTCCCCTGGACACTAAGGGGCAATTTATCATGGCTAATCCACCTAACCGGCACAACTTTGGACTGTGGGAGGAAACCGGAGCACCCGGAGGAAACCCACGCAGACACAGGGAGAGCGTGCAGACTCCGCACAGACAGTCACGGGTCCCTGGCGCTGTGAGGCAGCAGTGCTCACCACCGTGCCGTCCCTTAATTCCCCTTAAAGAGGGCCACTTTAAACTTCCCACATCATTTTACAAGCTGCAAAATTAAGAATTTGGGCCTTTTGAGGACTGCCATTGTGCTGGATCTACAAAGATGACTTCATATATTATTTTTCCCTTGCTGCTATTTATAAATTGAGGTATTTTCTGTTTTTCATTTTCTGTCTCCTTTCCTCTGTACCCAGCCCCCTCCCTATTTTATACAATGCTTTGGCTGAAAGGCAACCTGGGTCAGGCCCTCCCGAACCTTCTGACAACCATGTACACAAGTACAACACGTGCAGCATCCCCCACTCGGACCACTGCCTGCCTCTACACGAAGCAGCTCGCTCTGCTTCATCCCGTCGATCAAAGCAACAGAGTGAGAGTGTGATGAAGATTTGAATCTTCATTCGAAGGCGCTGCTGAGTGAAATACAGCTCTCTCAATCACTTTCCGGGGGGGGGAAAGAGAGGGAAAAAAAATAAGCAAGCCGGAATTCTTACCTGTCTATGTTCTTTCTCCTCTGCAATCAGCGCTGACTGTGGTTTGCTGCCCAGCATTCTACACTGCCAGGTCAGGCAAGGACAGAACTCAGCCAGAGTGTTGAACAGGGGACTATAGCTTTGAACAATGCTGAGATCGTTACAGATGATAGACTCCGAAGAACCATTTTATTGAGAGTGAGGCTGAGCTGGTATTATTTTCCCCTCGCACTCACACTATCTTGGCCAATGAGACAAGTGGTCAATCAATCAGGCAGTGACATGGTTACCCTGATATCTGCTATCAGGTGGTGCACTTCAATGGAAGCGCTCAACTTCAGGGGCTCAGTAGGTAGGAAATCATGGACAAGATATCCCGGCTTCTGTTCTCCCCGGCCGTTGTGCTTGAATTGACTTCACTTTGAAGCTAACAGAAACAAAGAGAGATCCTAGGGCAGATTGGGACAGTTTTCTGACTCGGGCACCATGGGTGGGATTCTCCCATCCCGCGGCAGAGTGTCCACGCCGACGTGAAGGCCGTCGCGTTTTCTGACGGTGTGAACGGGTCGCTGCCAGGGGTAATTCTGGCCCCAACAGGGGGCCAGCACGGCGCTGGAGCGGTTCGCGCTGTTCCAGCTGCCGATCCCGGCGCGAACACGGCGCCGCGGGATCCGCGCACGCGCAATGGCGCCGGCGCCAACCCCGACGCAACATGGCGCAGGGCTACAGGGGCCGGCGCGTTGGAAAGGAGGCCCCCGGCCAGAGAAGCCGGCCCGCCGATCGGCGGGCCCCGATCGTGGGCCAGGCCGCATCGGAGGCCCCCCCCTCCCCCACCGGGGTCGGCTCCCCCCCCCGCCCCCCCCCCCCACCCACCGGGATCGGCTCCTCCCCCCCCCCCCCCCCACCACAGGCCGCCACCCGACCCTTGCACGCAGCGTTCTCGCTGGCTCAGAGCAGGAGTGGACGTCGCCGGCGGGACTCAGCGTTTCCACGACGGCCGCCCGGCCACCAATGGCGCCGATTCTCCGCTCTGCAGAGAATCGCGTGCCGGCGTGGCCCGGTCACGGGGATTCTCCGGTCCGGCCCCGGGCTGAGAGAATCCCGCCCCTAGCATTCGAATGAAACACTCGGGTCAAATCGAGATTAGGAGATTTTTCCAATCCCCCAATGAAGATGGATGTTAAAAATGACTATTTACATAATTGCTCCTGGAATTCCAATGCAGTTAAAGTGGGAACTCGGGAGAATCTCTGCAGACAGTCCAATAATTAGTCACAACTCCCGAGAGCACCAGGGTGATTTTCTTTTGAAAAGATAGTATCCAGATAGTATAATTCAGTACCAGGTTGGAAGGTGGCGCAGTGGTTAGCACTGCTGCCTCACGGCACCAAGGACCCGGGTTCGAATCCCGGCCCTGGGTCACTGTCCGTGTGGAGTTTACACATTCTCCCTGTGTCTGGGTGGGTTTCGCCCCCACAACCCAAAGATGTGCAGGGTAGGTGGATTGGCCGCGCTAAATTGCCCCTTAATTGGAAAAAAAGAATTGGATACTCTAAATTTTAAAAATAAATAAATAAATAATTCAATGCCATGGGTGGCACGGGGGTTAGCACTGCTGCCTCACAGCGCCAGGGTCCCCGGTTCGATTCGGGCCTCGGGTGACTGTACGGAGTCTACACGTCCTCCCCGTGTGTGCGTGGGTTTCCGTCCGGGTGCTCCGGTTTCCTCTCACAGTCCAAAGATGTGCAGGTTAGGTGGATTGGCCATGATAAATTGCCCCTTGTCCAACGACCACCCTAACTAGGCCTACTCCCCTACCCTATCCCTGGGGTTACAGGGATAGGGTAGGGGAGTGGGCTTAGTTAGGGTGCTGTTTCGGAGGGTCGGCGCAGACCCGATGGGCCGAATGGCCTTCTGCACTGTAGGGATTTCTATGATTCTTCTGTGATTTAGTCAGTGTTGAAGTCTGGACAGTTATGTACTCAGCCAGTGCACACTTGGAACTGGTTAAAGAATGTCCAAACCCCGACAGCCAGCGGAAAGGAGGAGGGTTTCATCAGATTGCACCTCGTGTTTAGCTGGCTGTTCCACCCCAAATCCATCCTCCTGAAGGTGATGGCACAGTTTGAGGTTACGGTTCAATGTATGCTGGATGTATGTCTGTGTGGACCATTCACAATCCCAACCGAGCAAAGGGTCAGCTGGATATTGATCTGACCTCTCCCTCCATGTCCAAGCACACATGTTTTATTCAGCAAAGAGTCCAAGACACAGATTAAGAATTGAAACCTTAGTTTCTATTTGCCACCCCCCCCACCCAACATTCTTTCCTAATCCAAGGTTCAGGGGCGGGATTCTCCCCTATCCGGCGGGGCGGGGGGTCCCGGCGGGACGGAGTGGCGGGAACCACTCCGGCGTCGGGCCTCCGCACCTTTAGGGGCCAAGCCGTCACCTTGAGGGGCTAGGCCCCACGCCGGAGTGGTTGGCGCGCCGCCAGCCGGCGGGAAAGGCCTCTGGCGCCACGCCAGCCGGGGGCGAAAGGACTTCGCCGGGCGGCGGAAGTTGGCGCATGCGCGGGAGCGTCAGCGGCTGCTGACGTCACCCCCACGCGTGCGCAGTGGGGGGGGGGGGTGTCTCTTCCGCGTTGGCCATGGTGAAGACTGTGGCCGAGGCGGAGGGAAAAGAGTGTGCCCCCCACGGCACAGGCACCCCCCGGGGCCAGATCGCCCCGCGCCCCCCCCCCCCCCCCCCCCCCCCCACCCACCAGGACCCCGGAGCCCGCCCGCGCCGCCTAGTCCCGCCGGGAAGAGAGGTGGTTTGATTCACGCCAGAGGGACCAGGATAAAACCAGCGGGACTTCGGCCCATCGCGGGCCGGAGAATCGGGGGGGGGGGGGGGGGGGGGGGGCCGACCGGCGCGATTCCCGCCCCCGCCGAATATCCGGTGCCGGAGAATTCGGCAACCGGCGGGGGCGGGATTCACGCCAGCCCCCGGCGATTCTCCGACCCGGCGGGGAGTTGAGATCAATTGTAGCGCTCCTCCACTGCTCCAGATGACTTTTAAAGGGATCTGACCTGGGGCACGCTCAGCTGATTGGCTACCTCACTGGATAGATTCATTAACCCAGTGGCTACAATCTCAGAACCGATACTGCC